>NC_134711.1:205299104-205928604 GCF_049634645.1 Pelodiscus sinensis
AAAGCTTATACTCCTACACTTCAGTTAGTCTATAAGGTGCCACAGGACTCCTTGCTGCTTTTGCAGATTCAGACTAACACGGCTACCCCTCTGATACTTGATGGCTGTGTCTACACTGGGCCACTTATTCTGGAAAATCAGCCGCTTTTCTGGAATAAGCTGCGAGCTGTCTACACTGGCCCTTGAATTTCCGGAAAAGCAACGACGCTCTACTGTACAAAATCAGCCGCTATTCTGGAAAAGCTATGCTGCTCCCGCTCGGGCATAAGTCCTTATTCCGGAACACTGTTCCGGAAAAGGGCCAGTGTAGACAGCCCAGTAGTCTTTTCCGGAAAAAAGCCCTGATCGCGAAAATGATGATTGGGGCTCTTTTCCGGAAAAGCGCGTCTACATTGGCCACAGATGCTTTTCCGGAAAAAGGGCTTTTCCGGAAAAGCAGCCTGCCAATGTAGACGCTTTTTTCCCGGAAATACTTATAATGAAAACTATTCTGTTTTAAGCATTTCCGGAAATTCATGCCAGTGTAGACACAGCCGATTGGTTAAACAGTTCAACTTCAATCTACTGTACTTCCTCATTTCTCAAATGCAGTTAGAAGAAAGGCTTGAGAAGACATGCTTCAATTGCCCCCCTCAAGTTTTAACCTATTTACAATCCACCATGGACAGTTGCACTTAGGAGAAGGGCAGTGACAAAACTACTTTGCTTCTTTTCACAAAACTTTGAATCTAATCTTCTACCGCAGGCCCTTTGCCTACTTGGACAAGAGCAGTTCTTTCGGATTTGAGCCCTCCTTTCTTTGTTTTATGCCTAAAAGAGGACACGCTACCACCCTCCACACCTCCAAATGGAATTTGGAGAGAAATGTACAAGGAAAACCTTAGGGTTTCACTCTTCTCTTCACTCCCCACCCAGCAGCAGGCTGTACCTTCCACAGCACATGAAATGTCAGCTATTGTCACTTTTGCAAGGCTTTGACAGAAACATTTTAAACCTAGAACAAGAGCGACACTCCGCATGTATCTCTCTGTAGGCTGCTAGGGACAGGGGAGAGTAATAGATGCATTTTGGATCAAATCATGGCCCTGCTAAAGTGTAAAACTACCACAGGCTTCACCCCTAAAGGAATGAAAACATGGGGAGAGGAAGAAACTTTTTATCTCATTTTTTAAAATGATTTAACAGGGCTGGATTTTACTCACAGTTTAAACCACACCATTTTGATCTGGTTTTGCAAGTTCCTCCCGTATAAACCAAAACTACCTTTTGCATAACAAAAGAGGCGGGTATACATGCAGAGAATTTCATTACAATGAAGGCAGATGTGTAAACTTGAAGAAAAGAAGAAACATTCCAAACCATCATTTTGTTTTGCTTTGTCAGTTGGATCTCTGTAGCAGGTAGGGCTAGTTGGGATTTTTTTGATGGAATTATTTTCCAATGGAAAACTCATTTTTTGCACAAAATCGGCATTTTCCACAGGAGACTATCAGTTAAGCTGCCATTTTGATTTTCTATACAAATGGAATGTTTTATTTCAGAATGGTTTGACATGATTCTGAATATCTGGCCATGTAGAACCAAGCCAGGACTCTTTGTGTGGAGTCAGTTCACCATTAAACTGCATTTTCCTAATTGTGGCACATTACTTTATGGAAGTGGGCTCTTGTTTTCTCCTGTGAGCTGAGCTTCCTGTCCAGACTACATCTTCCGTGATGGAATACAGTGTACCCTTTGACTGAGCATGATACATCATAAAAGTACCCTAACAGGGCCTGCTTTAGGAAGTGCGGGACCCAATTCGAACCGTTTCAACGGGTCCCCGGCAGCCAGGATTTTTTGTTGACCAAAAAAAAAAAATCACACACAAATTTTGGTTAAGCAAAAAAAAAAAAAAAAAAAAAAAACGAGCACACAAAGAAACAAGTCACAGCCCCTTTAAATCCCCATCTACAGGGCAGTATCCCGCCTTCCAGCCAAACCCAGGGGCCAACTCCTTGTCCCACAGCGCACAGAAGCCACCGCACTCCTCCTCTGGGGCTTACACCCCCTCCCGCAGAGCACCCAGCACACTTCCAGATTTAGGACGCGGAGCCCTCTGGCTTTAGGGCATGGGGCCCTTTTAGGCGCGGGGCCTGATTCAGGGGAATCGGGCGAATTGGCCTAAAGCCGGCCCTGCTAACTAAAGGTCCATGAGGGGAAGGAAGTCTAAAGTGTAATGGTAAAAAAGGAAAATGGGGGTAAACTAACCTAAAGGAAACTCCATATTCCCTAAGGCTACGTCTATACTACAAGATTTTGCGCAAAAACCTGTGGAGCGTCCACACCTCAAATGAGCTCTTGTGCAATTAAATGGGCAGTTAAATGGCAGAAGAGAGGGCTTTTTCCACCATAGCTAAACCTCCTTTTTAGAGCATAACTGCTTTTAGCGCTACAGCTATTGTGCAAGAAGGTAAATCTGGACATTTTCCTATAGGAAAAAGCACAGGTGCTCTGAGGGCCATTCACAAAATGGCCATTAGAGCTTTCTTGCGCAAGAGTGTCCATGCTGTGTGGATACTCTATTGTGCAAAAGCACATGGCTTTTGCAATGTGCTTTGAGGTGTGGACGTGCTCTTGCACAAGAAGTTTTTGTGCAAAAAGTCTTGTGCAAAAGGCTTTTTGCGCAAGAAGCATGTAGTGTAGACATAGCCTGTATGAGAAGTGAATCTGCGTTGTTTACCCAGGTTTACCATCAACTACTCTACTGTGGGCAATGTAATCTGGCCAGGAAAGTTGGCCCATAGGAAGAATGTGGGGTACTAAATTCCTGAGGCAACGCACCACAAGAAAGACATGTAGCTTAAGGATGAACTGACTCGAAAATGAAACAATTCTGGTCAGTTCAACAGATCAAAATGAAGTGAAATACTTCAACATTTCCAAATCAAGCATTTTTGGAATGTTTCAAATTCATAGAAAAATGTTGATGCTTCAATTTTTCATTGTGCTTCAGGACAGAAGTAAATGTTAAACATCAGAATTTTCTACAGGATGGAAATTCTGATTTTCCACTCAACTCTTGTAGCACCCCCTTCTCTAGGTCTTCATCAGCTCTTAACCTTGGGATCTTCACCACAGACCTCTAACACTTGGGCTGTGTCTAGACTGCATCCCTTTTTCGTAAAAGGGATGCAAATTAGACATATTGCAATTGCAAATGAAGCGGGGATTTAAATCTCCCCCACTTCATTAGCATAAAAATGGCTGCCACTTTTTTCCGGCTCGGAGCTTTGCCGGAAAAAAGCACCAGTCTAGACGCAGATCTTTCGGAAAATAAAGCCTTTTCCGAAAGATCCCTTATCCCTCTTAAAATGAATCCCTCATTTTAAGAGGGATAAAACATCCCTCATTTTAAGGGATAAGGGATCTTTCGGAAAAGGCTTTATTTTCCGAAAGATCCGCATCTAGACTGGCGCTTTTTTCCGGCAAAGCTCCGAGCCGGAAAAAAGCGGCAGCCATTTTTATGCTAATGAAGCAGGGGAGATTTAAATCCCTACTTCATTTGCAATTGCGATATGTCTATTTTGCATCCCTTTTACGAAAAAGGGATGCAGTCTAGACACAGCCTTGAACAAAATGGGTAACTGTCACTAGTAGCTGTAGTAGGATGTAATCCTCTAGAGAACCAGCCATTAGAAGGCAATTTGCCACACATTTAACCAGTGTCTTACATGTTCAGATTAGGAGGAATTTTATCTTGTTTTTTTCAACAGTAGCTATGCTAGCTGCGCACAGGATTGTCAGGCAATGCACACAGGAAGGTGGAAATGAAGCCTGGTATATCCTTTTCAGCAAACACTTGAAAGAAAATGCCATTTGCTTTAGGAGTCTGGCCCAGTCTACTTCAGAGCTCCCCAAACGCATTTTGGGCAGCAGGTCCAGGTGCATGAGATCAAAAAACAAAGAATGATGGCTGAATTTAGGACAGTCACTCTAGGAGAGAAGAAGAGAGAGATAAGGAAAACCCAGATTAGAAGAGTCTGGAGAAGGATAAATCTGCCTAAGATTCTAAGACAGATGTGCAGTAAGTCTTCTTTAGCTTTTAAATCTCTCTCTCTTGTTATTGTCTGCTCCTACTGTTAAGATTAAACAATAATTTATTTTAAGAAAACTATCTGATCCCAAGATCCTGAACAGAAGATCTGCAGATACTGAGTCCAGACAGACCAGTCGTAAGAGTGGGAGAATGATGTGATTCCACCACAAGAAAGGAAATGACTCAAGGCCTAAGATCTTGTCTTAGAAAGTGCCATCAGACACTGGAAAAGGGACAGTGGTGCATCTGGTTGCGCTAGTGCAACAGTAGCAATGTGCCTTTATATTTTTGCTTACATTTGGATTCACTAGTTTGACTAATGCAGAAGTCCTTGTGCAGGCACCTGCTAGCACCATTTATTATTATCTTTAAAACGATTTCACTTTTGAAAAAAAAAACCTAGCACTTACACTTGATTCTTTTCACCATTATGATTGTGTGGACATTTGCAGTAGCCACGGAGTTCGATAAGTCTCCCATTGACAAACATACAGCTACAGGGATAAAACAAATCAACAGCTTTTCCGAAGAGAAAGGTCCAAGTTCTCGTCTTGACCATGATCTACTCAATGCAGTGTGGGAAAGAAAAGGAAGTTGCCAAGGAAATTATTAGAATGTCCTGATTCCGCACCTCTTGTCCATGTTAGAGAAGCCCGAGAACTGCTCTAACTTACACTACCTGGCAACATTCCCCAAGCAACCATTTCTAGAGATAGCTGGATGCAATTCACTCCAGTCATAGCCCCCTCCCTACTCCAGATACAGTCCCTATTCTAGAGCATTAAACCCACTTGAGACTCTCCCCATACCAAGAGAAATCCCTAGAACAGGGGATCTGAGCAGTTTCCACTTTCTTTGTGCCACCTGTGTATCAGAAAAGGATACTCCATAGTCAATTAAAAAGGGAAATGTCAATCATATTGATGGATCTGGTTGTTTTTAAAACAAATATGAGAGCTGGAGGTCGTTCAATGAAATTATATGACAAGGACATTTAAAAGACAGAAAAGAAAATATTTCGTCACACAGCGCAGTCTGCTCGGTAATTTTATTCTCTGTCGCAGGAGGTCTTGGGAGTTAAATAACTTAGGAGTTATTTAGCTTGGATTTAAAAACTGGCTGGATAGTTTTATAACTGATAATAAAATTTAATGTTGCACATGCTTAAGTGGGGTAATAAAATCATATGTTCTAAACAATATGACATAACAAAAGATTGCAGCAAAGGTCAAGGAAGATATTTTTCTCTAGTATTCAGTGTTGTGCAATTGGCCAAGGGCATTATGGGATTGTTTGTTTTATTGCCCTCCTTTGAAGTATCCCATCAGCCATTGTCAGAGGCAGAAAACCACCCTGAATGGATCAATATTCTCATGCACTATGGTGAACCCTTTGTTTCTAATTAGCTTTTTACTTTGCCATACAATTAAATGTACTGATGCATAACATCCTTCAAACAAATTAACACAAGATGCTTTATAGCAATGGTTTTCAAACTACGGGTCGCGACCTATTGGGTCGTGGAATATCAGGCACTGGGTCTTGTTGCTGCAGTGTGATCAGGTGACCCGTGGGGGTGCTAAGGCAGGGTACTTGTCTGTCCTGGCACCGCAGACTGCGCTGCGCCCCAGAAGTAGCTGGCAGCAGGTCCAGCCCCTAGATGGGGGGAGGGGAGAGAATGTACAGGGTTCCACACGCTGCCCCTGCCCTGAGCACTAGCTCCGCACTCCCATTGGCTGGAAACTTGCTGCTGGCTGCTTCTGGGGCACAGCATGGCCTGGGCTGCCAGGAGAGGTAGGAAGGCTGCCTTAGCATCCCCACTGCACTGCTGACCGGGAGTTGCTCAAAGTAAGCACCTCCTGCTCCAACCCTCCCCCTCTTCCCCCAAGCCAGAACCCCCTCCTACACTCCAAAGCTCTCATGCTCAGACCCACCCCAGAGCCCACATTCTTGTCCAATTATGTTGGGTCACGGATATCAACAATTCTCTTCAACTGGATCATGAGAAAAAAAAGTGTGAACACCACTGGCTTACAATGAGGGAAGCTAGAGAAATGTTTTTCAGAACTGGAGAACATTAAACCATAATGGTTAGGTTAGACATTAGGAAAATCTTCTTAACTGTCAAGATGGTTAAACACTGGAATACATTGCTTAGGGAGATTTCTGGTGCAGGTTAACCAAACAACTGTCAGGGATGGTCTAGATCAGTGGTTCTTAACCTTACTGCAGCCTGCACCCCTTTGGTTCTCAAAAATACATTCTCATACCCCTTATTAAAAATCGTTGAAGTAGGTCAGTTCTTTGAACCTAAGACGGGGTGACCAATCCCTCGTGAAGAAAAAAATTGTGGCTCCTGACGGAACCTGGAACCGCTCAGGTCAGCTGCACTCACAGCCGGGCTGCTGGAGCCGTATGCGCTCTCACGGCCCGCGCCGTTCTGCTCATGGCCCCCAGCGCACTGCATCATATCCTGCACATGCAGGCTGGGTCGCACACAGCATCCCAGCCTGCACGTGCTAGCAGCCAGCTGCTGAGTGCAGGCAGCGGCAGTGGCTCCGGGTGCAGTGGTCGCGGCGCCAGTGGTGACTCTGGGGCCTGGGCATAAGGTTAGTGGGGGAGGGGGATTGGGTTACAGTGGGGAGGGGAGATGTCTGGCTCTGGAGAAGGGGAGGGGGGTCGGGGGGCTGCACACAGCATGCCGGCCGCTCAGTGCGCCGGTCGCTCAGCGCACGTGCCCCAGCGCCTGGAATGAGATGTGCAGCTGTAGCAGCAGCGGCAGCTCCGGGACCTGAGAATTAGGTTAGAGTGGGGGAGGGGGTGTGTGGGGAGAGGAAGGGGGGAAAGGGAAAGGAGAGGGATTGTGTTCAGGGGGGTGCGCACGCTGTCCCAGCCAGCAAGTCTCCAGGCCGGCCGCTCAGCGCATGCACCCCAGCGCCTGGAGGGAGACGCGTGTGGCTGTAGTGGCGGCTCCACCTCTAGGACCCAAGAAGTAGGTTAGAGCCAGGGGGTGGGGGATTGGTATGGGGGGGCCGATGCCTGGCTTTGGGGAAGGGGAGATTGGATGCAGGGGGTGCCTGGCTCTAGGAAAGGGGAGGGAGATTGGGTTAGAGCGGGGGGCTGCCTGGGAGAGGGAAGGGGAAGAGCACCCAGCGCGCTTCCTTAGACCTGGGATTCCCAGGTACTGGCCCCAGCTATCTCTGTCCTCTCCTCCTGACGAGGCCCCCCCACGAGCACCCTGCCCCAGTACCCTGTCTCCTGCCCCCACCAGCATAGTTGGGGCCACATTAGTGAGGCTTGGGGGGTTTTGGGGAGGTTGTTTTTTTGCTTCTCACTTGTGTGGCCCTGACTCATTTTTCTGTGGGTTAGTGACCCCTGACTCCAAACAGGTTCCCCGCCTCTCTCATAAATAAAGACAATGCTGAAATATTTTGTGTTTGACATAATATTTTATTTAAAAATGAAGCCTGGCCAACAACCCCCCATCTGGCCACAGCATCATAACACTCTTGCACCCCCTGTAGCCAGACATGATCCCCATCTTGTTTCCCCCCCCCCCCAGAGAGCAAGAGAAAGGCAGTCAGCCTTTGATGCCCTGAGAACGCAGGTGTGGTGCCTGTCCCTGACTCTACCATAAACAGAAACCAGACAGTAAATGGGCTAGCTGACGACTGGGAGGCCTCCCGTCGCCCTGATGGCTAGTATCAGTAATTGACACGCCTGCACTGTCCCAGAGAGGAATCTTCGCCCATCACATACCAGAGGTGCCCATTGTCTGCATTTTCCCAGGTGTGAATTATGCTTTGTACCCTTCGTGGGAAACTTGGCATTCAAAGCCATTTTTCCTAATTGGCCACTTGAGACCAGGAAGAAGCCCATGTGAACCAAGGGGTATAAAGAGGGGTTGAGTTGCCCACCCCATTTGAGCTCCAATCACCTATACCTGCTGGCAGGTATTGATTGTCTCCCGAGGTCCGTGGGACGCCCAACCTCGCCCTACTTCTTCCTGAGGGATTGAGAGAAAGACGCCGGCCACGCCAAGTCTGGAACGCAGAGGTGAGAATTGTACCTGCTATGTGTTTCTTTACATGTACACTTTAATTGTCACTCTGTTATAAGTTTAGTTACTTTATTATAGTTTTCTTAAGTCAAACTGCTTCATTTCTATTGTAAACTGCCTTTGGTAAGGTGATTTAGCTATAAACTTTGGGAATAAGTGGGGTGCCCTCATTCACTTATAAATATATATATACTGAACCAAGTTTCTTTATTTCTTTTCTTTCTTTCTCCTATAAATAAGCCAGTGCGTGTCAAGCTTCTGACTTGAACCCGTGCTGCTGTACCCGAACCGAACACAAACAAAAGAACTTCAGCCAGTCAATAGGGACAGATATAGGGAGAGCTTGGGTGTTTTGGATCATGTCGCTTCCAGGGGACAGATCTGTTGGGGCACCTCTCAGCCTCCCCAGGCTGCCCGCTGCGAAGGGATTTCTGTATCCTAACAGCTAAAATCTGAGGTGTAATAAGCTCTTCCTATAAACTCGGGGCATCTGAGAGCCTGTTGGCTGCCCTCTGCGACGGGACCCCGGTCCTAGCAGTAAAGTCACAGATGTTAAACTATTTTTTCGGGGCGCCCTCCAGCCTCCTAGGCTGCCCACTGCAACGAGACTTTGCATCTCAGCAGTTGAAGACTTGGGTGTAACACACACGCACACAGTGCCCTGACCATTTCGGCTGACACCCCCCCAACCCTAAACCTGAGTCTATCATACACTGGAACCCACTCTCCTGAGCCTCTCATATCCCCAAACTCCTGCACCCCCACATCCCCAGTCTTCTGCCACAACACTCCTGCACCATCCACACACTGCAAATGTGTGTCCTGAGCCCATCATACTCCCAGCCTCCCTGCCCTGAGCCTCTCATGCACCCCAGCCCAAACTTCTGTACCCTCACAGCCACAAGCCTGTGGCGTGCTCAGCACCCCAACCCTCCACCTGACCTCAACACTCTCCAGCCTGGAGCCCCCTTCTCAAGCCAGTATCCCCTTCTCCACTTCCTCCTGCACCCAAATTCCCTCCCCGAGTTTGCACCTCTCACCCCTTTCCAGTGCTTTTTTTGTGAGCCACAATAGCAGTGGAGACAGTGTGAAGAGCTGGGGCAAAGTTGTTGAGCCAAAAAAAGAGGGGCAGGGCCGTGAAGACCCGGGGAAAAGTTGTTAACCAAAAAAAAAAGCCATGCCCTGGGACGGACGTACCAGCACCTATTTTCCCCCAGCGTGGCAATTTTTTTTTTTTTTTGCTCAACAACTTTGCCCCGGCCCTTCATGCTGTCGCCACTGTTATTGTGGCTCTTCGTCTGGAACAGGTTGGCCATCCCTGCTGTAAGTGGTCTCAGTGCCACCAGGTGAGATCGTACACTACACCCAGAAGTTGTGTGTGGATTACACTGCCACCTAGGGCCTGATCCAATGGCGGCACAGAAGTCCTTGGAAAACTTTCCAGTAACTTCAATGGTTTTTGGATCAGGTGTCTCATGTCCCTGCGTGGAGGCAATGCTCTCTGACTCCTCTGGAGGGACAATGGAAGTGGGGGATGCTCCTTGAGCTTTCTTCCTCCCCTAGCATATCTGGGTCATGTGGAACAGGATTTTGTCCAAAGTATGGTTCTCTCATGACACATTTGTGTCTTATACTGCACACGTGCTGCTGTAGATTGAATCGCAACACTGCAATGGAATGATCCAGGCATAATAATAGCAATGTAAAAGGGAAGTCTAACAGGGTGGCTTGCCTCTGTGGAGGGCTGGGTGCTAGCAAATCCTGATTAAAGGAGAGACACGCCTGTGTGAGAGTAGCTGAGTCCCCTAAAAAGAGCAGTAGGTACCTGTAGCAAAGGAGAGATGTCCAGGTGACAGAAGTTTAAGAAGCTAGTGCTGGCTTGAAGCAGTAGCTTCAGGGAGTAAGTTTGGCTCCTGCAGAAACATTGAACTGTGACCTAGCGCTGAGTGAAAGGGTAGAAAAGCCCCTCCAACTGAGGGATGGAACCTGGAGGGCCAGTGCGTACTTGAGAACAAAAATCAATTGGACCTCAAATAAGAAAAGTTTGAATTTCCTCTATACTGTGGTGAGTGTGTTTCAGGGGCTCTGAAGAAGGAAAAAATGGGGGATGGGCACAGAGTGGCCTCTAGTAACAAGAGGGTAGACGGGAGGCAGAAAACACATTATAGGAATCATGTGCAATTGAAGATCTAGATTTCAGGAAATTATCAAAGATCCTTACAAGCTAAGGCCATGTTTACACTACAGACTTAGGTTGACTCAAGTTACATCAGCATACGGCCACAACAGTTAGTATGTAGCTAGTGCATATGTAACTGCATTTGAAGAGCCATAAGAAGAACCAAATGAGTGTGAAACATGACAGTTCCCTGGAATGCAGAATGCTGTGGGACATAGCAAGAACCAATTCAGAATTGCCCGTAGTGTTTATGGAGCTACGGCTAATGGTGGCATGCCACTTCTGAGCCTGAGAAACAAGTACAAACTGGTGGGATTGCATCACAATGTAGGACTGGGGTTATAAACAGTGACGGCAGAAATTTCAGATGGGCAAGTCCACATTCCTAGATCTGGCTACATCTAGACTGCAGGCTTCTTTCAGAAGAAGCTTTTTTGGATGCGATCTTCCGAAAAAACTTCTGAAAGAGGGTGATGCACTTTTTCAGAAGAGAGCATCCAGACTGATGGGACACTCTCTTGCATATAAGGCCACCCGGAACCACTTCAGGCAGGGCTTTAGGTCACCAATTGCTTCCGAGTGCTGGTGCTGCAGCCTAGCAGGGACACGCACTTAAAGGGACCCCCCAGACAGCCGTTTCGTTGCTTCTGCTGCCTGCTTCCCTACCTCTTCGAGGAACAGCAAAGCTCTCGCAGTGTGTGCTGTGGATGCTCAGCTTTTGTGAACGCCACAGCTTTTCTCTTGGTGCCATGGAGCCGGAGCTGCCCCTGAGCATGCGATGGCCCCACATGGCCAGGCTGCAGTTTTTGCAGCACTTTGTGCCAGCTGCCTTTCTGGTCCTGCATAAGCTGGAGTCCGACCTTCTTCCTGGGTGTGGGAGCAACACCCTTACAACCGCAACCCACAGCGTAGAGGCTTTTCTGGAGGCTGGACACCAGATCCAACTGGTGGTACCAGCTGATCATGGAGCGATGGGATGACCAGCAGTGGCTCCAAAACTTCCGCATGCAGAGGGCCACCTTTTTGGAGCTGTATGCCTGGATCGCCCCTGCGCTCTGACACTGCAACACCCACCTGCATCCTGCCACCCTCCATGGAGAAGCGGGTCACAATCACTGTATGTCGCCATCCCAGATAGTTACCGGTCGGTGGGCAGCCAGTTCAAAGGTGGGGAACCAGTTCATCAGGGCCCTCCTCATGGAGGTAAGACACTCTGGGGCCACAGTCCCTGCCTGAGACGGTGAGTGAGGAAGCCTGGAAAAGGGGGATCCTAGGGAAAGGGGGGTGGGGGTAGAGTGGGGGTGGGGGGAAGCCCCGTCCCCAGGGGGTTGTGTCATGCCGCCTTCACATAGCCCTGCTGCTGGGGGTGTCCTCATAGAGGGTGGTTCCAAGGGTTTTGGGGGGGAAGAGACGGGAGGGGGCAGCCACCCCCCAAGGGCATAGGCACTCCCTCTCTCATTCTCTGTTTTGTGTGTTGTTTGGTCTCCTTCTGCAGGTGATGAGGGCCATCAATTCGATCCTGCTGCAAAGAGTCATCTGCCTGGGAGACCTGGACCCCATCATGGCTGGATTTGCTGTCCTGGGGTTCCCAAATTGCGGTGGAGCGACTGATGGGACCCACATCCTGATCCATGCACCTGAACATCAAGTGGCCCAACCACAAGGGCTACTTCTCAACGCAGCTGCAGGCCCTGGTCAACCACCATGGACAGTTCATGGACATTTTTGTCGGATGGTCAGGCAGGGCACATGAGACCCACATCTTCAGAAACTCCAGCCTCTATAGGACACTGGAGGCGGGCACATTCTTCCCCCTCCGTGACTTTGCAGTTGGGGCTGTGCAGATGCCACTGTGCATCATGGGGGACACAGCCTACCCCCTGATGCCGTGACTTATGAATCCTTGTACCGACCACCTGGACCCTAGCAGGGACCAATTTAATGCCCACCTCAAGCAGGCCAGCATTCAGGTTGAGTGCACCTTTAGCCACCACAAGGCATGGTTCAGGTACTTCCTGACCATCCTGGACATGGGGGAGCACAACATTCCTCCACCCTTTGAGCAGCTGTGGGCACCTGCTATCTGCCAGGCCCACCAGGCCAGGGTGCGCATCCAGGAGCTGGGAACATCCTGGCCCTCCCTGGGGCCCACACACACACCTGCGCCTGGCAGCGCAGCCCGCGGGAGCAGGTGCTGCTTGCCCGTGTGCTCTGTGCGGCACTCCTTGGTGTGTCTGGGGTTGTGCCTGAGCCCTTGTGGCTAGCCTGCTTCCAGCCATAGCAGGTGATAGGAGGGTGTCCCCCCTCTCCCGGGGCCAGACATGTGTGTGGCCTCCCCTGAGCCTGGGAGCAGGATTGTGGGCAGGCTTAGGGGCTGCCTGCTGCGTCTGTGTGGCTCACACTAACACTGCACATGGTTCCATGTGCACGGACCGCAGCACGATGTCCGGCCCAAGCAGGCCGAGTGACACTTGTACCCTTCCCCCTCTGTGCCCACCTTCCCTGCCCTGTGGGTGTGAAACACTGAGAGCACTCACCTGAAGATCCCTCCCGGCATCAGACGATGGCTGGGAGATGTCCAGGCTCACAGAAACAGGCTCCAAGGAGAATGTGACGGTGACCATGTCGCCCGCCTCCTCCTCCCCTGCTTCTGTCCCTGCTCCTCCTCCTCCTCTGCGTGATCTCCGGCCAGGCAACGATGGGCATGTTGAGGCTGGAGACCACCACGATGAGTGGGAAAATGGCTTCCTCAACCCCCAGGATCTGGTGCAGCTTGTGGTAGTAGGGGCAGGTGAGGGGTCCTGCCCCGGAGCATGTGCTGTGCTCTCTGGCCCTCACAAACCCCCGACGGAGCTCTTTGACCTTACTCCAGATCTATTCTATAGTCTGAGGTGGGTGTCCACGCTCCACCAGGGACTTGGCCATCTGGCCATAAATGTCCGCATTGTGGCACTTGTAATGGAGATCCTGGAGTGTCTCCTCCTTGCAGCACAGCTCGAGGAGGGACCGGATCTCTGCCCCAGACCAGGAGGGTGCCTGCCTCTTGGTCCCCCTGGGAGAGTCCTGGGAGCCCTGCTCATGCTCCCTGTGAGGGCCAGGGGAATCTTGGGGGGCTTGTGGCGCCACCATGGGTGAGTAGGCCTGTGGCAGGGAGAGCCGCGTGGTCAGGGTTTGCTCCAACGCCGGCTTTCTGCCACAAGGCTTGTCCAGGATGATTGCAGCATTAAGAGGTGCCAGGAGACAGGAACTATAGAGTTGTGATTACTTTGGATGGAGTGCCCACCAGAGTACCTGTGTCATTTCCTGCAGGCCTCTCCTTTCAAAGAAAAGCCTTTTCCCCATTCACACACATCTTTTTCTGAAAGAGCTCTTTCGGAAAAAGGCTTCTTCCTCGTAGAAAGAGCATTACAGCTGTTGGAAAACCCCCTCTGTTCTTTCAATTTTCTTTCGAAAGAACATGATTGCAGTGTGGATGTAATTCAAGTTTTTTTTGGAAAAAACTCTGTAGTGTAGATATAGCCTCTGTGTGCTGAGTGGGACTCCCCATGAAGCTGGCACCAAGCAATAATTCAGCTACAGAATGGCAGTTGAATTGCTTTTGGTCATTTGAAGGGTAGCTGGCATTGTTTGAAAAATGTCCCCATGATTAATAGCTGCCTGCTGTGTCCTACATCATATTTGTGAATCAAAGAAGAAAAATTTTCTGCTGGGGTACAGGTAGAGTGGGGTATAGGTAGAATTTGAACAGCCAGATACAAGGGTTTTTAGAAAAAGTCCACACAGAATTATACATCTTAGAGATGCTTGAAAGACCATTTAAAAGTGAGGCGGTAGTGGGTATTAGTGGACTGTGTTATATCTGGCCGAGCTCTTTTCTGCCCTTGGTAGGAAATGAGTAGTGATCATTGTACATGCAGGAATATAACACTGTAAATACACTTCTTAATTTTCTTTGTGAATGATCCTATGAGTTGTGACAATAGGCAGTAACAGGTTGTTTGTTGCTTTCAAAATTGTTGTGAATTAATAAAAGATTAATGATGTTCCAAATGGTATAAATTTATCGTTATTATGAGAAAAGAGAACCTATCCATGGTAATAAATCCTAGCCCTACTCTCCCACCACGATGGTGATACTGACTGTGTTTAGAGAGTCTGTTAAAAATACCTCAGGAATAATGGGAGATTTTAACTATCCCCACATTGACTGGATATGTGTCACCTCAGGACAAGATGTAGAGATAAAGTTTCTTGACCCCTTAAATGATAGCTTTATGATGTAGCTAATTTTATATCCCACAAGAGGAGAGGTGTAGCAATTTGTGACTCACTGCCACAGTGCCTCCCATTGTTATGCCCATACAAAGCATACAAGATCTTTTATAGGGGAGAAGGCAGCATGCCGCATTTATTGAGACTACAACAGTTAGCATATGCTTTTCAGTTACCCACACCATGCACACAATCCCGCCAGTCGATGTTATAGTTACCAGTCAAGAGTCTGCATCAATCTAGTGGCCAGCCAGATTGATCGCAGAAGGGAGCCGGGCTTTGTCGGTCACAATCCGATGCTCCTGGAGTTGGTGGCAAGACGAACCCAAAGTCCCATGGCAAAGCATTCTGTTTTTATAGTCCTTTTTCTCTGTTGAAGTCTATGGATTTTGCTGTGCCAGTTTGTGACCGGTTACTCCTTAATTGGTGTTATCTTTTGATGTTAACATTCCACGACACCTCCGGGAGAGTCATCCTGTCCTGGATTGAGTTAATCAATTGTCTTTAGGGGTGCCAGCCTCCACCTTAGGGTCATCAAGCTGCCCTTCCTTAATCATGGATGCGCATTGATGGTTCTCTGGCATCGATAAGTCTCGTTAAATTTCTTCACCCCTCCTCTCTTGACCATCTGGTTTCAACAATGGCCTTCACACCTTATCTTTTTCTGATGCATACATTCCTCATTCCCACAAGCAGTCTTTTACAGACCTTCAAAGGTATACAAAAAGCAGTGTTTTATATTGAACAATAAAAAAGCATTGTAAATTAAACCTTACTAAATCTTGTAATCAAAACAGTTCACATTACATAAGAATGGCCATACTGGGTCAGACCAAAGGTGCATCTAGCCCAGTAGCCTGTCTGCCAACAGTGGCCAGCACCAGGTGCCCCAGAGAGGGTGGACCAAAGACAATGATCAAGTGATTTGTCTCCTGCCATCCTTCTCCAGCCTCTGACAAACAGAAGCCAGGGACACCAATTCTGTCCCTGCCTTAACATCAGTACAGACACTGGCAGTCTGTCAGATGCGTTTCTACCAATGCCCTAGAGGGTCACAAAAAAAAGGGGTGGATGGCAGGATGAAATTATTACTTCATCATTGTTACATTGTTAAACCTGAAATCATATATATCCGTGGTCCCCAACCCGGTGCCCGCGGGCGCCATGGCACCCGCTGGGCCCTTTACATGCGCCCGCAGAGCAATCTGTGCTGGCCCCGCCCCTGGGCGTGCGGCAGGTGCCAGCCCCGGGCGCATGGCCGGCCCCGGCCCCAGGTGCGCCGCGCGTGCTGGTGCCAACCCTGACCCCCGCCCCCGGGTGCGCTGCGCGTGCCCTGGCCCTAGCCCCCACGCGTGCCCTTGCTGGCCCCGGCGCCGGCCTTGGCCCCGCCCCCGGGAGTTGCCGGCCCCGGCTCCGGCCCCGGCCTTGGCCCCGCCCCCGGGGCGCCACGCGTGCCCTGGCCCTGGTCCCGGCCCCGGCCCCGGCCCCAGCCCTAGCCCCGGGGGCGCCGCGTGGAATACCTGTGCCGATCAAGAAAGGCTTCTTTGTCAGCGCGTCGCGTCCAGACTGCCCCGATCTGCCGACAAACAGCTGATCGGCAGAGCGGGGCAGCCTTTAACCAGGCTCGAAAAAGAACTTAGATAAATTCATGGGGGAGAGATCCATGAATGGCTATTAACCAGAGATGGTATCCATAACATCTGTTTGTCAGGGCTGGGAGCGGACAACAAGGGATGGATCAATTGCTGATTAACTATTCTGTTCATTTCCTCTGGGGCATCCTAGCCACTTTCAGAAGACAGGATGCTGAGCTAGATGGACCTTTGGTCTGGTCTAGTATGACTCTTCTTATGTTCTTAAATTTGACAAGTTCAAGATCTCCTCTAGGGCAGTGGGGAACTAATAGATTCACAGAGTTCAAGGACAGAAGAGACCATTACTGTCATCTATCTAACTTCCTATATAACGGAGGCCACAGCACTTCTTCCAAAATAATTCCTAGAACAGATCTTTTAGAAAAACATGTAATCTTAATTTTAAAATGATCAGTGACAGAGAATCCACCATGATCCTTAGTAAATTGTTCCAATGGTTAATTACTCACTGGTAAAAACGTATGCCTTATTTCCAATCTGAATTTGTCTAGCTTCACCTTCCAGTGGTTGGACTATGTTATACTTTTTAGTACTAGCTTGAAGAATTCGCTATTAAATATTTGTTTCCCGAGCAGCTGCTTGTAGACTATGATCTAGTCACTCCTTAAACTTCACTTTAAAACAAATAGACTCAAGGGGTTTAATCTATCTTAATCCTTTAGGGTATGTCTACACTACAGCGTTATTTCAAAATAGTTATTTTGAAATAACGCATGTACACACAAAATGCATTTCAAAATAGCGTTTTGCTATTTTGAAATAGTGCGTCCACACTGATTGGATGCTGAATCACATTTAAGGCCGGCTGGAACTGGTTCTGGCAGGGCATCAGGTCAGGAGTTACCTTGTGTGGCTGCTGCCTGATATTATCTGAGGCCTGTGCTTAAAGGGACCCCCCCCCCCCCCGACAGCCAGTTCTCAGGTTTCCCTGATTGCTTGCCTACCTTGCTGAGGGACAGCAAAGCATTTTTTTTTCTGCATGCTCTGATTACCCTCACTCAGGACACCACAGCACTCTGCAGCATGGAGCCAGAGCCAGAGTCGCCCCTGGGCACTCTGGTGCTTCTCCTGGATGTGTTGCTGTGAGCCTGTCAGCACGTTCTGCAGGCAGTAACAGTCTCCCTCACGTCCTTCCATTTACCCCTCCCTAATCCCCCTTCCTGATGTACAATAAAAGACATATGTGTTCATTACAACAAAGTCTCTTTATTGAATAAAACTGGTGGGTGGAGGGAATGAAACTTAGGTGAGTCTGGGGAAAGAAGGTGGGAGAGCAGAGAAGGGAGGGTGAGAGAGGGGAGGGGGAAACCTGGGAGGAGGGAGCTGGCAGGGGGAGGCAAGGGGAGGAGGGGGGAGGAGAAGCTCAGGGCACAGGATTGGGTGTCTCACTGGCCCAACTGTCTCCCAGCACCGCAGGTGTGGGGGCCTCGGCATCCCCAGGAGGGTGTGGAGGAAGAAGCAGGAGAGGTGGAAGGAGTGGGAGGAGAAGCAGTAGCTGGGGAGACAAAAGGGGCTGGAGTGGCAGGAGCAGCAAGTTCTGCACCAAGGTCTGCAGGTACTTGCAGATGACACGGCCCTGGGTAAGCCGCTCCCGCCGGAGCTACAGGTCTTCCTGCACCGAGCGGTCAAGGGTGCGGTGCAGGGCTCGCAGTGCCCCCTGCTGGTACCCCTCCACTGCACGGGTGGGCCTGCAGAGTCCTCGGGTGCGGGAGGATGTCCTGGGCGGGGTCTTGCGCCCTGCACGCGCAGCTGGTGCAACTGTGGAGAAAGAAGAGAAGTGGTCAATTCTCCCTGGGGACACAGAGGGTAAAGCCCAGCCCCGCTCTGCAAGGCGAGGACGACAGTATTTTGCACCATCAGAGCCAATGTGCTTGCACGGATGCCAAGTTCGGGATGTGCTGCTATTCCCAGGAGTGGGAGCTGCCCCGGGACTGCATCCATGCCCCTGTGCTGTATATCGTGTGGGTGTGTGGGGGCGGGGAGATGTCCTCTGCCTCTGTGTAGAGGGGGCTTGTGGAGGGAGGGCGTCCTGCTGTGTCCCACCCCGGGGTCAGGAGCATGTCATGTCTCTTCACCCACACATGTGGCTAACAGGCCAAGGCCCCAGTGTGGCAGTCAGCTGGGGCTACCTGCCCAGCAGTAGTACGGCACATCTTCACACGTGCACAGGTTGCTGCGTGATCTGTGGTCAGCAACAGGGGCGGATATAGGGCAGGGCGAACGGGGAGGCTGCCCCGGGCCCCGCGCTTCAGAAAGCCCCGCGCATGCACCGTGGCGCCGCTGCACATGCACCGTGGCAAAGGGGGGGCCCCACGGAATTATGCTGCCCAGGGCCCCGCAAAACCATCATCTGCCCCTGGTCAGCAAGGTCCACGTGCACGCTCCCTGGTCTCCCTCCCCCTCCCATAAGGGGACAGTGATGGCACTCACATGTTGTTGCCTCCCTGGATGACACTGGCTACAGGTCCGCTGGGACGGCGCTGGGGTCCTGGCTGTGCAGCACGCTCCCTCTGGGTTCCTGCGACTCCTGGTCCTCCTCCGTGCCCTGGTCAGGGCCCTCTGCCCCAGGGTCAATGACCACCTGGGGGCACAGACCATCCCCCCCCAGGATGCAGTTAAGGGCATCAAAATAGGGGCAGCTCTCTGGGTCTGCCCCTATTTGGGAGCTGCCCCCTGTGGCTCTGGCATAGGCCTGCCGCACCTCCTTAATTTTAATCCAAACCTACTCCTGGGTTCGGATGTGGCCTTTAGTGGCCAGGCTGGCAGCTATCCTGCCATAGACGGCCACGTTCCTCCATCTAGTGCGGAGATCATGGACGTTGGAGGCATCCCCCCAAACCTCAATCAGGTCCATGATCTCCGCACTGGACCAAGAAGGCGCCCACCTTCTCCGGCCCCTGGCAGGCTCCTGGGAGCGGGGGGACTGGTGGAGGGCTGGCTGGCACTGGCTTATGCTGGGGCCACTGGGTCGGGGCAGTGACTGCTGGCTCTGGGCTGGCAGGCCTGGAGCTGGCACAGACACTGTGGCCAGACTCTACCCCTTTAAGGGCTCCAGGGAGTGGGGGAGGAGATGAGTTTTCCTGGTTGGGGCCAGAGTGGCCAGCAGGGCACCCTGGGAAGGGCCCCTTATTTTGAAATAGCCCCTATTCCATGTCTGCACAGCGCTTATTTTGAAATAGCAATTTTGAAATAGGCCCTATTCCTCGTGGAATGAGGTTTACCAAGTTCCAAATAAGCCCTCCGCTATTTCAAATTAATTTCGAAATAGTGGTTGACTTGTGTAGTACAGTTATTTCAAAATAACTTTGCTGTGTAGACATACCCTTAGTTATTCCCACGGTACATCTTTGAATCCACCCGTTTATCTACATTCTTTCTGAATTGCAGACATCATAACATACTATTCCAGTAATGTCTCCTGGATGCTAAACACAGAGATAAAATTACCTCTCTACTCCTATTCAAGATTTCCCTGTTTACATGTTCAGGGATCACATTCACTCTTTTGGCCAGCAGCTCACACTAGAAGCTCATGTTCAGCTGATTATCCACCATGAACCTCAATCTTTTTCAGAGTCACTGCTTCCCAATGGAGAGTCCCCCCTAGTATAAGTATGGCCTACATTCATTTTACTTTTCAGCTTCTATACAATGTACTGTTGGCATCGTTGATTTTCATGAATCATTTTCAAAATAGCTGCTAAGCATTCTTCTTACATCTCATCATCTAATTTCAGTGACATTTTTAGCCTCAGTACTTTGTGCTATTACTAGATTTCCTGAGAAAATAAATGATTAAGAAAAAAAATCCACAACAGATGTATTGTATGTCAGTGACATATAACAGTTACATTTATTTTCCCAAGAAAGCTTTCAGCTCAGATGTAGCAAGGTAGGGCCTTCTTTTAACCACAATCAAACATATGCAGACAAAATGATTTTCACACAGTCACATCATGAGCAAGTGGCACGTGCACTTCCTTTGTGCAGTTTTTCTTTTGAGTTTCATGCATTCATTGTGTATTTTTATACATCATTTGTATTACCAAGATCATGGCTCCCTAACCCTTCATTTTATTAAAATCTTTTCATTCTATGGGAGTAACAATTGTTTTAATGTATAACTTGCACCTAGTGAGTTACAGCTCAGAGCTAATCATGTTGCTTGTCTGTTAGGTCCCATGATAGCATCTATTAGCTCTCAACTACTCAAACACCTTATTTTGCATTTACCTCCACTAGCCACTTATTTTATCTCCTACTGCCACCAATTTCCTCTCTCTTTGCATTTGACAAGCCACCTAGTGGTTTCACATAGGGATCCACACCAGTCTTTCAGCTCTTCCAGAATGCCTCACTTCTTCCTGATGGTCGGATAATAGGCTATACATCTAACCTTCAAAAATGTAGGCCCAAGGGAATAATTTAGAGAGAATAATTTACTGAATGGTATTTGCTTCTTATTTCTGTCCTCAAATTGTGCACTCAGCAGTTTACAATTTTCTCATATTTACTTACTGGCATTTAATTCTCACATTGCAGATTGTGAGCAATGAGTTGCAGGGATGCAAATTTTGAATCAGTTGATACTTTTATTGGACCTACAGATCACATGGTATGTTTTGGTTTCAAGACTGGATGACTGCAGTTCTCATAGCTAGATTTTCTATATGAATACTCTCACAAAATGTGAAGTTACTTTCCATAAATATTTTTCAATATTTTCTTTTAAGTTACAGTTGCTGAAAATATTCCTATCCGTAAAACCCACTCAGAATAATTACCGAAAGCCAGGTTTCCAGCTCCTACAATCTTATCAGTAGTCTTGTGATATGAGGCATTTTTCTTAAAGACCAGTTCCTGAAGTCTGGAAATTCAAAACTCAGAAGACAAATAAAAAGAACCAATTTTTAAAAAATCATATGGAAGAGGGTGCTGAGTTATGATATTTGTACACTTGGGGCTAGCAGTACTGAGAAAAAATGTCATTGAAACAGGTTTTTTAAAATTGTTAAAATATTTTTACATTATTTAAAACCCATTTTTAATTGTATATAATGCATTCCCTGTTTAAAAACTTGGGGTTATATTGTCCCAAATGCAGCATCAGGCCTTATTAACATTATTGTTAATTTACTACAGCCTCAGTCTGTATTAACTTACTCTGATTTCCCCTCCAGATCTGGGAGAGATTAAATCAAAACAGGAATGTGTTGATGTGGCTATTTGCATGCTGTCTAGAGTTCACACTGGATAGAGCATTCTATATCTAGATTGTTTTTCACCCCAGAATTGACTGCATTTCAGTCTGAAAGAAAATTATTTCTATATACAAAAAGTCATAGAGCAAGGGATCCTGAGAGATGAAACATTTTATTGTAGTCTCTGAATCGGTAAGGAAGTCAATGGGATGCTCTATGGATATGTGAGAAGTTAGGAACATGCTGAAGTTCTTTGCTGAACTGGGGCCATAAGGAGCACAGGTACCATCTGTAAAGCTTAAGGTGGAGTTTCAGTACTTGTTCTCCTCCTGCACTCTTCTCCCCCAGACAACACAGATGTAATACATGCTCACATAACTGAAGACTAACATACCACATACAGTGCAATATACAAGGAGACAGAAATAATTCTGCATGTTCAACCATACAATTGGAATAGCCTGATTTTTGAGCGCTTAACTCTCATGGTGGATAACAGCTGAATGCAAGCTGTTGCCACAAAGTCTAATGTGATGCCAAAAATTTCCAGTAGGAGTGATACCCCTGTATGTGGCACTGGGTGTGATTTCTGTGGGAATATTGTGCCCAGTTCTGGTGTCCACAATTCAAGATAGAGTTTGACAAATTGGAGAGAGTTCAGCAAAGGGCCACATGAATGATTAAGGGATTAGAGAACATGCCTTGTAGCGACCGAACCCCTTGGAGTCTGTTTATCTTAGTGAATGGTGATTAAGGGGTAACTAGGTCACAATCTAGAAAACACAAACACTATTTAATATTTATTTTTCAGCCTCCCTGAAAAAGGTATGGCTGAAAAGTGAAGACACACAAATTCAGATAGGAAATAAGGCAAACATTAACAGTGAGTGTAATCAACCATTAGAACAACATACCAGACTCGGGGTGGTTCTTCATCACTGACCATTTTGAGCACATTTCTAAAGGAGCCTCTAGGAATTATTCTGGGGAAATTCTATGACCAGTGCTAGACAGAAGGCCAGATTAGATTATCACAATGATCCCTTTTGGCTTTGGAAGCTATGAATCTATGAACCGTAATGGTGCCTCAATGCAGTTTTTGCATGCCTGTGTATCCATGCATATTGTATATACAACCAAGGCCGGACTAAGGGCTGGGCTAGTCGGGCAGCTGCCCAGGGTGCCAACCTATGGGGGGCGCCCGGCTCCCGGTGGGCTACAGCGGCCGCCTGAGGCGGGGGCAGTGTTAACCCCCGCAGCACCGACCAGTAGCACCCTTCCCCCCATGGACACAGGGCCCTGCACCAGGCAGGCGCAGCCCGCCCCAGGCGGCCCCAGGCTGCGTGCCATTGGTGGTGGCCGGGCCAACTGGACAGTGCATGTACCATGCATCCGCCCACGCACCCCAGGGACAGGCCCATGCATGCATCATGCGCCCGGAGGTGGGGCCGTGCATCCCGGGGGCGGCACCACGCACCTGGGGTCTGGGGTGCCAAATGGCTCAGGCCAGCCCTGTATACAACAATCATTCAAATAACTATCAACATTCCTACACACAGGCGATGAGTTATATTGGCCTGTGGTGCCCATGTTCTGCCAATATTCAGGAACAAGGGTCCAGCTCCACATGTTTGGGCTTATATTTTCTGAGCCATTCCATCTATAGGATAGACTGGGGCAACTGCCCTGGGCCCCACACTTTCAGGGGGAGGGGCATGCTTTGGGAGAATGAAGGATCCAGGGCAGCCTAAAGGATTTAGCAGGAGACCTGACACTAGCCCCACCCCACCTCTTCCCTCAATCCCCTACCCCCACCCTGCCTCTTTCCAGCTTCCGCTCTCTGCCCCGAGTGATGCTGGGAGCTGGTGGAACAGGACAGAGTAGGCTGGAGTCAGGTTGTCCACTGCTTCTGGTGTCAGGCCCCTCGCTAACTCCCCAGGCTGCCCTGGACCCCAGGTCTCCGAGAAGCATGGGTGTCCCCCAAAGCACATATCCATGTACCCTACAGCGTGGTGGGGGGCTGTATGTATAATGCACTAGGACTAGTATTATCAGGGCTCGCTGAACCACGGTGAGCCCCGCTCGCCAGCTGCGCTGTCCAGCAATCTGTGCATGCACAGATTGCCCGAACCTGGCTCTTCCAGGTTGCAATCCACTTGCCACAGGTGAGTAGACTGCATTATTTGTCGAGCCCTGAGTATTATTATTGGCAACTAGGCTCAGATCCTCAAAAACGTTAAGGCACCTAACTGTGTAATGCACTAGGTAATGTAATGCACAGTGAGTTCAACAGATGTTAAGCAACTAGATATGTCTGAGGATCTGGGACCTAGACATTAGTATTCTGTGCATTAGAAATACCACCACATACTGTATAGGGGTTTGGAACGGGTCCCATATGAGGAGAGGTTAAAGCAACTGGGACTTTTCAGTTTAGAAAAGAGGAGACTGAGGGGGGATATGATAGAGGTCTATAAAATCATGAGTGGTGTGGAGAGGGCCGATAAAGAAAAGTTATTTATTAGTTCCCATAATAGAAGAACTAGAGGACACCAAATGAAATTAATGGGTAGCAGGTTTAAAACGAATAAAAGAAAGTTCTTCTTCACACAGCGTGTAGTCAACCTGTGGAACTCCTTGCCAGAGGAGGCTGTGAAGGCTAGGACTATAACAGAGTTTAAAGAGAAGCTAAATAATTTCATGGAGGTTAGGTCCATAAAAGGCTATTAGCCAGGGGATAAAATGGTGACCTTGGCCTCTGTTTTTCAGAGGCTGGAGAGAGATGGCAGGAGACAAATCGCTTGATCATTGTCTTCGGTCCACCCTCTCTGGGGCACCTGGTGCTGGCCACTGTCGGCAGACAGGATACTGGGCTAGATGGACCTTTGGTCTGACCCAGTACGGCCGTTCTTATGTTCTTATGTTATGTTCTTATGATAATTTTATTTTTCCAAACTTTTTTCGTCTTCCCTCAGGTATACGGCATTGAGTTCAGTCATGTTTCCTTCCCCATCAGCCGTTATTTCAAATTAACTTTAATAGCATCTACACAGGCAAACCGCTATTTCAAAATAAATTCAAAATAGCGGGGCGCTTATTTCGAATTTGGTAAACCTCATTCCACGAGGAATAACGCCAAATTCGAAATAGCTCATTCGAAATAAGCACTGTATATACGCTTATTTCAAAATAGGGAGCCTCCAGCCCTTCCCAGTTTCCCCTGGTGACCACTCTGGGCTAAACCAGGGAAACTCGCCTCTCCCCCAGCCCTGGAGCCCTGAAAGGGGTAGACTCTGGCCACAATGCATGTGCCAGATCCAGGCCTGTCAGCAGTCGCTGCCCCGACCCAGTGCCCACAGAATGAGCCGGGCAGCCAGTGCCAGCCAACTGTCCATCGCCCAGTCCCCCAGCTCCAAGGAGCCAGCCGGGGGCCGGAGACAGCGGGCGCCCTCTTGGACTAGTGTGGAGATCATGGACTTCATAGAGGTTTGGGGGGAGGCTTCCAATGTCCATGATCTCTGCACTAGATGGAGGAACACAGCTGTGTACGGCCGCATAACTGCCACCATGGCCATCAAAGGCCACGTGCGTACCCGGGAGCAGATGCGCATGAAAATTAAAGAGCTCCAGCAGGCGTATGCAAGGGCCACATGGGGCAGCTCCCCTGCAGGGGCAGACACCTTTCCCCATTTTGATGCCCTGGAACGCATAATGGGGGGTGGGATGGTCCATGCCACCCCAGGGGGCAACGATTCGGGAGCAAAGAGCCCTGACCAGGGCGTGGAGGAGGAGCTGCAGGAGCCGCCACAGAGGGTGCCACGTCGCCAGCCCCATGTCCTGTCCTAGCAGCTGAGTCATCAGGGTTGTCCGGGGAGACCACAACATGTGAGTGCCATCACTGTCCCCTTTCTGGGGGGGCAGGGAGGGACACCAGGGACCGCGCGCATGAGCCTTGCTTACCACGGATCACACTGCAACCTGTGCACGTGCGAAGATGTGCCGTGCTACCGCTGGGCACGTGGCCCCAGCTGGCTGCCACACAGGGGCCTTGGCCTGTTAGCTTCATGTGTATGGGAAGAGACACAACACGCTCCTGGCCCCAGGGCAGGACACAGCAGGACGCCCTCCCTCCACAAGCCCCCTCTACACAGGGGCAGGGGACATCTCCCCCCCCCCCCACCTCAGCTGCACTATACACAGCACGGGGCATGGGTGTGGTCTCGGGGCAGCTCCCACTCCCGGGGATAGCCGGACATTCCGAACATGGCCTCTGTGCAAGGCACGGTCATCCTCACCTTGCACGGGGGGCTGGGCTTCACCCACTGTGACCCCAGGGAGAACTGACCACTTCTCTTCTTTCTCCACGGCCGCACCAGCTGCACGTGCAGGGCGCACCATCCCTCCCGGGACATGCTCCCCCACCTGAGGGCTCAGCAGATCCACCGCAACACTGCAGGGGTACTGACAGCAGCACCTGTGGGCACCGCAAGCCGTGCACCACAAGAAGACCTGCAGCTCCGGCTGGAGCAGCTTGCCCAGGGCCGTGCCATCTGCCAACACCTGCAGGCCTTGGTGCAGAGCGTGCTGCCTCCTGCTGCTCCAGCGCCTGCTGCCTCCCCAGCTACTGCTCCTCCCACTCTTTCTCCCCCTCCCATTTCTCTCTCCACACCCTCCTCAACCTCCACATCCTCCTCCCCATCCCCCCGGGGATGCTGAGGCCCCCGCATCCGCTGTGCTGGGAGACAGTTGGCCTGGCGAGACCCCTACCACTGAGTTTCCCCTCCCCACTCTTCCCCTTGCTTCCCCCTTCCAGCTCCCTCCTCCCAGGTTTCCCCCTCCCCTCTCCCACCCTCTCTCCTCCTCTCTCCCACCTCCTTTCCCCTGTCTTCCCAGAGTTTCATCCCCCCCCCCCCGAGTTTTGTTAAATAAAAACAGTTTGTGTTTGTGAAAAAACGTGCATTTTATTTGACATCATTGAGGTAGACAAGCAAGCAAGGAAACCTGAGAACTGGCTGTCCAGGGGCCGGGGTCCTTTAAGCACAGATCTCAGTTAGCCTCAGGCAGCAGCCACACGAGGTAAGTCCTGGCCTGGTGCCCTTCCGGAACTGGTTCTGACCAGCCTTAAATGCGATTCACAGTCCAATCAGTGTGGACGCGCTATTTC
Organism: Pelodiscus sinensis; assembly: GCF_049634645.1. NCBI lineage: Eukaryota > Metazoa > Chordata > Testudines > Trionychidae > Pelodiscus > Pelodiscus sinensis. The sequence goes on from NC_134711.1 coordinate 205,325,714, forward strand.
GAAATAGCAAAATGCTATTTTGAAATGCATTTTGTGTGTAGACGCATTATTTCAAAATAAACTATTTTGAATTAACTATTTAGAAATAAGATATTTCAAAATAACGCTGTAGTGTAGACATATCCTCTCTCTCTCCCTCTCTATCCTTGAAGAAAGCCTCAGTCTAAATCTCATTGCCAATACCTTTCTTTTCAGATATACGTGAACCCAAGATGACCCATTTGTTGCAGTGTAACCTACTTAGCTATGTAGTTAGTCCTCCTTTTTCTTATTTGTTCCCAGATTAGTTGGTTGGTTGGTTGGTTGGTTGGTTGGCGGTTCTTCCAGAAAGGGAAAAATAACAAACAGAAAATGTTCATAGTTCTGTAAAGAAAATGACTTTTGATCCTTGACCCTTGCATAATATTCTTGTCAGGGTCAGGTATGAATCCATTTCCATTGCAGTATTTGTTCATAGCAGTAAAGTGATAAAATACTGAGAGCTCTGAGATAAGAAATGTAATTGTGTAGACATAAAAATCTTATCCACAACCATCATACAGATACTTATTTCAAGATGACTATCTGTGTTCTTCAGAGCAATAAGTGTAACAACTGAGAATGTAACAGAGAGAGAGCCTAAATGTTATGACTCATTTATCTCTAGCAAGTCTAATACACTTGCAGAGAAAGCATATTGGACATGACATAAGGGACTCTCAGATATACTGGCAAAGCTTAAAGGCCATTAAAATAAAATACCCATCATTACTGCTGTTCAAATATTCTTCAACTTCTAGTCTAAGGCACAAACACCAAAGATTGTAATTGTAGTATTCTCTCTGATATCTAGTATCTGTCTAAGAAAAATGGCTATATTTTACACACCATTTGTGTTACAGGAGTAAGAGAAATAAACCAAGCTGATAAAGCATGTTCTTTTTATTGTCATGGATATTAATATTTTGTATACCATTTAAGCTATTAAATGTTTTCTTTTCACACAAACACACATGACATTTCTTCCCTACCCAAAAGGCAAAGCACTGTAAGCTTGTTAGAGCAGAGGACTGGAAGTTAGGAACCCTAAATTCTCTTCTCTGCTTTGCCACTGGTTTGGTGTGTGACATTGAAGCTTAATCCCTGTGCTTCCATCTATAAAATAATACTGATTATAAAGTGCCTTAAAATCCTGAGATCAAAAATACTTAATACATGCAAAATATTATTAAAGCATATTACGTACCATATGTGGCATATTTCTAATATTTAAAAGACAATAGCTATAACTAGAGATACAAAATAAAATATATTCCAAATAAAAAAATTGTTTTCATGAACAGTTCTGGAGGTAGGAGAAACTACAATTAAGAAGTATTCTTTAGGAAAAGGGAAAATATCTTTTACAGGTAAATGTTGAGAAATAATGAATTTTCACTATTTGTGTCGGTACTAAAGAAAAGGGGGCTTTCAAAGACTGCTAGATCCCCTTGGCACATTCTCTGCTTGAAGTCTGTTACAGTGATAACTGAAAAAGTCACATAGTATGGGGGAGAAAAGACCCAAATCAGGTATTATTCCTCAGTCGAAAGCTATACTGTAGTTTAAATTAGCGAGGTACTGCTGAACCCTTATTTAAAATGTGGTTGCACTGACATCCCAAGAAAAGAGTTTCTTTGTTTAATTGCACTGTCAGTGCAGCACGCTTTCAGCTAAAACCATTTGGAGTTAGACCTTTTAATAGAAAGTGACAATTTAAATTGCCACAATAGCAGCATACATCGTGCTTAAAGTCACTACTAAACTGTCATTGCAATTGGCTTCAGCCCAGTTTGTTAAAGCTAAAGAAAAGGTAGAGGGGGTGTGAGGAGGAAATTAAGTGGTGAATCATTAATTCATTTGGTATTCACTGTAATAATATTAGCAGTGATGAACTCCTTTGGCTGTACAATGGAGGCAATGTATAATTCCAGTCTAGCTTTGCTCTTGTTATCATTCATTGCTACTGAACTGGCAGCACTAACGTGCACTTCTTTTTCCACTGATTGATATCCTGTTATCAAAAACAAGTGTGTGTCAATGCTGCCAGTTCACTAGCAATGAAGTGGACAGATTTTACTCAGTGTGCTAACCTGAGCTCAATTAAATGCCACCTATGATACTGTGGAAGAAAACAAGCCTTCACTCTGCGTTGTGTTTAAGCAACAAGTAGCCAGAGGCAGTTTTATTATGAGCTGCAGCAAGGGAAAAACTGGTTCGGACAGGGGGGGGAGCCCCCCCCCCCCGAGGCAGATCTTCGAATACAAGCAATTATGAAGCAGTTTATATACTGTCCATTAGATATAATAACAATAACAATTAGTCTCCTTCCCATTACAAACACCAATGGCTAACAGTTATTTAGTTCCACCCAGATGCTCCTTATCTCAAGGTCCCTGCCAGAGTCAGCATTCTATCCTTATCTCCGTATGGAGGTGAGAGGCAAAGGCAGCGTCTAATTACAGATCTCGCGTTGTCAGGCCACAGACTTAGCCTGACTCTTGCTCTCTTGTTAACAAGACTAAGATGGCTGCACACAAATTCCCTTATTCCCTTTTCCTGCCTCCACAATACTTTTAACCTTCCTCTTGAATTATGAATGATATTTCTAAGGTGCTAATATCTCAGAATTTGGTCTAGGGCAGTGGCTTTTTTTGGCCCACAGCCCAACCTGCTCAACACAAATCTTTCTGCAGACCACAGCCAGCCAGCCATGATGACAAAATGGGTGCAAGGAAAAGTGGTGCGGGGATTGGACAGGAAGGAAGGTGTAGGCAGGCCCACCGACAAGGGCGGGTAGAGGGAAGAGGGCAATTTCTCTGGGCCCTGGCCACTCAAAGGAGCGTGGAGCTCCTTTCAACTGCTGCTGAAGTGCCACTCTGCATGGCTTTGAGGGCTGGTGGAGGGCCCAGTGCCATAGTCTGGGTGGCACTAAGAGCTGACTGCCCCCGGTCCCACCTCTTCCAGGGTTGCAGATCTGCCTCCCCACCTTGCCCTAGGGCCCACAGTATCTGACAGCCCTGCTGGGTGCAAAAGTGGGCTGAGGGTGAGGGGTCAGGGTGGAAGGCAGGGTGCAGGAGTGAGCTGGGGTATCTGGCCAGGAGGAAGAGTGTAGAAGCAAGGGAGCAGGCATGGATTGGGGTGGGGTGTCTGGCCAAGAGGGAGAGGGTAGGAGCAGGGTCTTAGCAGGTGTGTATGCAAATAAGATGGGGACATGGGGTCTGGGCATAAGAGGAACGGGAGGGCACTTGCCTGGTTTCACACCCACCCGTCGTTCCAACCTTGTGGGGCTGAGCCTGGAGCCGTGGTTCACCTGCAATGTGGCTGCAGACCATCAGTGTTCCAGGGACCACGCTTTAAGAACCACTGGGCTAGGGGATTTTGCCCAGGGTTCCATCACTGCATCATACCTCACTATTGCTATGAATGCATTTATATTCCTTGTGTTCATGTACTTCTTTCGGAGCACTAGTATAACCAGAGCACCTAGGGGATGGCACTGCCCCGTTTTCTGTTAGCTGAGCCATCGGCCAATAAGGCCATATGGGGTTCCAAGGTTACCATACAATCACCTCTTCCTAAACAAACTAGGTACTATGAGATCTTTCTGTCATAGCACTAGTTAAATATTCATAAAAACAATGATCCAAAACATATTTGCCTTATGCAAGTAGTCCTTTAACTTTAAAGTCCTTTAACTTTAATAAAGCTATTTTCGGGAGCAAAGTGAGCAGAATTTGGCTGATAATGCAAGATAAGCTTGATTCTTAGCTATACCCAGTAAGTACAGGGCAAAATGAAGAGAGGGGATACGAAGGATCCTTTCATGTCTCCAGATGCTAGAGCCAGCTCTGTGCTAGTCTGGGACCTGGAGTACTTCAGAGCGGCCTGACAGGCTGTTCTGGCTGCTGAAGACTGTCCCAGCCTTCTCTCTCCTTCCCCAGCCCTGCTCCCTTTTAGAGGCAGGTAGCATTGAATCAGTGTCACTGTCACTGGTGAATAAGGCAGTACGGAGACAACCATCCTGTTGAGGAGGCAGCAGGGCTCAGAGAACACTGAATGAAGGCTCTACCCCATGTGGATGCCCTGAAAACCATAGGATTGCAGTCAGCACTTCTCATCGATTCCCCAGTTAACCAAGAGGCCCTCGCTAACCAACAGTAACTGCTCCTACCTGAGGGAGCTGTGGGTCCTGAGTGTCACAAATCAGGGCAACTATGCTTGTGGTTAGTGGTTCAGCCCTTAGTGGTTCAGCCAGGTCACTTCCAGCTTGTCAGGTGGAGATCCGTCTCTCTCTCTCACCGTGTTACCAGAAAAAAACAACCTGCATCTTTCAGAGATTAATCCGAGTGTAAGTGTCCTCATTTAAATAAGGACTTAATTCTTCTGAGCAAGATTTTTATTTCTAAAGTACTACAGAAAAAAAATTAAAACCGTAAGGGAACCCAAATGGATGCAAATAAGCTTACCCATCATCAGCACCTTCAACATGAACTCTGGCAGTGGCAGTCCTGCAAAACTACACCCGGTGATTCATCACACTCTTTGCTCAGAATGAGAACAACCCATGATTCTGGGAATCTCATGCTTATCCTATCTGGATCTTTGAAAAGATTGTGAATAGATAATCAGCCAAATAATGGGTCTCTGCTCAAAGTGCAGTTTCACAGAGATGGATTCCAGTAGGCAATTTGCATTTTCCTCATCCCCCAGATATTTCCAAGGCAGTGTTTCCCAATTTTATTTGGCCACGGAACCCCTAGGGTTGCCTTTAAAAAAAGGCCCCAGCTACATTTCATCAAGTAAAAAAAAAAAACGCCCGGCGCTGCAATTCCCAACGCGACTCTGTCTTTAAGAGGGGAGAATGCCAGCTTTTCACAGAACCCTTGCTTTAGCTTCGCAGAAGCTCAGAGCGCACCAATTGGGAAACGCTGTTCCTAGGAAATCCACTTCTCACATATAGGCTACGTCTACACTGCAAGTTTTTGTGGCAGAAAATATTCATATTTTCTGCCGTTTCTTTTTGCACAAGGGATTTGCAGCATATTTTCTGCCATAAAAACTCAGTGTAGACACAGCCTATCATCTCCAAAGTCCATTGAAGATCTTGCTACCCACCCCCCCGAGATTGATTAATCACATCCTTCCTCCTAAAGAAGTTTCAGGCCATTCCACAATAGTATATAAGCATTTGCATGTTCAACACAATGGACTTCCAAAATACTTATTTAATTCAATAAAGTTTAACTTATTGCTATCAGATTTGTCCAGGACACTGTTATATCTATCAAAAAGAGAAGCATCTTTGAAACACAGGGCCTAAGGTCATTTATGTTGGACTTCAAAAAACGGAAGGACACACAATTAGTCAACACTTATTTTATTCTGCTTGTTAACTTTTCCTATACCATGTGCCTTTGAGTGGGAGTGGTGAATTTTTCTATTAAGATCCAAAATCTCTCCCAGGCCAGATCCCTGACAATGACAAAGCTGTTCTGTAAAACCAGAGTTAACAGTAATCTCTATCGCAATTTCCTCACACCCGCATCCACTTCAATACCTTTTCTATATATTGCCATGTTTGCTTTTTGCTTCAGTCCAACAGCTTTAAATGAACCCAATAGGCTTCGGAGCCACACAACATTCCATGACATGAAGACAATAGTCTATCATTCCATCCTGTAAGAAGACCCATTTAGCCCAAGGTCCCAAAGAGACCAATCTTCCATCCAAATTAAACACAACATGACATGATTATGATTCCTCTTTTCTCAGTGATGAGTTTTAAGTACTAATTTAATAAAACTTTGGATTTCTATGCAATAGCTCTAAACCAGGGTTTCCCAACCTATGGGTCTGGACCCAAATATGGGTCGCCATTACATTTCAAAAGGGTTGCCAGATGTCTCCCCAGGTGGCTCTTAAGGAGCCATTCACACATTTTTTGAATTGCCCTGGGTCACCAAGTCTTCTTGAATTGTCAAAATGGGTCCCCATCTGGAAAAGGTTGGGAAACACTGATCTAAACCAAAGATCTCAAAACATTTAAAAAATAACCCTCTCGTGCTCTAGTAAAGCTAGGTTATGTATTATCATTTTTAGAGGGATGAGAACACTCAGGCATGGAGCACATGTGTAATTTACCCAAAATCACACAGCAAGTTTTGGGCAAACACACGATTAGAGGTCCCCTGAGTCACAGTTCAATATGCCAATCACAGCACCGTATCCACTGACAAGAAAGAGAGAGAGCCAATTTTTAAAAGCATTTGTTGGGAAGTAGAAAATATTTTGAATTATCCTTAAGGCAATGTCTGCCTCTCTGGGAAGCACACAAGTATCCTTGTGCACACAGGATGTCAAATATCAACTCTGGAACCCTCTAAATAAAGAGAGGTTAAATCATCCGCTTCCTGCATTTTTGGCTGGGTCAGCTGGTTAACTATAGCCATCTGCCTATTCAGAAACAAAACTACTATATCACTGTTCATGTGTGATTTTATACTGTATTGCCACCTAGTGGAAAAGGCTTTCAAATTTTTTTTCGATCTGCCAGATTAAACTAAGGATCTTTACTTGGTCTTTCATCCTCCACTTATTTAATAAAATAATTATTGTTTACACATACTTGAGCATATTAATTTACTTTAAGAAACGATTCACGTGAGTCTGTTTGGCTGAGATCAGAATTTCACAATTCAGGTTTTGGCAAAACTGTACAAACCATGCATAAGTGTTTGAGTAATGGAGTTTAAGATTCTTTGTTTTTAAAGAGAACACTTCCTCTGAAACAAATATTTACTGACAACCAGTTGGACATATTTCTGAGAAGAAAAAAATACTTAATATTAACAAGTACAAGCTCCTCTTCTACAGAAAGTACCCCATTAAAAGATGTAAATGTAGGGTTTATTATTGCTGGCCTGTGAGATGGTTAGATTTCAAATGTTTAAAAGGGTCAGGGCTGGTAAGGAATTGGATAAGTGCTTTTCCTTAACCCTGGGATCAGGGGACCTACTACTCGAAATTGTGTACTTTATGGTTCTCTTCTCATTGCATCATTACTCAATCGACTTTCTGACCCCCACCTTAGTGTCATAGTGCACTGCACTGCAAGAGGCATTCTGGGTAAACTCAAGTAATTCTACATTCAAGGGGCACAATCCCTTCAAGTGCATAGAAAACTAACTTCCATTTGGGGGAGCCACTGTGATTCAGAGAACTCCCACTCCACTGCTCCTAGTGCTGTTGGCTCCTCAACTCACTTGGTGTCTGAGCTTTTTTGCCTCTGCTCACTGGTGCCTGGACACCTACCTTCCAGAGCGATTCATAGGTATTCAGCTGCTTAAGTCATGCGTCGGGCCAGATCTTGTGGGCCTGCTCAAAGGCTGCCTACTGCCGGATCAGGCCCCTCGGGCAAATTAAAACACAAGACAGAGGAGGATGTGTTCCCTTATAACTTTAGCCTACTAGTTAGGATAATAACCTAGGATGCAGAAACACCAACCTCCATGACCTCCATCTCAAGTCTTCCCACTGCCTACCTGATAAGGACTTGGTTTCTGAACAGTGATCTACCACCTATCAGGTGAGTGTCTGAATCACTGGGTTATCGTCATTCTACCGCTAGCTGTGTGTGGCCCAATTCATAGTGGAACTTCTTAAATAGGAGAGATTAAGGGAGACACATATTAGAATATTCCATAGCCTAGCGGTTAGGGCGCTCACCAGATAGGTCAGAGGTGGGCAATAATTTTGGAAGGGGCGCCACTTCACAAATTTCGGAAGTGACTGCGGGCCGACCCGGAAAGGAGTGCCTGCTCTTGGAAGTGGGGGGAGGGAAGTGACAGGATTGCAGTGAGGGGGTCTGGGCATGAGGGGGAACCTTACCTGGCTTCGTGCCCCCTTGCAGAAACAGCTGCAGCCACGCTGTCCCGGCTGCCCCAGAGGGAGGCCCAGCTGCCACTGTGGCTACGCAGTCCAGGGCCAGCCCCGGAGGCCAGAGGCGCCATGGCTACAAAGACCGGAGGCACCACGGCCACAGCCACGCAACCGTGGGTCAGCCCTATATGCCAGAGGCACTCTTCTGCAGCCATGCAGCCCAGGGCCGGAGGTGCCACTGCCATGGCCATGGGCCAACCCAGCAGGCAGGAAATGCCATTGCCACAGCCACATGGTCCGGGGCTGGCCCCAAGGCACTGCGGTTACAGGCTGCCCCGGAGGCACCACTACCATGGTCACATGGCCTAGGGATGGCCCCAGAGGCAGCCCAGAGGCACCACTACTGCAGCCACGCAGCCTAGGGCTGGCCTTGGAGGCACTGGTACTGCAGTCACACGGCCTGGAGCCATAGGCATGCGCAGCACATTTCGTTAGGGTGTGCACTCAAAGAATTTTTTTAAAATGTACTCTTTGACCCCCATTAGCCACACCTCTGGGGGTAATACTTTTGGGGCAATTTGGACACATGACCAGAAATAAAAGGTGTCATGTGACACCCCCCCAAGGACTTTTCCCACCATCCTCTTACCAATAGGGATTAATTTGGCCCTCACCAACCCCCCAACTATCCTGCAATTCCTTTTACCCAATGTGTGTGACATTAACTCGGAGGGGGGGGGGGATGGAGAGGCTGGGGGAAGTGTCCCCTCTAAGAGTTTTCTCCAATGAGCACAATAAATTTTGTGTTGTGCATCAGTACTGAGTTTGTGGCTTATTTGGATGTGCCACTGTGGCACCCAAGTTATTAATAAATATCTTATAAACCTCTACCTTTTCCCTCTGCTGCCATATCTCCTCCCCTTGCTCCATCATCTCCCCTGGTGCCTGCTGCCCCCCACCCCCAACCCCTCACCCACTTCTGCTGTCCTGACTTCTGCCCTTCTCACTGCCCTCAGCCTTCCTGAGACCTGCCCCCCTCCACCAGCCCTTCTCTCCCTTTCTGTGTCCACTCCTCCAGTAGCCCCATTCTGATCAGGTGAGCTACCCCTCCTCATCCCCTCTTCTAACACCCTGCCTCTTTCCACTGGTGCTGGTCCCTCCCCTGCAGGTGTCTGCCCTTCTGCTTCACCCCCAGAATCCCCTGGCACCTGCACCTTCCCTTAGCCCTGCACCCTCCTGGTGCCTCCCCCTTCTGTCATTGCCCCTTCCCCCTTTTTTCCCTGATGCCCACCCCCTCACCACCCTCTGCCCCCATTCCCCTCATTCCCCCATTCCCTCACACATGCCTTGCTCTATCACTGCCTTCCTCATGCCCACCCCTTCTTTCAAGCCTTCTCCAGGCACCTCCCCTTCTCCCTTCTAGCCCCATAAAGCCCTTCCCCTCTCTTCTCCTAGCATCATCCTGTCCCGCCTCTCACTGACACTTCCCCTCCTGCCCTTTTCCTCGTTGTCTCCACTTGGCCCGCTGGCATTTGTCTCTCTCCTCCACTCTGTCCCTTGGTGCCTTCCCCTTACTTCTCCTGACCTGCCCCGCCCCCTCCCCTCAGCACAAGCCCCTTCCTCTCTGACCCTTTCCCCCTATTTTTCCCTCCTCCTCCAGCAGCCGCCAGCTGGTCTGTAACAGAGTTCTAAGGTCGCCCTGACTGTCACCCTTCTGGTGCTCCCCCTACTCTGTCTTTCTTAGGTTTCTCAGCCCCTTTTAGGCCACAAACCCCCACACCTCAGTCTCTGGTTCCCAAAGTTCCGGCAGTCTCCCCATCTCTTGGTGCCTGCACCGGGTCCAACTCATAGGGTTGCCAGGTGTCCGGTTTTCTACCGGACAGTCCAGTTTTTGGGCCCTCTGTCTGGTAAAAAAAATCCAGAAAATACCCAACACGTGCAATGTCTGGTATTTCCTGGTTTTCCAGCTGGGCACCAGACTGAAGCCTGGCAGTGGTGGTGGGAATGTCTGGAAGGTGGGGCGCAATCGGCACTGGGAGCCTCTAGTGAGGGGAGCTGGCCAGGAGGAAGGGGGGGCAGGAAGCAGAGCTGGGGGGGTCGAGGAATGTGGGTTTGGCAGGGAAGAAGAGAGGGGGGCTGGGAGGAAGGGGGGGCTGGGAAGCAGCTCTGGAGGGGTGAGGGCCAGCCGCACTGCCCCCGACCCTCCCTCCCCTGACCCCCCCCTTCCCTCACCTCTCCAGGCCAGCCTCGTTGCCTCGACCCAGCTGCACTGCCTCCGACCGGGCCCCCCCACCCAGAGCCGAGCCGCGCTGCTCCCGACTCCGAACTCAGCTGTGCTGCTCCTGAGCCGAGCCGAGCCGACCCCCAGCCTAGCCGAGCTGCTCCCATCCCCAGGCTGGCACACCTCCCGCCTTCCTTCCCGGGGTTTAAACTTACTTCGCTTGCTAGGGAGGTGGGGTGGCAATTCTGTTCCCTGCCGCCTGTTTCTGTGGGGTCCTAAGACCCGCTGGTTTTAGCCTTGCATGCATGGCAAACCGTGCACAGCGTCCGTTCCCCAGCGCACCAAGGCAGCCCTTTGAAATATTAGGGTGTGCCTGGGCACACCCGGCACACTCCATGCGCATGCCAATGCCTGGAGCACTGTGGCCACAGGCTGCCCCAGAGGCGCCATAACTCTGGGCTGGCCCCATAGTCCATGGGCCAGGGCCAGAGGCAGGAGACGCAGCTATCACAGCCACAGGCCACCCTGGAGGTGCTGGTATCACAGCTATGTGGCCTGGGGCCAGCCCCAGAGGCACTGGTACCATAGGCAGATGGCCTGGGGCCAGCCCTGGAGGCGCTGGTACTGTGGCCACGCAGCTTGGGGCCACATGGCCATGGCAGTGGTGCCTCCCGGGCCAGCCACGGTGCCTCTGGCCTCCAGCGTGGCCTGGGGATGCATGGTCGCGGCAGTGGTGCCTCGGGGACTAGCCCTTGACCACATGGCTGAGGCATTGTTGAGAAGCCTCAGCCACAGCACTGCTTCCTCTCCAGCGGCTGTGCAGGGGGAGGAAGGGTGGGGCTGAGCTCCTTCCCACACAGCACACATGCCACAGATTGGGCATGCCCATTAGGGGGCGGGGTCTAGAACTGCCTTGCGGGCCAGATGTAGCCCTCTGAGAGGCTTTTTCCCAAGATAGGTGATTGGAATACAAAGCTACCCCATGATCATACCTGCACACTATTGGAACAATCGTTTACAAAATATGGGTATAAATAGGTACTGACATATTTAAGAATTATAACTAAAATATATTTAAATCAGGTACAGCAGGGAGAGTTTTAAACAGGTATCCCCTACACAAAGGAATGTGCTTTGCCCCCCCAGGAGTTACTTCCAAAGTACACTGAAAGGCAATCAGAATATATTTACATATTGTGTAAACAAACCCATCGAGCTACAAGCGTTGGAGGCAAACCTCTCACTAACAAGTGTGGGAAAAGACATCATACCATCTATACCTACCAGGGAAGGGAAGCTTGATCTGAGGTGTATTTTGCAAAAAATCCATTTCAGAGGTCTACAAAGACAGGAGGTTGAAGCACAAGTGATAAGTTATTGAATCCATTGCCTGAATGTAATACAGCAGTATTATCAAAGACGGCAGAGTGGTGATTAATGTCATTGTGAATGGTATTTATTAACACTCTAAAAGGAATTGATATTAGGTTGTACAGTCTTCCTCGATGGAAGGGGAACATCACAGCTAACCGCCTGTCTTTCTATGTACATTAAGGATAGTAGTAGAATTAAAGCAATGGAAGGCCTGGTGGGAGAGAAGAAAAGCATGAAGTCAACCTGCCTCTTGAAACAAAGTCACTGAACACTGGAAGATCTAAGCAAACACATATGCCATCTTTGGCATCCATCACTAGACAGACACAAGGGAATAGAACAATTACAATCAAAAAGAGGATTTGAAGTTTCTGGGGGTTGAATATAGGAGAGCAACCTGCAACATGTTCCCCCTGGGGTGCCTCTTGGAAGTGGGGTACCACTGAGCCTGCCTGAGCCACCTGCCTGAGCCCCCCTTTACCCTGTAATGCTGTCACAATCTGCAGACACATGTCTAGTCTTACACTTTTACAAGCACACAGCATAAGCTCATGAAATTCGATCCCTCCCTTAATGTGGAGAGCACTGTATGCAGCTTGTGTCTTCAGAGGAACAAACGGACTTTTGCAGGACTGTGCAGGAGAGGGTTGGACATGCAGAGTATACTATATGGAGAAAGTTCAGGACTGGGAGTGTTTGGGGGTCACCTTGTTGTCTGTAACTAAGGCTGGGGGAAGCCAGAGTGGGGCTGTAGACAGGCTACTGAGGTCAGAGCTGCTGAACCAAGGCTAAGTGCACACACACGCAAACTTCAGAGCAGTTTTGGATTAGACACTGTGCCTACATAGCCCATGTCCAGGAATCCGTCACCTGGGGAAAGGGGAGGGGGGCTTCACAGCCCTAGGCAGGCCAGGAAAGTCCCCATTCCATAACCCTGCTTCTGGGCACAGTGGTGGGTGAATCCTCCTTCTCCCTATTCCCCAGCAGCAACACTGGGTGCAGTTGCAAGGGAAGCCCCCAGAGTCCCCCAACCCTGTCTCTGGCAGAAGCTAGGGACAGCAAGGGAAGCCCCAACACTGGGACTTTTGCTGCAGCCCCAGCACGGGAAGCGCTCTTACTCCCTGCTGTGGTCTGAGTCCACGGTGGGGGGGAAAGTAACCAGATGTCCAGGTTTTGACCAGAACGCACAGTCCATAAGGGACCCTGGTGGTTCTGGTCAGAGCTGCTGTCCTGGCCATTAAAAGGCCAATAGGTGGTGGTGAAGTACTAAGGCAGGCTAGTTCCCACCTATCCTGGCTCCACACTGCAGCCAGGAAGCACCCAGCAGGTCTGGCTACTAGACAGCACGACATGCACACTGCATCCACCTTAAGCACTAGTTCCACACTTCCATTGGCTGGTTCCCAGTTAATGGGATTTTGTGGACAGTGCCTGTGGTGAGAGCAGCTTGTGGAACCTCCTAACTTCCCCAACCATCTAGGCATCAGACCTCCTGATCACTTACTGGGCGCAGCACATAGCAGGGCAGACAGGGAGCCTGCCTTAGCCTCACTGCACCATTGAATGGGAGCAGCCTGAGCCCCAACCCTCTGCTCCAGCCCTAGCCCCCAAGCCTGGAACCCCTCCTGTACCCCAAACTCTGATTCCTGGACCCACCCAGAGCACCACAACCCTCTGCCTCAACCTGCAGCCCTCTCCCCCACTTCAAAACCCCCAACTCCACCCCAAACTCCTCAGATCCAGCCTCCAGCCAGAGCTCTCACTCCCACACTCCAACTCCCTGTGCCTGCCTGGGATCCCCACCTGCATCCTAAGCCCTTCATTTCTGGCTCCACCCCAGAGCCTGCATCCCCCCCCCCCCCCCGGTAGCGACCTCACCCCCTCACATACCTCAACACCTTGTCCCAGCCCAGTGAAAGAGGTTGTGGAAGAGAGAACCACCAAAGGAGAGAGGATATAGTGAGCAGGAGCAGGGCCTCATGAAAGGGCCAGGGAAGGGGGTGTGGCCTCAGAGAAGGAGCATTGCTAGGGTGTTCAGTTTTGCACTGTTAGACTATGTCTACACTGGCAGGTTCTTGCACCAGAAACATGCAAATGAGGCTAAGCGTGGAATATCGCTGAGCCTCATTTGCATATCTAATGAGCTGCCATTTTTGTGGAAGAGGCTCTTATGCCAGGAGGAGCGTCTACACTGCCCCTTCTTGCACAAGAAAAACCGTCTTGTGCAATGCAGCTACGCTGATTATTTTCAGGAATAATGGCATTGCACAAGAGGGTTTTTCTTGCGCAAGAAGGAGCAGTATAGACGCTCCTTCTGGCGCAAGAGCCTCTTCCACAAAAATGGTGGGTCATTAGATATGCAAATGAGGCTCAGTGATATTCCATGCTAAGCCTCATTTGCATATTTCTGGCGCAAGAACCCACCAGTGTAGACATAGCCTTAGAGAGTTGGCAATCCTAGGCAGAAGACAGGACTTCTCGGCCTTGGGAACCCTGGATGGAACAGTGGTGGGATCCCAGGTAAGAGTCACAAATGGAGGGGGCAGAATGGGCCCAGGGCCAAGGGCCCAAGAAACCTTAATCCACCTCTGCTCCATGGTGTGACCTGCCTTCTTAATGGCTGGTTGTGAGCATCCGAGGCTGGGAGCTACAACACCCAAGCACTGAGAGGCACCCACCATGGTTGCAGGCCAAGGGATGACACAACCTCTTACTCGTCTGGATTACATGAACTGAGCTCCAGCATAGTGACCAAAACCTGTTCACATCCCTTCTACTCAGGAATAGAGGGCCTCAGACAAGAGTCTCTCACATTCTGTTCCTCGATACCTATCCACTAGTGTGAAGGCAATAAGGGAAGTCTTCCTTCTCCTCTCCAAGATGCCTACCCACTCAGGACCCCTCACATGTCTTGGATCGGACAGCCAAACAGCTATCATCCTTCAGTCTGTGGTTTACTTGCTTGCTGAGTTGTGTATCTCTGCAGCCCAAGATTAGCTCTGATTAAGGGCTGAAAAGGGGCACTGGGTCATGGCTCAGTTAAGAGCTCTCCATATAGAGAAGATGTTTCTAGTAAAAAAAAGTCTTACTTTAGCCTTTTTCTTCTTTCACTCATGGTGATAGAAACTCTCATGCCAAGCAGGCAGCTGTTCCTTCTCTCCAACTTGATCCAGGAGGAAGGAAGACCATCTGTTAGTTGATTCCCTCTAATTAGGTGACATTAAGCCCTCACAAACTCAGCAGTAGTTACTTTAAGAAGTCACAGGTGTAACATCACAAATGAGGTTGTGATGGGTCGGATCATACCAGTTGATACTGTCACTTTATGGGTTGATCATACCACTGAGCCTGCTTACCTGCCCCCTGGGGCCCCCCACCATCCTGTCCTGCAGAGTCAGACCCTTCCAATGTCCTCCAGCATTGGCACTGAACTGGAGTCATAGCCCACAGCAGAGTAATGCAGACACAGAACTCAGCTCAGGGAAGGCTCAGTTAAAGGGACGTGCCACATCACCCAGGTGGGATCAGAACTCCAGATAAAATCCATCTTACTCTGTATAAAGTTTTATACAGATCACGCTCATAAAATGTTCACCACCTTCATGAAAAAGAGAGAGATGCATAGCTGCCCCTCCCAACAATTATTTACACTGGGTTTATTAATACACGAAAGTGATTTTATTAAGTATAAAAAGTAGAATTTAAGTGGTTACAAGTAATAGCAGACAGATCAAAGTAAGTTACTAAGCAAAATAAAACAGAACACGCCAGCTAAGCTTAATACACTAAGAAACTTGTTGCATATAAAATCTTGCCCTCAAGTTCTTTTAATCATCGTCTTTCACAGACTGGATAGCCTTCCTAGTCCGGGCCCAATCCTTCTTAATGTTCAATTCCAGGTGGTTGCAGCAGACAATTTAGATGATAAAACAGGGATCTTCTGGCATCTGACAGCTGCTTCTATTATTTGGTTTCCCACGGTTGGAATCCTTTGTATTCAGTTCAATCTTTGTACCTCCAAAGAAAAAGCTTACAGCATCATAGCATGTTTAAAGATTAGGATTGCAAGAGACCTCAAGAGGTCATCTAGTCCAGTAGTTCCCGACCTTTTCAAGCATATGGACCCCTTTTAAATCTATTAAAATTTCATGGACTCCTCCCCCCTCCTTGGGGGAGAAAAAAAAGAATTGGGCACACTGCAGTGGACCTGATCCTTATTTTTATACTTTCCACAGAACCCTGGCAGTACCGCTGCGGACCACCAGGGTTCTGTGGACCACAGGTTGGGAACCACTGATCTAGTCCAACCCCCTACATCCAAAATGGGTTCCAGCATCAGGTGATCAGGCCACATGTCTTTGCAGGATCATCACCAGATTTAACCGTCCAGGCTAACAGGGAAAACAAGACTATTCACAGATCATTGTCCCAAGTACCAGGCCATTAAGTTCCTTGAGTACCACTAATGGCCCTCACTTAGCATGTTGAGATTAGTAAAACAGATTTATACTTCTTGTTTCTAATTTCAAATACAGGAATGATACCTACACACAAATATACACATTCCGCAAATTTTAACTTTTCTAATGAAATGTTACACAAAGAATTTTTCATAAAGCATATTCAAATTATGTCATATTCATATGCCTATTTCTATAAAAAATATCGGGTGCAACATCAGAGAGGCAAGCTAAATAATCCTGCTTTTTTACACAATTGCAGCAGCTCACTTTTAGAGAAGATTTAGGCTCAGATTTTCCAGTGAATACCGCTTAGCTTAGCAATTTGACACAACTGCTTCCTGCCTACTCCATTATTCCTGCCAAAGTCTGCATTTTTGTTTGGTTTTCTCTTTAGAAATATCCAAATTCAGTTGCTCTGTGAACAGATGCTACTTACCATATCAGAGTTCGGTTCTTCCTACTAGAAGCCCAAGATCTTGATCAGATACTTGTACTTCAGCACAACTAAGCCTACAAAACAGGAACATACTGCAAAGTGTACATCAGGAATATTGGAAGGGTACTTTTGGCTCAAGAGCTATGAAAAGCCATCTTCAGTTTCAATGTCCCTATAAATCGCTATACTCTGTTTTTTGATAGCTAATTCTGACCTAGCTCTCTCTCATCTGTCCTGGAGAATCTAAGCTGTTCTTTAGCAGGGACTTACTTTGGACAAGCCCAATTTACTATTAAAAGCAAATCAATGCCCCTGGAAATGTATTAAGTGCTGGATAGTTCTAATCAGCTCAAAGATTGGATGAAGTGGACCTGAAACCTAATTCAGGTGTGTGTGTGCTGGGGAGAGGGGGTCCACCAGGGCATCCGGTGATGATCGGATCTGGGAAAGGTAAGAGAAAAATATACTCCTCTGGGAGTGCTTTTTTGTTATAATGGCAGCATCTAGTCTCAGGGACAAGTCAGGACCAAGAGAGGCAATTCTAAAGTAATATACCAAATAGTAGTAATGGCCAATTCTTTAAGTCACTCAGTGTCTGAAGTAGACAGAGCTTGGCACTTGCAGTTGGGAGCTAGCAAGAAGCCCATTCAGGTCCAGCTAGGCCTCCAGAAACTTAGCTCTTGTCCAGTTTTGCCTCAGCACAAATCAACTATGCACATGAACATTCTGGTGTGTGTGTTGAGGAATTACTCCATTTCAACTGAGAGCAGGGGTGTGCCTTTCAGACTTTCATTTATTTCCCAACTGCATACCATATACTATGGTACAGCAGGTACACCATGGACTGGCATCACATGCTATTTTGGGCTGTTTATTGAGCAGCGCACTTTACAGGAGGATACCAGTTACCAAAGCTTGGTAATGGGTTTTAGTTAGGCTATTGGAGGAATGGTCTCCATCACAGCCATTAAAGGGTCAAAAAGGGAGGAGTCAGATAGTGTTTGAAAGTTTTGGAGTCTACAAAAGGGTTGTATAGAGGGACAAGATCTGACACCCTGACTCAGAGAGAGATCCACAAAGCATTTAGGCAACTAAATCCAAAATTTAGATCCTTCAAACTTCCCCTTCCACTACCGTCTAACCCCATAGGCACCTACATTCTCTAAGTTAATTTGTTCTCATTAATAGAATCCCCTATATGCCAATATGTTGTTGGTGAGTATGCAAGCCAACCTAGTCCTGATACCCTGCATCTAGCTTCTGCCTGGTAGGATCCTGAAACTAGGCATTTGCCCCACCTATCTCAGCTGATTTGGTAGCTTACCAGATTGGGTCTCACATGAAATGAGGATGCTGTCACTGCCCCTTTAATGTATGATCACCCAATGCTTAGAGCACACATGTAGGCTGTGAGAAGCTAAGGTTCAAAATCTCCTCAGCCTGTGAAGCAGAGACTTGAACCTATGTTTTCGGTGTCCAACCCTTTAGGACATACCCAAGCTCTTAAAGTACATCTACATTATGGAGAAGATCAATCCTCTGGAGGTCGATCTTCTAGCATTCAATTTAGCGGGTCTAGAGTAAACTCCCAAATTGAATGCTGAGGGCAGCCCCAACCAGGGTCTTGTACCCATTCTGCAAGGAGTAAGGGAAGCTGATGGGAGTGTGCACTCCCGTTGGTCTCCTACAGTACCACTGTGTAGACACTGTGGTGGCTGGGCTTAAAGTAAGCTGAATCCAGCCTCGCATTTTGCGTAGCTGTATGGCTTACCTTAAGCCAACCTGCCTGGTCTAGGGCAGACCCAGGCTATCTGCTTATTTGTGGGAAACTATTCCTTCCAAATTATATGAACTACAGTCATTAGATGAGAATATGTATGAGAATGACTTCATGTCCCAGGAGTTGAGGTTCTCTCCATGGAGGCAGGAGACCCAAGATCCAACCTGTTACACTAAATTATTTATACAAAGTGGGACAGCTTCAATAGGAGAGACTGAGAGAACCCCATCTAAGAATTCCCCATAGCCCAGTGATTAAGGCAGAATCTCCAGGAGAGGGCACACAGCTATGAATTGCAAGTAGAAGAAAGCATCTGCTTAGTGCTTTGAAGAGTGGAACTTAGGTCATGTCTTCTCAGGATTTTCTATTGGCTAGCTTAGGCAGCTCCCAATTCAGTTCACTGGCTTTTATGAATCCCATTCTCAAGCATCAAATTATCTCCAGGTAGCTGGGACATCTAACTCATGGGTTCCTCTAAGCAGCAGGGAACCTAAAAGACATTGCAATGCCTATGTCCCTTTTGTGGATCTCCCCCTGAGTATTAACAGACCACTGTGAATTATATTACTATCAGAGTGTAGAGAGGCTGGGATTGAGTCTAGTCAAAGCAGTACAGACTTGCCTAGTGCAGAAATCTGTTTATGACCGGCCATTCTCTCTTCACAGGAAGTTACTTTACAAAAGGAAACCAGTTTATGTGGAAGAGCACATACTGTTGAGGTTTTTCCGGTAAATTGGGATCCCATTCATTCAGGATTGGAGTTACTTCATCCATAGCATAGCTCGGAATGGAAGTCCCTTGGTTTCTGCCAATCAAAGGTGGCATCTGAATGCAGAGAAAAGTATGGAGACCTCTTGACAAGAATAATAATTCAGTGGTATAAATGTGCTAAGTTATTCCTGTTTATTTCTTCAGGCTCAGGAGAACAGATCATAGAAGCTGGTAGATAGAGGAAAGCACAATATCATTCATTTAGCCACAAGTGGGTTGCCAGTTCCCTAGGAAGTTCATAGCTGGGTCTCAGTGGCGATGCAGCTGAGTTAGCCTGAATGTGGCAGCATGATCTGGAGGTAGCAGCTAATTTTTTTTATACTTGCTGGACAGGGAGAAGTCATGTGAATAGATCTGTGCACACCTGGAGACAGGACTATCTGGGGATTTAGTAAAGGGGTAGAGTTAAGGATAACAAAAATTAGGGAGTGGAACCAAGCAGTAAGTGTAACCTGGGCTCCACAGATGCCACAGAAGAGGTTCTAGAAGGGGAGTCACCTGGCCTTTGTGAAGGGGTAAGGCTAGCAGAAGTTATTTAGAGTAACTAAATTAGATGAGTGGTGGTAAGGATGAGGATTTCCCATCACAAAATTGCATGTTATTCCAGGAAGAGGCAATATAGTTCTCCACTTGGTAAGTGGGTACGATTCTGGTGGCTATTGAGGAAAGAACTGTTAACAGTCTGGATAGTGGGAAGCAGTCAAGGAAATTGCTGGTACCTTGTCATTGCAGATGCCCAGTGCATGCACACTTTCAATAGGTGTCCAAGTTCCCTGGAAAACTGACAGAAGCAGATCAGAAGGCATCTCCTAAAGAAGCTAGGGAATTGGGTTGAATCTCAATGTCTGGTATAGACAATGAGTCAATTCTCTCACCACCTTAACTCTGTTCTCGGGAAAGATGGGATCCCAACAACGGGGTAGGAGTCAAGTTATGGGGGTCTCTAAATCCCCAAATACCTCCCTCTGCTACTCACCAAATGGAATGGAGGAATAGAGAGCTGATGATAGATGGTAGAGATTACATTAAATGACCTGAATTGGGTGAGTTATTGTTGGCTAGTTCAGAAATAGGTTACTTAATAAAGCTGCAGCCTAATTAAGCCACATTCCTGGTGACTTGTTTTTTCTTACTGCAATGATTAGGACAATTGCTTAGATCTCCATCAACCAACTCATACACAAAATCATCCACATGCAATAATTGTTTTAAAAGACACTAGATTGAAGTGTTTGACATTTTGGTTATTATCCATTGGGAGCCCAGAGAGAACATGTCTAAGTGTTTCTTACCTTCTCTGTAACCTAGATGTTGTGTGTGATCCATTTAGTTTAATGATGATGGTTGATTGCTGTTCCTTCTGGAAAATAAAATAAAAATTATCCATTGTCTGGATAGTACAGAAGAACTTCACTTAGTATTTAACCACTTCACTGGAGGAGTCTGACATTATAAATACATTAATAGAAATTAATCATTTTAACTAAATGGAAATAGAACTTAAGTGAACACAGGAAACCTGCCCATACCTGTCACCACAGCATAAGAAATTATCGAATATACAAGAGTGAAGGATCATAAGTCATTCTATTTGCTTTACAAAATGTAGACCATTTAAACACTTTGTATCCAGTACTGTACACAAGATGAGAAACAGGGAAATAAAAATAAACCTTTATGCTAAATTGATTATATTTTTTAAAAGTATGTATCATTAAGTAATATTATATGAGTACTGGAACCAAGTAAACTAAACGTTTATTAACAAGAAAATATTCTGATTTTTATTTTTTCACGTTATTATCAAGTACACAATTACAATAATGTCACACATCCCTATATGATTCTATGTATTTTGTTTTTTTCTTTTTCTTTTTTACAAAGTGTACAGAGGGAGGGACATACAATATTTAACAGGGCATTTCTACAGAACAATAATTTATATTATGTCCTTGTAAAAATTTGTACCTTTTAAAACATTTAACTGAAACATCCATTTTATAGCATATGCTAATCAAATTATTTAAGAATTAAAACTAGCCTGTAACTGTCAGTACATTAACAATAACTACAAATCCATTTTCTCTTTATACAGACAAATACATTTTACAAAATCCACTTGACCAAATCCTTAATTTTTCCTTTAAAAAAGGTTTCAGTATTGTGCTTAAAAAAAAGTGTATGATTCCAGACTATATAAGAGAAATAAAGTGTGTAAAATATGTGTGTTCTTTGTCTTTCAGCTTATTTAAAAATATACAGTTCAAAATAGCTAGAACTTCTTAATAATATTGTGGGAATTTATGTGGAATTTTCAGGTTTTCACTTGCAAAACACTTGAGAAAAATTAATCTGAACAAAGGCAGTTCACAAAATTTCAATGGAAAATGTGCACCAAGTTTTTTTTATACACTATGGACCTGATCCTACAACATACAGCTTGTAGGCAGACTGCTGTGAGCACACACATTTCCACTGAAGACAGGCACAGGAGTCTGCTCACCAGTTACACATGAAAAGATCAGAACCTCTTTATTATTAGCAACATTAACAAGTGTAGCGCTGGATCAGTACATCTGGCACCATTAATCAGACATCACAAAAAAGTGTGGGGAAAAACAGTATTAGAAAGCATTAGCATTGCCTGAAAAGACAAGTTCAAGTTAAACTCAAGTGTTTACACTTACAATAAAACATATGGAGTAGCTGAGCGATAATTGCTGTCCTCAATGAAAAAAACAAAACAATAAAGATTTAGGACAACCATCTGAAAGAGGAAAATTCACTCACTGTGGGTCTGATTAAGGACTGAGAGTCAACTTCTGCATCCCCTTGCTCCCAGTTAGTAGTTCCATTAAAAATAATGAAACTACTCCTATGCGTAAGTGCTACTTACTTGGTAGGATTAGTACTTGCAGGATCTGTCTAATCCTATTGTCATTTGGGGCCACATCCTTCAATTCTTACTCAAACACTGACTTCAGTGGGAGTTTGGATAAGGACTGCCAAATCAGGCCCAAATACATAAGTAATTCAGTTTTGTTTTACCTTTTGTTAACTCAAGATACATGACTGTGTTTTGCGTATTTATACAACAATTAGTAACCAACATTAGATTATAGTTTTATCTTAGCAATAGACTTCAAGTGGTAAAATTACATACAATTGTAAGGCCTTCACATTTGTTTATAAACAGACTATAAAAACTGGATTAATTCTGGATACTAATTATTTAATAAACAGCAGCTTAGCACAGATGCTGATGGTTCATGAAAAACATTCTATTTAGAAACAGTTCTTCCTATGTTTCTTCCTATAATTTATTATTTTTATTAAGGATATCTGCATGAAAATTGGACCTCTGTTCCTTAAAAATTATCTGCTTCTACTATTTCCTACTTGCAGTTCTCTAAATAACACATCTGCAAAATTGTCTGAGACATCTATTGGACTTCAGTTTTATTCTAAAGTAATTCCCAGTAAAAAATGTGATTATTTGTCCCAAATACTGCTGTTTCATGTTTTTATACATAAAATCGTCTTCAATTTGGATATACACTTAGTTGTAGCACAAAAGTTGCAACCTATCCAGGTAAGTGGAATAGCTGTATTTTATGTTTTCGGTGTTAGTCAGTAGAAGTTGAGAAAACCAAACTCTTTTGTGATACATAACCATTCAAAGACAAAGCAGCATAGAGAATAAACATAATACTTATGAATAAATTCTTACTCCACAGAGTGTAAGTATTAAAAAAAAATGCCCCAACAATCATTTTACTTGTTTTGGAGGGAGGAATGAGATCTTTTGTAAAGGAAACCTGAATTAAAACGCAGAATGTACTTTTTGTTCAGCAATACTAAATAGAATTGTTCAAATGTAAAGTTTTTAATTTGCCATAAGTTCTGAATACACTAAACAAGACAAACAGGTTGGCCCTAATAACATTATTCTTGACATTAAAATTCCCCAGGTTATTTTATACATGTCTGACAATATTATCAAGAGAAAATTTAAAATATTTTTAAAATTCACAACAAAACTGCATTAACATGGACACTGTGAGTACCAACAAAGTCAGTAAGATAAATGTTTAAATAAGCTATTACGGTTGAAAAATTCAGTATGAGACAGGGTTTACTTTATTAAATGCAACTTTATTGTTGCCATCTTTTCCTCATTTATTAAACAAACTGAATAGAATTGAGAACACGCTATTGAACAAAATGTATAAAAGTCAACTAGAAGCAATAATCCTATTTGTATACAGCAATAAATCAAATGCACAGTATTTTTGTTTATTTTTTTTCTTTGTGTAATCGCAGGTGATTGGCTTTAAAATAAGCTGTCTGAAAAGCAATATCCTTTACAACTCCAAGCCACAAGTCTGCAAAAGAGACTTTAAGGCAGCCCAATATCTTTATGATGCCGCATAATGTGCTGGTTCTTCTCTGAAGGCCGTCGGAAACCTTTCTTGCAGTACTCACAACGATGAGGGTAGTCTTTTGTATGAATAGAAATAACATGCCGCTTGAAGCCTGAGGCATCTGTAGTGCTATACTCACAGTACTCACATTGATAAACTTTCCTGCCACTGTGTGTTTTCATGTGTTTTTTTAGCTCATTTTGTTGCCTAAACCCTTTTCTACATCTCTTACACCTGAATGGAAGATCCTTTGTGTGAACTGAGAGAATGTGGCGACTTAGAATAAACGGATCCGCAATCTTAAAGTCACAATGTCTGCATTGGTGCAATTTTTTACCCTTATGGGCTGCCACATGTTTTTTCAGTTCTGAGGGCCTATGAAAGCCTTTATCACACATATCACACTTATGAGGATAATCCTTTGTGTGGACTGATATTATATGTCGTTTCAAATCACTTGAGTTTGAGCTCTTGTGGTCACAATGCAAACACTGGTGTGTTTTGCTTTCTTGATGTATAAGTACATGCTGCTGCAACTCTTTGGTATCTGAAAAAGTCTGAAAACAAATATCACACTTGAATGGCATTTCCTTACTATGTTTAGTCTTTACATGAGTTTTCAAATTAGAAGAGTCAGCAGACCTATAATCACAATACTGGCACTCATATGGCTTTTCACCAGTATGGATTCGCATGTGCTTCTTGAGCTCTGATGGATGACGAAATCCCTTGCCACACTCTACACAAATATGAGGAAAGTTCTTGCTGTGAACAGCCAGAAGATGACGACTCAGTAACCCTTGTTCTGCTGTCTCATACTCACAGAATTTGCACTTATGCATTTTGTTGGCTCCTTTGTCCCTATGCACCATCTTGTGAGTAAATAAAGCTCCTGCATGAGAGAAGCTCTTCCCACACTCATCGCATTCAATAAGCTTTTCTGTTTTATTAATCAGCTTGTGACTCTCCAGGTGATTATGTAAACTTATTTTTTTATTGGTAGTGTAATCACAGTCTGTGCATCTGTATTTCTTCTTAGTAAGAAGGTGCTCTGGATGGTTTTTCATATGCCTTTTCAAGAAACCTCTGGATTTAAACTTCTTTCCACAAATCATGCAAGGGTAGACAGTCAAAGGATGACCATCAGGACCAATGATTATTGCTGAAAATAAACAAAAAGTATTTTGAAATTAACAGTCAAACATACTTCAAAGCATTTCATTAACATGATGTAACAATAAGTAATACTGTTAACTGAATCTAAAGTGAGTTACTTCCATTCATGTTAAGTTCACTTTAACTTTTTTTCTGCACTAATCATAAAGCATCAATAGTCAGAATTTCCCAAAAGTAACAAGTGCAGACTCAATACTCTGCATTTAGTGGTACTGTCAAATATAAAACATACAGAAAGAAGGGTGTCTTTACAACCAATGAATCAATGTCACACAGACCACATGAAATAAATTTGTAAAAATTCAATAAGGAATAATTTAACATGTCAGTGATTACAGCTTCTTCAACAGTCTCTCAAAATTGTCTTAATTAGAATCTCTAACTTTTATTCAAAGACAGAAAAATTTACATTACAGGACAACTTCTATGAGCTAACAACATAACCTCACAAAGCAAACTATTTATGTTCTCCTTAACATTCCAGATTTTCAAGTTATCCTTTTTTTAAAAAAAGGAAGTCCATTCATACCACACACACTCCTATACAATATCATTTCTGTAACATATTGTGCATTGCTTGCTATGAGATCAGATAGCAATATGTGGTTTTTTTCTCTATATGAATGGCAAGGAGTTAGCAGTCATTTCTTTTGGAAGCAGAATTTACAAGTGTTATTTATGTCTTTTTCTTCTCAAGATTATACTACTGTAATGAAATCTACATGGGATTACACATTAAAGCCACACAGACTGAAGTTGGTACAAAACTTATCAGTTCATTTATTAAGCAGAACATCACCCTGTGAGCATTTTATATTGGTGCCCCATCATCTGCACTAAATGGCCAAAGACCTATATACCTGAAAGACTTAACTCCCTCCTCATGTCATATGTCTCAGTTACAAGCAGGAGACATGTTCAAGCTGGACTCCTCTTGGTATGAATGGGAGTGGGTCAACAGGAGAAAATTTTATGTAAGGGCTCCTCAGCTTTGAAACTCATTTCCTGATATCTGACCAAATTAGCCAGAATTTGATGACCTTCTGGGCACTCTGTGAAACACATTTTCCTCCAAATAGGAGTGAATTATCAGGGTAGTTGGCAATGCAAAAGGAAGGATCTTTAATTTGCCTAGTCTGCTACTTGGGAGCTACATAAGATGGAACTGCTGCAGTTTAGTTACAATGGAAAGGTACCCTTTTTTTGTTAGAAAAATAAATAATTCAGTGAAGGTAGAAGCCTACTGATGTCAACACCATGCAGCTGCTCTTCTGGTTTCAAACAAAGATTCTGAAAAGAGCCACGAGGTAAATTATTTCACAATTATTGTAAGTTTAAGAGACATGAGAGAAGTGTACAGAATTTATATCGGATAAAATAACTTATGATACTCAGACTCATTTAGTTACTTGTTAAATTAACTGCCATAATTAACTTTACTGAGTTTACTGTCTATACAAAAAGACAAACAGCTTTTTAGAAAGATGCCATTTACACCAATGTTTCATTTGGCCAAGATCAGCTTTTTAAAAAGGTTACATATGCTAGTCAATTCAAATCTGTACATCAAGTTAAATGTATATTGCTTTTGTTTTGGCTGAGAGTTCACTTCCATTTGAAGTTGTGATGTTAAATTTTCCTAACATTTTGTTTCAGAATTTTCAGAAAATACAAGCTGGATATGTCAGCAGAACATCCTGCCAACAAATCATAGAAGCAAAGTAACCATATTCACTCTAAAGAATGGTGTGTATTCAAAACCTCAGTGGCAATGCACAACCATGTACCTTTATGGAGGTACTTTTATGGCCTTATCATTGAATTACCTAAGCATCTAAGTACTTACCTGTTTGGTACTGCCTGGATTCAGGTCTCCTCCTTTTCTTTGGTTTTTGTTTAGCTAGTCTCCCAAGTCCAGAAGACTCATCTATGTGCAAGAGAGCACTTGCAGTGCCGTTCCGGCTTTCAATCCCATCAGTATTATTACCTAATAAGATAGATTGAAATTACTTACTACTATCACTCTATAATGATAAACAAAAAATAGGCAAAAGACCCTTTTAACCTAATAAGTTTTAGCTAAACTATGATAATTTGGTTAAACCAAATGGGCATTAAAATTAATTGATCCACAAGTACTTGTCTCAGCATATGAAAACATCTAGAGCTACAGCTATGTAATTGAGAACTGAATGGTAGAGGTATGGATTTATATGGGGAAGGATCTGGATTCAAATCCAATGCAGTTTACAGAAAAACTTAAGTCTCTTTTACATAGGTTTCTTTCTTTCTAATCTCAATATTGCATTTTAAAAAAAGATTTTTGCCACATATTTCTGGTAAGTAATTCTGTACAAAGAATTTCTAATCTCAGGGAACAGGCAAAAGTCATGCTATTTAGACCCAATATCCATTATTCTATTAGAATTCAATCCTGTAAAACAGTGGTTCCCAACCTGTAAGGGCACTGGAGGGGGTCCACAGAAAGTTTTTAAAAGTAAGGATCAGGCCAACCATGATAAGCCCGATCCTTACTCCCCCTCTACCCCGGATTGCAGGGCAGTGGAGCAGCAGCCATGCACATTGGGATGCGGCTTGCTTTTGATGCCGTCTCCAGAAGCTAAGGGAGCAAGGGGCAAGTGTTTGCAGGATGTGCATGTCTCTCACATCTGACTGGTGTGTGTGAGGCATGCACAGCATGCAAGCACTTTCCCCTTGCTCCCTTAGAATCCAGGGAACGGGATCAAAAACAAGCCGTGTCCTGGCAAACATGGTGGCTCTCCTCCCCCACACTCCCAAAGTTCCACCTTTTCCCCTTACGTTCCCAAAGTTCCACCCTTGAGGAGCTAGCAGCCCTTGGACCACAGGAATCCCCTCGCTCTGTGGATGGGCAGGGGACAGAGGGGACAGGAGCTGAGGAAGCAGTGCAGGTGAACAGTAGCCAATTGGACCCGAGAAGCTCCATGCTCAGTTACTTTTTACTAATTTTTTCTCTTTTTGTGAACATTTCACCCTGCTCTAGCCGTTCAAAAGCTATTAGAGTGGCAGGAAGGGTTTAACTGGCTAGCAAAAATGGATTGTTTGGCAGGGTCTGTGAAATTTTAATAGATTGAAAAGGGGTCCATATGTTCAAAAAGATTGGGAACCGGTCCTGTAAAACCTTTACAAGTGAATGCCCATTCAGTTCAAGCCAAATGACTTGACTTGAAAAAAAACCCAGAAGTTTCACATGCAGAGGCTTTGCAGGATTGGATATGTAAGTTTAGGAATCATTTCTGAATGCGCCAGCGATTCTCATAAGTAGAAGAACAACATAAATATACGTAACTCTCACTCTACTCAAATCTGGAGATTTAACTTTGCATAAATTAATTTTGAAGAGAGTGAACAGTGCGCTGAACACTGTATAAAAACAAAGAGAAGGATACAGCCCTTCCCCCAAGAAGCTTACATTCAATATACATAAATAGTAGAATGACATAAAATGCACCAGATAATGGGTTTAACTACAAGTGAAATAATTAAAGATATTTGCTTTCTATTTAACAACACATCTTTTGTTGGTTGTTGAAGGCTGATAAGCAGTGTTCCCTTTAACTTTTTCCATCCACATGCAGAATAAATTTTGTTATGTGCACCAAGACACATGCAGATAAAAACACTGTGGGTGCCCTGCCAATCAGCTGGGCAGCATCTGAGTATCTCTGGGGTAGCCACTCAAGTTAGCTCAGCTTACAGGGAACATTGCTGAGAAGATTTTGTGGAATATGTAAGCTTTAAAGAGTGGTCTGAAGAAGAGTGGCCTCTTTATGCTTCAGGAGAGGGAGGCCATTCAAGGTGGAAGAGGCAGCATATAAGCCAATGTGAAGACAAGAATGGGAGGAGGACACAAAAGGAAGCAGCTAGGTATCAAAGTAAAGAGTTGATGTGAGAGTTTAGAAATTAATCAGAGCAAAAAATGCAGGCAGGAACAGACTCATCCATAGCTTGAGGATTCTGAACTTCATGTGTCAACTGAAGAAAGCCAGAAAAATGGCTGAAGAGTCTGTGTGGCAGGTGACAGATAATTTTGGAAGTGAGAACTAAATTCACACCGGACACCAATAGAACATACGCTGAGGTATGTACACAAGGGTCCTTACAGAATATGACATGACAAAATTTGGTGTAACTGGTCTCAAATACAAAAATTGTTTCCCCTACTTACTAGAATGGAAAGTAGTAGAGCTATTGGACTGTCACATTGCAGCAGAAAAATAATGTGATTTTTTAAAATCCTCCCTAGAAACATTACCTCCAGCACTCTCTTCTCTTTCGAACCTGTCATTGACTTTGAGGTTTCTTATCTGATCTCCTCTAAAACCTCTTTAACCTGCCTCAACAACATCCATGACACGATTTCTGCTCCCCTTTTTTCTCACCGCTCCCTTCAGTTTCTGTATTCTGACAATACAAGCACTCCTGTTTCTCACATCCTAAAAAAATCTCCGCTTTATACATTTCACTTCTCTGACTACTGTCCTCTTCCCCCCCCCCCTTCATCTTTAAACCTCAGAATGTGCTGTCTACAACTTTAAACTCCATTTTGGATCTCCATTGAAATTGCACTCACTAAGATCTTGCATGAATTTTTGATGGACAAACTTAAGGCCTCCAACTAACTCCTTGATTTCAACACTTTTTAACAAACATTGTCCTCCTTGACATCTTATTCTCGTGCCCTTTCATGTCCCCATCCTCTCATTATTTTCTTCATCTTTTCCAATAACTTCCTCAGCATTTCATTGACCCTTTTCTCTGACATGACTGATAATATCACCATGGTCTGTATCACTTAGCGCTATAGCTAAAATGTCATCTTTTATTTCACATTCTCTCTAACTCTACACATCCAAAATGTGTTTAAATTTTGCTGCTGCTTCTGCAAAAACCTTTTTTATGATCTAGAATTTTCTCTGTCAGCACAAATGTAGCGACGCACAAGCTGGACTCTGGTTTCTTCTCCTGCATCCCTCACAAATCAGTGAAGGCTGCCTTTATTTACAAATGTTTTCCACCACCACCACACCACCGAATCTATGTATGTTCTTCACACTTCACCAGCGGCAAACCAAAGGGCTGGGCCGATCTGTGTCTCACGTATCTGTGCCTAACCTCACTCTTCCACCCCTTCCGCCATCTCTCCTGGTTTCCCTTCTCCCTGCATTTATAGTCCCCAAACTAATTAGGCCAGCAGATGTTTCTCATCACCAGGAGGGCACAGGGCTGTTCAATCAGCTCCAATCTATTTTCCTTGACTGTGGCTGTAGTGGCTGCAGGTTGATTAAGCCCTCCTTACTCAACACCCTGTCACAAGAACTAACACTCATCCAAGCCTTAATCCAGTTTTACTAATGCAATCTCCTCCTCCTGTATCCTAGCAAATCCACTTCAGCCCATTCAGGTCCATCCTATGGATGTAATAGTATTGTGCCATGTTTCTCAAACTGTGGGTCCCAACTCCCCTGGTGTCACGAGCAACTTGGGGGGGGGGGGCGGGGGAGTGTCACGGTATCATAAAGTTTGAGAACCCCGGTATAGTCGATTAACCGATAAGCAAAAGCTTATAGGTTAATTCTATAGACTACACATATTTCCTTCCCTCTACCTTGCCAGCAAATTGTTTACCAGGCTGGCCAGCAGCCCGGCTCAGTCCTAGTTTGTGATGCGTCCGGGACCTACTCCCTCTGCAACTCTGCATTTAAAGTGTATTAGGAGCTGGACGGGCAGGCAGCCAAGCTCAGTTCCAGCTCGTGCCAGGTCCCGTGAGGTGAGCTGGTTTTTAAACAGGTTCCTCTCACAGATCAGCTCTCGCCTGGTACCCCGCACCGCTGCCTCTTGATAGAGGCAGCAGCGTGGAGTGGCACGGGGCTCTTTCGGAGTGGGCCCGAACACACTGGCTGCCACCCCCATCCCAGGGACTATAGACTAGTTGAGTAACCAATAAGAATTTGTGCACTTCAATTAACTAATATTTAATATTCCTAATCTATCCATATAGGAGTTAAGATTCTGCTCCTATTGTTCTTCCTGTTTTGAGCACATCCACTGGCTTCCCTTTCCAGTTGCTTCTCATTTTTAAGGCCCTCAATTGTCATCTCTAAATTAATTTGTACAGTCATTACTCTGTTGTTCTTCAGATCCCTCCTCAACATTCACTTCATCTTTGATGACTGTGTGAAACTTTCAACTAATAATGGACAGGCAGGAATCCAGAAGGGCTCTTAATTGATCAAACAGCTACTTAGCCATGTGTTCCTATCACTATTACCTTTATCCTATTTCTTTCATTATTTAATGTGTTACACCACTTGTTGCAATTTATTTTAAATTATACTGTAAAACCTTAAGGGCAGGGACTGTCTCTTACTTTGTATTTGGACAACATCTCACATACACAGTCCCAATCTTGATTGGGGTACTTGGATGCTTCTCTAACATAAATGATCTAGTCCAACAAGGAGAAAAGTTAGTTCAGATCAGATGCCCAGATACCACTAAGCAAGAGCAACAATTCTGAAATACTGTAGAGCAACTCTTGAGTTGTACCCAAGAATCATTTAAACAGAAAGTACCGTACAGGTACCTTTCCTGTTTACTTTTTGAAAGTGATTTAATTTCCCAAGTTCCAGGCTACATATTTATGCACTCACCCAAGCACCCCAAAATAAAGTCATATGGTAACACTGCTTCTCAGCTAAGATTTAACTGAATCCTACATTCTCCTGGTTGTCACTTCTGACAAAAATATTCATCTCTCTATTCCCAAGCCAGACTTCATTGTATTCCAAAACTGCCAAGACTAGAGGTACTCAAGATGCAATTTTTCAGCTGGAAACCTGTGTACTTTATACATACATACATACATACATATATATATATATATATATATATATATATACACACACACACACACACACGAATGAAGGGAATGTCTGTTAAAATGGAAACAAAAAGAAGCTTGCTTTATAATTTTCATCTTCTTTTTCAGGTATCTGTGTTTTATTTGGCAACTGTAGGATACAAAATGCCAAGGAGATATTCAGATTTTAAATGCTTTTGCAGATATTTTGCTACCACCAATCCCAGCCTTGAAGAAGTGCTTGTACAGGACCTACCATAAGCTGCTGCCCAAGCTATGGGCATAAAAGTTTTAATTTCAGTGTCATCAATTTGCTGTTCATGGGCTACTGCTGCATCTTCCTCCCCTACAATCACTTCCATGTAAACTTCGTCAGCAATTTCTGCAACATCTAAGAAAAAAAGAAATTAAGAATAAACAGCCTTAATAGTAATTTCACATCACTGAAAATAAAAACCTTTTCCCCAAAAAAAGGCCACCTACTTACTTAAATCTTCATCTTCATGCTGAGAATCGTTTACAGTCATATAAACCATTTTTTCCCTGGGAATACGAACACTACTATTTTGATCAAGCAGTCCCACTCCGTGATCATTCTCAGATTCACTCTCCACAATGTCTACTGTGCCTCCTAATTAAGAAGACCAGAGTAAAGTTTAAGAATATTTTTCTATGAAATTTTAAACTGAAAAATAAAAGTCTACATTGTTTGATATTTAGAATCTATGTTCCTTCACAAATGATTTGAGAAAAAACAACACAGTCTGAGTATACAGGATTTCAGAAGTTAGACTGTTCTAAAATGACTACACTGATTTACCTAAAT
Organism: Pelodiscus sinensis; assembly: GCF_049634645.1. NCBI lineage: Eukaryota > Metazoa > Chordata > Testudines > Trionychidae > Pelodiscus > Pelodiscus sinensis. The sequence goes on from NC_134711.1 coordinate 205,357,986, forward strand.
CATCCTCTCCAGGATCAGCTTTAAAGATATATACTTTGATGACTTCTGGACAAATGCTGTCCACTTTACATGGATCATTTTCTGACTCTGCTTCCATGGTGATTTCAGCAGAACCTTCATGTTCGATCTTCCCAGTATCATCCACTACAAAGACAAATTATTATATAATTACATTATCTATACAAAAAGCTGCAAATAAGAAAGGTTTCACTTTATCATTTCAGTTTGAAAATGGTTAAAAATGAAAAAATAAGTTAAGTGTCTTGACACTGCAGTGGAAGAAGCCACATCTAAAGAACTGCTTAAGATTCCTCAGAAACAAAAGAGAGAGACAGAAGACACAAGATTTTCATAATCTAAATAAGAAATGTGATAGGGTGATACAGTTTATTTAAAAAAAAGTTGACTAGAAAGGGGGTTACCACCACAATCACTAAGCCTTACTTCTTCTGGGTGAGTGGAGAAAGAATTTTAAGCAATCCCAGACCCCACCTGCTCAGAAAAGAAGGGGCCAAGTTCAGTTTCAAGCTAATGAATTGTCACTAATACTGGCAAATTCTGATTTCATTAATTCCTGTCAACTTCTCCAAAGAAAGAAATTAAAATATATGTAGTATTACAATCTTATACCTAAGGACATAAAAGGTTTAACAATTAGCCGGTTACCTGGTAAGCATGAGCCTTAATGACATGCTTACTGGGTAATCAGTGGGACCAACTCCCTCGCCTATGGTGGATGCAGCAGTTTGGCAGGGCTGGTCAAGAGCAGCCTCTGCTGACTGCAGTAGGGGAAAGCTGGAGCATCTTCCACCACCCACACTGCGGTTAAACCAGTTAAACAAATCGTTAACCGGTTAATTATTTCAGTGGGTTTTAACATCCCTGCTTATATCCATTCCCCATTATTATTTTGAACTCATGGCAAAACAGTGTCTTAAAGACTGTACCTGTTCCATTGCTGCTCTTCAGTGGACTTCCTCCAAGCAGCATAGTGGCAATATAACTCTCACACATACCCACATTAATGTGATAAATTAAAATTAACTTTTCATTAATCTTTTAAATGGGTCACCTACCTTCTGCCCACTGAGCCTCTAGGTACTGGTACTAATTCTAACACTACAAACTCATAAGCAGAAATCTGGTATCTTTTTAAAATACATACCATAAAATGTTTCTTTGCCCAAATGTTAACTTTTATCTCAAAACACTAATTTTCACAGGCTTACAAAGTCCACTCTCTCAAAACCCTATAGGGATTTCCTCTTTTCAACAGGATCCAGCATTTTTTCCTAGCACTGACCTGACAGACTCCAAAGCACTGGACTTAAAACATATGACATTATGTACAATAAAGTAACTTTATATCTCTTTTTGAAGTTTTTATGGCTCTTTAAAAGTCATGTATAGTTTAGAATCATGATAACAAAAGGTATGTTGTTAAAACATTTATAGAAAAAGAAATGAAAAACAGGACCAATAACATACTTTAAAACACAAAAAAAATTCTAATAGCTTTCTGTAATATGAACCATATACAGAGTACATGATGATGTAGTATAAAAGTTGTAACGGTGTTCAAGTGGAATGATCTACATTAGTCAGTCATGGTTTTGCCATTCATGAACAATACAGCCAGCCTGCGCATAATGCTGACCTCCTTTGTAAAGTGGTTTGAGACATACTAATGCAAAGAGCTATACAAAAACTAGGTATTATTATTATCGTGCAGTTATATCAACCTATAACCTTTATACCATATATACAATCAAAGTATTCTGCCTCTCATACATACTATACATATGTTTACACATACATAAATTTTCTCAACAAGAACTGTAAATTAACAGCTATCACTATTTGCATATAATATTATTCACTATGTTACATTACAGCACTAGAAATGGCAGTAGGAATGCACCAAACATTGTTTTTGCAGGTGAATGATGAACACTGCAGAATACAGAGCTTTTAAAATTCCAAGAAAACCTACAGTACAATCTGAAATTACTTTAGAACAGAGTGTTGAGAACCTCAGACCTGGGGCCAAATGCAGGCCCCAGCTTGCCTATATCCATCCCCCAAGGCTCAGGGTCCCCCCTGCATTGAGGAGCCTGTGCTGGGATGCTCCAGGCTCTGGTGTGTGACAGGATTGTGGGGAGCATCTTTCTTCTTCTCAGTTGGGCACCACATCAATGAGGAGGTTTTGTGTGCAGCTCTTGACTGATTTTTTCTGTGGGTCAGGGGCTCTTGACCCAAAAAAGGTTCCCCACGCCTACTTTAGAAACAAGATCCTAGATCAAAGGATAATGTCCTTGTTAACATGGCTGTAACTGAAACTCAGAATCTTCTAAATAGGGGGAAAAGCCAAGACATTATTGGTGATACATTATTTCAGATCACTCCAAAAAGGCATCCTTACTATAGCAGGTGTTCTCAGCTAACTGGAAACACTTTTATAAAAATAATTCCTTGGATTATACAAGAGACTCCAACCATAATAAAATTATAGCAGAGGAGAAAATGTTTTGCTACCATTCCTCAAGTATACTTTTTGCTTTCTTCATTCTGTAGGATTTAATTACTCCCTTCTGAACTGGCTATTGGTATTGTCCATCATGTCTAGATAGTGCTTTCTCATCAATAGGGCTTGATACTGCCACACTGAAGCATCTAACTGTACTGGTTTAATTGAGGCTTTGATATCCTTGTAACTACTTATTTTAGGGTATACAGTTAAAACTGTTTTGTATTATATAGTGATTTTGTAAATGAATACTTTCCATGCATCTTTCCAAATTCTCAATTTCAGTTAGAGAAAATGAGGTTTACAAGCATCAACCTTGAATTTTTAATTCAAGTACATGACCTATCCATGATCTTACCCACGAATGCGCCAAAAATAGGTTGCTGCCATTTTCTTATATTCTCCCTCCTGAAAGTAAAAAATGAAAATGTGTTCCTATCTGGTAATTTAATTTCTCAAAGAATTAGGATAAGTTGCATGTTCTTTTTAATAAAGGACTGTGACCTTCCAAGTAGGTACATCAGGCAGTTGTTAAACTGGTCATAGCCCGTATTACGGCAAAGAAGAGATAGAATGATCTTACTCCAAAGCTGTAAAATGCAACCTTATTAACTAAAATCTGATAAACTTTATTAAAAATTAGTAAGTGAACGGATTATGTTTTGATTCCTCTACACCAAAATTTCACTTCAGTACAATGGTGCATTGAAATTGCTTCTCCAAATAAATAAATAAAATAAAATAAATAAATAAAGGAAAACAAAATAAAAACCTTAAGAAACTAAATACTTTTTTCTAAAACAGCAGTATTCAAACTATGCTGGTGGTCTTCAGAGAGCTCATAAGATCACCTGATGCTGGCTCTATTCTTGTTTCCAGTTGCTTTCATTTACTTTAAAAAATGGTACAAAAATGCACTTTCCTAATGTTATTTTTCTATGTATGCAATTGCTATAGTTGCTACAATGATTTTATGTGATCACAAATGGAAGAGGAAGTTGGACTGCACGTTTGTGTTCATAGGTACAAACAATCCATAAAAGAATCTGTTAATGTAGTCCACATGAAAAATCCTGGGAACCCCTAATCTAAAGCATATCTTAATATTCTCCATATTGAGGAATAACTCAGTAAGACCAAGAGAGAATAAAGGAATGACTAAGAGCAGTACAAGGGAAGACAAAATATATTTTATATATTAATAGCATTTAATTGACCTGTTGCCTATACTATTATAGCATTTACCTCCCACCAAACATTAGATCTTGAAAAATTCTTGTATATGAACAAAATGCACTATAAATTGTGGCAAAATGTGACCATGGAAAGACCAAACAGTATAAACTGCTCCCATTTCTCTACTCCAAAAATGTAGCAAATCGTGCATCTATTCAGGTGTCATCCTATTACATGTAAAAACTCATCAAGAAATCCACACCAAGCTAGCTTTTGAATAAAAAAAAAAAATCTCCACGTTTACATTAATTTCACTAAGAAAAGAATCTGGCCCAAGATCCCTGAAGCCAGTTTGGAACAATAAAAACAACATGAGTTCTGTTGTCAAAGATTCTCATTATCACAGGTAATAGACAAAATAGTTAGGATAAGCTGTTTGTCAGCTCCTAGCACAACTTGCTTACTTTAGTATTTTCTTAATGCAAAAGGTTGTGGCATTCATTCTTCCATAATGTTTATACTCAAGTAGGTCCCTAACCAGGCATACTTCTATTTTGCTCAATCTAAACATTTACACTGTTTATTTGTATTGCAATTGATAAGTTAGACTTTCTGTCCACTGAAATAATTTTATTTCCTGATGAAGTCTAGAATATCTTGTAGCCACTCTCTTTTCCACATAGAGCACTGTTATGATGGTGTCCAACACAAGGCGAGGCCCTCCTGATATTTCTTAAATGTTAAGATGACACTTCAGACGTCTTACAAACCCAGGAAACAGAAAACTATGATAGATAAGTCTCCCAGGACTCAAGACTGATATACTTCATTAGTCTGTTTTGATGGGCTATATAGTAAAGTAGCTCCAATTCCCATAATTTGGCTTCTTTCTACCCAGCACAGTAAAAACTAAGCTCTTACCGAAGTATCCTGTCTTCCTCATGATCAACATGCACTGATCTCATAAACATTCTTGGCCAGGCCAGTTATGCACAATACCATTATAATGATTAGATAGTAGTCTAACAGCAAATATTACTCTTTTTGGGGGGAGAAAACTATTATTATGTCTTGCACCTTTAAGAATCTCCTCAAGAGAAAATAGCTCTGTACTCCCAGATGGTTGATGAAGACGGCCTGTAAAACAAAAACATTTTTTATATCTGCTACAAAAACATGATTTGTCAATACCGCAGTCATATGGATTATAGTTCTGCTCACTAGGTCCAATGACTTAATAAAAGTATCATCCAAGAGGAGAGGAAAATGTGCCCCTTCTAAAACTAAGTAATGATACAATCAACGTTACCACCTTTATGAACACCCTTGGTTCAAAAAATTTGGGTTCTGGTATATGAATCAAACATTTCTTATTCTAGGTCTGACTAGGATGTAACAGGTCTGTTATATCTGTTAACATCAAATATTTTCCTAGATTTGTGAAATACAGGATGAGTACAAAGTGTCCAAAATCAGCCTTCATCTCTTCAGATTTCCCATACTGCTTACTTATATTTGACAATTCTTATTGTACAAAATATACTGAGAATATTCAGCACAACTTCTCTTTTCACGCAGCTATTTCCTTTACCACTATTCAGTGACAAAAAACTAACGGCATGTCTCCTGTTTTGACAAACTGAGTAAAATCAGAAATGCAGAAACTTTAATTTCAGTTGGCTGTCCAGTTCTAAGGTACTGTCCTCCCTGATAAAACTCCAACATCTTTCTGTCTGTGGCCATTTTTAACATTTTACTAAAACGCTGTATTTCCATTTAGGGAGAAACAGTTTTCCAAGTAATATAGTCTATGACTACAGGAGTTAGGTTGCTGTGTGTCTGGCCATAATCTGTCCCCTTTTGGCCAACATATATCAAGAGTCTTCCTCAAATGACTTTTTCAAGCATGGATAAAAGGAAACGTGTACTTTAATCAAAACTCTTAGAATCCTTTCAATACTGTTTAACAGCTGGCAGTGGTTTTCATTCTCTGCTTAGGGATCCAAAGGCAGAGTTAAATTATTGCCAGGACCCAGTTCAGAACAAAAAAACTGAGTTTTGAGCACAATCAAAGACTGAGCATCTGAGCATCACTAGTAGTAAGAAGCATTATCCTGGAGGTGGAACCAAAGAAAGCAAGACAGTCTTATGTGCTAAATTTCATTTGTAATGGGGAAAGGGTGATTCAAACAGCAGATGAATTTGCTGAAGGAAAGTTACACAGAATGGAGATCACTAAGACAGGTACTATCAGAAAAGAAAGTGCAGGTTCAATCCAGAAATGAGAAGAAAGAAAAATGGAATAAGAAAAGCATGTGTGGAACCATTCAGTTATTAGATATTCATTCAACCACTCTTACCTGAGCAAAATCTAAATCAATCTTGAAAAAACTGGATAATGATCACAGTAAGAAAACAGGTACAGAAAGAGTAGGCTATCCAGCAAAAGGAAAACACTGAAAGAAACCTAAGAGAAAGAGAGTAGCAAGTAATCTAACCTATGCATTCTAATGAAGAATGTGGGACAGGTAACTTGTGACCCATATAAAGTGAACAGAGTAATATTCTGCCTTGCTATTAAAAGAGCATAACAAGAAAGGCAAAAGTATTCTGAGGAATACAGGCACGTGTCCATACCTTGCAGAACATATGAAAACCGGCAGCATTTGGACACAATCGTGGAGGTACCTTAGATTAAGTCAACCTCGCAAAATTCTACTCACCCATTTGCCCAAGATGACTAACTCAGGTAAACATGACTGAAAAAAGTTGTGATAAAATCAAGAATGATTTCAAGGACTTGGGGGAGGGGATGTGGGAGGAATCAAAGGTGAGATTGATGTTGGTGATCTTAACACTCATTTGGTATCAAGTGCAACTGAAGAAGAGAGAAATTGAGTCTGAAGATCAAGAAATACATATGATGAAGGTGAAAGAAGGAGGTAAAAGATCATTTGATTTCTTTTTCTATAATGAAGTGACTATTCAGATTAGACAATCTCCACTTAACCAGAGGAAGCACTGATCTCCTGACTTCAAAACCAGCAGAACTTGTTAGGTAGGCTTTAAATATAGTAGAAGGTAATGGATGAAACTTTCATTTAGCTCAAATCCTAGAATGTACTTTCAATTCAAAATAAAGAAAAATTATACACTCTGCAATGAAATATTAATATAAAATGTTAATATGCTTAAGTACCTGAGTTAAAAGGGTTAACTATATTACAAAAATATTTGAAAAACACATTGATATCCAATAACAAAGAAAGTAAAGAATCAAGACAAAAGTAACTAGGAATCAAAACACCTTGGTTCTGTTAAACATGATGAGATAATCTCATGTTTTCAGTCAATTACTATCTGTAAGTAAGAAGTACAAAAGGGTGGTTTCTTAGATTTTCTGCTTTAGGGACCATTACGTTTATCTCCTTATTAATTTAAAAATACAGCCACACAAGGGTATTCGACACCAGGAATTCACATGTTAGGGCATTAAGAAATCTAGCAATTTTCATGGGGCAAGAAGAAATATTGAAATCCATGAATTTAGACAAAACAAACTACAATTCCATAGGGATGTAAGCGACTAATCAACTAGTCTCTCGACTAGTTGCTTCTCCCTTGCCTCGGAAGCTGGCTTAAAAGCCAGTTCCCCCAACACTGTCTCCACAGGGGGCAGGGGAGGCAGAGGGGTAGCAGGGACCGGCACAAGCTGGGAATCAGCTGTCCCAGCTGGCACAGGATCCTCCACACTGCACTCCAGCCTTTTAAATGTATTAAGAGCCTGGATAGCTGATTCCCAGCTTGCGCTAGGTCCCCCACACAGTGCTTCTGTTTTCTAAATGTATTAAGAGCCTGCAGGTGCACCGTGAGGGGGGTAGAGGGGGGAGAGAGGTAGGACCCAGTAATCAGCTGTCCCAGCTCACACCAGGCCCCCCACGCTGTGCTTCAGGGGGGGAGGGGGGGAGGGGGCAGGAGCTAATCCTGCTGCAGCTCCTCCGCATACTGACTAATCGACTAGTCAATGGAAATTCCATTGACTAGTCAATTATTTGATTAAACTAAATTTAACATCCCTACAATTCCATTAAGAAAAGAAATATTCAAAAAACAACATGCAGACAATGAGGAACTACTCAAAGAACCTGTACTAGAAACAAAGCAAAAATTAATATAAGAAGTCAATCAAGTTCCATTATTTGAATAATTAAAAGCTAGACAAAACAAATAATCTTGCAATGGCAACATAAACGGGCTAAATGATACAATGTCTATTTGAATGATTCTATGACAAAAAACGGTTTAATAGCATCACTTTCGTAAATTATACAGAACCCAAGAATTTTAATCTGATTACACCATTAAAATATATGTTAGTTTGACTGAAGAAATATTTCCCACAGGGAAATTAATTTTATCATCTGGCCTTGTCCCTGTCCTCCACCTGCACCTGTTTCAATATTGCAATTCTAATAGACCATGCCACTGGTACAAAAGGGCTTAAAATTTTTCAAAAACCAGAATCTTCAGTTCAAGCTTTCTTCCCAGTTATGTGCAATAGTGGCTATTCTTTTTGCTAATAGTGTGCCTTCACATGTTCAGTTTATTCAAGAGAAAAAAATATATTCTAATAGAAAAAGTTATTGCTGCCTGTGTTTATAAATCTAAAACAGAAGCTTAGCAGAAACATTAAGAATAATATTTCAGCAGAAAAATAGAACCGTTCTGTGGTTGTCCCTCTACCACTCATGTGAAACTATTCTTTTGCTTTCTTAGTTGATTTTCCAACATATATGTTTGTACAAATGTATATGCTGGAGCAATGCCAGGTTTACCTCCTACAGTTGTCATTATGTAAATGGCATTTTACCTTTGTTACAAAAAGTATTCATATAAAATATTGTTCTGTAATCTAATACATTAGTATTTTATTTTAAAAGGCTTATTTTAACATAGTGTTTTTCCAGCTTTCTCTATATTAGCTTCATAAGTAAGCCACTTCAGCTGGAGCACAATTATAATGGAAAATATTCATGTACATTTATGAAATTTTGTTCTTATAAACATTTCAGAAATCTCCCTGGCGTCATTTAAAAGGAACAAAAAATTTCAACAGCACCCAGTCAATGTAATTCACTCTACCTTTTACTACTTTCCCCATAAACTTACAGGAAATCATAAGGTAATCTTCACAGTTGCCCTTATCATCTTGATGCTGCATGGGAATTCCGTTGGCATCAATTACTGCTTCTGAGGCACAGTCTGCTACCAAGACTTCTTCAGAAACTACATCTTCTCCCAAACTATCGGTGACAATTTCTGCTTCTACAACATTATCATGAACCACATGTTCCACATGCCCAACTTCAGGTACATGCATTGATTCACTTGCCAGTACATGTTCTGGTATAGACAATGCTGCTGCTGTTATGTCAGAAGCTAAAACATCATCTGGAACAGTGCAGTGTGCTAATGAAACCTCATCAGCTACCTCTGTGCCCAGCACTTGTTCAGGAATAATGACAGTTTCAGACACATCCGCCTCTTCCATGATATCTGAGCACTGAACATCCTCAATAACAACATCCTCAATGACATCTTGGATGACTACAGAGTCCGGATCATCAGGAACAAAGTTATGTACAGTTATGTCTGAGTCCACCACATCTGAAACAAATACTGTTTCTTGAACTTCTACAACAATCTGATCTCCATCCATATGTGCTGCATCAGACCCTGAAAAATATAATTAAACCAACATTTAAAACATCCATAGTAACTCAGTAAACATGACTGATGTTTATTGTCTGTCAGTTACTGCAATTTATCTTCAGCTTATACACAATGTATCTACCACAAGCATTCTGGTACCTTTGACCATGTCTATTTAGAGAGAGAGTAAGGAAATTGAAAAAGCACCAGGAAACTATTACTTTCTTACTAGCCACTGGCATTTATTTGACAAACTCACATAGGCCAATTTTCTAGCTTTCAGCTCAAAGAGACCTTTTTTTTTTTTGTAAGGTCAGCCATTTGTGAGTCTCTTTTCGATAATCCTCATTTCAGAGTGTCCTGCAGCAAGTACATCTTAGTTACACTGTTCTGAACTAAAAATAAAATCACAAGTGCAGCATTCAGTCCAAAAATAATAATAGAACAGCTCAGCACCATTCAGTAAAGACAAATGACTCGTTATAATCTACTTTGTGTTTAACATGAAGGGCTTTATTAATATGCTTTATCTCCTATCAGACCTGTTGGGTCAAAGAATGCGTTTGGCTCATGTGTCTGCAGTTCAAGTCCATCTTCATCCATGGCCTTTAATTCTCATCAGTCACAGTGCCTAAGAAAAATAAAGACGAAAAAGTTTACTTGTCCAGTAACTGTAGTTCTCCCAGAGATCCCTGTCATGCCCCCATATGCTTTATGAAAATTGGCTTAATATGAATATGCTTTACTCCAAGACGCTTAGACAAAATGCATTATGTAACATATAATTTTAAAGTTACAATCTGCTGAATCGACGAGGAGTCCTGTGGCATCTTATAGATTAACAGATTTATTGGAGCATAAGCTTTCGTGGGCAAAGACTTGGTACTTTTCCTTGTACTTTTCCACTCAAGTTGAGAAAAGTTTGAATTGAACACAAAGAATTCCCACCTCTGGGATGCCCCACTACTTTTGTAAAGAGTAAGATGGCTTTATTTGGGGTTTTGGTCCTTTTGGGGGCAGTGCTATCAATGGCCTTGTGTGTGAGCTCTCCCAAAGCTGATTCAGAGTCTGTGTTCCTCTGCTGGGAGGTTGTTATCCTAACTCTGTTCCTTGGCTGGGTGACCAGAGCTTCTGGTTCAGCAGGACAGGGTAGTGGCCCTGGTGGTGCACCCCAGAGGGCAGATAAGTAGGCTCAGTGGCATGATCAGCACACCAGTGACAGCCCCAAGGGGACCTCAGTGATCAAACTCGTCACATTCCCTATGCATATGTCACACATTTCAAGAAGAGAAATTCTAGCCCCAATGCGGTTATAGGCAAAAGCCAGCTCTACACCCCCAGCCCGCGCATGGCTGCCAACTCCTAGCCCATATGGGCTGGAGCAGCTTTCCACCCACAGTGGGATACGGTCAGAGAGATACTCCCAGGTATCACCTCTTACACATCCCTAGTAGAAACCTTAACTGAAAACTGCAATAATTTGTTTTCATTCCTCTCCCCCCCCCCCCCCGTCAAGGAAATGTTTGCATGGTGGAAAAACAAAAAACAAACATACATTCCCAAGTATATACACCCAGCAGCAAATATATTCCAATTCCATCCTTGCACAACCTCATCCTTTGATACTCCCAACTAAACACTCCTGTTGATGAAAAATAATGTAAACAAGGGCAAGAGAAGGGAGGAATGCAGCCAGAAATTAAACTATGATACTTTTCTCATGGCCTCCTTTATTACTTGGAGAAGTCCAGATGAACTAGCCTAGATTTTAAAAAGGGATTTGTACTGGTAAGACTGTGGATGATTCTAGTTAAAGGCTTCTGGATCTTGAAAAGGGATCATCAGAGCCCTACATAATCTGCATCCATGGCTCATTTTTGCGATGTGGACATAAATTTTGTATCTAGAACACTGCTAATTTGTGGATATCCATTTTATATCAATGAATATCCACATCCACAGATGCAGATAGCCAGGGCTTGACAAACGGCAGCGAAAGCCGTTTGCCAGCCGCACGCTGTACATGCGCAAGACGCGCATGCGCATGCCGCAAATGAGTGGAGCGCCCAGCTGAAATCTACTCGCCCCGGGCAAGTAGATTCAATACTTTTTCGAGCCCTGCAGATAGCAATGGCTAATTTTTGCAGAGAAAAATGTGGTACCCGTGCAGAGCTCTAGGAATATTCACTGACAGATTGTTTTTGAGTTCTGTTGATGTAAATCAGGCAATTTTGAATGTTAAGATATTATGTCTAGGGATGTTAGTATATAGATGGTTAAACAATTTATTTGGTAAGCCTGGGTTTATAAATTAATCCAAATGACTATACACACACACACACACACCCCACTGCTTCTGCCTGAGATAGAGGCAGCAGTGTGGGGAGAGAAGGCAAGTGGCTCCGTGGAACTCTCTCCCCCACCTCTGCGTGTAAATGTATAACAGTTTAAATTTTCAGTTACTCGTTTACCCACATATACTATTATAGAATAGGGATGTTAAAAAGTGTTTGTTTTCCTGTGTCGCCTTCCTATGGTTGCTTGTTTACTTTCTTTCTCCACCCATTTGGATCGCTCCTTCTTTCCCTACAATTATGTTCTATATTGTCTCCCCTATTTTTTTCATACTACAGTCACTTATTTATCCTTTTTAACTTACGCTCTCTAACATACCCTGCTATGCCTGACGTCATTCACACACACACAGGAGTCATACATTTAACAGACACCTAACAGCAAGAACTAAACCTGTTAGTCAAATATGTTGGGATCTGCTCTCTCCTCATGCAATACCAAGTACAAGTACTACTTTTGGACTGTACTCCAAGTCTACATCTTGCCTAGTGGTTCTCAAAGTAGGTCCACCCAAGTTAGCCACTAACGAGTCTCCACCACTTTGTTTACTTAAAGGGTCCACAGCCATTGAATGGGCCACACTGTTTCCCACAGTTCCCCTGGGCTGAAAATGGCAAACCACAGCCAATGGAAGCTGCAAGGCTCCATGGCTATGGACACTCTCGGTTGAAGAAAAAAAAAAAGCAGTGTGGGCTCATCAGTGTCTTATCCAGGTGGACACACAGCCCATTTTGAGAACCACTGATCCTGTCATACATATTAATCTTCAATCAGTTAAAAGTTAACAGTCTGATGATTTTGAAGTCCCAACTCCCACTGGCTTCTGGGAGGAGCACTCAACCTCTCTGCTTCCTGCTCCCATCCCCTGGCCTCCTTGCTCCTGTGATGTTTTCCATCTCTTATCCCATCAAATTTCTGGGTGCTTCCCAGGGAGTTCTCCATTACTCAATTTATCCTGTTGGGTCCTTTTCCCATAGGAATAACTCCATTGCCTGTCTCTGCTACTGCTGTAAGTTCTAACAGCATGAAATTGACCTGATTCTTGTCATTTACTCAAAACTGTCCACTGATTCTAAGTAGTAACAATAAAAACTGGCAAGTCTCTGGTCAGTCCTCACCTGATGCAATTTGGTAGAGATACCAACAGCATTGGTGCTAGAACTGTCCACCTGCAAAATCAGGAAGACAGTACTGTATTTGTTTGCATACTGTTAATGCTTAAACAAGAATTTCTGAAAAGGAAAGGCTTACATTCTGAAAATGTTGATTCTGGTCATCTGAGAAAGCTTTCAAAGCAAATGGATTTTTAAGATGATGTGAGATGAATCAAGGATAGACTTTCTACCACTTATAAATTGTATACCACATTAGTTTTATTATTTCCATTTTAAAAACTACCCTGTTCTGGAATAAATAAGATTTGACTTAATACTCTTTAAGACCCTGATCCTACAACTAGATCCATGCAGACAGACCTCTATATGTCTGTGTGGAACCCTAATGGCTTCAATGAGCCTCTCTGCAGGTATTGAGATCCATCTGCACAGTCAGATCTAACTGAAGGATCAAGAAGCTTCAGGGGGTAGCCAAGTTAGTCTGTACAGAATAAACTTAAAAAACAACAAATGGTCTGGTAGAACTTTATAGACTAACAAAACATGTAGATTGTATAATGAGCTTTCGTGGGCACAGCCCACTTCTTCAGGATCAAGGACATCTTACACTACAGCCAGGATCAATGCTTTGAGATTGATGGACCAGCAGCTGACGCACTAACACAACTGCAGATCACTCTCCAGTCAACCTCTGTACTATATCCCTGAGAAGAAGAGTTAGTCAGTCAACCTGAGTTTCTCCTATCACCCCCCAAAGTAACTCAACCCAAGGTATGTCGATTCTAGCCACATTATTCAGGTAGCTGGAGTTGCATACCTTAGGTTGACAACTGCAATAGGGGAGACCTACCCTAAGTCAGTTTCACATAGCTCTAAAATAAGTATGAATTTAATTATTGCATAGTTTAGTATGTAAAACTAAACTATAAAGACAGCTCTTACAAAATGTTCACTATATCTGTTAATATAAGCAATATAACTTTATTTGGAGAACACTGATGAAAATCAAGACAAATTTTTCAGACCTGAAGACAAATACGAAAAAAATATATTTGGAATACAAATGGCATTATAATGTTAGCAATTCAATAAAAGAACCCCCCCTACGAAAAATATGTTTCATTTCCCAAGATGTTATATACATCTTTGGCCTAACTTTGACTTTAAACACAATCAGTCAAAAAAGGAATGAACGGAGAAAGAACGCGTGCAGGAGAGTGTAATATGCCAATGAAACATGCTAAATCCATTAACTAACTCCCTTCCAAAGCAAGCAAGAGGGGAAAGACTAAGACCTGGTAGAAAATGGGGTCAGCATGAAGATGTAGTTCAGGAGTGTGAAAAAAAACCACATGCCAGAACAGTGCAGTTAAGCTAACCTAAAGTTCATATATAAAATTATTTTGTCTACCTAGCTGCTGCCTCTCAGGGAAGTGGATTACCTAAGCAGATGGGAGAACACCTCCTGTCAGAATAGCTAGTGTCTACTCACTTAAGTACTACAGCAGTGTAGCTACAGGTGTATCCTACCATACAGCAACATCATTTCTCCATGCTTATGGATGAAAGTAAAACACCCACGCCCATTCCCATAAAAATACTAATACAGATAGCAAAATCAACCTTATCCAACTGTACAAAATTTTAAAAACACAACAAAATCCTGATCCCACTCCCACTAGTGAAGAACAATCAGCAAAATTCTCTACTCCCAACTCCTGCCTCCACTGTGAAAAACTTCCATGTACACATCAAAAGAAGAACAAAAGTTAGGAGAGCCAACTACAAGATTTTCCTTGACCTGGTCAAATCAGTGTTTTTAAAAAAGTAGTGTGGACAGGATTTAATTGTGTCCCCATAACTGGGTTAAAGTCCTGAGCAATCAAATGCCTTTGCTTGGTTATGAGGGTCTAGCTTAAACACAATTTATTACTATTTTGAAACCACGTTTCCCTGTCCCACTTGATCATTGAGAATGCAACACACACACACACACAGAATTGCGTTCACGATTACACCTTTGTAAGGCAACTTCTCAACTTTAAGTTCTAAGGCCATTAAACACAGTTCCAAAATATGCTTGTTTTAGCCACTGAGCTGTGTATTTGTTCTACATCCCCCTTGGTTCGAGCAGTGAAAGCAGCAGTTTCCCTGTGGCCTAGCCAGGCTCTAGACTCAATCTCACTCTCATACACCAAGTGCGGAGTGTCGGGTTTGCAAACATCGGGCTCCAGGGGGTTTCCCTGGAAAAGCGCATCACGGGGGTGGGGTTCGAGTCAGGGAGGGTCTGTGCTGATCGTTAACAACACCGAAATCGGGGAAATATTCAAGCTCTCGTTGAAATGCTGCAGCGAGGCGGGCTCTACAGACGGGGCCAGAGGAGAACTCGCTGCCGCCCAGCCAGGGCGCCATTCTTCTTCCCATTGCCGGGCTCCCCGGGCCCGCAGAGCCCCTGGGCCGGGCAGGGCGCGGCTGCGGGGACCCCGCTCGGGGCACACAGCTCGGCGTTGGCGCGCTCCAGGCAGCGCCGGGAGGAGGGAGGGGTGGGGGTGTGTGTCGGGCTGCCGAGCGGCGCGCCCTGCCCTGCCCCCTCCCGCGGGTGGCGGGCGCCCTCCCCTCTCCGCAGTGCGGGGCGCCTCGCGGGCGGCTGCGGCGGCCTAGCAAGGCGCCGGGGCCGGCCAGCGCCAGGCCCAATCACGCGGCCCCGGGGTGGGGGGAGCAGGGGCCGCGAGCTGGGGCCGCCCCCGCTGGCCCGGCCCGCACGAGGGGAAGCCCGGCCAGGGCGAGCGGATTAATTCAAGATGGCGGCCGGCGCCCTGCCCCCGCCTCTCGCAGCCTCTGTGCCCCGCCGCCATCTTGTCTCCTCCTCCACAGGCTCCGCGAGCCCCCTCGGCCCAGCTCGCGGCCTGGCAACGCCCGGCCCCGCCGCCCCCCGGCCCGGCCCGTCTCCGACCCCGCTCCCCGCGCGCCACCGGCCCCAACCGCGCCGCCCCCGGCCGCGCCGCCAGAGCCCGCTCGGGGCCCTGCGGCCCGCTCCAGCCAGAGCCCTGGCGCGGCCTAGCTGCGGCCTCCTCCGGGCCTGCACTGCGGCGCCGCGGCCTGGCGCGGGCACGGGGAGGAGAAGGCCCGGCCGGCGCTGCTTACCGTGCGGGGTGGCGGCGGGCGGCGGCGCGCGGCTCGGGGCGGCCTCTCGCAGCGCGACTGGGCCGAGCTCGGCGGCGGCGGTGGCGGCTGCGGCGGGGCGGGCGGGAGGGGAGGGAGGGGCCGAGCTCGGAGCTGAGTGGAAGCGGCCAAGCTCCCCGGGCCGGGCCCGCCGTCAGCACGTCACGTCACTGCCCGAGAGAGACCCAGGAAAATGCGGAAGGGAGACGCCGCCGCCGCTGCCTGCGCCGCTCCTCAGGCCAAGCGCCCGGGGCGGCGGGCAGCGGAGCGGGCCCGGGCTCGGAGCGGCGCCGAACCGGGGAGGATGAGCGGGAGGGCGGCGGCTCCTCCTGCTGCTGCGGCCGCCTCCTCCGCTCCAGCTCGGCCGTAAAATTCCGCTCGGGGCCCACAGCCGCGCCGCGCGGCCGGGGCGACGGGAAGCTGCTGGCGGCCCGGGCCCCCTGCCTGGCGCGGCCTGAGCGCCCCCGCTCCGGGCTGCGGAGCTGGCCTGGCTCCCCGGACCCCCACATAGATTTTTCCAGCCCATCTTGGCACCTTTGCTCCCCACTTGTGGGGCAAGTGAATGGGAGGTGTTGGGGGGGTCGGGGGGTTGCATGTGGAAATAAAATTGGATTGAGTAGTGGAGCTGGGGAGGGGGGGCCGGTCTAATTCCAAACAAACCCTAGTGGAAAACAAATCGATCTGTTCACCGATCAGATTGGATCGGTGTGATCTGGTGTCTTGTAAATGGGGCTGAAACCGTACCCCGACTTTTACATATGGAAAGCGACTTCTTGCACATGTAGCAGTGATTATTTTCCCTGAGGATTTTTAACACACATCGTCTTTATCCTGAATTCTTTTGCAAAGAACTGGCATAGCTTAAACTGATTCCTTCTGTTTTGTAAACAAACTTACAGAGGGAGTAAAATATTAAAGCAAGCCAAAACGAGGTAAATATAGTTTTTAGCATGGTAATTTGAGTAATACCCATTTTAAAGTTTTACAACTTTAATTGAAATGCTGTTCTGTTTTTTTTTTTTAATGGCACTGCTGCTGTCAAAAGATCATGTAAACAGACTCTTATCCTGTAAATATTTGCCCCTATGAATAACTGCAAAAATGACTTGGGGTAGCAAGTCTCAGAGCCCAGTCAGCTGAGTTGGGCTTGCTATAGGGCAAAAAAATAGCATTTTAGGCATAAAGGACAAGTGAGGCTTTAAGACCCTCTACCCTGGCATCTACCCAACGCTCCCACCCAAGCCCAAATGTATACACTGCTCTTTTTTGTCTTCTAGTGTTAGTGTTAGCCCCACAATCCCAACACAGTTCATCCAGGCTCTAAAATGTACTGCCATAACTCTTGTTTGTTTCTTTTAAGTGTACGCCTACTGAACTTAGTGGGTGTATTCACCTGTATAAAGGGCATAACTAAAATGGACCATGCACAAAATAAAGAAATTGATATGGCAATCATTCAAATACATTTGTCAGTTATAGTAATCAAGTGCTACAAATGCTACTTTTAACAATCTGTTTAAAAAATTCAAACAAGTGAAAATTTTAAGTTGGTGGTGATACAAACTAGTAAATACTGAAAACTGAGCAAATACGAAACCAGAATAGGGGCAGAGTTGATTCAGCCCTTAACTTTGAAATTTTAGGCTTTTTCCATTTTGTTGTAATTTAACTTTGTGCATTAGTTTTTCATATATCAGCATGCAAGTTTCAGTAACAGTTTAAATAACACTTGCAAATTAATTTCTCAGTTTAGCATACATATCAAACGTACAAAAGTCACAAGGGAAAAAATGGAGGAGAAAGCATAATGCAATTTAAAGGAATTGTGCCTATGAATAAGGTAGATATATTCTACTTATTGCACATAACTGGTCTGCTACACCTCCTTACAATAAATTGCAATAATGGGGACTAAACTAATCTTTTAAAGCCTTCTTTGGCAATAGGTGCTGAAGGATAATGTGTTTATGTAAACTAACCCTACCATCCGAACATTGATACATATTTTAGGGGATGGGAGAGATCAGAATATCAGGACAACATTTTTGAAAGAGGATTTAATAATTTGCCACTAAGTGGATTTGGTTTTGCTTTCTGTTAAATCAGTAGCAGATTGTTAACTGGACAGTCCACTAATGGATCACAATATAATAAAGCTTATCAGAAAAAAATTACAATGAAAAATTGGAAACTTTGTTTTGCATAAATATTGTTTTCCTACAGACAGTGGCTCTGGTATCAAAAGCTTTATAACAATTAACAGCAATATGCCCCTCTTATCCAGTATGTAGGTTGCAAAGTCTGCAATCTAATGAAAGTGTTTAATTTGTCCTTTCATCATATACCATTTCCACTTAAGTGTCCAAGATGCCAATCGGGGTTGTACTCTCAGAGGCAGAAGGCACAAGGATTGGTCCATGGCAGGGAAGGACATCTAGCCAGCCACCTGCCCTTATGATGGATACATGGGTGTCATGTAGAACCCTGAAGGCTATAAGTGTGATGAGAACCCAAATTGAGGTCCCTGTTTACCTGTCGCTATTTTCCTGTAACCCTTTTGCTCTATTTATTCTTCACACCATGGAAAGATTGGCTGTTCTGATATAATCCTCTTTTCCCCTTCCCATACTTTCTCACAGAAATTAAAAGAAACCAAGCGAACTCCCCAGCTCTGTTAGACCATTGGCACTGTAACTCTGGTTGCAGAACACAATAACCTGCCCCTCTTCCCACTGGAGCTCTGGTGGGGAGGAGGTACCTTCCGACTCCAGTATTACCCAGAACATGGTGCTTGCTGCTTCTGGAGATGTAGGCACTGTCGGTCACTATACATATACTCTGATACCTGCATCAGTTTCTTCTGCTCCCACAGCCATATGAGACTCTATGGCAGTACTTCACCCCTGCTGCAGAGCCTGCATTAAAAACACGGGTGCAGGGCTGGAGGTCCCCTGGAAACTAGACTCATCACTGTAATATCGAGAGTTTGTCTGCACACAGAGTTGTATTGTTTTCCCTTAAGGTGTGCTTTTAAACTGATTTTCATTAAAGCTGCAAAAGAATGAGCAGATAATTAAAATCAGATTTATTTTGGTTTTAAGTTTAGGTAAGTCAATTAGGACCAGGTGTAAGCTAAATCGAAATAAGACACCCTTAAAATAAGTATATCCCCAAAGGGGGTTGTAGAGACTAACAATAGATTTAATTAAATCAATGTAAAGTAATGCATGAACAAACCTTTAGTAACACTGCCCAGGCCCACACAGGTTGCAGAAGGCAGAAAGGAGTATCCTGACATGAACAACAACAAGTCTGAAATTAAAAAATGAAACCCAACAGAGTGCTTGTTAAAAGCAATTATTCCAGTAAGTGACATTCTCCTGGATAGCTGTACTTTCTGCATAAGTGAAGTGGAACACTACCACAGAGAAGGAAAGTAGCCTTGAGGAAAATATATAGGACAATCCTTGGAGGGTGATGATTTCACGTTTCCCCTAAGTGATGTAAGGGTTAATGTACCTATGTATGGTTTCTATCTTTGCAGACCTGCCTGTGAGAAGCTGTGGTTACAGCAGAGGGTCAAGACTTTACCATATAAACAGATTTCTTAGATAAACAGAATTTAAGGCTAAAAGGAACCAAAGAATGACCTAGTCAGACCTGTTATTTACCATAGGCACTGAATTTAACACACCATTGAATTGAACCAATAACTTGTTCAAAAAGCTAGCATTTTGTTAAGTATATCCTTGGGGAAGGTATCCTAACTTGATTGAAAACATCAAGAATTGGACCATCAATACCTTCTCTAGCTAATTGTTTCTAGTAAAAGCGGCGAGGAGTCCTGTGGCACCTTATAGACTAACCGAAGTGTTGGAGCATAAGCTTTCGTGGGCAAAGACCCACTTCGTCAGATGCATGTAGTGGAAATTTCCAGAGGGAGGTATAAATATGCAGGCCATAGCCTAAGTATATTACATCTAGGCAGTTCCCTTAATCAACTAAACTTGTAATCTCATCAAAGAATGCAATCCCGTTTGTTTAACTAGACTCATTTTTGATAAGACAATGTTGACTGGAATTAATTATATTCCTATTTATCAATTGAATGTTGTATTTGCTTTTTCATAGTTTGATGCAGAATTGAGGTTAGCTAACTTGATCTACAGTTACCCAGGTCACCTCACTTGCCTCTTTTGAATATAAGCACAATATTAGCACTTTTCCAATCTTCTGGAATTTCCCCAGTATTTATTAAAAATTAACAATTCCAGTGGGCCAGACATCTGTTCAGTCATCTTTTTATGTTGAAAAGTTTCAGAGGGGTAGTAGCCCTGTTAGTCTGTAATAGAAAAAACTTAAACAATGAATAGTCCTGCAGCACCTTAGAGACTTTTGTGGGCACAACCCACTTTTTCAGATGAATGAAGAATACTGAAGACGTGGGTTGTGTCCCCAAAAGCTAATGATACTATCTACATTTTTTGTTAGTCTCAAAGGTGATGCAGGACTATTCCTTGTTTTTTAGATTTCATCTTTTTATGATTCCTCATCTTTCTTTATCTTCCTGCATCCTCAAGTGCACAGAGTGTCCACCAGTTTCTGCCTTTGTTTCAGGCTTGGGTTGGTCTGTTCAGGCTTCTGAGTGTTTTGTTGATGTATTTTTTTCTATTGCTCTGTATAATGTTTCTCTACATCATCTCTGTTTAAATGGCATCCACATCATTTGCTGTGTAGGTCACGTTTATGGCATCCTTGGATGTGATTTATTTGGGTCTGCTGGATTTTAAAATAGTTAGCCTTAGCTGATGTTGTTTAATATCCTCTTTTGTTCAGGTCCTCTCTAAGAGCACTTACTGATATAGCAATATCAGTATTCTTTACTAGCTCCATGTTCCTGGTGAGAATATAGATTATATCAGCAAAACTCCACTTTTGCTGTTGCAGTGTATTCCAACCTCCCAAAAGGAATAAGCTATATTGATATACAGGGGAGATGTGTGTGTATGTGTGTGTGTGGTGGATCATAGAAAATCGCTTGGGATTGTGCTCCAGTGTGCTGATCAAGCCACTAATGGACACCTTCCTGCCCTCTCTTGTTCCCCACCAACCTCTCCTGTTGAGCCAGAAGCTCTGGTCTCCCCAACCAAGGCACAGAGTTGGTTACAGCCCACCTGCAAAGCAACACAGATGGTAAACCAATTCAGCTCTGGGAGAGCTCAGCTATAAGGGCTCAGCACCCAGGAAACCAACCCCCAAAAGGGACCAAAACCCCAAATAAAGCCATCCAACCTATGTAAAGGTTTTACACAGAGAAAGCTCATAAGGTCAGCCCCCTCTTTCAATGAAAAGAGAGATATGCAGAGTGGTTGCTCCCCCCCCCCCCCCCCGAACAGTTATTTACATTGAGTCTGATAATAAACAAAAGTGTTTGTATTAATTAAAAAAGTAGAATTTAAGTGGTTGCAAGCGAAAACAGACAGATCAAAGTAAGTTACTACGTTAAAATAAAATATCCTAGTTAATTCTAATCCAGTAAGAAACTTATTACATGCAAATTCTTATCTTAAATAGCTGTTCTTATCTCAGCTTCAAGTCAAAGCTGATCTTTATTCTGGCCTGGGGGGTCTACAGTTTGTTTTCCAGAGTTCTTTGTTGCCAGGCTTCTTCATGTGTATCCGGTGAGCAAGGCAGTTTCAAAGGCCAGCTGAAGACAAAGACATGATAGCTTTCCATTCATTTAATAGACTTTCCCCAAGGGTGGGAACTCTTTGTTTAGCATGACCTATCCCCATAGAAAAATAACACATTCTACATGGATTCCAGCACCAGGTGGTATGGTCATAGGTCTTTCTAGGACCAGCCACAGTTTGAGCTTGCTGGACAAACCAGACTATTCACAGGTCATTGGTTTGAGTACTGAGTCATTTTGTTTTTATCTGTAATGGTCCTCATTAGCATTCAGAATTAAAACTAGATTCACACTTCATATTTCTAATCTCACATACAAAAATGATACATGTACTCACCAGCAAGAAGCAGAGCAGAGCTGCATAGCTCCTCTTTCCCTGCCACCACTGACATGTACAGGGAAGCAGACCACCGGACCCCTGACCCTGCTATTCCCCTGAGCCACCTCAGTCGGGGAAAGAATTAGGAAGGGGTGGAGCAAAGAAGGGGTAGAGAGAGACAGGGCCTAAAGTGTGGGAGACTTGTCCTGACCCTTCCCCAGGCTGGGGGAGGGGTCATGTGGCTGGTGGGCCCCCCTGGTTCCTCCACATCAGTCATCCCTGCTGGTATAACTGCACCTACTTTAGAGGCTTTTGCCAACACAGCTATGTCAATCAGGAATCACACTGACACAGCTACGCCAAAAAAGTTTGCAGTGTAGACCTGGCCTCAGGAACTAATGGATTGGCAAGTTTTTCATCATCCTCATGTAATACAAGTACATCATCCTGCTTCTTTCCAAAATACAGAATATTTATTGATGTGGAAAAAGCAGCAGTGCTCAGTATTGGCAATGTTACGACCACCATGAAATAATGATCCTATATCACTCCAAGGATTTTTTTTATTCCTACTATACTTTAAAACTTCGATTATTCTACAACCAGGCAGACCCTCTGCAACTCTCCCCTCCCCTCCACCCCTGTCCGCCTGTCCCCCCGCAACTCAAAATACACATGCAGGCACGTGCAACAGCTACAATGAATGTGAAGTAATTATACTTTGTAATGGTAACAGGATTTTCACTGTGTATTACATACATATTTACAGTTACAGGATTGCCACTGTGTATCAGATTATTCCAAGTAAGTACTAGAGACTTTGCCAGATTTTAACAATTGAAATATTAAAAAAAAAAAAAAAAAAAAGATTGACAAGATTTTAGGTCCTTGAGTAAGAAGAAATAGAATAGAAATATTTTCTCATATAGAAAGGTTAGGTAGTCAAAACAGAAACTGTCTAATTTCCTTAATCACAGTCAGAAATCAAAAAAATTGTAAATTTGTAAATTTCTGTGGAAACAATCCTACTAGCACTGAAGTATCTCAGTCTTTTCTTTTCCCCGCCCTAGCCCTTCCTTCCTGTCCAATTTTACTCACCTAAATGTAAAATCATCTCATTATAGCACTGCAGCATCTCAGTCCTTTCTGTTCTCCACCCTGGCCCTTCCTTCCTGCAATTTTATTATGAGTCTCCTGCTATTTGATGATTTTCTTAATGTCCCAGCTTCTCAATTCCAGTGATTACTTGAGAATCCCATCTTTTCTTTTGTTTAAGTAAATTGCTGATACTCATGGTTGTATACAAAAACCTGAAGGCATGAACCCTAAAGGTTCAGAAATCATAAGATCACACAATGTTTATGATTGTTAGTCACTCATGATTTTTAAGCCAAATTCATTATTTCCTTAGACTTGACGCAGGATTTTCGAAACATTGAGGCTGACAATACAGTAGTGGCAAAGGATGGAGATGGATTGTAGTGCTAATACTACCAGATATCACTGCACCTTTCAACAGCCTGTCACAAAGTTCTGCAAATTGCTTATAAGACATAGCTGTAATAGATAGTGCCCAGAGAGTTCCCTGAAAAAAAAAATTGGCCCAGATCCTCAAGATATTTAGGCATCTAATTCCCATTTAAATCAATCAGAATTAGGCACCTAAATGCTTTTGTGCATCTGGGCCAGAGTACTTTGATATTATGAGGATAGATGGTTTATAACATCATGGTTACGTCTATACTGGCATGATTTTCCAGAAATGCTTTTAACAAAAAGTTTTCCGTTAAAAGCATTCTCGGAAAAGAACGTCTAGATTGGCATGGACGCTTTTCCGCAAAAGCACTTTTTGCGGAAAAGCATCCGTGGCCAATCTAGACGCACTTTTGCGCAAAAAAAGCCCCGATCGCCATTTTCGCATTCGGGGCTTTTTTGTGCAAAACAAATCTCAGCTGTCTACACTGGCCCTTTTGCGCAAAAGTTTTGCGCAAAAGGGACTTTTGCCCGAACGGGAGCAGCATGGTATTTCCGCAAAAAGCACTGATTTCTTACAGTAGGAAGTCAGTGCTTTTGCGGAAATTCAAGCGGCCAGTGTAGACAGCTAGCAAGTTTTTCCAGAAAAGTGGCTGATTTTCCGGAAAAACTGGCCAGTCTAGACCCAGCCCATGAGATAGCAAAAATAATCCCTATCAGAAGTATAGTTTTAGTTATTCAATCTTTAAGGTGGGTACTTGGCTTTAATTTCAAAGAGATCAAAGACACCATTTTTCACTGTGGTCTTTATTGTACACTATAGGGTATCAAGCACACTGTCAAATATGAATAAATACTATTGCAGTCTCTGTCACAAACTTCCTGTGTGACTTTGTACAAGCCACTTGGTGTGTCTATGTAAAATTATTATTGCCACATGGCTGATAGTGACTATCTATTATTAAGGTTTGCAGACACTTGTCATTATGAGACCCTGGTTTTCAGTTGTTTACAATTTTGTCAAATTTTAATCGCTGGGGCTGAAATTTCCCATATTGGGTGGCTGCCTTAGAATGAACTTTTATAGAAAATTTCAACCAAAAATGGCTCAGATGTTTCAGAGAATGACCCTAGGGGAACATACATTGTTTTGCCAATGTTTAAAAACACTGGCAACTTTTCCTATGAAAAGTGCATCCATGTGCATTCCAGTCCTATTATTCTATGATTCTATGCTTTTAAATGGGCACTTGAAATTTGGTAGGGGAGCCATTGTGCTTTTATCATTCCCATGCAACTCCACCCAAACTTGGCCACATTACAAGAACTGAGACACTTGTAGTCTGCTCAGGCTCTGCCAGATGGGTTAGTTTTTAGTAACTATAAAATCCCTGAAGATTCCATCCACATTGGGCATGCTCCAGCCTGGAACAGCAGGAGGCTCACAAGGACTTTCCTTGCAATTGCAGCTCTGAGCTTCTGCAGGCCTTTCAGTTCCTCATGCTCTCACCTGAACTCAGGGTAGGGAGACTCTCTTTCCTGTGCTCTCCGTGATGCCCCTGCTGGGCCCTGGCAGAGTGGAGGAGCAAGCTACCTAGTTGAAATGGAAAGGGGATACGTGCCAGACTGGTGTTAGGGTTAGGGATGGGAGTAGATTGGAACAAAGAATCTGGGGTGGAAAGCTGATACTGGAGACTTGCAGCAGGGCTGAGTGAAACTGGAACTAGGAGTTACGGTTGGGAGTGACTGGGTCTGAGAATGAGTAGAACAGGGGAAAGGACATTAGAGGAAAGATAGTGCGGATGAAGATTCAAGGTGCAGGGGGAAAATTGGCACTAACTGAGCAAACAGACTAGGATAAGGAGCTTGGGATGCATGGGGGAGGGCCAGGAGCAGCCCTAGACTAGCTGCCAGCAACTGGCGCCCTAGGCTAACCATGCAATCGGCACCCCCACCTCCAAACCCCTCAATGATATTGCGCCACCATTTGGGTGCCCCGTTTAACTTGGCACCCTAGGCAACCGCCTAGTTGACCTATATGGACGGGCTGCCCCTGGGGAGGGCACACTGAGATTGGAGGAGAAGCCTGAGGAGGGAGATTGGGAGCGGAAGCCTGAGGGGATGGGGTGTGGTTGACTGGAAGCCAGGGTATGTGTGCAGGGGGTGGAAGGGGCGTAAGGGGGGGGGGAGAGATCAGCTGAGAAGCTGGGAGGGGAGGAATAAGAACTGGCTGAGCAAGGAGATGGACTGTCTCTGGGACTTAGGAGGGAAACTGGGACTGGAGTGGGAAATCTAAAGGGATGAGACTAAGGCTTGGTGGGAAACAAAATGGGGACTATGTGATCAGAAGTCTGTGGAGTGGAGTTTGCGACTTCTAGGTGAGTAAAATTGGTCAGGGAGGAAGGACCAGGGATAGGAACAGAAAGGACTGAGTCAGGAACAGAAGAGGTCAAGTTTGGAAAGAATGGACAGCAAATACTGTGGTCTCTGAAGAACATTCAGAGCCTGGAATGGAACCCAACATTCCTGAGAGCAAGTCTATACATAAAATGCCGCATCAGTGCAGCTGCACCTCTGTAGTGCTTAAGTGAAGATGCTCCTACATCAACAGGAGAGAGCTATCTTGTTAGTGTTGTTAACCCAACTCCCTAAGGGGCTGTAACTATGCTATCAAGAGAAGCTGTCACTCTGGCTTATTAGTGCTGTGGACATGGGAGCTTAAAGTCAATATAACTATATCACTTAGGGGTGTGGAGTTTTCGCACCTCATGAGCGACAAAGTTATACTACATAGATCTGTAGTGTAGTCCTGTCCTGAGGTCCTGTAGGTTTAAATTATCTATTTCTCTAAAGTCTAACAGAAACATTCAGAAAAAAAATAATTGTTCAGTGGTCTCACTTTTGCTCTCCCCTACCTGGTGATTTCCTGTTTGTCAGCAGTAACTCAAACATGGTAGTCTCACAGTTTGAACATGATGGTGAGTACTCACATCTAAAGTTAAAAGCATGAATGCTTATTTAAATCAAGTGAATTGCTGCAAGACAATGTTGTCTTTGACAAGCAAATAGACACCAGCTATTGAGAAAGAAACCTCAGAGAAGATTTCAGCAGTTAAATGTATTTTTCTTTTTCTATACCTGGCTGAGAAAGTAATAAACAGCCCCAAGAGCTATCTGCTTGGATGACTGCATAAAGATCGTATTATGATATAGAAAGTCAGCTAGACATTACAAAACAAATATAACATTAAGGGACATTAAGGTGCTATGAAAGTGCAAACTGTCTCAGTTTCTCTAGTGCCAACATTTGTATCCTTTCCCAAAAATCTTTCAAATGCTGTTGAAGTAATGGACAGATCTTAACAGGCATAAAAGACGACAATACTTTGGGTAAACCTTAAAGTAAACATAGCATGTTAGCTTAATAAGCTCCAGTATAATACATTTTGAAGTCTTGCAAGAACTCTGACTCTTTTATGGGTCTTGAGGACCAAAAGGCATGGCCAAAGCAAAGAACATAATCCAGGCAAAAGAGTTTTTTAAGTAAAAAGCCATAGCAAGTGGTGGACTATTAGAAGAAACCAACTTGTTTCTCCCTCCTTTACCCCCCACCACCAACCACACACACACTAGGAGAGATCTGAGCATTTTTAGAGTTATTTAAGGGCCAGGTTTTCAAAGGGAGTTAGTTACACATCCAGAAATGACCCTTGCTTGCTGGTTGGGGGTGGACCGGGGGGGGGGGGGGGGGGGGAGAGAGAGAGAGAGAGAGAGAGAGAGAGAGTGCAGCTGGTTTAAGCAGTATTACTGAGTGAGAACACTCAATCTGTGTGATAATCTCAGTACAAACCAAGCAGCAAATCAGGGGTGGCAGGTGAATAGGAGACCCCCCCCCACATGCCCTCCCACACGTTGCCCAAGACATCAAACCTCTTAGGATATCTCTACCCTGTGATAAAAAGACCTCTGATATAGCCACTGCTGGCACAGGCCTGCTGAAGAGCTCAGGGAAGGGTTGCCAGGCATTTACTTTTGACCTGGTTGAAAAGGGACACTGTCTTCTCTGGTCCGCCCTGATGATCAGGTTGCTAGAAGTCTGGTTGGTGACACAGCAGGGCTAAGGCAGGCTCCCTGCCTGTTGCAGCTCCACACAGCTCCCAGAAGTAGCCAGCATGTCTGGCTTTAGGCACGGGGATGACAACAAGGGCTCTGTGCACTGCTCCCTCCCTCCTCCCCCGCTTCATGGCCAAGGGGAGATACAGGGGCAGAACCCCTGACCTACTCTCTGCCTAGAAGCCAGACATGCCAGATGCTTCTGGGAACGGCCTGAGGTAGGCACTGTCTAGAGCACTGTCTTCTGCACCTTGAACCTGCCCCCCTCCTGTACCTCAAACATTTAGCTCCAGCCCAGAGTCCACTCTTACACCCCAACCACCCCAGATATTGCACCCTCAGGCAGAGCCCTCACCCCCTCCTGCTCTTCAGCTTCCTGCCTGATCTCAGTGAAAGTGAGTGAGACTGATGGAGAGCAAGCCATGGAGGGAGGGGCAATAGAGTAAGCGGGGATGGGGCCTTGGAGAAAGGGTAGGGCAGAGGGTGGACCTGGTGTGGGTATATAATATTAACAACACGGGAAGGTCTATAATATTGTACTGTAGACAATGGGGCTTGGGCTGGAGCTCAGGCTCCAAGTCCCTAAAATAGGGGAGGGAGCCCAGGCTCCAGCCAGAGTCTGGACATCTACACTCCAATTTTACAGCCACACAGCCCAAGTTGAGACTTGGTGCTGCAGGTTTTTTAGGTATATCAAGAGCAAGATCCTTCCCATTCTGCAGAGACTCTCTGGCTCTTCTGAAAATCTCAGTAGACTACAGGCAGTCCCCAACTTACGCAGATCTGACTTACGCCAGATCCGCACTTACGAACGGGGCTTTTCTCGCCCCGGAGCTCACGGACGGCGGGTCGCCACCTGTGTCCTCCGGGGCGAGAAAAGCTTCTCCCGGTCTCCCTGGTCTGCTGGGGGGGTCCAGCAAAGCCGCTGGACCCCCCAGCAGACCAGGGACACCCGAGCAAAGCCGCCCAGGCGGCGGGAGTCCCGCTGCCTGGGCGGCTTTGCTCGTTTGCCCCGGAGCAAAGCCGCCCAGGCAGCGGGACTCCGTCCGCCTGGGTGGCTTTGCTCCTGTCCCCCTGGTCTGCTGGGGGGGTCCAACAAAGCCACTGGACCCCCCCCAGCAGACCAGGGACACCTGAGCAAAGCCGCCGCCTGGGCGGCTTTGCTCCCAGGCAAACGAGCAAAGCCGCCCAGGTGGCGGCTTTGCTCTGGTGTCCCTGGTCTGCTGGGGGGTCCAGCGCTTTTGCTGGACCCCCTCAGCAGACCAGGGGGACAGGAGCAAAGCCGCGGAGCACGCCCGCAGTGGGCGTGCTCCAAGGCTTTGCTCCCAGTCTCCCTGCAGACCAGGGAGACGGAGAGCAAAGCTGCTGAGCACGCCCGCAGGGGGACAGCCCAAGCGCGCCCGGACTGTCCCGCTGCGGGCGTGCTCAGCGGCTTTGCTCCCCATCTCCCTGGTCTGCAGGGAGACAGGGAGCAAAGCCTTGGAGCACGCCCGCAGCGGGACAGCCCGGGAACGCTTGGGCTGTCTCGCTGCGGGCGTGCTCCGCGGCTTTGCTCCTGTCCCCCTGGTCTGCTGGGGGGGGGGTGCAGCTAGTGCCCCACCCCCAGCAGACCAGGCTTTTCTTGCCTACCCCTGTGGCAGAGCAGCTCGGGTGCTGTTGGGTTGCTCCAGTAGCGCCGAGGAGCCGCGCTACTGGAGCAACCCAGCAGCACCCCAGCTGCTCTGCCCCAGGCGTCCCCAAGTCAGCCGCTGCTGAAACTGACCAGCGGCTGACTACAGGAAGCCCAAGGCAGAGTTGCTCTGCCCCAGGCTTCCTGGAATCAGCCACTGATCAGTTTCAGCAGCAGCTGACTTGGGGACGCCTGGGTTTCTTAAGTTGAATCTGTATGTAAGTCAGAACTGGCATCCAGATTCAGCCGCGGTTGAAACTGATCAATTTCAGCAGCGGCTGACGCCAGTTCCGACTTACAT
Source organism: Pelodiscus sinensis (assembly GCF_049634645.1). Taxonomy (NCBI): domain Eukaryota; kingdom Metazoa; phylum Chordata; order Testudines; family Trionychidae; genus Pelodiscus; species Pelodiscus sinensis. The sequence continues at coordinate 205,387,600 of NC_134711.1, forward strand.
ACAGATTCAACTTAAGAACAAACCTACAGTCCCTATCTTGTACGTAACCCCGGGGACTGCCTGTATCTGCATCTTTAGACACCTACACACCGTTTGTAAAGCTGACTATAAGCCTGGGCTCAAACAGATGGCCTTCAACAAAAATAAAATCTTGAGAAGACAAACTTGAAGCTTTAGCTACAAAAATAAATCATCTCAGGAAATATGTAAACAAGGTAGAGTAGAAACTACTACAAGCAATGTGAAGAGGATTCAAGCTTATAAATAAACAAGTAATCCTGTAGATTAGTGAAAAGAATTTAGGATCCCAATTTGTGAAGTACTCAAGTGCATGCTTAACATTAAGCACATATGCAGTTCCATTGATAGCAGTGGAAACACTCATGCTTAAAGATAAGTATATGCTTAAGTGCTTTGTTGCATTCAGACTTAAATTAGCATGTGCAAATATAACTTACACACCTTCTGGGTGTGATGTACTGTTCCATCCAATGGCACTGAGACCACTTACAGGGAGAATAATGAGTCTGCTCACAATCTTAGCTAACAGCCAGCTGGCTTTTAGCTCATGTGGTTTAATTCCTCCTCTCAGCATTACACAAAACACTATGCTCTATCAGATGGAAATAATGAGAAACCATGACCATGTCAAAAATATCTAAATGTTTGAATTCCTAGAGAAGGGATAATTAAACTACCATAACTGCTCTAGTAAAAATAACAATTCCATATTAGATTTTGATATTATTTGCAATGGGTTAAACATTACAAGATTGCCCACAAAGCAAACATGGAAGCAACGAACAAAATAGAAAATATATTTATTGCTAAAGTTTCAGCTTAAAGAAGGAATTTTAGCAGCAAACAGAAGCAATATTTGATAGAAACAAAGTTCAACTTACCCAGACCCAATTCTAGCCAAACAGTCCCACAGGAGGTAAGAACATCACAAGATAAATCTCTGAAGCTGCAGTAATCTGTGCCTGCAAAGTTAATGAGTATGTTGGGGATTCATAATTATCTAATAGATTATTAACTAAAATCAGAGAGGAAAATGAATCAGAACCTCCTGAAAGAAATTTGCAGCAGTAAAGGATTAGCCTTATTTCAGTATAAGCTAATTTGCAAAAATGCTAGTTTGTTAAGAAGCCCCTTGGCTGACTGGCATATGTTCAGTTAAAAAAAGACATCCCACTTTTTAAATTTGACAAGAACTAGTCATTTTCTCCTCTAGATCTGCAGAAAATAGGGCCTGGCTCTTTTTCATCTTGCCTATTTGCCTCACTATCTTTAAAGTTTCAGAGGGGTAGCCGAGTTAGTCTGTAACAGGAAAAACTTAAACAACAAATAGTTTAGTAGCACTTTAAAGACTAATAAACTATGTAGGTGGTATCATGAGCTTTCGTGGGCACAACCCACTTCTTTAGATGACTGGAGTGTTGGAAGTCCAGATCCAAGAATAAAAAAAAACAAACAAAAAACCTTTATTCTTGGATCTGGACTTCCAACACTCCAGTCATCTGAAGAAGTGGGTTGCGCTCCTTCGCCACTCTAACATGATAAATGCATAAGTGGGGGCCCGCAAAAGTACCCCAAAACCTTATCTTTCCAGGCTTTGGTAAAACCTTCCCCCCAAAGTCTTAATCTAGATTTGGGGGATAAAAACTCTGCTGCCACCACCCAAGTAATGATAAGAAAATCAGGGGAGAGATCACTTGGGAAATCTCACCCCTAAAGTACAAACCAGGACACAAAAATTAACCAATACAAGGTTAATAAAAAGAAAAGAGAAAGAACTTTTATTATCACCACAATATTTCCGTTGCAAGCATGACTAGATGGTAAAGTAATATACTCATGGGGAATTCCACCATGGGCCCAAGCTTAGTTGCAAAAGAGAGAAAAACCCACTTTAAATGCACAGACATCAGATCCCATTTCCCAAACCATAAAACAACAAAACCTAATGGATTTATCTAAACTTTACCTTTACCCTACTTACAGAAGAGTCTATTCTTGGAGGGAGACATTCTGATTCCCTCAGTAGCTGGAGAGAAAACTGCCCAGGACAAAGGAGAGGGAAAAAAAACAGAAATTGTTTTGATCCAGTATGAAATTCCTACCTACATTCCTATTGGCCAACTCTACCTGGGTTAGGTATAGTTAACCCTTTAGTCCCCAGGCTGCTGGCCATCTCTCATGATCATGATATGCCCATGAAAGCTCATGATACCATCTACATGTTTTGTTAGTCTTTAAAGTGCTACTACCCTATTTTTTAATCTTTAAAGTGTATGGAATAGAATAATAACTTTTGTATGTAGAAGAGGAACATAATTACTACATAGTTACCGTAAGATTTTAACTAGAAATAAATTGCTAATTGGGAAACTTTTTTCAAAGAAAAAATCTTTTGTCATGAGACTGAAGTAATACCAATTATATTATTATGTTTGTAGTAGTGAACAATATATGTAATCAATGTTACAACTCTTCCTTCTTTATATGCCCGTCATTTCTGACATAAATAACCCCCAAAACGACTTTTAGAAAGATCTGTCTAGTGATGGAAGAATAGAAGTCAGGAGCTCATGAGGCAGAGCTGTGCTAAATGTTTCAGCTGATCTCACCAAACTAAGTGATTGGCCAACAAAATGGCAAATTAAATTTAATGTTGATAAATGTAAAGTAAATCATATTGGAAAAAATAATCTCAACTATACATACTATATGATGGGGACTAATTTAGCTACAACTACTCAAGAGAGAGATCTTGGAGTCATTGTGAATAGTACTATGAAAACATCCACTCAACGTGAAGGACAGTCAAGCAAACAAAATGTTAGGAATCATTTTTAAAAAGTATGAAGAATAAAACAGAGAATCTCTATTGCCTCTATATAAAACCATGGTATGCCCACATCTTGACTACTGCTTACAGATGTGTTCGCCTCATCTCAAAATGGATATACTGGCCTTGGAAAACGTTCAGAAAAGGGCAACACAAATGATCAGGGTTTGGGAACGGGTCCCATATGAAGAGAGATTAAAAAGTTTCAAGTGGCACCTTATAGACTAACCGAAGTGTTGGAGCATAAGCTTTTGTGGGCAAAGACCCACTTCGTCAGACGTGGTCTTTGCCCATGAAAGTTTATGCTCCAACACTTCGGTTAGTCTATAAGGTGCCACAGGACTCCTCGCCGCTTTTGCAGATTCAGACTAACACAGCTACCCCTCTGATAAAAAGACTCAGACTCTTCATCTTAGAAAAGTGGAGACTAAGGGGAGATATGATAGAAGTCTATAAATTCATGACTGATGTGGAAAAGTAAATAAGGAAAATTATTTACTTGTTCCTTTAATATAAGAACTAAATGAAATTAACAGGTCACCAAATGAAATTAACAGGTAGCAGGTTTAAAATAAACAAAAGGAAGTTTTTCTTCACTCAGTGCACAGTCAACCTGTGGAACTCCATTCCAGGGAATGTTGTGGAGACTAGGACTTTAACAGGGTTCAAAAAAGAACTAGATAGATTCATGAAGGTTAGGTCCATCAATGGCTATTAGCCGGGACGGAGACAAATGGTGTCCCTAGCCTTTGTTTGTCTGGAAATGGATGATAGGAGAGGGCTCACGTGATGATTAGCTGCTGTGTTCACTCCCTCTGGAGCATCTGCCATTGGCCACTGTTGCAAGACAGAATACTGGGCTAGATGGACCTTTGGTCTTACCCAGTATGGCCATTCTTATGTTCTAGATACCGCATCTCTCTTTTCTATATCATGTAAACGTTCCATTTGCTTATTTAGTTTCAGCACATAATTTAGAGATCCACTCATTAAGCTATTTTCTCTCCCTACCATGCTCATTTCTATAGGTTCTGCTATTCTTAATGACTCCTAGAGCTTTTTCTAGAGGAATGCTGGTGCTAGATCTATGTAAAGTTTATTCACACTATGTATTACCTTTCATTTTTCCAATTCAACGTTTAATTTAAGTCACTTATAGAAAACTTCAATAAGGTGGAGTTGATAATAGGAATGTGAACAGGTTACCAGGTAACTGGTACCGGTGAGCAACCTGCTGCCAGCTAAGGGCTGCACTGGTACTTCTGGGCTCACTGTGCTATGGGACCAGGCTGGTAGGAGTCCTTCAGCCGGGGAGCTGTTCTAGTGAGGCTGAGCAGTCCCCACCCAGCATCCTGCTTAATCAGTTAACCAGTTTAACCTAACATTTAACCAGTTAACTGATTAAATGGTATTTTACATCCATAGTTGATAAATATACAACAGACCCTTCTCCCCATGTAATTGAATCAAGCCTTTTACACTCCCCAAAAACTTCAAAGTTAGAAAATTACAAACTACAAAATTCAAAAAAACCTGGAAATACAGTTACTGACTCCCACAAACACCCTTAAATCTGTCCCTGTTGTTTAGAATACATCACTCCACCAAGATGGTGATCTCCAGTCCAGCTTAAGGGAATGATTAAAAACAGGAATCATGGTAGGACAGACAGGGAAAAAAGGAAGGAGGGGTTCCCTTGTATATTAAAAATGTACACACTTGGACTGAAGTGGAGATGAACGTAGGAGATAGCTGTGTAGAGAGTCTCTGGGTTAAGCTAAAAGGGGTAAAAAATGAGGGTGATATCATGCTAGGAGTCTACTACAGGCCACCTAGCCAGGTGGAAGAGGTGGATGAGGCCTTTTTTAAACAATTAACAAAACTATCCAAAGCCCAAGATTTGGTGGTGATGGGGGACTTCAACTATCCAGACATATGTTGGGAAACTAACACAGCAGGGCACAGGCTATCCAATAAGTTTCTGGACTGCATTGGAGACAACTTTCTGTTTCAGAAGGTTGAAAAAGCTACCAGAGGAGAAGCTGTTCTGGATTTGGTTTTAACAAATAGGGAGGAACTAGTTGAGAACTTGAAAGTGGAAGACAGTATAGGGGACAGTGATCATGAAATAATAGAGTTCATGATCTTAAGGAAAGGTAGAAGGGAGACCAGCACAATTGAGGTAATGGATTTCAGGAAGGCAGATTTTGATAAGCTCAGAGAACTTGTAGGTAAGGTCCCATGGGAAGCAAGACTGAAGGGAAAAACAACTGAGGAGAGTTGGAAGTATTTCAAAGGGACGTTGTTAAGGGCCCAAAAGCAAACAATTCCGCTGTGTAGGAAAGATAGAAAATATGGCAAAAGACCAGCTTGGCTTAACAAGGAGATCTTGCATGATCTCAAAATAAAAAAGGAGTCATATAAAAAATGGAAACTAGGACAACTAACAAAGGATGAATATAGGCAAGCAACACGGGAATGCAGGGGCAAGATTACAAAGGCAAAGGCACAAAATGAGATCAAACTAGCTACAGGCATAAAGGGAAACAAGAAGACCTTTTATAAATACATTAAAAGCAAGAGGAAGACCAAGGACAGGGTAGGCCCACTGGTTAGTGAGGAGGGAGAAGCAGTAACAGGGAACTTGGAAATGGCGGAGATGCTCAATGACTTCTTTGTTTCGGTCTTCACCGAGAAGTCTGGAGGTGTGCCTAACATAGTGAATACAAGCAGAGAGAGGGTAAGTTTAGAAGATAGGATACACAAAGAACAAGTTAAAAATCACTTAGGAAAGTTAGATGTCAGCAAGTCACCAGGTCCTGATGAAATGCATCCCAGGATACTCAAGGAGCTGATAGAGGAGGTATCTGAGCCGTTAGCTATGATCTTAGAAAAATCATGGCAGACAGGGGAGATTCCAGAAGACTGGAAAAGGGCAAATATTGTGCCCATCTATAAAAAGGGGAATAAGAACAACCCAGGAAACTACAGACCGGTCAGTTTAACGTCTGTCCCAGGGAATATAATGGAGCAGGTAATTAAGGAAATCATATGCAAACACTTGGAAGGTAATAAAGTGATAGGGAATAGCCAGCATGGGTTTGTGAAGAACAAGTCATGCCAAACTAATCTGATAGCTTTCTTTGATAGGATAACGAGCCTTGTGGATAAGGGAGAAGCGGTGGATGTCATATACCTAGACTTTAGTAAGGCATTTGATACGGTCTCGCATGATATTCTTATTGATAAACTAGGAAAATATAACTTAGATAGGGCCACGATAAGGTGGGTGCATAATTGGCTGGATAACCGTAGTCAGAGAGTTGTTAACGGTGCTAAATCCTGCTGGAAAGGGATAACAAGTGGAGTTCCGCAAGGGTCTGTTTTGGGACCCATACTGTTCAATATCTTCATCAATGATGTAGATATTGGGATAGAGAGTACGCTTATTAAGTTTGCAGATGATACCAAACTGGGTGGGGTTGCAACTTCTTTGGAGGATAGGGACATAATTCAAAATGACCGTAGCAAGTTAGAGAAATGGTCAGAGGTAAACAGGATGAGGTTTAATAAAGAGAAATGCAAAGTGCTCCACTTAGGAAGGAACGATCAGTTCCATACATACAAGATGGGAAGCGACTGTCTAGGAAGGAGCATGGCGGAAAGGGATCTAGGGGTCATAGTGGACCACAAGTTGAATATGAGTCAACAGTGTGATGCTGTTGCAAAAAAAGCAAATATGATTCTAGGTTGTATCAACAGGTGTGTTGTAAGCAAAACTCGTGAAGTCATTCTGCCGCTCTACTCTGCACTAGTTAGGCCTCAGCTGGAGTACTGTGTCCAGTTCTGTGCGCCACATTTCAAGAAAGATGTGGAGAAATTGGAAAGGGTACAGAGAAGAGCGACAAGAATGATTAAAGGTTTAGAGAACATGACCTATGAAGCCAGGCTTCATGAACTGGGCTTGTTTAGTTTGGAAAAAAGAAGATTAAGGAGGGACATGATAGCGGTTTTCAAATATCTAAAAGGGTGTCACAAGGAGGAAGGAGAAAATTTGTTCCTCTTGGTTTCTGAGGACAGGACAAGGAGTAATGGGCTTAAAGTGCAGCAGGGGAGGTTTAGATTGGACATTAGGAAAAAATTCCTGTCAGGGTGGTCAAATATTGGAATAAATTGCCAAGGGAGGTGGTGGAATCTCCCTCTCTGGAGATATTTAAGAACAGGTTAGATAGACATCTGTCAGGGATGGTGTAGATGGAGCTTGGTCCTGCCTTGAGGGCAGGGGGCTGGACTCGATGACCTCTCGAGGTCCCTTCCAGTCCTATTATTCTATGATTCTATGGTACAGTGGTCATTTTTACTCTGCGATATTGTGGATTGTACTGTTAAAGGGCAAATGAGTGATAGAGGAAGTTTCTGCCCCCTTAACTACAACTATAGCAAAATTTGCAAATATATACAATTGACATGTACACAGATTAGGATCGTGTGTTATCTTGTACTACTTCTCCCTGTGATCATAGTTAAGGTTTTTGGTTGTATTATAACAGATTTGTGTGTAGTGTTTCCTTATTTAGGGGGAAAGACAAAATGAAGTTCCCTGTGAAGAGCTGGAGTCTGTTATTGGAAATGGGGTGGTAGACATTAGGGTATAACTAAATGTTTAATCATCATTATTATAATAGTTCCTAAGGGCCAACCAAAAATGAACCCTCACTGTGCCAGCACTGCAATCTAAATATAATAGATGAAATGAACCAGGTAGGGGTAGGGGTATGACAGGTAAAGTGAACGGCATGATGATGTCCGCAAACATGTTAGTTCCACGTTTTTGTGGGGGTGGGGTTTAGTTGGGAAAGAATTGGCTACATGGAAAGAAAAGTGAAGTGAAGCAAAGGGGGACAGGACGGCACAATGTGGTAAGAGTAGATGTGGAGCTCAGGTGCATATTTCCTGGAGTAAGACTTCCTTGAGGAAGGCAGTTGCCATTGCCATCGCATTGGTGGAATGGACTTTGGAAGTCGTTGGTAATGCCCTATTCTGGAGTGAATAGCATGTGGTAATGCAGGATTTTATCATTTTGATATGCACTAAGAAAGTGGTTTTCCCGTAGATCTTTCAGTTAGGGATACCAGTAATCTCCGGGATAGTTGAAAGGGCTGATTCCGATCCAGATAAAAGGCAATGGCCCTTCTGACATCTGAAGTGTGTAATATGGCTTCTTCCCTGGAGCGGTGTGGTTTTGTGTAAAAGGTGGGAAGGACTATTAGTTCATGGATATGAAATTCGGAACCAGCTGTGGGTAAGGAGGAAGAATGGGGCCATAGAATAACCTTATGCCTGTGAAAGGTCATGTATGCAGGTGAGGCCGTGAGAGCTGCAAGTTCGCTAATGCTCCTTGCAGACATGATTGCCAGAAGAAACAACGTTTTCATGGTGAGAAAGGTAAGTGATAAAGTTGCCATTAGTTCAAAGGGTGGTTTTGTGAGCATGTGGAGGACCAATTCTCAATCCCATGTGGTGGGGTATGTGTGTATGGGGTGGGTGAAGGTTCTGTAGGCCCTTCCAAAATCTCTTAGAGATGGGTTGGGCTAATATAGAAAACCCATGAATGGGAGGTGGAAGGCCGTAATCGTGGCCATGTGAACCCGGAGTGATGAAAGGGATACATTTTGTTGTTTCAGGTGCATGATGTATTCCAATATCAAAATGGAGCACAGCCATAGATGGTTGGACTCCCCTTTGTGTGCACCACTGTGTAAACTGTTGCCATTTGTATAGGTAAGTCTTGTGTGTTGCTTATCTCCTGCTATGCAGTAGGACAGTTCTCACTTGTTGGGAGCACTGCTGCTCCGTTTCTAAGAACCAGATAGGTACCATGCCATCAGGTGCAGTTTTTGTGGATGGGGATGAAGTATTATGCCCTTGTTCTGGGAGAGGAGGTCTGGGCAATTCGGAAGCGGGCAGGGAGGTCAGAGAGACAGTTGATAAAGACATAGCGACCATGTCTGTCTATTAGAATTACATGCACCCCAGCTGTCTTTATCTTCTGGAGAACTCTTGGGATGAGCGGGCCAGGAGGGAAGGCATATAATAGGTGAGCATCCCGTGAGAGGAACATTGTGTCTTCCAGGGAGCCGTGTCCTATGCCCGCTCTCTAACAGTATTGGGGACATTTGGAACTTTGTCTGGTTGCAAAGAGGCCTATTTGTGGTTGACCCCAGCATTGGAACAGATCATGGGTGATTTGACCATGCAGTTCCCATTCGTGTTCCATGAGCAAGTTGCAGCTGAGAGTATCGGCCATGATATTCTTGTCCCAAGGTAGGTATGCCGTTGTGATGGTTATGTTGTGGTTGATACACCAATTCCAGAGCCAGATTGCCTCTGCACATAGTGAAGGGGTTTTTGCACTCCATTGGCAGTTGATGTAAAACATAGTAGTCATATTGTCGGTGAGGATACGCACCGAAGACCCTTAAATATGTAGAAGGAAGTGCTTGCACAAGTTGTGAACCACTCAAAACTCAGGTAGGTTAATGTGGAGTCTGGACTTGTCTTTGGACCACTTCCAACAATAATATACGCAAGGGAAGTGTGCACCCCAACCTAGCAATGAGGTGTACATAGTGATGTTTGCTCTTGGTGGAAGGGCACCCCATTGCAGAGGTTCTGTGCTTGGGTCCACCACTGAAAGGAGGTAAGGACTTTTGGAGGAGGTGAAACGTGTCTGTGGACGTGGTGGCTGTTTGGTGTATAAATTGAGAAAATCCAGTGTTGGAAACATTGAAAGCATAGTCTGGCATGTGGCACAATATATGTGGTGGCTGCCATATGCTCCATGAGTTTGAGACATTAGGATGGGGACGGTTGGGCTGGTGGTTATGATTGTGACCAGGCTTTTTATAATGTTAAAACAGTGATTTGGGATGCTGTTGTGGAATCTATGGGAGCCCCAATGAACTCTAGGGATTGTGTGGGGAGTAGAGTAGACTTCTGGTCGCTGACCATGTCCCTTGTGGTCTGTTGGGAGGGACCTCGGATGAGGCAATTGTCCAAATAAGGGAAGATTGTGATACCTTTTAATCTGAGATGCACCCCTGCAAATGTCCCATCTTGGAGAAGACTCTGGGGGCAGAGGAGAGTCTGAATGGAAGGACTCTGTTCTGAAAATGGTCTGATGCTACTGGGAAGTGTAGAAAACATTTGTGCATGGGATGTATTGTGATGTGGAAATATGCTTCTTGCAGGTTAAGGGCTGCAAACCAGTCCCCCGTCCAGTGCAGGAATGATCATGGCAAGTATAACCATTTTGAAATGTTATTTGTGAAGGCATTTGTTTAATTGATGGAGGTCTAAGATAGGCCTCCAACCCCCATTTTCTTTTCGGTGAGAAAGTAGCTTTAGTAAAGTCTTTTCCCTTTGTATTGTTTGGGAACTCGTTTTACGGCTCCTATGTTGAGAAGGTGTTGAACTTCTTGGCAGAGCAATGTTTAATGAGGGGGTCCCTGAAGAGGGAGGGAGAGGGTGGGGAAGTTGGGGGGGATCATTATGAAAGGGATAGAATATCTGCGGCTGGTGATTTCTAGAACCTACTGATCTATGGTGATAGCTGCCCATTGATTGTAAAAGGGATGAAAGTAGTGGTGGAATATGTTGGACTCGCCTGGCACTGGTATAGAGGGAAGGTTGGGCAGACCGTCGACCAGATTTTCAAATGTGCTGCCTAGAGACCTGAGTCACAGAAGAGCGTGTGTTTGGGGCTCTTCTGGATTGATTTTGTGGTCAGAAGCGGTTTTGTTCAAATGGTTGATACTGCTGTTGTCTGTTAAAGGTTGTATCCTTGTGTCTTTGGTAGGGTGCGTAGTGCTTCCTTCAGTAGGGGGGAGTGTACATCCCCAATGTGTGTAAGGTGGTGCATCTGTCTTTGCTGGAATGCAAGGCTTCATCTGTCCCTGCAGCAAACAATTTGGCCTTATCAAATGGTAGGTCATCTACTTTGGCCTGGAGATCCCTAGGAACACCTGCTGCTTGAAGCCAAGATGCACATCTCATTACTACAGACGTTGCGGTAGCTTTTGCCGCAGTGTCTGCAGCATCTAGGGCCATTTGTAGAGCTGTACGGGATATAGTATAATTCCTCTTTAACGAGGGCTTTAAGGATAGGTCTCTCATCATCTGGGAGATGTTGCATGAGTTCTGTTAGTTTCTCACAGTTGTCAAAGTCATGATTGGCAAGTAGGGCAGGGTAGTTGGCTATGTGAAGCAGAAGGGTTGAGGAGGAGTACATTTTCCTCCCAAACACATCCAGGCATTTGTGATCTTTGTCTTGTGTATGTGTTTTTTGTTGATGATTTTTAGACCTTTGATTCACAGCATCAGCCACTAAAGAATTGGGTTTAGGATGTAAGCATAGAAAGTCCATACCTTTTGATAGGACAAAGTACTTCTATCAGCCCTTTCGTTAGTTGGTGGGGGGGAATATGGCTGGCGTTTGCCATACTTCATCGGTTGCTTCAAGTATTACTTCATCTAGAGGCAGCGTGATTTTGTAGAGGGCTGAAGATTCTTTAAAAGCCTATAGTGTTTTTCCTGCCCCTCTGATAACACAATCTCTTGTATGACAGCCACTCTTTTGAATAAATCCTGGAATTGTTTGAGGTCATCACTAGGTGTTGGGTCATTTGGGATAACTGCTTCATCAGGAGCAAAGGAGGAGTTATCATTTGGTGACGTGTTATTGTTGGATGGTTGGCTCATTCTCAATCTGCTCTTCCTCAAGTTCTGTGCCCTCAGACAGAGAATGTGATGGATCTGTATGTACAGAGGGCAGCGATCTCTGGGAAAGTGTAGGAGAGGCAGAGGTGGTGTGTTGCGGTGCCCAGTAGTGATAGAGAGACCATTGGCTATTTTGCTAGGAATAAAACTGCCAGTCGGGCTGTCACAGGGGAGGAGATGTTGATAATGCAGTAGGCTGTATGCCCCGTATGATGCATGCACTCTGCCTGGGGAGAAGTGTTGTGAGGAGAAAACACTCCTTGTGTCCCCAGTTGTGATACAACAGGTGAGCGTGGTGAGGGCAGAGAGCCTCTCATTGATAATGAGTGAGAGCAGTGTCGTGCCAAAGATTCAGCAGGAGATCTGGTTCTAGTTCTCCTGTCACGTATTGGCAGAACATGGGTTTTGTGCCTTGGGGAACAGTGGTAGGTTGATGACTTGTGCCCCACTGACGAGTCCACCAGTGCCTGCGGAGGAGGCATAGGTGCAGTTCATACCCCAAGAGATCTGAGGTTAGTGTGAGGCATGGGAGGGCAGTTAGAACTAGTCCTATCATTTCTTGGCATCTGAGGTGAAAGCTGTGCCAGGAGCTTGCACTGTGCCAGGGATATTGACCATGCCAGTTGCATCATGGGTGTCAGTAGTGGCGGTGGTGTGTCTGTTAATTCGGGGCCCTTAGGGCCATTTTTGATGGCTGAGTTGCTGGTTTCGCAGCCTGTTTACAGCACACTTGAGAGTTAGAGAGTGAGGAGGCTCGAGATTTTGCCAGGCCCGAGCTGCCAGGTTCATCTCCTTTACTCATTCATGGTAGGAGGGCTTGTGAGGGTTTGGTTTTTGAGCACACTAAGTCAAGGGCGTGAGAGGCCCCCGAGGGGACATCGCACCTGAGCCCTTATTGCCCCCTTTTTAGCTATGGCGGGGGGGGGGGCGCGGGTAGGGCTCTGTCAATGGATGATATGTTTATTCTGAGCTCCCTTTCCTTGCAAGCATACGCTGCAAGCTGTCAGACTGTGACAATGGGCACTTTTTGTGAAACATGCGTATCCCCCAAATAGCATAGGCATTCACTGAGACCATCAGAGGTTGGTATAGTCTTGACCAGTGGTCCCCAACCTTTTGGGACTGTCAGGCGCCCGGGGCGGGGCTGCTCACACGCTAGGCACCCGGGGGCGGGGCCACACATGCGCCTGGGAGCAGGGCCACCCATACACTGCGTGCCCGGAGCTGGCGCCACCAATGCACCGCTCCCCTGGGGCTGGTGCCGCAACTGTGCTGCACACCCAGGAGTGGGGCTGCCCACATGCCCAGGGATGGAATAGCCCATGTCTCGTGCTTCCAGGGGTGGGGCCGTCACCGCCCCCGCCCATGCACTGCGTGTCTGGAGCCAGCGCCTGTGCCATGCATTCATGAGCTGGCAGCGCCCATGCACCACGCGGCGGGGCCACCCATGTGCTGTGCGCCCGGGGCTGGCGCCACCCATACGCTGCAAGCCTGGGGCTGGCACAGCCCTCGTGCTGCACACCCGGGGGTGGGGACACTTAGCCGCTCCACGCCTGGAGCCGCACCAACCATGTGCTGCGCAGCCGGGGCCGCCTATGTTCCCAGGGGCTGGCACTGCCCATGTGCCACGCACCCAGAGACGGGGCCGGCCCCAATCTCTTGGTGGGCACACAAAAATGGCCCGACAGGTGCCGTGGCGCCTGCGGGCACCGCTTTGGGGACAACTGGTCTTGACAGTTGTCGCATCTTTTGATTTTAGAAAAGCCTGGCAGACTATGCCACTTGTAACTGTAGTTATGGGTTAAGCTGTCTGTGTGGTTTCTGTTTGTTTGTAGTTTGCTGTGATTTGCTGCTGCGTAGTAATAAACTGTTAATCTAACTAAGCTATAAACAAGCTGAAGAAAGAAGTTTTTGTTTTTTTTTAAAGTTTAAACTGTATTAACATGGAAATAATTAGTGGGTAAGTCAACACTATCCATCTAACTTTCTCTTCCTTGTTTTTCAGAAGTGCGCTGAGGAGGAGAGGGTTGGAACTCTGTCTGTAGCCAAGAGCAGCAAAGGAGAATTGGGCTGCGGCTGCTAACTTCAAAGAGGGGAAATGCCGCGCACCACTCACGCATGTGCAGCCCGACTGAACACCGCTTTAAAAGTCCCCAATCCGTGGCACCAGGATGAGCCCAAAACCAACAGTGGTGCACCTACAGTGACATCACTCGAAGAAGAAATAAATTTCCATTATCAGCATGGTACCTTATTGCTTTCAAAATGTAATGTCCCCAAGAGTTCCAATATCCTTCCACCAAATCTTCTACATTTAATACCTTTCTAGGAGTCACAAGGCACCCAGAAAAACAAGCATTGCTTAAAACCTGCATCACTATATGCATACTTGAATTGGCATATTTTCAGTATCACCAGAACCAATTAAATAAAAAGACTATGGCTAGGTCTACACTGCAGGCTTCTTGCGCAAGACGACTTTTGCGCAAAAACTTATTGCGCAAGAGCACATCCACACTTCAAAGTATATTGCAAAAATGATGTGCTTTTGCACAAGACAGCATCCACACAAGATGAGATCATGAGATCGTCAGTGCTTTTCCGGAAATTCAAGCAGCCAGTGAAGACAGCTGGCACGTTTTTCCGCAAAATCAGATGATTTTGCGGAAAAACTTGCCAGTCTAGACACAGCCCACAGGTTTTTGTGCAAAAATGGCCATTTTTGCACAAAAACCTTGCGGTGTAGATAGAGCCTAAGATATTAAATCCAAATGTAAGGTGAGAGCTACATTATCTCTACTTACATTAGGCACAGCCTCAGTACTGCAAACTGGTGAGCTCATCTTATTTGCAAGCTAGTGTCTCATGAAAATAGTTTCACCTTCTCCATTCCATCCTGTTCCTATCCATGCAAATCACAAATGATTACAGTACTTAGTTTCTTTACAGCCATAGGTAAGGGAAAATAAAAACTCATCAGTACTATGGAAGTTAATAAGCAATTTGTTAGAAGTAAAATGCAGTATTAGCAGGAATGTCAAGAAACATAGATCTAAAATCTGCAGCACTGACCTAAAGAAAAAATACATGTATTTAAGTAGAGCTAACCAGTGATTATAGTATCTGAAAAATGCCAATATTCTGCATTTATCTACATAAACATTAGGCAGTATTATGCTGCAACATCCTGAAGATCTAGTTATTAATGTAAAAATAATTTAAAATAGTTGTTTTTTAAATTGAAGTGTTTAGACATGTTAATGTTGCTTTTATAGAATAGTCTTTTAGTCATCTGGGTATCTACAGTTTTTGTTTGTATTTTTCAGGTAGTGGGGGAGAGAATGAGAAAACCATCAGGGATCAGGTAAAGTTACTAAAACGGCCAGATTTGTAAAAGAATTTTCACATGTGCCTATGCATCTTACTCCCAGTGAAATCAATTGGTAAGTCATCTAGGGGCTTTTGAAAATCCCACTGCACTCTTATCTGTATTGTTGGATTCCCAAATACCATTACAAATCTGGCCCAGAACTTTTTTCCAACAGTGCTGAATTAATATTATCAGGGATATACTGTATTTACAGTGCCAGTAGCCAATTCCACTTTTTGATGTTTCTCTTCCCCATACCAACAACCAAATTTCAATACTTTGATTGCAGAAATAACTCCCAGAGGTGAAAAATGCTGTGTCAGTCTTTGAAACAGCCAGAAATGGTGACTGTTGCTTTTGTATAGAACCACATGTTGGGCAAGAACATGGAAATCAAGTAATACTTAACACTCATCCTGTGTTCGAGGCTCTCAAAATATTGTATAAAATTAGTAAATTTAGTTTCAACAACCAGTGAGGTAGAGGAATATTTACAACATCTGAAACAAAGTAAAAAATATTCAATTATTTGGGCTAATGCTACAACCAGGTTTTTGGCACACTAGGCACAGAGCCCAAATTGCATTCTCACAGTCTAGTTTAACTAGTAAAAGTGATTACTTTTTTCAAACACAAAGGTATAAAAACCAGAAAGCAAATAAAATAGGTTCTGGAAGCGAACACAGCATTTCATAACATGAGAAAGGCTATTATTAGATCTAACTTACCTAGCTAATACAGTAGATGCTCATTTGCAGCAACACCTTGTGAGAGTTGTCTCTTACGAGCAACATTTCCACTGGCCCATTTGATCATGGATTGTCCACTTGGAAACAGCAACATAGCCATCCCATGAGAGCGACATTTGTGCTGTTATGATGTCACATCAAAGGGCAGAGATTTGAGGGGGAAGAATGCAGGGCTGCTGCCCCCCAAATTGCATGATTCTACTCCCTTCCCACCCCAGACTCTTCTGCACAGTTCTAGAGCACAGAGCCCTGTCCACTTGCACTGTGAGACAGAGCCTGAGTGGAGTGCAAATGGACTGGTGTGTTTGAGAGGGAGGGTCTGAAAGAGGGATTTTTTTTTCTAGGAGGGGGAAAACGTGGGGTTGAAGAAGCAGCAGGGTGCAGATGGAAGTTGTCCTCTTCCTTTCCTCAGCATCTGGCTTGCAGGTGGGCGTGGGGGATTGCTATTTCGCAGTGGTATGGGAACCTGCCTCACACACCAGTGCATTGAGCTGTGTACTCCACCTCGGTTGCTGGCAGCGGGGTGTAGGTGTGCTATTTAGACATGTTAGACCAGCCTCCCTGCCTTCAGTCTCCCCGGGAAGGCACTGATCTGTTCCCCCTCCACTGTAGGTTTCCCTGATACCAGCACCAGGCATCCATCTCTTGCCAGCAGAGCATGAAGCTGCCAGTGGGAGCAATCTCAGCCAGTCCCAGGTAGCCAGGCTCAATCAGATGTTCTGCCAGCTGAGAACTGCCCTGCCAAACAGAGTTCCCCTGCCCACTACCCCAAGCTTTGGGTAACCCCACCCCGCAACTCCTTGCCACACAACATTGCTGCCCCACCCCTGCCAGAACATCTGTTACTCTTAATATGTCTTTGGATAGAAGACATTCCCCATTACAGCAATAGTCATGTGGGAGCAATATAGCATAAGGGCACTCATATGCTGCTAACAAGTGTTTACTGTATTATAGAAATCTTACACCTACCATTATGCACTTTATCACATATCACAAGTGAAATTGAAATAAAGAAAAGCAATACCACCTAAATGGATGAAGTGTTGTAAGAACTGTTTGGTGTCTCGAAGAATCAGACTAACCAACTTTAAACTGAAATACACAATGTGCTTTCTTCTTAATTTGTCAATATTCAACAGGCTAATTGAGAAAGTGATTTTACACTTACCATTCAATTAATATTTACAACAGTATCTGCATCAACCTGATATTTTCTAAACAAACATCCACTTCTACCACCCTTCCTAGGCATTTCTAATATCAGCTCACCCACATAAAATACTTACCTAATCAACTAGCCTATTCTAATAGTTAAATAAGTTAGAACAATGGTTTTCAACCTGTTGTTCATGGATCCCTGGGGTCCAAAGACTATCTTAGGTGTCATTATGCTGTGTCAAACATCTTACCAAGCACGTGCAACATTTTTAATTGAATTCTGTTCAGTCAGTTTTCAGTCTAAGACTTCAATGGTGGGATCTACAGACTTCAGGTTGAATTTCCAAAGGAGTCTGCACCTCCATTCAAAATTTTTAGGGGTCCGCATATGAAAAATGGTTGAAAATCACTGTGTTAAGAGGTAAGCAGTTCATTCTTCCATGTGTCAACCTACATATAGCTTTCTTTGAATTTCTGTCTTCCAGGACTAATGAGTCACTGTTAGCAGCCTAATACAAAATAAAGCACCATTCACGAAGAAAGAATTAAGACACATTAAGAAAGTGTCTGCCATAAAAAGCTAGACAAACATAACTAGGTGCAGGGTAGAAACAGGGAATTGGTCTTCAAGGAGATTTTATTTTCTTTGTAAATTCTTGTACTGGTTGAACAATCTTTGCAGCCTTTCACTATCAAAGGATAAGAATTAATGAAAAAATAAGAAGCAATATTTTATTTCAAAACAGGTTTTGTGGTTTGTGTTGTACATTGGGGTGGCTTGAATGATATTCAACAGATCTTTGCAAACAAATTAACATAAATTAGATATGGCATGAGACAAAATTAGTTTCTGCTAAAATGTGGATAGTTAGATCCACCTCTATGCCAATTTTTACCCTTTAATTGGATACTGACAAGTATTTTAGTAAGAGGGTAACTTTTCAGTAAAATATCTGGGACAATGGGAGCTGAGAGATAAATTTCACTCAAAAAATGTACTCCCCCTAAATATATGGAAGTAGGCATTCCCATCTCTCAAAATGAAGCTCTTATTTTATTTTTCAGTCATCATCTATTGTTGGCTTGATTGTCACTCCTCTTCTTATTTGACCCCAGCCAATTAAACTGCAAAATGAAAAACAAGTTGAAGTTACCTGTAATTGTGTTTAAAAATATCCAGAATACTCACATAGGTTTCTGATATTCCTGAACTTCCCCTCCCCTCCCCGACACTGCAAAATCTTAAAAGACTGGCTGCTGGAAGCATAGGATTGAGGAGAGTAATGGAGAGAGCACAAGTAAGAAAAAGTCCTGTTTAAGCTCTGAGTCTTTTAAAAATGTGATATTAAACATAAGCACACACTAAGGTTTTACGTTTCCATAACTGTCTAGTTGAAGTGAAAATACGTTGATAGTTTGCTTGCTTTCCAGCCTGCATAAAGGTTTGCATTTTTTAAAGGGAAATCAGAACATCTTAAAGGAATACAACAGTTAAATATTTGAGGTCACAGCATTTCTCAGAGTGTAACCTGAACACTGAGCTGACACTCACATAGTTTATACCACTTGTACAAGGTTATGCAAAATCTTCCCTCTTCCACTTCCCTTTACACACCCACTGCTTTATTAAAAATCCACTCTTTCCATTAGCTTAAGGTGCAGAGAAAGTTTTTAAAAAGACTGCAACATCACATTTTCAGCCAAGAGGTGATGCATATAATTGATGCAACTGCCTTTAAGATTCTCTCAACTCCTTGAAGGGAGCCATGTAAGAATTGGATATTAATCCTGAACTTGTCTGCCACAACTCTAGGCTCTCACACCTTTCAAAATAAGTCCCAGAAAAATAGTAAAACTGATAAAAATGGAATTGAAGTAATTAATCCATCATTTCTAGCAGTTGTAGGCTGAAGCCCAGTTATAGCAGAGCCATACTCAGGCCCTATATGTCCCTAGTGTGGGGTTGCTGCATTATGCCTATTTGTCCATTGTCCTTGTTTTGACCCATGTCTCTTGCTGTACAGGATTTTACTTTTATATCCCAACTGCCACGCCCTCTGTGCTCTCATTCACTGCCCTAGAAAGCCTGAAGGGAATGTCAGAGGCAGAGTTCTCTTCCCCTTTCTCCATACCAGCTGTGTCATTCTCTTCTTCCTAATTAGATCGACCCAGTTTCTTTGTTCTTTACCCCTCCCCTCTATTTCTTCCCTCTTTCAGTTCCTTCCTTGCCTGGTTGTTTTTTCTCCTTCCCCTACTACTACAGTACAGTTGGCAACACATGAAAAAATATGCTACAAACAATTCTAGTAAAAGGGCACCTGAGAGTGCCAGCACCAACAAGACGACATCTGTGAGCATTTTGGTGAAATAGTTTTGTTTCAGAGGGAAGAAAAACAAAGGAAAGATGCACCAAATGCATATAAAATCTAATGGCTAACAAGCCACAAATTTCACAATTCATTGCTGGAAAATGTTACTTATCTTCTACTCACATAGCCCTCTTTCAGCTTCCTCTATTTCTATCTTGGTGCACATTCTTTTCTTGTCTGCTTAGAAAGTGTTTGCTCCTCCGCTAACTACTTAGTAGCTACTTCAATAGTCTCTACTAGCTACCTCTCTACTGAAGGCATGTGGTTCCCATCTCTGCCTGCTGCGGAGCTCACCTGCAGGGACCATTACAGAAAGGGGTAGCTGCCAGCCACAGGGATACAGAAAACTATCTGACTTTCTCAGGTGTTCAAAGCCCAGTATTCCCTAGCCAGATGAGTACCAGGAAGTATGTGACCATACCTTTATTCTACTTCCTTCAATAGGAAGTCTACACAGAAGATATAGGGGACAGGACTGCAGTGTTTCTAGGCTAGCTTTATTCTCTTACTAAAATATTTACCCAGCATTGCTCAGGTCCTTAATTTTTGTTTTCCTTCATTTGAGTCATTGCTCTGGGGTGGGGCTGGGGATGAGGGGTTCAGCATGCAGGCTTCCCTAG
Organism: Pelodiscus sinensis; assembly: GCF_049634645.1. Lineage (NCBI taxonomy): Eukaryota > Metazoa > Chordata > Testudines > Trionychidae > Pelodiscus > Pelodiscus sinensis. The sequence goes on from NC_134711.1 coordinate 205,407,498, forward strand.
GGAGAGAGAACTACGCCAGCTCTCTTTCACCATAGCAGCTTGGGACCAGGTGAGAAGTGCCTCTTCATTGCCACTGCAGATACAGTGGGCATAGCTGAGGGAGGAATACATGTCCTCCAGCTGGGGCAGGTTCAGGTTCATCTGCCCCCTGTTCTCCTCAGATTGAAGAATGGAGAAAACTATGCATTTTCTCCTCGCTCCCAGATGAAGGGGCAACAGCCAGCAATATTCCCATATGAATGTGGAGGGAGACTCGGGACTGGATGCCCCCAGCGAGCCCCTTTCATCTGCCTGGTGATTGTCTCTCTTTTCTGTATGGTTTTATGCATTCGCATACGCATGGGAAGGGGAGCTTCACCTCCACTCAACCAAACCCTTACCATGCTTCTTATGATAAGGAGCTGTATGCTACGTTTGGTGGTCCTAGCGCTTACCATTTTGGAGGAGTTCTTGAACAAACAGATGGGTGGACAGACTAGCTCGCTTGCTCACTAACTCTCTCAAATATATATAATAGATGGGATCACAGAATATACATTCTAGGAGGCCAGTTGCTTGAAGAGAAGCCAGGCAATAAGCTTAACTAAGACCCATCAGACATATAGCTCCCCAATTCCTGGGATCCTATTACAGGATGCTTTTGGTGCCCCACCAGCCATATTATTCTTATCTGTGATGGCCAATAAAATTGATACCTCCAGAGAAAAAGTTCCTTGGAAGAAGTCAGTGTCTCTTTGTTTCCTTGTCCTGTCCACCACACACACTTTGCGAAGTGGCAGTAGTAGTCACAGGCAGCTGAAACTGCTGAGCCCACATCAGCAGACTGAGAATTACTGCTTTAAGACAGACCCAGTCTTACAAGGTACTGTATCCTTAACTTTAATTTGGTCTTTGGCATCACTGGGTTAAGAGTCCCCGCTGTTAGTATTACTGTAGTATGACATCAAGTCACAATTCACAGCATCCGAAAGTTTGAGCTTAACATTAAGCAACACACAGTCTATGAAGTACTGAATTTTTCTTACTCCCCTTAACATTTTTGAAAAAAAGTGGTGTCCCATAGAAATTGTGACTAGGTGCTTTGAGAATTTACAGGAATAAAAATGAATTCTACAGCAGAGACGGACAGTATTGGTATCAGTGCAACACAGTAGCATCAAGGGTTATTTTGTCATTATATTGCGAACTTACCGCCAGTGTTTCTCAACTCTTCTACTAAGGGCAATTTTTTCTCCTACTTCTGTGCACACGGGGTTAGTCAGCACTATCTTGCCCAAATCAGCCTTCACTGCGCTAACTCTTCCTCCAGTAGACAAGGATCCTATATTTACCATTAGAACTTCATTCTTGGATAGTTTTTGCACCTAAAGCAAGATATAAAAAATTCTGTAAATTTTATTTTAAATATGTAAGTAGCTTAAGATGTTAATAGCGTTTTGCAGATAATACTTTAAACGAGAAAAAAAAACAAAAAACATGTTCTCTCACTGCTACTGCCTGATTACCAAAGAAAAATACCAACAGAAAGGAAGGCAAATATCAAAATGTCAAGCACTATGTCCCACAAGGGGCTGAGGCTCAGGGATTCCTCCAACAGCAGAACAAACCGACACTTGCACTCCAGCCCCATGGAGGGGCGCCAATGCTCAAAGACTTGCTAAGGGGCTGAAGCACGAACACCACCTTCACCCCGCTGCCGGGAGAAGATCCGAGATTTGGTGACCCCCCTTTCCCCCAAGGGGAGATCCAGCACCTCAAGTTGTGATAGTGGGGAACAGGTCAGTGAGAGTTTATTTGGGGGGTGGGGGGAGGGAAGAGAAGAGAGAGTTCTCACTCGTTCGTGGGCCCTCACCTGCTTTTTCTGTGAGTCAGGGTAAGGATGTAAGCAACTACTCAACTACCTGATAAGCACAGGCTTATCAGCTAGTTGAGTCACTACTCAACTAGTTGTTCTCCCCCCACTGCCACCTCTGTACTGGAGGCAGCAAGGGGCGGGGGGGAGGAGGGAGGAAGGGAGAAGAGGGGGAGAGAGAGCAGGAGCTGGTCCCCCCCAGCACCATTTCTGCAGGAGAGCAGGGAAGGCAGAGGTCCAGTAGGGGAAAATGGCACAAGGACTGAAGCACTTGCACCAGGTCCCAACTGCTGCGCCTCTGCCTTTTAAATGTAGTAAGAGCCACACAGGGCTGCTTCAGTCCTCGCTTGCCCCAGGTTCCCTGTTGCACCTCTGCCTTTTAAATGGCAGAGGCACAGAGGGGATGGCAAGTGCCCCACCCCCTTATCCACTAATCAATTAGTTGATAGAAATTAGTAGATGAATTTAACATTCCTAGGTCAGGGACTCCTGACTGAAGAAAGGTTCCCCTTCCCCAGTTTTAAAATAGGTAGAAATAGACTAACCTTTGCAGCTTTCTTGTCTCCCTCAGTGCGCACACCTAGCAGTCGCCTAAGCAAGAAATAGGAAATTTCTAGCTCTGTGAATATTTCAGGGAGTGCTCCAACTGCACCAAGAACCTGTCCCACCATTCGATCAGCCCGACATAAAGTTGGGTCAATTTTAGTGCCCACACCTATTAGAGAACAAGATAACTTCTGAGGAATAATTGAAAATTAAATATCAAATTTACATGCAAATATATTTAAAGGAGACCTATACATGCAATTAACCATTATTCTTAGCAACATACTGAACAACCCCATTTCCCAGCTGAAGATGGACGTTAAGAACATTAGGAACTGAACTACCTTGTGTATACTATTTAACAGCATAATTCTAACCAGCTCTAATATAGTGTCCCAGGATTCATCATGCTGGTGGCAGCACAGACAACAGAGTTTGATGAAGCTCAACCAATGTAATTTAGATAAATAGCTAAATTGTACACTGTTTGGCACTATTTTATAAAGCTTCATTACATACATATATATGTAATTACATTTTATTTATTTTTATATATATAATATAAAAAGACATATTACATACATATATATATAAATAAAAGTACACAACTGTTGTGGGAATCACACATTAGGATTTAATGTACATTTTAATATTTTTTTTAATTTTTCCCCTCTTTTTAGGAAACGTACTGTTATCAGAAACTCTCCAAGTTTTCAAAAAATTAGCAAGAGGAGAAAAATGTCTTCATTAAACAAACACTCTTACCAATTAGGCCTCCTGGAGCAGCATACTGTAAATCATTATGTTCTGCAAAAAGTGATACAATTTTGGAAAAGATTGGCTTGCACATGAGTTTTCCTTCACTGTCCTTGGAGACAATACCAGGTCTGACTTCAAGTTCCTGGCCTACCTAAGTATAATGGAGAAAAGGTGGTCAGATATTTCTGTTTTACCAGAGTACAAAACTAGCTGTGGTGAGAGAGAAGAGTTATTTTTCCAAGAGTCACATGAATATTAACAGCAGTGGGCTGTTGGATCATACAATTACAAGTACTACCTGGAATATCAACACAACTTTTAAAAAGCTGTTACACCCAGGTAAAAAAAAGGCAGCTATTCTCCCTTCAAATGTTAAATAGGATGACAACTTAAAATTTAAATGTTGGGCCTAAAACTAATTTATTTTAAATTTAAAATGTTTTCTTGCAATCCGAAACACTTAGGTCACTGAACTAGTGTACCAAAAAAACAGAGCAACTAAGAAATTGTGTAAGAGGTGTATGAACTTTATCATTTTAGTTTTCCAGCTTAATAATCAAGGAATACGGATGTTATTTTTAATATACAGAAGAGACCTGAAAACTTGTTTTGTTGATAGTACTCCATGCCAAAGCAGAGCATTCAATCATGCGTACTTTTAATGTGGAGATTGAGTGCATAGCTAACACACACTCCTTATCTTCATTTAGATTTATCAGCACCTCTCTAACTCCACCTTTTTAAATAATTTACTAAACAAGTATGCACATGCAAGATGGAGAAACTGCACCCTCATATTCATTGTAAGGCTTAGATATCAACTCTGAAAAAAAAATCTCTTGTGTCAATTTAAAAAAATATATTACTAGTAAAAAAACTAGGCATGTTAACTATAACAGAGATAGAAAACTTTTTTTGGGGGGGAGGAGGAGAGGCATTGGGCATGGTCAGTGTCATTGCTTCAGCTTCCAAATAGCAACAAGGCAAAAGGAAAACATTTTAGAACAGGACTGTAAAACCCAGTGGTTTAGCTAGGACAGGAAAAGTGAGTGGACCCAACTTTCAGGAGGGTAGGCAATGATAGGGGGCAGAGGAGGAAGGGATGGAGGGCCCAGAGAGGGCAGGAAGGATCAGGGACCCTAGCCAGAGGGAACAAGGCTGAGTGGGGCTAGCGCTGGGGCTACAGTGGTGAATTGGGGGATAGGGCAACCTCTGAACCCCCAGGTAATCCCCAGGCTCGAGGTGCTCAGGGGAGAAGACTTCGGGCAAGGGGGTGGATTCAGGATGGGGGGGAGTGAGGGCCTGCAGCAGAGGGGATTGCCCCAGACTCCATGTCCCTCTGGGAAAAGTCTTGGGAGCAGCAGTGCATGGCACTGGTGGGGAAAGCGATGTGGTCAGGCTGATGGACACACAGCCAGGGTCAAGAATCCCAGCCTGTGGGTTGGGGGAGCTCTAGTCCTGATTTGGGTGGGCCAGGATACTAAATGGGTGGCCACAGCCCACTAAAGGCCACCTGTAGCTACACCCTTGGTGAAACCACAACCAAAGTCAGGGCAACTTAGGAGCAGGAAGTACTTGAAGTTATTTTTAATTTTTTTTTTTTTAAACCACTATATACCTTTAAGTTGCTTTGTATTGTCCATGACCTATTATGCACCTATACCAGGGGTGGCCAACCTATTAAACAAAGAAAGCTGAAACAGCGGCCGAAAAAATGCGAAGAGCTGCACCAAAATTGTTGAGCAAAAAAAGAGCTCCCCACATCAGGCTCCCGCCAGCCAACACCATCTTGCCAATGCCATTTTGCTGTGCCGCACGGCTCCCCTGCGCCTAGTGAGGAGCTGGGAGCCGTCTGTAGGGGCGCATGGGGCGGCTTAGCGAGCCACACTTTCAGGGGTGAAGAGCCACATGGGGATCGTGAGCTGTGGGTTGGCCACCCCGACCTATATGATTATTACTATAATGAGGAGTTTGGCGGAAAGCAGGGGGGAGGAGTAACTGTTACCTTTAATACACCTTTTAGAATACTACCACCAGCTACACCTCCCTTAAGATCATCTACTTCACATCCAGGCTTGTTGACGTCAAAAGATCTAATTACTGAAAAGAAAAAACAAACACCATTATAAAGATATACATATGCTTAACTAGTGATACTTGATATGATGTTTACAATTCTTGTCTATTTTTTAAATCTACTTGCATCAAATAATGATGAATATTCTGCCCTGTATTCACCATGCTATTCAATCTGTTATATGCAATTATACAGATTAACACTACATGAAGTATGGGTCAAGTTAAACTGGTTACACCCAAAATATGTTAACACATCCTGTCAAGGAATATCTACTGTACTTTAAATACAATTGTAATTAATTTAGTTGTCAGACACATTTCTCAAACTAATTCATATTTAAAGATTATTCCCTGCGCCATATAATTATTAGAAATATCAGTGCATAAGGGAGGAAATAATGATACATCCAACGTTACTGGAAAGCAAACTATTCACCAAGTGGAAGAAGATTAAACCAGAGAAATATTATTTGCAAGTTTCTAAGAAAGCATTACAAACAAAATAAAGCAAAAGTAGTATTCCAGAGGTGGCCAACCCGCAGCTCTTCACCCCTGAAAGTGAGGCTCGCGAAGCAGCCCCATGTGTTCCTACAAACAGCCCCTGGTTCCCTGTGCTCACCAGGTGCAGGGGAGCACTCTGGTGTGGCAAGATGGCAGCAGCCGGCGGGAGTCTGATGTGGCCAAAAAGCCTAACCCGTGGGGCAGCAGTCTTTTCTTTGAGAAGGAGGAGCGCGCTCAACTCTAGCTGGTGGGGGGGCTCTTCTTTTTTTTTGGCTCAATTCTGGTGTGGCTCTTCACATTTTTCTGTGATTGTTTTGGCTCTCTTCATTTAATGTGTTGGCCACCTCTGTAGTAGTCTATAAGCACTATGCTACAATTTATAGTGTTCAGAAGTGAAAGGACAATATTTAAATTCCTGCACGCTTACAGTTTAAGTAAAAGTAATGGAAGAAATGCATGCTTTAAATTAAAAATCTAAACACAGTCCCATTGATATAGGAGTTTTGCCGCTGACTTCAGCAGGAAAACTCTTTTCTAAATGTTTTCTATTACATACTTGCCTGGTTTAATCCAGATTTTTTTTCCAGGAACTGTATTCTATCAGATCCTTTTAAAAATGCTGAACACTTAGAGACTTGTAAAAGACAACGACTGTTGTTTTTAGCATGATTTCTAACAGACTGACTTGAAGTTCCATATCTATACAGACTCTAGATTTCAGTATTTCATGTAAAAGACAGCTAAAATGGATGAACTGAATAGGAAGATGTTCTAGACATGAACAAAACCCAGTACTTAAACATTTATGCCCAAGTGACATGACATAATATTGAAGTGTGCCACTTAGAAAACAGACTGGAAAAAATGGATGCCAACTTATCCCACTTCTTGTGGCCTTCAAGTATACCTGTTTATTTTCAAGAGTTAACACTGCAACAGAATACAGCTCAATTTTCAGACACCACAAGTTTGTCAGTGCTTAACAGAATAATCAAATGTATGAAGAGCAAACCTGATTTTAAAAAAATTACTGCTTCCTTCCCCAGCCTGAAGAGCACTGTACAGAGCTTGAAAGTTTATATCTTCCATGAACTGAAGTTAAGGGTGTTAAATTTAGACTAACTAATTGAATAGTCAATGGGATTTCCATTGACTATTTGATTAGTCTATAAGGGCGCCTCCGTCTTTGAACTGTAGCAAAAGCCCTGCCGGGATAAGAGTGTGCTCTGTGGGGCTTCCACTTTTGAACTGTTCAAGAGCCCCATTAGGGCTCTTGTACATTTCAAAGGCTGAGGCGATGCAAGAGCCCCAGTGGAGCTCTTGTACATTGCAGAAGCAGCATCACAGCAGCAGTGGCGTGAGCAGAGACTGCTTCAGTCTCCACTCACGCCAGTTCCTGCCCCCTGCACGGACAGTGCTGGGGGGAAACCGGCTTTTGAGCCAGCTCCCGCTCTTCCCTCCCTTGCTGCCTCTCTCTGTAAGGGGCAGCAAGGAGGGGAGGGGAAGATTATCGGATAGTTGACCAGTTAGGAATGTAAGAGACTAAAGTTCTTCAAAAGAGATTACCTCAACTACCTTGTTTCTAAATACCTCATTTTCACTGCTGTTTCCACATTATATCCACATTTAAAATGCCCAAATAAAATATAATTACATAAATGAACTGGTTTAAGAAAGAGAGAAGCTTGAAATTGAAACTGTGCTAAACATTCTTCGTACATTCTTTAGAGCATTCCCCCAATAACAGCATTGTAATGAAAGGATGCTTAAATGTACAGGTGAACTTTAAACATTTACATACCAATAAGCCTTGGTTCTGATGTGAAGTCTCGCAATGGGACTGGAATTTTCTTTACTATATACTCACAAACCACCTCAATGTTGTATTTCAGCTGTGCTGAGATTGGAATAATAGGAGCTCCTTCTGCAACTGTACCTACAGAAAAATAAATAAATACAGGTTGAATCTCTTTAGTCTGGCACCCTTGGGACCTGACCTGTTGTGAACCAGAGAATTTTCTGGACCATGTGAGGCAGCATTACCAACACTTCCACTGCTTATTAGGCTGTTACAGGACATTTAGGGGTAAATTAGAGCTAACAGCACTGAACACAGAGCTAGGACTGGTGTCTGTAAACAAACTATATGGGACTGTGGGAAACTCAGCCACACCCCAAAACAGTGGACATCCGGCTAACTCAATTCATTCTGGATTGATGTTTCCAGACCAAAGAGTTCTGGACTAGAGAGGTTCAATCTGTAGTTTTACATCAGGTTTTATGGTAGCATATACCAAACTGTATGAGTGGTCATTCCATATTACAATCGCAAATGAAATTTCAGGGACAATTTCTATATATTTGTCCAAAACATAAAAGTCCATAAAAATGACAAGAGTCAGGGTCACCATTTTTTCTATTTTTTACTCTCCAAGGTAGTACAATATGGCATGTACATTGCCTATGTGTAATTCTGTGTATTTTAAATGGGAGGCCTATATAGTTTGTTCTCCAAGTCAGCTTTGGAGACAGCATTTTTCTCGGCTTCTCGTTTGATGATCAGAAGTGGTATGACATGAGTTTCAACTAGGGCTATCAAGTGATTAAAAAAATTAATCACGATTAATTGCATGTGCTGCCCATTCGAAACGCTGCAGCGACGTTTCAAAGGGGCAGCACCGCAGAAGCCCAGGATCAACTGGGCTCCCCAGCTGACCCAGACTCAGTGCAGCGCTTCCCCTTGGAAAGGCTGCACTAGGTTTCCAAGGGGCAGCACTGTGGGACCCCAGGGTCAGCTGGGGACTCCAAATTATCGCCGGCTCCACATTCCACTGCCCTTCTGAACTACCGGAGTGGCACTTCAAAGGGGCAGGGCAGCATTAACGCTTGTAATTAACGCGTTAATCCTGTCCTATGTTAATTGCAGGCGCTAACACAAATAAATCGACAGCCCTAGTTTCAACCCCTTAACCGGAGATGAACAGCGTATGTACTGAATGGGAGAAATAAAGTTGTTTATGCATGTAACGAACAGGCAGTTACCACAAAGAGGTACAAAGCAGACCCTTTGAGAAAACAGATTTGGACTTAAGATCTTAGCCCCTTGCCAACTAGACTATAAGGGCTAGTCTAAACTAGAGTCAATACAACAGTGCAGCTAGTGTGCACACTTTATACCAAAGGGAAAGAGCTTTCCTATCAGCATAATTATTCCAGCTCTCCAAGTGGTGGTAGTTATACTGGCCAGAGACCTTCTCCTGCTGACAGTACTTTCTACACTGGTGCTTAGGTCAGTGTAACTTGTGTTGCTTGGTGGTAGCTTTTCCACACCCTTGAGCAACTAAAGTTATACTGAAGTAAGCACTAGTGTGTACAAGCCTCAGGTTTTAAATTCTACAATGTGGCCAAACTGCATTGTAACCGAAATGTGGCATCTATATCTGGATGAGGGTTGTGAAAAGTGAGAGGAAACAGAGCAGACAACACGAAGACGCAATGACAGGAAAAAACTGAGATAGCCTAAAGAGAATGAAAGATTGAAAGTATTTGATGCATCAGTAGTGATTACATAGTTAAGATTGCAATGAGATTTGCATTTAAAGACAGACTAAAATGCTTTATTCATACTTTATGAATTTAATTTAACTTTCAAATCTGGCACAATAATTCCTCAGACCAATGTATGTTCTACAGTTTTTAATGAAATATTACATTTGAAAAAGATTTAAAAATTCCTCCTTTATTGAAGTTTCTTCCTGGCTTAATCACATTTGTTTGTTTCTCTAACTTCAGTTTCCACTAATTTCAAAATTCCCACAAAAGTACCTTAGACTTAGGCCACTTATGAAATTTTAAATACATGAGAAGTTGTCTCTCTTACGCAAGCCAACAATTCTGAGCTACGCAAAGGTTATATAACAGGACTTCTCAGACCTGTCAATCACATCCATTTTCTGATTCTGTTAGCCTGCTTCTACAGCTGGGCTTTGCATATACCCCTGCTGTGCCAGGGAGCAAGGCAAAGTGGGAAAGACTCTGGGGAGATGGGAAATAAAAATAAGAAGGGGTATTAGGAAAGCAGAGGGATAGGGCAGTTTGCAGGGGCACGTGGAGTTTGGGTCCAAGGCACATGGGGTGAAAGTCCAATATTCCTGAACCCAGGTTTCTACACCTGAGAAGACTCCCTTACACCTGCTGTCTTGGTCCCAGTGTGCCACAGCAACAGCATGATAGGAAGCCCACAGTATTGAGAAGATGCATGGGAATAAGGTGGGGTTTACAAAAGTGAGGATAAGCCAGAGACCGTGAAGTTCACTAGAGACTCAGATCATGTCTATACTTACTGCGCCAGAGATCAATCTCCTGGTATTTGATTTAGTGGGTCTAGTAAAGATTTAGTGGGTGCCCTCAGTTAGTGCCAGTACTTCTCAATTCACAAGGGAAGTCAACGGGAACATTTACTCCTGTCTACGTCCTACTGTGGAGACGGTGCGAAGTTCGGCTTAAGGTACATCAACTCCAGCTATGTTATTAACGTAGCTGGAATTGCGTGCCTTAAGCCAACCTTTCATGTCTAGAATAGATCTTGCCTTAGCTATTGCTATTGGTTCAGGTATTACAGTGATAGGTAGCAGTACAAATCCCTAAGATATATAGTTTGAGCTTGGTGGGCCTTGAGTGGAAGAGTAGCCGAACTCTGACAAGTCATTTGGCACTAAATGGACTATGTGTAAAGGGAAACCCAAGGAAATCTGCGAGAAAGAATATATGGGGAAGAACTAAGGACTGGCTAGAATTCAAGGTGCCTACTGGTTGAGGTAGTGAGAGTGGAAATAAGTGCCTATCAACAGGAAAAGCATCCGCAGTAATGAGAAGGGGTACTGATGACTAGAGCTCGCAAAAAAACAATTGGTGGGAGCACTTAACTGGGATACGGAAGACTAAAGTTTAAGTCCTTGCTCTGCCTGATCCTGGAGCTGTTTAATTATTATATATTCAGAAAGAGACAGACAGACTCTCTAGCCTAGTGTTTAGGTCATTCAGGTACAAGTCAAGCCATTTTATACCCAGTGAGGAGGGTCCCCCAATCTGTATGTATCTAGGAACAATTCTTAAAATCCACTCATTGTAGCACTGTGGAAACAAAATATAATGCTACTAAATCTGAAAGACAAATCTTTTTGAAATAACTAAACAACACTACATTATATTTTAAAAAGCTACAAAAGCCTGACTCATCTGCTAATTCTCTAACTGGAAGTCAGGTTGTCCTAGCCAAATAGTCTGTCATGAAATATTTTAACCCCCAGGTTGAAAAAGTTACATAGACCTGCTAGCAAAGACTGTATTTCTGTTTCTGAAAACTTACCTTGTACAAAGGCAAGAATCTGTTCATACTGTTCTTTGGCCTGGCTCTCCTTTACCAAGTCAATCTTATTCTGTAGAATTAGAATGTGTTTCAATTTCATTATTTCTATAGCAGCTAGATGTTCAGAGGTCTGGGGCTGAGGACATGACTCATTACCAGCTAGAAAGGGAGGGGAAAAAGTGATTATGTACAGTTTAATAAAAATACATAAAACCTTCAACTGAGAGCATCTACCACCTCATTGTGTGCTTTAAAAAAATTACTTGCTAATTTTTTTAATTGTTTAATGAAGAGCATGCACTAAATGCATAAAGACAAATGCCAAAAACCATAAACTTTAACGATAAGCCAAAAATTCAGGAAGCACTATTAAAGTTATTAATATTGTTTGGGTTCTACTCCCTAGGTAGTCACATTCCCCCCAACATGCTGTTACAATATTAAAACTCACTGGGGATTTGATCTATTAATATTGGGGAAGGCATTAGTGGAGGGCTCTGACAACTAGCCATTACCTTTCCTATCCCTTTGGTTTGAAAGTATTAGCACATTGGCGTTCAGGGGTGTCTAGATATCTATCCATTCAGGTTTTTTTCAGAAGTGGTGACTGAGAACTATGTTTAAATTTAGATCTCAACTTTACATTTCAGTTGCGTGTAGTTTGACACTGGGCAGTTTCATCTGGCAGTTTGTTACAAACACAGATGCAAGTTTGAGTACGTTCTAAAAAAAATATACAGTAGAGGCCCCTTTATCCAATCCTCCATTATTCGGCTTTCTAAATTAACCAAACAACTAGGGCGCACAGGTCTAGAAGCAAGCAATCTCTTGTGTGGCCACTAGAGGGTATTACGACAGTGCACTTTCCCATTCTCCAGATCATCTGAAATTCTGAGTATCCAATCTGGCCCCAGTCCAAATCAGAGATGTTAGGAAGCGAGTAATCAGCTAATCGTGTAGTCATTAGAAATTCTACCACCATCACAATCCGATACTGCAGGATTAACACTACCCCCCACTGCAGCTTTGCAGTTTAAAAGGTGAGCAGGCAGCCTGGCTCTTACTACATTTAAATTGCAGAGCTGGGGTGGAGGCAACTGCTGGACCTGGAACGAGCCAGGCTTGCTCAGTTCCAGTTTGCGCTGGGTTCAGAAGCCCCCGTCCACAGGTGTCCCAGCAGCCAGCCCGGGCTGCTGTGAACAGAGGCTGTTTCAGAGTGAGAAGTGCGGGTGAGGTGGAAGGGAAAGATGCAGTACCACAGAGACAGTGCTGGGGGGGAACTGGCTTACTCCTCCCTCCCTTTGCTGCCTCACTTACATCCCTAGTCCAAATTAGATAGAGCAGAACCCTGTTTATTCAATCTACTTCTGCCATTAATTTGCTGTATAACCATGGGAAAGTCACTTAACCTCTTAACCTAGGCTTACTGGTTAATCCAAATGACTACTCACAACCCCCACCTTCCTGCCTCTCTATCAGAGGCAGCGAGGAGGAGGGGAGAGGAGAACACACTGCTGGTGCCTGTGAGGAGCTGGCTTTTAAGCTGGGTCCCCATGATTACTGGCTCACACAGAGCTGCCTCCTCCTGCCCCTGCTTAAAGGCTGATACAGAGGCAACAGGGGGGAAGCGGGGAGCTGTCTGTGGGGAGTTCAGGCCCCCATGGACAGGGGCTGCTGCTGCCTCTGTATCAGCAGTATCAGTGTGGAGCAGCAGGGGGCTCACCGGGAGTGGGGCTGGAAGCGCACAGGCTACGTCCCCACCTCTAGGGAGTATTTTAGCAACTTTTTTGCGGCTACACTAAAATAAACATTATCTAACATCCTTATTATAGACTGTGTAAAAAGACAGTCAAGCGTCTGTACACTCTATTTTGTCAAGTGTCTTGGTGATCTATAGATGAAAGACTAATTAATTAATACATAATTATGTCTGATAAAACCACATCATAATACACAGTTGAATTTATTTGGTGTTACACTAATCTGATTTGAGAGCAGGTGCGTAAGTTCTCCCTAAATCAATCTTTCAACAGAAAGACAGGCCCAGATGGAGTCCTTTAATTCTGTTCACATCACAATGGTTTTATCATCACTTCCCACCTCACCCCATCCTATCCCCTCCTCTCTTGGACATTGATACTACATATTTATACTAATAGCAACGGCAGGTAAAATAGCTGAGAGAAAAGCCTGCTCAAATAAGCCTAAGCATCTAGATTTATCATACAAGTAAGAACAGTCCCAAAATTTCATCTCAACCCACCACTTGCTTGCCATCATACCAATAGCTAAATATCGCTTCAGCTATTGAACTAGTGAAGGTGCTAAAATTCTGTTGCACAATTTCAAACCTATCTATTAAGATGGTACGATATTCTCTTCATAACAGCTTTTCACAAGATTTAATGACAATCACAATTTTTCTAATAGCTGGTCCTCATTACCTTTTGTATTTTATTTTCAATATTAAGTTATTTATAACATAATACAACATGAAGCTCAAATTCTATGCCCAAATTTTACCTATCAAAAGTAGCGCTGCATCCATGACTGCCGCACCGTTCAGCATAGTAGCCATCAAGATATCATGGCCCGGACAATCGACAAAAGAGACGTGTCTATTGCATAAGAATGGCAAACACAAAAGCCAGTTACCACCAATTGAACTGACTGGTTTGCATGAAATGATGTGTAAGCACACCATTAAAGTATGTACAAAAACTGTACAATTGAATTAGAACAATTAGATCAGTCACCTGACTAGTTTAAAATTCCCTTTGGTCCCAGGAATGTCTGTAGTGAACTCATCTGGCGTATTACTTCCACAGGACCGATAACACTCTGGTCGGGAGCAACTGGGGTCATCAAGTTTGTAGATCTGTAAGTATAAAAAAAGGTGGAAAAGAGGCTTAACCCAACAGTGGTCAAATAAGTACTTTCACACAGAACAGACAAACTAGGTACTGTACATTTAGTTTCATAGTAATGACGACTAACCTTAGCGTTGGCATAACCCAGCTTGATAGTGATATTTCTTTCCAGTTCATTTTTGAATCTAACAGTGTGAACTCCAGAAATAGCTTTTACTACCGTTGACTTTCCATGGGCCACATGACCAATTGTGCCTACATTTTAAAAAGCAAAAATTAATCAACGCACAGTTTGTGCAACATTCTTCTACAAATAACACACAGAGAATTGTCAATCTTTCAACATCAAGGTTTGCAGTTTGCACAGGACGCTTGTAAGCATAGCCCTGCAGGGTATAAAATTTGTATCCATATCCGCATCTGTATGCACAAAAACGAGCTGTGGATATTAGCATCCACATCCACAGATGTGAATACCCACAGATATCCGCATATTTGCAGGGTTCTGGGTACAAAATCTGTATCCGCATTCGTATCTGCAAAAATTAGTCATGGATATCTGCATACACATCTGTGGATGCGGATATTCGTGGATGTAAAGTGGATAACCGCAGATCTGCAGGGCTCTATCTGCAAACCTTTGGATCCTATGAGTCCAGAGCTTCTATTGTAAGCATGTACAGATCTCTTAACTAGCTTTTTACAGCAACTTAACACAGTAACCTACTGATCTTGAAATGAGCTGTGTGGACAGAGCTGTACATTCACATGGAGATCATTTCAAGATCAGGACTTTACTCAGGCAAAACACCTTTCACTTAAGAGCACTCCTACCAAAACCCCCAACAAAATGCCACCTCCGCTTTAACTAAAAAATGTCATTCCCAAGATCTTATACTGCCTTAGTCACCTTGTTCTGTAGTGGCCTTCCTTCAATGTAAGAACTTGACAGGTTTCCTTTGGCAGGCTGTTAACACTCATATTTAAAAGAACACTGCCTATTAGTGTAGGCCTAATGATCATTTTTATAAAAATAAATGTCAATACAAGTGTTTATTAATTTTCTGTTTTATTAAAACAGTTTTTCTGTTTGGATTTTCCTGAGTAGAATTTTTAATTAAAACTTTCCAGGTCTATGCACAACAGTAGGTATGCGTTATACTAATATTTGTGATCAACTTTACTTTTCTTACCTATGTTAATTGTAGCTTGTCGGCTGATGACTTCTGGCGAAAGAGGCGTGAGCTTGGAAACATTCTACATAGAACAGATTTCATAATTTATTTTCAACACACCTAAGTGTTCAGAGACTGCCCAAAAGGCAGACACAACATTTATCTAGTAATTATTCTGTTTAAAGTATTTATAATATCTCTAAGAATTCATAATATTAGGGATTCCCCTCCCCTTTTTTTAAAAGGGTGAAAGGAAGAAACTTCAAAAAAGGGTAAATATATGCTACCCAGCATATACAAATTGAAGAGGACAAAATTAGCAAGCAAACTTTTAGTCTACAAGAAAAAACAAACCAATGTGGATTGTTTAAAATAGCAGTTTTTCCTCAATCTGCTTATTCCCATCTGATGTAGCATAGACAAGTTTTGTCATCCAAAAATGTCCTATCTTATAGAATGCTTATACGGTCCAAAAAAACATATATAGCTTTGCAATATATATGAATTATATCATGAAAGTGCTGGCATCTATATGAGTGTCCTCTTATTTTACCTTTGAAACTATTCATAACTCATGAGGTCCTGATCTTATACCATGTTCCATGGGGGTGAATCCTTGGACCTCCTAGTGTACTCTTGTAGCCATCCAGAGCCCTACTCAAGTCAACAGAGCTCTGTATGAGCCAATGTCAATGCAGGATTGAAGCCTCTGTTTGTACGTTAGTGGGATGTGCAGGTAGAAGCAGGTGGGAGCCAGTGCTTGAGGAAGCCAGCTTTCTCCCTGGCTGTGTCTAGACTGGCAAATTTTTCCGCAAAATCATCTGCTTTTGTGGAAAAATTTGCCAGTTGTCTACACTGGCCGCTTGAATTTCCGGAAAAGCACTGACGATCTCATGTAAGATCGTCAGTGCTTTTCCGGAAATACTATGCTGCTCCTGTTCAGGCAAAAGTCTTTTTCCGAAAGACTTTTGCGCAAAAGGGCCAGTGTAGACAGCACAGTAGTGTTTTCTGCAAAAAAGCCCCGATCACGAAAATGGCGATTGGGGCTTTTTTGCAGAAAACCGCGTCTAGATTGGCCACGCACGCTTTTCCGCAAAAAGTGCTTTTGCGGAAGAGCATCCTGCCAATCTAGACGTGCTTTTCCAAAAATGCTTTTAACGGAAAACTTTTCCGTTAAAAGCATTTTCGGAAAATCATGCCAGTGTAGACGTAGACCCTGTGAGTACTTTCTCCCCTGTGAATACTGTCCTCTGATACACAGGCAGGAGGAGGCTCTGTAGAATCGGTACATGCAGGTAGCTGGCTTCCTGTATGTACTGTCTGCCCTCCACCCTCTGCACTGCTGCCTCTCTGGGAGGTAGCAAGAGGGAAGGGAGACAAGGGGCTCCATGGGAGGTGGCATGCACAGAGAGGCATTTTAAAAGCTGGCTACTCGTACATGTCAGCTCCCGCTTGCTGCCTCCCTGCACTGCTGCCTCCGTGGGAGAAGTGGCAGGCAGCTACACAGGAGCCAGCACGTGCTGAAGCTGGCTCCTCTTCTCCCCCGCCACCTCCGATACGGAGGCAGCAAGAGTGTTATGTGTGCATGTAGTAGTAAGGATTAACTGATAAACCCAAATGTATCAGTTAATTGTGTAAACGATTACATGATAACATCCCTAATGGACACATACATTCACATATAAGGCTGCTGATGTGGACTGCACATCGCAGGCACTAATGATGTTTATTTGGGAAGGTATGGAAAGTTCTATGTAGAGTATGAAAATAAGTTTACACTTAACATCAGTTGCACAAGAGCCTGAGATTATTCATGACGTTTTAAAGGAAGCCACCCATTTAGTAAGTTCTTTTCTTTACTGTAAAATAGATTTTGTCCATTTAATGAGCCTGTTCAAAGAAACACATGCTTACTTAACCTGCCATGATTAGTCAGTCTCTAAGTGTAGGAAGTGTCCTGCAGATGGCACTGTGCAGGAAGATGACAAGTTGAAGAGAGGTAAATTTTGTAGTTATTGAGACTATTCACAGAACATTAAGTTAAGCATGTGTGTACATTTTGCCAACAGTGGCACTTAGAACTGGACTTAAACTAGCCCTTTATAAATCTGAATACAAGTATGAAACAAATTTGGGAAAGGACTTGAAATTTCAGATATTTCCAATCTGACTTCCTAGCTACACACATCATCTCTCTTCACTTCACAGGAGCATTATCAGCGAGGCCTGGGGAAAATTTAAGATCCCCCACAAAAGAATCATGACTACACTCGCATTTTATTATTTGTTAACATTAAGCATACTTGGGATGTTGTACAACATAAGAGTCCTTACCCCAAAGATCTTATGAATATTAATTTATGAACTACTGAAGACTATTATATAATGGAGACTAGCTCAAGAAATAAACAAGGACACCACCAGTTCAATTAAAGCCCACATAGGTAGCAATTGAAAGGTCTTCTGATATATTTGAACCTCTTTAACCTGGGATACAGTGTATGCCAGATTGAAGAATTTGCCAGGCCAGGGAGGGGTCTGCACATGAGGGGGACAGAAGTGAGGCTCCCTGACACTCCCAGGCACCACACTGCCCATGCTATGGGAGCAGAGGGGAAAGGCCTCAAGGGAAACGCATCCCTGCACTGCCATTCCCCCAGCTGAGGGGGAGAAGCAGGAGAGCAGTGGTAGCATGCAGAGCCACTTCCTCCTCCATAATAAGGGTGTTCCCAGATTAGGGACACCCAGTGTATGGAGATTTGTGTGTGTCTCTATTACAACCTATATGACAGATTGCCACATTGAAATTAGACTAAAATTGTTCATTTTGGTGGCCTCAGTGGTGTCCCAAACGGTTGAACAGACTCCATGAGTTTCCCCAGTACATTAGGGTAAAGGATAACTTTTCATCATCACTAAATACTGTATTTTCTGCGGGTTAGAGGACTTCCACTCTTGCTACTGTCAAATCAGCACTAAGAGCACCACTCGCACACACAGGTTGCAAGATAAAAAGGTGCGGACACTGACGAGGGTCCCATAAGACAAAACGCGCTCTCAGCACCATGCAGCCTTCCTCGTTACGGATGGGCTCTGTCACGACTAAACCCTGGCGTCAGGCCTCGCATCACGCCTCAAACACCCCAAACTGCAGATTTCTCCCGGGCAGCCTGGGCGCTGACTCCCCCCCCCACCCCCACCGCCCCTCCGATGTTATTACCAGCCCCACCCCCACCGCCATGATTCGTCAGCCGCAGGATCCGCGCTCCCCTCATCCACCCACCCCGCGCCGCCCCCACCATTCGGTGGCATAACCCCCCCCCCCCCCGCGGCCCCCGCCCCACACCCCGGCGGCGCGACACGGGGCCGGCTCCTCGCCCACCCCCAGACGGGCCTCGCGGCGGCAGCTCCGCTCCCAGAGCGCGCGCTGGACCCCCCCGCCCCGCTCCTGCCCCCGGCGAACAGGACCCCGCACCCGCGGGCCCGGCTCTCACCAGGGTGGCCAGGTCCTGCCGGGAGAGGTGCGGCTGCCCCAGAGTCACTCCCGCCTCGTCCCCCGCCATCTTGCCCAAGAGGAAGTGAGGAGCCGGGCGCGACCGCCTGAGCCCGGCGCTCTGGGGGCTGGAAGCGCCGCCCGCTCCGAGTTCGGCGCGGCGCGCTACGCGGGAAGCTCCTGGTCCCGGCCTCGGCCCGCTCGGCCCTTCGCTGTACCACGGCAGGAGCGGATCGGCGCGGTAGTGGCGCAGGCGGGCGGCGGGGCAGCCCCGAGAAGGCCCCCGAAGCCGGGTGATGCAACCGGCGCCGGGAAAGCGAGCAGCCCCACGTGCGCGCGTCGCGAGATCGCTAGACGCCGCAGACCGGGCGCGTGCGCTGCCTCAGTGCGCAGGCGTCGCTAGCCCAAGCTCCTCAGCTGAGCGCTAGGGAAAGCGCATTGATGGCCAAGTGGCGCCTTGCCACGCGCGTCCCGAGAGCAACGTGACTCCTAGGGACAGCTTTGCACCCCAAGGGGTGGCCGGGGGACCGTGTAGTTGAACTCCGTGTATTTGAAGCTCACAAGTTGGGTTCCTCTCTCCCTCCAAAAACATTAGACTAATTTAAAAATCGTTTAAAATAATAATAAATTGTGTGGGCTATATACATAGTGGTCTTCTGGTTTTCGAGCCTGTTGGGTTCGCGTTTTTAGTCTTCTAAGCAACCCTGGTGGGATGTCAGACAGGTGGGTAGACATTAGGCCTGGTCTTCACAAGCAAGTTAGATCAATTCAACTATATAGGTCAGCCATGGTCAACCTGTGGCTCAGGAGCCACATGCGGCTCTTCCCCGCCCCCCTTTAAAGTGCAGCTCGCGAAGCCTCTCCCGTGACTCGCAAAGCCACCCCTAGAAATGGCCCCCAGTTCCCTGAGCTTTTTTTTTTTTTTTTTTTGCTCAACTTTTTTCCTCTGGCTCTTTGCCTAAAATGGGTTGGGCACCCCAATATGGGTCAAGAGTGTAAAAAATCCATACACACTCCCATCAACTTTATTAAGCTTGTCTCTAAGGATACGTCTATACTACAACACTATTTTGAAATAACAAGCACTATTCTGTGTAGACTAATAGTCTATTGTGTAGGCTATACAGTAGGCAAGTTACGTCTATACAGTAGGCAAGTTATTTTGAAATACAGGCAGTCCCCGAGTTACGCGCATCTGACTTACGTCGGATCCGGGACGAGAAAAGCTGCTCCCCGTCTCCCTGGTCTGCTGCGGGAGCCAGCAGACCAGGGAGACGGGGAGCAAAGCCGCGCAGGACCCGGGCCGGACCCGCGGCTGCTTCCAGATCAGCTGGAAGCACCGCGGGTCCGGCCCCGGGTCCTGCGCAGCTTTGCTCAGCGTCTCCCTGGTCTGCAGCTGGTTCTGCAGCGTCTCCCTGGTTCAGCTGATCTGGAAGCGGCCGCGGGTCCGGCCCCGGGTCCTGCGCCGCTTTGCTCAGCGTCTCTCTGGTCTGCAGACCAGGGAGACACTGAGCAAAGCCGCGCAGGACCCGGCTGGACCCGCGGCGCTTTCAGCGGCTGAATCTGGATGCCAGTTCCGACTTACATACAGATTCAATTTAAGAACAAACCTACAGTCCCTATCTTGTACGTAACCCGGGGACTGCCTGTAGTGTGAAAATACTGACAAGCTGGAGGACTTTTCTAACTCCTGTAACCCTTATTGTATGAGGAATAAGGGAAGTCAGAGGAAGAGTGCTCTATTTTGAAGTAAGTGCTGTGTGGATGCTCCTTATTTTGAAATAAGCTTTTGAAATAAGATATTCAATTGACGTAGCTCAATTTGCATTGCTTATTTTGAGTTAAGCCCTGCAGTGTAGACGCACTGTTAGGGTATGTCTACACTTGCACCCTCTTTTGAGAGAGGGATGCAAATGAAGACATTTGAAATTGAAAATGAAACCAGGATTTAAATATTCCACACTTCATTTGCATATTTGCATTATGGCGATATTTTGAAATAACAGATGCTGTTAAGATGTGGTTATTTCGAGAGAAAATCCCTTCTCTCGAAATAACCCTTATTCTTCATATAATGAAGTTTACCAGTTATTTCGAGAAGGGATTTTCTCTCGCAATAACCGTGTCTTAAGAGCGTCTTATTTCGAAATAGCGCTATTTTGAAATAGCATCATAACGTGAATATGCAAATGAAGCACGGGATATTTAAATCCCAGCTTCATTTGCAATTTCAAAAGTCCTCATTTGCATCCCTCTCTCAAAAGAGGGGACAAGTGTAGACATACCCTAAATCCCAGTGGAGACAGTGTTAAGTTGATGGAATACTTCTGTTGACTTAGCTACTGCTCCACTATGCCAATGGGAAAGCCTCTCCAGTTGGCAGATGTAGATCTACACATAAGCACTACAGTGGTGCAGCTTCTGCTGTTGTAGCTTTTTCAGTATAAGACCTCCCTCCACCCTTATTTAAAGTTGCGATTCTCACCTGATTTCTACAGGAAGAATATTAAGTACTGTTATTTACAGTATTGCTGTAGATGTGTTGATCTCGGACTACCTTTTGCACACCTGAAGAAGAGCTTTGTATAAGGGCAAAAGTTAATCTCTTTAAGTTGGTTCAAGAAAATATGCTACCTTGCCCTCCTTGTCTTCCAAATATGAAATTTGGTATAAATTCATGCTTATCTGTAGTGGAGCTTTTTCAAAGTGAACACATTTATATGTGGTAGCAACCAGGGACCTCAGAGCAGGATCACATATTGTACTAGGTGCTGCACAAATATATACATGAGAATCCTTGTCCCAAGGAATTTACCATGTAAGTATGTAATGTGACTTTTTTAAAACAGCAATTGCAATGAAGTGTGTCAAATTTGTATTAAAAATTGCATATAATAAAAGAATAAATATAGTACAGGGACTGCTCTTGACAGGATATAAACTATTATACAGTAAATTAAGGTATATGGTTTTTAGCTTGGTTCTATACATAGGATACATTACATTACAAAACTGATGCTTGCTAAATGAGCATTGTTAAACATTCCAGTTATAAATACTGTTATTTCACAGGTGAGTCTTTTGTATCTGATTTCTTGTTGATTGGGCACTATATTCTTCATTTTTATTACTTCAGCACCCACAGGATTAGAGGCCCATTTTTCTGTGTCCATCAGATCAAACCTGGTGCTATAGTCTGTCAGAGTATCTCTACACTGCCACCCTAGTTCGAACTAGGGTGGCTAATGTAGGCATTCGAACTTGCAAATGAAGCCCGGGATTTAAATATCCCAGGCTTCATTTGCATGTTCCCGGGCGGGCGCCATTTTTAAATGCCCGTAGTTTGAAGTACCTGCCCGTGGCTACACGTGGCACGGACTAGGTAGTTCAAATTAAAGCTGCTAATTCGAACTACCATTATTCCTCCTGCAAGGAGGCAATGTAGACATTGGCAATGTAGACTAGGGTGGCAGTGTAGACATACCCTGCGTGAAGATGTAGCTGTGGCAGGCTTAAGGGCTGGGCCTAGTCTAAGGCAAGATTCAATAGATGAGTGTAACAAACAATAGGATGAACTATTGGTGGGAGCATGAGGATAAAAATTATAGCAACAGTTGGTTACATACATTATAGCTATGAGCACATCTGGACTGAATCATGTAATTTAATTTATGGTATTTATAAAATAATAATTACACAAATATATATTAGTAATTTCTGATGGCCATCTATCTGATGTCACTTTTAAATATCAATTTTTTTGTTTTACTATTTCAATTATTACTTATTACAGTATTATTACTACTGTGGTTGGCCATGTATAGAACATAAAAGAAGACATGGTCCCTGCCCCAGTTTACATAATAATATGGAATATTTAAAATCAATCTAAAACAACCAGATGCTGAAAAAAGAAAAACAAACTAACACCTTTGTGATGCGATTCCTGGGATGAAGCCAGGAGCTGTGGGACTGCTTGTGCCTGCTTCACTATCCAGGCTGGGCTGTCTCTCACAATGCTTTGCTTTGCTAATGACAAACACCACACCCCTCCAGGAACTTTTATCACTGAGCACAACAGCATGTGGAACCCCACATTCCTCAAGAGGAGCACTGCAAGTTTATGAATTGGTTCACTATTTCATCAATGGAAAATGCTCTTTATAAACCTGAACAGATTTACCAAATGCTTCAGGCAAACACAATAGGAAAGATAAACAGTAAAACAATGTTGTTGATTAAAAAAAATAAAAAAAGATTTAAGTGATTACTAGGAGGCTACACCCTCTGCTTGCTATGCATGCCTATCCCCCTCTCTCTGATTGCTTTCCCTTTGCTAAGAGAGCCTGTTGATGCTGATGACATCATTCTATCGTCTGGCAGGAAAAGCTTTTTTATATATATAGTGAGAGATAAGTGATAGGTCAAAAGTCAGAACAATTACCAAAAGAAAAGGAAATATAAGTGCACACACAGTCTAAACTCTCAACCCTATTAGACTGGGTAACAATTAAATTAAGCCGTTTTTCTCACCCTACTGAATATTGCAGTTCATAGAACACAAGTTTCACTCTTGAAACCTGTGCCAGTCTCCTCTGTCGGCTCCTTCAATCTTCTCAGTGCTTTTGTTGCTTGAAGCATAGGTGGGGAAAGGTGAAAGGGCATGTGTGGCGTTACTGTATTTTGTTTTATATCCTTAATCCATGTGCTTGGAAAACACAGCTCCAAGCATATCTGGTGAACATTGCGGAGTCACCAGGCACGGTAGAACAATTCCCCTTATGTGGCCTTGTGCAAGTGAGTCAATGCATTATTGCTCCCTTGCTGGACAATGGCTATTGATGGTTGTTTAACACCTGTACTGGTATTGGTTACTTTCCTTGCTGTTGTCTCTCCAGAGCTTAATAGCTGGCCAATTCCCCAATTTACAGCATGCTATAGTGACAAAAAACATAACTTCATAACTTCATAGGCACTAATGATATATATATTTAGATGGAACATAGGTTTCTATAGATCATAATCTTTCCCTTGGTCATACCTCACATAACATGCTTTATAGGCCATATCATAATTATACAAGATGAAGAATATGGGGATTTTAGGGCACTCCCCAATGTATAGATTGCAGCCCTGATCTTGTAATAGGAGCTGTCTGGGACATTTAATAAAAATACAAATGTCTGCCTAAACAGATCTGATTGCAAGATTCAGGCCAAAGCAGGCAACCCTTACACTCAGAACTCTTGCCTTTCTCTTGTGAAATAACTAACTTCTCTTTCTTGATTTAAATCCATCCCCAAAACAACTTTTTTCTCCTCAAATCCTGTTTTGCTAATCTATCTCAGTGAGAAATATTAAATGGAAAATTAAAACTTTATGCACTATCTTGAAATTAATGCTGGACACATGTAATTTTATTATTTAAATATGCTGCTTAATTTAATCTAGATCTTAATCTTGCACTTCTTATTAATCACTTGCATAATTTTCTGTGTGAGGCCCTAAAATGTTTAAATTCAAGATGGGCATTTATTCACATTACACGACTACCATAACATTTAGTTATACTGACAGTCTGAAAAATTTGATTCTGTATATGCTCTGTATCACCAATTTTGCATATGCACACATTTGTAATAGAAAGCCAATGGGACTACTCACATACATAAGAATGGTGCCCATATGTGCAATAAATTGAAGTCAATGGAGAAAATATGGATATGTTGGGAATATGCAATTGGACTCTACAACTGAGATGAGGTGGCAGAAGCTACCACAAAACTGGTGGTGGAAGCTACCACAAAACACTCTCCTTTCTCAAAATTAGTGTGGGAAATTAATTATTTTATACTTAGAGGAAGTGTATTATTGATAATCTTTCTTAAAAGAAAACTAATGAAAATGTAGCAAAGATCATCATAACAAGTTATAAGTGAAGATATTGCTACTGATAATAAAATGTACGTAATCCTGCAATACATTTGGATAATTTTGCACATAACATGGAAAATATTATTTAATATCTAACTTTTCATCTGACTATAAGATGCAAGTATAATTTTCTTTAAATGGACTGATTGCTGGCAGAACCACAATTAAAACATGTAACTGGGATGCATAAAGTGTAGTGGGAATATGATGCAACACTTGACTGTAGTTGCCTTACTGTTTGTTTCTGTGCACATATAAACATTGTTTTGAAATATTATGGATTGTTTAGAATTCCAGTCTAAATCAATAAAATTGCCTCTTAAATATTTAACTATATAGTTTATACAATGATGCCAATAAAGTATGAAAATTCCAGAAACAATCATATATTGCATTTTGGTTGAATAAAGATGTTATAAATAATTAATCCCTGTCAATGTATCCATCCAACTTTGGAATGGAAATATATACTAGTTATCATCTATTAAAGCTGAATGTTTTGTAGATATAACGGTAATAATAAAACGATTCAATATCATTGCTTTGTTATCATTCATTCATTATAATTTGGAAGGTTGACAATATGAAGAAAAATACAGAAAAACAAATTCTGAAACTATAAATGTTCTTTAAAGACAAAATAAAACTCATCACCAGAAACTGCCAACACAGCCTTAGAATTCATTGGTTTTATTCCAGTCCTAAAAGCACTTCTCATGTCTGTAACTTTACACATGTGAACAATGCCATTTAAATTAATGGAAATACTCACCTCAGTAAAGTTATACATGTGCTTAAGTCAAATTCTAAGAAACGTATCCAATTTCTGAAATAAACTGAATACTCATACAGGCAGTCCCCGGGTTACGTACAAGATAGGGACTGTAGGTTTGTTCTTAAGTTGAATCTGTATGTAAGACCGAACTGGCATCCAGATTCATCCGCTGCTGAAACTGACCAGCGGCTGACTACAGGAAGCCCGAGGCAGAGTTGCTCTGTCCCGGGCTTCCTGGAATCAGCCGCTGATCAGTTTCAACAGGCTGAATCTGGACGCCAGTTCTTACATACAGATTCAACTTAAGAACCCCAGGCGTCCCCAAGTCAGCTGCTGCTGAAACTGATCAGCGGCTGATTCCAGGAAGCCCGGGGCAGGGCAACTCTGCCTCAGGCTTCCTGTAGTCAGCGCTGGTCAGTTTCAGCAGCAGCTGACTTGGGGACGCCTGGGGCAGAGCAGCTTGGGTGCTGCTGGGTTGCTCCAGTAGTGCCGCTCCTCGGCGCTACTGGAGCAACCCAGCAGCACCCCAGCTCCTCTGCCCCAGGCGTCCTGATTCAGCCGCTGCTGAAACTGACCAGCAGTGGCTGAATCAGGACGCCTGGGGCAGAGCAGCTGGGGTGCTGCCGGGTTGGTCCAGTAGCGCCCAGAGCGGCGCTACGGGACCAACTGGCAGCGCCCCAGCTGCTGTACCACAGGCGTCCGGAGCAAAGCTGCGGAGCACTGGGGCAGCGGGACAGCCCAGACGCGCCGCGGCTGTCCTGCTGCCCGCGTGCTCCGCGGCTTTGCTCCCCGTCTCCCTGGTCTGCTGGTGACATAAGTCGGATCCGCGTAACTCGGGGACTGCCTGTATTGACTTCACTTATAGCTAAATAGAACCCCAGATAAACAGGCCTGCTCAGTCTTTTCTCTTGCCAAGAATGTTCATTTTGAGGCAATTTTTAAATATTATTGTGTTACAATTATATATTTTAATTTTAAGTGGAGAGTCAAATTTGTCCAGGAAATGCTATTTAAAAAACCCAAGAGTGAAGTATGTTAAAGTATATATTTTTTCTTCTCATTTGAGATCTTCCTCCTTCATATTATGTAGGAGAGATACAGGCAGTCCCCGAGTTACGCGGATCCGACTTATGTCACCAGCAGACCAGGGAGACGGGGAGCAAAGCCGCGGAGCACGCGGAGGACTTATGTCGGATCCGCAGTTACGAACGGGGCTTTTCTCGCCCCGGAGGACCGGAGCGGCGGGACACCCAGATGTGCCGCAGTCCGCTGCCTCCGTCCTCCGGGGTGAGAAAAGCTTCTCCCCGTTTCCCTGGTCTGCAGGGAGACAGGGAGCAAAGCCTTGGAGCACGCCCGCAGCGGGACAGCCCGGGCGCGCTTGAGCTGTCCCCCTGCGGGCATGCTCCGCGGCTTTGCTCCCCGTCTCCCTGCAGACCAGGGAGATCAGTTTCAGCAGCAGCTGACTTGGGGACGCCTGGGTTTCTTAAGTTGAATCTGTATGTAAGTCAGAACTGGCGTCCAGATTCAGCTGCAGTTGAAACTGATCAGTTTCAGCAGCGGCTGACGCCAGTTCCGACTTACATACAGATTCAACTTAAGAACAAACCTACAGTCCCTATCTTGTACGTAACCCGGGGACTGCCTGTACACAAAAATAATCTCATACCTCAGCTTGAGAGATACTTGAGAGATCCTGTAAGAATCTTAGTAAGAGGCAGATTTTTAAAAATAGTAATTTATTGTGTGAGATAGTAAATGGGAGAAACAATAGCTTCCTTCTTTGACACTGAGTAGGATGAGAGTCATGCATCATTGCATGATAAAGTGAATGAGGTAAGAGTCAGGAGCTTCACTGTGTAAAGCAGAAAATGGGGCAGGTACAGCAGTAGCAAACTCAAGACAGGAAATGGGATGGGGGAGTTCATTGTATAAGGTAATAAATGGCATAGCTATAGGAAATATGTAGAGGCAAATTGTGTGAGGGAATGAATGGAGTGGTGTTGCAATAGGAAGTGCATAGTGTGACAGAAAATGAGGTGGTGTGGCAAAAGGAGATGCAGTTTGAGACAATGAAGGAGATGAGATAAAATTAGGAAATGCAACGGAAGGGATGGCATGGCAGTGCAGTGCAATGCAAGGCAGCGAAAGGGTTGTGGCGGCAGTTATAGTGCAGCAAAGGGGTGAGGGTGGAAGTGAAGCTGTTGTGTGGGAGACAATGGCAGTAGCAGTACAGTGAGAGGCAGTGAAGGGGGGAACAATGGTGGTGTAGAAGGTAATATAAGGGTGGGGATGCAGTGAAGGGCAGAGGTGGCATGGCAGATGCAGTGTGTGAGGCAGTGAATGGGGTGGGATATCTGTAGGAGATGCAGTATGAGAGTGGCAGAAGGTGTAATGAGTGGCAGTGAAGGGGTGGGGGTAACAGTGGTAGTGAGGCAATGAAAGGGCGGGGGTGGGTGGGTGCAGTGAGAGCAGTAATAGGGTGTAGTGTAGTGAGGCAGTGAAGGTATTACCAGAGTGTAGTGAAACAGTGAAAGGGTGAGACGCAGTGCGAGGCAGTAAGGGGATGACAGAGGTGATGTAGTGAGGACATGACAGGCAGTGTAACAAGATAGTGAAAAGGGGGTTCTATGAGAGGCAGTGAGGGGTGAGAGGGGCACTGCAGTGTGAGGCGGTAAGGAGTGACAAGGGTGGTGCGGTGAGGGGTAACAGGAGCAATGTAGCAAGACAATGGAAGGGCGGGATGCAGAGAGAGGCAATAAGGGAGTGATGGGGCAGTACAAGGCAGTAAGGGATGACAGGAGTGGTGCAGTGAAAGGCAGTGAGGGGGTGACATGGGAAGTGAGGTGACGGGCAGTGCACTGAGAGGCGGTGCAGTGAGGGGTGTCAGGGGCAGTATGATGCAAAGAGGGGTGACAGGCAGTGGGGTGAC
The DNA here is from genome assembly GCF_049634645.1 of Pelodiscus sinensis. Taxonomy (NCBI): domain Eukaryota; kingdom Metazoa; phylum Chordata; order Testudines; family Trionychidae; genus Pelodiscus; species Pelodiscus sinensis. Next base: position 205,435,779 of record NC_134711.1, read on the forward strand.
AGGGGCAGTGCACTGAGAGGCGGTGCAGTGAGGGGTGTCAGGGGCAGTAAGATGCAAAGAGGGGTGACAGGCAGTGGGGTGACAGGGGCAGTCCGGCGAGGCAATGAGGGCTGATGGGGAGGTGCAGTAAGGGGTGACAAGGGCTGTGCAATGAGAGACAGTGAGGTGTGACGGGGGTGGTGCAGTAGGAGGCAGTGGGGGGCGGGGCAGTAAAGGGTGGGCTGCAGGGAGAGGCCGCTGCACAGACGGGGCACGCGGGGGAGGGGAGGCAGTGGCGAAGCTGGGCGCGCGGCTGCTGACCCCGCCCCCTCCCGCGCTCCCTGTCTCTCGGTCCCGCAGGTGGCGGCGGCGGCGGAAGTGACGCGGGCCCGTGGTGGGGGAAGATGGCGCCCCTGGCTGTGCTAGGCAGCGCAGAAGGTAAACAAGTGTGAGCTGGGGGGGCGAGGCCCGGACCCCGGGGGCGAGCGAGGGGCCGGGCGCGCTGGTGCCCGGGCAGTGCCGGCGGCGGCGGCGTCTCCCTCGCAGGCGCAGAGGGGAGGAGGGGCCCAGCAGCGCCCCCGGCCCCCCCGCGGGCGTCGCCTCAGCCATTGCCCCGCACTTCAGCCCCCCTGTGCGCGCCGCCGCCCCGTCTGTATGCCACACCGAGACCCCCCGCGCTGCAGGCTGGGCGGGCGGAGCTGCGTCTTCAGTGCTGCTGCTGCTGAGAGGTAGGTGACGCCGGTGCCGGGACGCCCCTCCCCCCCCGGCCCCCGGGATAGAGCCGCTTCCCTGCCGGTTTACACACCTTGCTCCCCTGCCCCGTCTCTGATGGGCAGAGGAGGAGCCCCCCTTCCCCCGCCGCTCAGCCGCCTTTGCCGTCCGCTGTGACAGGAGGAGGGTTGTTGCGTGTCTCCAGCAGCAAGGGAAGGGGGATAACCCGGGGGGTGGGTGGGAGTGTTTCTAGCGTAACTCTCTGGGGCGGGGGCGGGGGCGCTCAGGGGTTGTGTAACTCGCTGCTGCAGGGTTGCGTGCGCCTCTGGCCTCAGTGCACGTCCCTCTGGTGGCTTTCTCTGGCCTGGCCCTGCTGCCACCTCGAACGTGTCGTGAGAGACGAGACACCCCCGCCTAGGGTTTTCCCTGTTCTCCTATTTCTCCTCACCTTTTATTTCCAGGGAGAGACTGGAGTGGCGAACAGTCTTTCTCACTCCCTCCCCTCCCCCCACGAAAATCGTCAATGGAGAGCACAGCGTGTGGTGAGGATATGAAGTGGTTAGTGCTGATGCACGTCTCCAGGCCCTGTTTGTGTTTTTGGTTTAAATCTCTCCCTGATTTAAAGTGAGGTTAAAATTAGCGAGGGGATAAGCCCTGTAGACTGAACCTTTCTTTCCATGGAACACACGTGGCGTGCCCAACACAATATATAAGTTTTCCATGCTCGTCTTTCCGGTATGCATCCTCTTTTGGAGCAGTGTCTTCTAATTTGGTTTTCATTTTCATTCAGTCCAGGCCTGTGTGCTGAACTTAGCAAAAGGGTTGGGTGACCATTCTGGTGAAGGGCCTTGTGTTGCAAAAATTGTCCATTTGGAAGTGGATTGGAATCAACAATTAACTTTTAGTCTGTTTGCCTGTTTATGGAAAAATCCAAAGATTTTTATGTCAGCAATCCATCTCCTGGCTCTGAAAATTGATACTCTATACACATTGTGCCAACTTGATATTTAATGTTTGATTCTGGAATTGTGTTAAATATGTCAGTTATGTAAATTGTGGGTATCTCCCCAAAACATAGTTTAAAAAAAAGTCTGCATAGCAATAGAGAAAGTAAACATTTTCTTAACTTCTGTGCAATTTGTAGGATTAGTAAATATTATTAAAGTATTTAAGCAAATACCAGAGGAAAATTCTTAAAGTTTTCTTTCTTTCTAAATGGACTAAGAAAATGTAAAATATTAAACTTCTGCATATTGCAAAGCAACCCCTGTCCAGAAGAGGTCCCAGTGGAGAGCTGGGAATCTCCTGGGGCCAGGGGCTGCTGTCGGAGCAGCCTATGTTCACACCCACCCCTGGCCACTGCAGATGGGGCTGCTGCTGCGACAGCCTGGGCTGGCTGCGAACAGAGGCTGCTGCAGTAGCAGCCCTTGGCTGTACAGGGGTCCCAGCTCCCCATGAGGATCCCTTGTGGACAGCGGCTGCTGGACCTGACGAGAGCTGGGACTGAGCAAGCCCAGTTCAGTCCCGGCTTGCGCTGGGTCCAGGAGCTACCGATGCTGTAGCTCTGCATTTTAAATTTAGTAAGAGCCATCCAGCTCAACCTCAGAATCTGCTTCTTGACCTCAGCCTTTCTCCCCCAAGCAACAGGGAACCCATGTTGCTGCTTGAGCCTTGCAGTTGGTGCACAGCCATGAGGCTGTAGCACCAGCTTTGGCTTCTAGCTGTGGGAGGAGAGGAATGAAGAAAGCAGACTCACCCCCCCATCCTGCCAGTGTGGGCTGCAGAGTTACAGATGGAGGAGTGCCACCCCGTTCCCCTCCATGGGAAAGTCTCACCCGCTGCTGGGTGTCCAAGCTCATGGTTGCCATGGTAACAGTGCTTCTCTTGGTTGCTCCCATAGGGCAGGCAGCAGGTTGGGCTACGTCTGGCTCGGCAGGGCAGGCTTATGTGGTGTGCGAGCAGCTGGCGCCCTCCTCTTTCCCCAGCAGCAGGTTAGGTTGTGCTGCTCCTGGTGGTGGTGGGAAGAGGCGGAACTGGGTCTGAGGATCCCGCATGTGCAGGACGCAGGTTGGGGCTCGTGGCCCTTTGAGGTTTTGCACCTGCAGGGACTTGGTCTGTGGGGAGGGGTTGAGCTGCCTCTGCCCTGCCCCCCAAAGGCGCCCTGGACTGGACCCCGTGGGACCCTGTCCTCAGCAGCGCTGGACACCCCCAGGTCACTTTGCCCCTCACCTTTATTCCCAGACATTCCATGCCCCCATCTCTCTGGTCCTGGTCAGACACCTTCCCCTAAGCTCCCTCCTGGCCAGATACCCTACCTCCAGTCTGCTCCTGGACCCTCCCTTGCTCTGCTGCCTCCCCCGGCCAGATACCCTACTCCCAGCCTGCTTCTACCCTAGGGATGTAAGTGACTAGTTGCTTATCCTGCTGATAGAGGCAGCAAGGGACAGGGAGCAGGAGCTGGTGCTGGGGGGAGCCAGCTTAGAAGCCGGTTCCCGCCAGCACCATCTCCAGCAGGGCTCTTGTACATTTCAAAAGCATAAGCCTGGCAGGGAGCATAGAGCCAGCAAGGACTCCAGCTGGGCTCTTGCTACAGTTCAAAGGCAGAGGAGCCCTTATAGACTGATCAAATAGTTGATGGATATCCCATCGACTATTCAGTTAGTTAATCTAAATTTAATGTCCCTATTCTGCACCCCAGATCCTGTACCCTATATCTATCCCCCTCACTAGCAGCTCTATCCTGCACACTGAACCCTTCATTTTTGTCCCCACTCCAGATACTAAGGGGGAGGTCCACAAAATCCACCAACTCTGGAACCCCGGAAAAGAAAATCTTGCCTATAGGCAGCCTTGAATCTCAGTCCTCCCTGTGCCTTTCCCTTACCCCGTGAGGCTTGAGTGCCAGAGGAGTGGGGTGTCTCAGTTGGGGGCCATATCAGAGAGTTGGACGTTTTGGGAGTTTTATTGCTTCTCATTTGTGTGGTCCCCAGCTGATTTTTCTGTGGGCCAATGGCCCTCACTACAAAAAAGATTCCCCACACCTGTCATAAATAAAGAAAACATTTAAGCCTTTTTTTGCACATAAATTAATATTTTACTTTCTTTAAAATGAAGTTTAATAAACTAACATGAGAAAGTTAAAACGCTTAATCTGTTTAATAATTTAAATTAAACCATTCTCCCTAACTGCAGCACTAGCAAAATGGCTTGGGCATAATTATGCAATTAACAGTGAGTTTCCATAGCAATTGATCTGCAGAAAGGTTTATTACATTGAGCCAGGTGGTCCATGGGCCAAAAAGTTTGAGAACCACTGGTATAAACTGATCAGTTTAGGAATTTAGGGCTCTAAGTATGAAAGATTTGTCTTACTACTTATTTAACTATGAAATTTGATCTAACATTAACAGAAAATATTAAAATTGTAACAAACACATTGACATTGAAAGGGTCATTTCTTTTCTATATTACTAATTTATTGTTAAATCTGATTATGGTGTTCATTGCCTGGCTTTGTGAATAAGCAAACACTAAAATAAATAAATTACTGCTGGGCAGCATAATATCATATCCAATATCTAAATATTTTAAAGGAAGGCAAATATATGTTGTTTAGGGTGAAATTGTATCTCCATTGAAAACAGTGGCAAAACTCCTATTGACTTCAGTTGCATTAGTACTTCACCCTTGAATATTGATAACATGATCTGCTGATTTTTTTTGACCCATAACTATTGTTGTGTTGTGAACCATTTCTATGATCCATATTATTTATAATCTTAAAATGTTTTTTGTTTGTTGCAGAAAATTTTAATGTGTTGTGAATCATGTTATAAAATGGAAGTGCTCTGACCATGTGATAATATGCTTTTCTTATCTGAAGTCCAGATTTGAACTGTTTTACCAAACAATATTGCACTTCTCATCTTTTTGGGACTTCTAACATGGTTCAATTTCAGCTGCTCAGGCATGACCAATTTGGGTTATGAAAATATAAAATTCCAAAAATGTAAGTGTGTAAATTTAAAAAAATGCCTAAGTTGCAATTTTCCTGTTATCACATTTCAAATGGAGTTTTACATTCTTCAGCAGGGTTTTAGTGTGGTTGTATGATATATAACCATATTGGACACAATTCATGTTATGTTTATGTAATGAGTTTTGGAAGTACTTCAAACATAAGTCTAATGGTCCCATGTGTAGTTTGGCAATTTTCTGAAATTTTTCGACTGTTGCTAACTTTAATTCGGCTAAATCTGTGTTAGGGATCTTGATAGCGCTTGTGAGGAGAGCCTGCCAGTTGCCATTATAGTTTTAAGCACCATATGAATTAAACTACAGGAAATGGTTTTAGCAACTATGGGAAACTTTTATAAGTTGGGGGTAACATTTTCAAAAGCACCTAAGTTCAATTTTTAAAAGTGACTTAGATATTTAGGACCATGAGGCCCACTGACTTTCCATAAGATTTCGGTTCCTAATTCCTTAAGTTTGCTTTTGAAAACCTGACTGAAGGCTTTTAAGTCACTTAGGCATGTTTGGAAATTTTCCCACTAGGATCAGTGTGTATTTTGCCAAAACTTGTTAGGGAACCCTGGTGTGTGCAGGGATGAACTGTCCTTGAAAGACAAATTAAGTTTCATAGCATAGCTTCTTAAGCTGTGTATGTGCCAACATATTAGAGTGACAGAAAATTTCAAGTAAACAGTGTAGTTCTTAAGTTGTGTAGCAGTTTGGAGCTCTTGTGTAGATCAGTTATGAGAGGCAATTACTGTATTGGAGGTAGCGGTGCGGGTTGGTGTAGGCAAGCTGGTCCACCAGGGAGCCAGTTTAAAAACCAGCTCTCTGCACAAGCCAGCTTCCTTTTTGCCCTGTGCTGCTGTCTCTGATACAGAGGCAGGAGCCTCTGTCTTCGCTTGTCCGAGCTTCCTGCGGACAGAGGATGCTCTGTGGGATGTAGGTGCAACCTCTGTCGCTGGGGAGCTCAGACCCCTTGTGAACAGGGGCGGCTGCAGCAGCCCAGCCTCTGTTTGCTGCAGGCCCATGGATCCCTGCTGACAGAGGCTGCTTTGTGGGATACTGAAGCAGCTTCAGTCTGCAGGGAGTTTGGGCCCATTGTGAACAGGTGCAGGCTTGCCACGGGGAGAGGCTGCTTTGCAGCAGCTTCCCCTGCCACCCCAGGATTCTGGATCTGATAGTGGCAGCAGTTGGGGGGAGGTGGCACCAGGAAGCTGGTGGGGGTGGAACTGGCTTTTAAGCCAGCTCTGCCGAGCACCAGCTCCTGCCTGTCTGCCCTCACTGCCTCTGTATCAGAGGAAGCAAGGGAGGGGGGAATGTGTGTAGTCAACAAGATTAACCAATAAGCACAGGTTTCAGTTAATTGTGTAGTGGACTACACGTTGACATTAATACTTAAAATGCCACTCCACTTATTGCTGCCACCAGATTTTGAAGAAAAACTGTCAACAATGCCTTATATTGACAGATACACCAATGATAAAGAACAGATTCAATTCTCAATTTTTATTTACTTATCAAATTTTTAATGTTTCAGTTTACAGCAGACACAAGCCTTATTTTCAAAGATGTGTTTAATTTTGAATGTCTAAAAGAAAGCTCGCCCCTCCCCCCACCACTGCTATTCTCATTACAGATCAATTTGCTTAGATGAAGGAAATGTGAAGTCTAAATGTTTAATTTTTATTGAAAATGTGAAAAAGTTCATTTTGTTATCTTCTGAGAAAATTGGCTGTAGTACTTGCATAGCAAATATAATTACATATAAGTTTGCAAATGTGTGTATATTGGAAGAATTGAAAAATGCTTTCGAAAAATAATTGCATCTGAAACTTTAATCAGCATTATAATTATAACTGTATTATTGGTGTTTGCATTAGACTGAGGATATCAGCAATATAAATGAAATTTGTAGCAATTTCCCTTGTCTTTGAATTGTCCAGTTTTCTTCTCCCTCATTCTACCTATTAGTCTACCCCATGTTTATTGCTATTTATCTTTGTGGTACAGTCAGATTTTTTTTGTAGCTCTTGTGCTTAAAAGGGGGAGGGGCTCTGCATACCTATGAAAATGTATTGCTATATGGCAAGATATTTATTTAAAGGGATAGAAAATGCCATAGCTTTTATTTTTTGTTTTCTCTCTTTTAGTACAAACTGTGTGAAAATAGTGGGCCTTTAAGGCTTCTTTACATTGTGTTAAGATGGAGGAATCTCCTTCAATATCTTTTCTCCCACTTTTTAAAAAATCTGGTTACAAACATGACAAGCAAGTTTAATAGTATCTGACACACAGAAAGCAAAGTTTTATGGGACAGGTAAATGAAGATTTACTAAAATAATCCTTTGTCTATCTTTGTTAAATGTTCTACATGTTAAAAAACAGCACTTGTAATGTTAACTGTTTTTGAAACACTAGATAATAATTGTGCTAGGGGATTTGCTTTAGCGTTATTGAGTCTTAAGGTTCGTTTCCAGTTTGAGGCTCTCATTTTCACAGGACGGCAGATGTTTTGGAGATTCAAAGATGTCAGTGGAATTTTAGCAGTTACTATTTGAAGACAGGGTTATTTTTTATGTATTGTAGGAATATTTTCTACATCATCTTCATCCATCCTACTCTTCAGATAAAGTAAATTCAGAATTCGAAGGGGGATACTTTTTTCCAAGTGCTTTCGGTTATTTAACGATCACAGTGGAATGGACGGATGAAAATCTTGAATGTAATCACTGTGCTAAACTGTAAGCACGTTTCCCCCTCTTTTCTCTGAATCTGTTTGCAGGCAGCAGTTCAAATCAGCAAATGCTCCTTTGAACTTGGTGCTTTTGTGTGTCCCTCGTCTTTCTGCTGGTCTCTTCCTTGGTGTTTTCACTCTTGTTTCGTTGTCTTCCAATTTTCTTTAGAAGAGAATTATGAAGAAGTATTTCAAGTCATCCTGTAGTTACCCATTTCATTGCTCCTTTTAACTCCAAAGACCCTGCATTGTGATACTTGGGTATTAAGTGAACCAAGGAGAGTGAGCCTCTTGCTTCCATAGACCCTACTAACATTGCTCCTTCTGACTCTGTATTTTAATGGGGAGAGGACTTAGGTTGTTTCTGTTTTCTGCTCCTTTCCTTTTGAGATGTTGGTGATGGTGGGAGTAAGGAGCTTGGGACATCTTTCTTAGGAATGTTAGCATGTACTCGTTTACATGATTAATTGATAAGCCTGGGCTCATGGCTAACACACATCCCCCAACCCTTGCTGCCCCTGTATCAGCTGGCTCCCACCTGCCCTCTGCATGTAAATATGTGACTGCTAAAAAAATTTAGCGGTTACATGTTTACACAAATACAGGTCCTCCCACCTTAGTGCTCTTTCTCAAATGTTTGTCATAGTAGTTTTCCTTAGTAGGAGGAGCAGATGAGGGAAAATAAAGTGACTTCAGTTCTAATTCTGTTGGTGGGGACATGTTATATGCAGGAACAACAGAGGCAGAGGTACAATGTCCCACGACTATAAGTGTTGAGATAGTGATGGACAGTTTGTTTTCTTTTTCAAGTGTCATGGGGGGGATCATTCCTGTTCTTCCTTTGGCCACCTGAATGTAGCCTGTCCCCCATCATGAATAGTGGAAGGAAACTTTTATTTGGATAATTGTCATTTTTACTCAGCCGCTGCTACTCATGTTGATGGAAATTTTAGTACGCTTGTGGGATTAACCTGTATTTCATGAAGCATACACTTCTGAGATCAGTGCTGCTGTGCCTGAAGATTGCCAGCAGGATCCAACAGTGGGGAAATAGCACTAATGTTTTTGGACATGGCTGCAGGCATCCACTAATCCTCTGTCACATTTGAACCTGAGGTAGGCAAATGGATGGTTGCATTTTTTCCATGCTGTGCTATCAGGAATGGGGATTGTGAGCTGCATACAGAATCTCCTCTAGTAATTTTCAGTTACAATGTCAGCTGTCATGATATGAGCTTAGCGGAGTGGCACGAACATTCTCACTATGACTCCACCAGATTCACAATCCATTGGGTAAATTTCACAAAGGATTGAAAAATATCTCAAATTTAAATATTTAAAACTGTGTTGTTGTGGGAGTCCCAACCCAAAAGAGGGTAATGGGGGTGTTGCAAGGCTGTACAGTGTTGCTGCTGCAGAACTCTAACTTCAGAGTAAGGCAGCCAGGAAACTGGCTGCTGGCCAGATGCCCAACTCTGAAGGTAGCACCCCCACCAGCAGCAGCGAGAAGGAAAAGTGACAGTACTGCAACCCCCTATGGTAGATTTCAGCTGGGAGACCAGATCATGGTCCATGATACATTTTTCACAGTCACGAATTTGGTAAGGCCCTAATTATGACCACTACCTTAAACTGAGATTTAACAAAAGAGCTGTCAGCCATTTTTGTGTCGTCTTAATACTTTAAAATTATTAACTGATTATATTTAAGTTTTGTATAGAAATAATTCTCAAAAATAAGTGGATTTTTCAATTTATCAGCACTGTAACTTAAAATATGCTTGTTTTAAAGTGATTTATGCCAACCCATTTAGTTCTGAAATTAAATACAGAATACTAATATGTAATGACTGTTGAAGGAAATTCAGAGTTAAGGACAATTATATTACATCAAAGTTAATGGCTTGGCTTGGCTTAAACTGGAAAAGGCAGACATTTCAGTGTTCAGCTGTAACTCTTTCCCATTTAAATAAATCCTAGATATTGAATATGATCTTTTTTTGAATAGGCATCTTCCCAAATCCCTCTAACCTGATATCCCATCATCCTCTTACTTTTTAAAATTTCCTATTCCCATTAGGAATGTCAAAGATACCCAGTTACCTGCTATGCATTAAGATTACCAGACTACTTACCAGGTAACTGGTTGGATGGCCAACGATGGCAGGCTGGAGCAGCCCAGGCTGAGTCCAGGAGGCTATGTGGTGGTGGCAAGCAAAGCCATGCCTGCACAGGGTTGGCAGGATCCTGGCTACTCTGGTTCAGCCTGGGCAGCCCTATGGGGCCCCAGCAAGGCAACCTGGTGTGGATACAGCCACTGCTGTGGGGCCTGGGTGGGCACATGGAAACCCAGACTTAGCTGCCTGCCATCGGTTAACCAGTTAAACATTATGGCTGTGTCTAGACTGGCAAGTTTTTCTGCAAAATCAAATGATTTTGCTTGTCAGCTGTCTACACTGGCCGTTTGGAATTTCCGCAAGAACACTGACGATCTCATGTAAGATTGTCAGTGTTCTTGCGGAAATACTGTGCTGCTCCCGTTCGGGCAAAAGCCCTCTTGCACAAATCATTTGCACAAGAGGGCCAGTGTAAACAGCACAGTACTGTTTTCCGCAAAAAAGCCCCGATTGCGAAAATAGCGACTGGAGCTTTTTTGCGGCAAACCACGTCTAGATTGGCCACGGACGCTTTTCTGCAAAAAGTGCTTTTGCGGAAAAGCATCCTGCCAATCTAGATGTGCTTTTCTGAAAATGCTTTTAACGGAAAACTTTTCCGTTAAAAGGATTTTCGGAAAATCATGCCAGTGTAGACGTAGCCTATAATTTTAGTTGTTTAACCAGTTAACTATTTAAACAGTTATTTATATCCCAAGGTTTAGGGCTTACATCCAGAGCTGGATTAACTCTTTTGGGGGCCCGGTGCTAGTGGATTTTGTGGAAGCCCATTAGGCTAAGGAATAAGGCCAAAAATGAAGGGTCCAATATGTGGGGGTGCACTGCCAGGAGAGCAGGCTGGGAGTGAAGATTTGGAGTCTGGGTGGGAGGTAGAATTCTGGAACAGACTGGGGGTGAGGGTGCAGGAGTGGGGTAGGGAGCAGGCTCTGGGCGAGAGGGGGGAGAGGATTGAGGCATCTACCTGGCACAGTTCTGGGGGACACAGATGTCTCCACACAGCTCTGCACACTGCAGAGAAGTGCTCTCTATAGGCATCCCCCCCCACCACCCTCCGCCACATGCGGGGGGGCGGGGGATGCTTATAGAGCCGCAGCCTCTTCCTCCCTGCTGCCAGGCAGTGCAGCCCATAGTTTGCTTAGATTGGGCCAGCGAGGCTTCTGACTTGCCCCCCACAGTGCCAGCCTGCTTGCATTGCTGCGGAGGAGGGCAAAGTCCAAGCTGTGGGCGGTAGATTTTCTACCCCTGCCTTATGGGGGTCACTGTGGAAAGAAACATACAATGTGATTAGCTTTTGAAGACGTTACGTTGTTATCTGACGATAGATTGATCTAAAATTTATTAGAATATGTACAGTATTTCATTTGCATATTCATCTGCTTCTAACACCAGAAATTTGAAATAAGTGTATCTTGCACTTGATATCAAGAAACTTTTTCTGGTTTCATTTTTGTTTGTTAAATTGATTTTTCAAGGTTGTAAAACAAGATGCATGATTAAAAATGGATGTTTTCTGCAAAGGGAAGGCCACATAAGCATTTTTGTTGTAGATTTGTTTTCATTTATACTAATTTATTAAATATTAATGTTAGGCTCATCTGGTCTGGAAAAGCTTTAATTCCATAATCTCTTAGAAATAACACTTTCTGCTTTGATTATTCTTTTCAGGTGATTCATGGCAGGGGACGTGGAAGGGTTTAGCTCCTCCATCCATGATACCAGTGTCTCTGCTGGGTTCAGAGCACTGTATGAGGAAGGATTGCTTCTTGACGTCACGCTTGTCATTGAAGACCACCAGTTTCAGGCCCATAAAGCGCTGCTTGCCACCCAGAGTGATTACTTCAGGATTATGTTCACAGCCGACATGAGGGAGCGGGATCAAGATAAAATACATTTGAAAGGTCTGACTGCTACCGGCTTCAGCCATGTCCTCCAGTTCATGTACTATGGAACCATTGAACTGAGCATGAACACTGTTCACGAGATTCTGCAGGCTGCCATGTATGTTCAGCTTATAGAGGTGGTGAAGTTCTGCTGCTCTTTCCTTTTAGCAAAAGTCTGCTTAGAAAACTGTGCAGAAATTATGAGACTCTTAGATGATTTTGGTGTAAACATCGATGGCGTCAGGGAAAAGTTGGATTCCTTTTTGCTAGAGAATTTCGTGCCACTCATGTCCAGACCTGACTTCTTGTCCTATCTGAGCTTTGAAAAGCTTATGTCTTATTTGGATAATGATCATCTGAGCAGGTTTCCAGAGATAGAGCTGTACGAGGCTGTTCAGGCTTGGCTGCGGCATGATAGAAGACGCTGGAGACATACCGACACCATCATTCAGAACATCAGGTTTTGTTTGATGACACCATCCAGTGTTTTTGAGAAGGTTGGTGCATTTGAAAGCAATAGGCAGGATTCATCATTTAGCTAGGGCAGCATGCCGTTAAATAGGTAAGAGTCCCAATCCTGTTAGGAGGGGGAAAAGACACAGAGCATTGATTTCTACTCCTCCCCTCTCGTCCCTCCCCCCCCCCCCCCAGGAAAAACACACACAAACAGTCTAAAATCTGAAAGCAATGTCTTCTACTTTGAGAAAATAGCATGTTTTATAACTGGAGAACTGGCAGGCTTATAGTGTTGTTTGTTAAATGATTTCTTATAATGAGGACATTTTAAGCAAGCTCGTCCACATGAAGTTTGGTCTATTTCATACTTCTTATTACTCTCCACATCTTGCTGCTTGATTTTTTTGGAAACCCTTGAGAGACCCAAATTGGATAGGGCCTGTATTATAACTGAACATCAGCATAATCAAGATTAATTTTTGTTATTGTGTACATGGTTGTTTTTTTTAAATGCAGTTTAATTGAGGTCACTGTTATCCTCAATGGCCGATGGGTACTACAAATGAATGTTGTAAAAGAAAAAAACTATACCTATTGCTCAACATTTGGTCTGTTAAAATGGTAAGGTGAAATTTTCAGAAATCCAAGAGTCTCATTAAAAGGCAATGGTATTTAGGCTCCAAAGTCACTAAGGCATTTATTGTGGGAGAATCTCTTTGAGATTGTATGCATGCATTCATGTGTGCACCGTGCCAGATCCTCATTTCTTGTATGTCAGCGTAACTCCACAGACTTCAGTGGTGCTAAAGAGATTGACATCAGATCTGGACCAGTATAAGTTTTAAAAAAATAATTTATTAATTTCCTGAGAATTTTAAAAAAATCATTGCTTTGGGTTAGGCAGAAAAAAAAGAGAAGTCCTATTTCAGCAATTAACCCGATATTCCTGGGCTCTTAATTTCTATGAAGTCAGTATAATTTGATCTATTTGATATCTGTTCCTGTTGCCACTTCGCTCTGTTGATTTGTTTCACTATAAAGACAGCTATGCATACTCAGGGAATAAAATTTCAGGTAAGCAGCTCTGAGCAAGGAAAAAGCTTCTGCAAATTCAGTCGCTACTTACCAGCTTAAAGGGGACAGTGCACAATAAATACTATTTTTTTTCTTCAGATTTTAATTTCAGAATTACTATTATTTTAATCCATTATAGTTAAATATTTTAAAATCTATACTTTTTATGCAGTTAAAGTTAAATTATTTTGTATTGCCGTATAAAATGTATAGTACAGAAGAGATTATTAATATTTAACCTTTTGTCTGCACTAAAATGTGTACAGTTCTGAAGACAAACTTTGAAATAACTTGGTGTTCTCCATAATGGATTTGTTCAGTTTACAAATAAAATGTATTTTTTTCTTTTTTAAAGCTTGGAAATGTAAATTAACACTTGCTGTGGATTTTGTCTTCTGCTTCAGTACTTACAGTAAATATTCAGAAATTGAGAGTAAGAGTCTTTGCAGGATCAGGACTTACACACATCCCTAATCTTGCATGCTGCATATACTCTTCATTGACATTTTGCTAACAATTTTGTTGTGTATAGTTTACTTATATAGGTTGGATCTCCCTGGTTCGGCACCTCAGAATCTGATGATTTTTGCTGGACCAGGAGAGGTCATTTCTGCCCCTCCCCAATTCCCTCCCTCCCCCCGACCACCAGTCCCCTGCAGCCCTGGCCTCCTGGCCGGCTCCCCCCTCTCACTGGCCCCCACTCCCTATCAGCCCCTGCTGCCCTATTGAGCAGTCTGGCCGCCTCTGCGCACACTGAGCTCCCAACCCTGCTGCTGCTGTGCGTACCGGGTTCCCACAGCAGTGCTCAGTAGTCCTGCTACCTCCGTGCACCGAGCTCCAGCACCCCTATTCCTGCTGCTGCTCCAGGCAGCCCCATTACCTCTCCACACCAGACTCCCGCTGCCATACTGGACAGCCCCATTACTGCCATGCATCAAGCTCCCGCTGCCCTGCCAGCCTGAAGGGCTTCCAAGCGCTAGCTCTCCACCAGGACTCTCTGGTCCTGGAACATCTATGGTCCGTCAGGACCACGGATCTTGCTGGATCAGAGAGTCCCGGTTAAGAAAGTTTCAACCTGTAGTTCCTTTGATACCAAAGTGCTTCACTGATCAAGTCAGATTATCATACATATCCCCAAAGATCGGAAGAGGAGCCATTAATTGCCAAATGAACAGTGTAAAAGATGAAATGTTACTTGCAAATGTAACTTCTGAAAGAGCAAGTATTTATCAGTAAAAGAAAATTACAAAAAGAAAGCAACTCGGTGTTGATGAGGGACAAAAGTTTGTAAAACATGGATATTCAAAATAAGAACCCTTTTAATTGAGCTGATGCTAGGGTTTTTTGTTTTCTTTACCATGACATTAATTTTGTACAGTCAGTGATAACTTTGAATTTTGTTACTTTTGCTAAATTCACCTTAGATTAATATATTTGTGTGTGTTTTTTTTTAAATGTAATTTGCTTTTGTGGTTCAACTTTGGTCTCTGGTAAATACATTGATTAAACTATATTTTTATTTATCCAGGAGAACTGTTGTTAGATTCTCATAAAACCTTCACTTAAGTAGTTCCAAAACTTCAGTGGGGATACATGGGTGAAAAAGGTTTGCAGGATTGGGCCTCTTCAGTGTACACATTTATATTTAAGCCCTAACTATACATAATGTGCATTGTAATAATTGTGCCTATACTAATCTGTAGGTATATAGAAACTAAATGTAGTAATTTTAAATACAGTTTTAAAAAAGTGATTTAAATGTTTGCATTAGATTAAAGAGGCAAGGTTGGTGAGATTGTTTTAAGACCTGGAAAAGACAGAATATTTCAGCTAAATACGAGGTGGAACAGATTATTTAGCAGAAGGCCACAGTTCTCAGACTGAGTTGGGATCCCAAAGTGGGTCATGGCCTCCTTTTTAGTGGGATCACCAGGACTGGATTAGACTTTCTGGGGACAGGAGCTGAAGTTTGTCCCACCACCCAGGGCCAAATCCTGAGGGCTTCAGCCACAATACAGTGATAGTGTTTAAAAAAAATGCTTCAATGCTTTTCTGTTCAAACCCTACATAAACATTGACTAATTTTCACAGTACTCTTGTGAAGAAGGCAAGTATTTTGCAAATGGGGTAAGTGAGGTGAAGTGACTTGCCCAAGGACAGTTGTGGTTGCAAGAGAATTTTTTATACTGTTTATAGACTGTTTTTTAAAATTAAATTTAAACTTAAATAGATAACAATTTTCATATTATTGTGACATCAAGGTTTTAAATACATTTAGAGTTTGGCCTGAGACATGATTCCAGACTCAGACATTTTCACAGTTAATGGGGTTATTTAGATCTGGCGTTTTGATTCAGATTCATCTAAAATCTGGGAGTTCATCGCAAGTGTAAGAAACGTTTTCCAGAAACTTGACTCAGGCCTTCAGGACTCTTCAAGTCCTTGTCTAATTTAAGTATTGAGATGTAATATTTGTGTTGCTAACAGTTCAGGAGTTTCCATCAAACCACTTGTACACTTACAATTAACAAATTGTGCTATAGTTTTGATATGCCAATTGTCTAGCTTACATTGAGAGAAAATAAAAAACCCTCCATCTCCTTACATAGTAAGAATAACAGAAAAACCTCTTGGGCCATGTCGTTTGATCCCCTGAATTACATCACTTTGGTTGGCAAGACAAATAATTCTGCATGTGAACTGTGTTGTGCAGTGCTTTCAATAAATTATAGTATGGTGCATGGATGTCCTCTGCTTTAACAGAAGACCTGAAATCAGGAGATATGGATTCATTCCTGTGTCTCAAACTTTCTGTGTGACTTTGGAAAAATCATTTAGAGTATTATCTACAGTTCAATGTAGCCCAAGTTTAGTGGGACTTGAGCCAGCTGACCCATGTTGAGGAATCCTGGGCTTGACCATATACATTGTAGCTTAAGCCCTACATTCAGATTTCTTCTTAAACCATGCTCAAACATAGGGCTCTACAGTGTACAGACCCGCATCAAAGTAATCATATATCCCGAAGTCCCTAGCCCATCTTCCCTGCCCTCTTCTCTCATCTCCCACTACCTTTTCACACCTTGGAAATGAGGCTCCTGTAGCCCAGAGACCATGCTGTACTTTGCGAAGACATTATTACCTGTGCTGTGCTTTGCCAGGAGCAGCTTGCTTTGCAAAAGTCTTGATTGGTTCACTTTCTGTTGCAAATCTAGGAAAGTGCTTGCAGATCAGTGATCAGAAGAGACTGGGATAATCCTGATCTGAGCTGCTGCTGTTAGCAAAGGGGAAATGACTTTGGTATTCAATTGAGTAGATTGACGATTGATGGGCTAGAGAGGACTACAATTTTGGTTTACTTCCTACTAACTCTCAAAATCTAAGCCAAGAAGGACTACAAAGCAAAAAGGCTTGCACCCTGGCTCCTGACTTAACGTTTGCCTTGAACCCTCTAGCCCTGGTCTGAGACCTGGGTTAGTGCAATTGTGGTATAGATGCCAGGAAGGTTAGGCTTGTGTCAAGGCTTAACTGATGATTTATGTTGCAATGTAGGCTTATCCTAAATGATCTTTGCCTCTGTTTCCGACGAGAGTGGTCCCAGCACTGGGAGGAGAAGCAATAAGGTGTAGCTTCCTGCCTGCCTTCCCCAGTCTCTGGCATGACAACAGCAGGCTGGGGGAAGGAACCTGGGGGACTCTGCTGGGCCAAGTATGGCAGTATGAAAAGACATTGCCTTCCCCTACCTATGATACCCACTGTCCATGCTGAGGGGGAAGGAGGCACCTGCTGATGACGTGTGCTGGTAGTGCTGACTGTCACAAGCCCTGCGATGGCCAGCTGGACAAGTGGGAGTCAGGTGCACACGCCAGAAGACGCAGCAGTATTGTGGCTTGGGGCAATGCTGGTTAGCAAAGATTTTTTTGGTTAACTGAGTGCCAGATGATACAGCTTTCACTTCATGTCATTTTATTTGAAAACTAAGAGGTCTTCATTGATTATTATGTGTTAATACGGGGGAGACGGGGATATACAAATTGATTTTTAAGAAAGAGGATGATTTGGGAAATGATTTTTCTGAGGAGGAGTAACTGGAAGAAGTATAGAGAATATGTATCTTAAAACATTTTTAGTTTTCTTTATACTGTAGAAGTTTAGCATCCCCTCTTTGGAACAGCCGTATTTCTTTTTCTGCTTCTGTTTATGTAAACCTCTGTGGTTTATGATCTTCTAGAAAGGTGGAACCTGCCTATATAGCCTGTGGTCTAGGGGCTTGATTCTGAATCATTTAAATGGGTGTGTTAGAAGTTAGACTTACTGTTCCGTGAACTAGTTTAGCATGGTGATATTTTTTTCATATCCTACTCGCGGGAGAACTCATGCCACAGCATGTCCTACACTTTCCCAGAGGCAACTTTAAAATGAGAAGAGTGCATGCACAAAGAGAAGGGAGATAGGCCTGAGCAAATTTAGTAGTGTTGCTCTTCAGGGTGGGGAGTCATTACTCTTCTTTGTTGTCAAGCCTTTTTGATCATCAGGGGAACAGAGAAGCCCTTAAATTTTAAAGAATCTTTAAAAATACAATGTAAAGTGTGCTCTGATTTTTTTTTTAAAAAGTCAAATTCAAATTGACACTGTTACTTTAAACCAAAAGGCATACCCTCCCCCAAGAGTTATTGAAACATCATGTTTTTTCCCATATGTGATAATGGTTTTGCACATCCTAAGTTTGGGATTTTGTCAGACAAATCTTATTCAGACCTGATGATGAATTGCTGGTGGCTTTTGTTGAATATTACTATTTAATCTATTACATAACTGTTTGTTGTAAGAATATGTTTTGGATTTCAAAGCCAAGGACAATAATTCCCATAGTGAGATTGCTATGGTGATATAGGTCCCAATTCACGAAGCATGCATATAACTTAGGATATGTCTACACTACGGCATTTCCCGAAGGTATCCTGGAAAAACTCTGCTGCATCCAGGAAAAGCGTCTGCTCTTCCTCAAAAAAAAAAAGCAGAAGAGCAGACACTCTTTCAGAAGCCCTGTCTTCCTTCTCCCATGAGGAAGAAGGGCTCCTTCGAAAGAGGGTTTTTTTCCAAAATTTGGCCCAATGTAGTCAGAGTGCAATTTGCGTACCCTTTTCTGATAAAGCCCCGTAGTGTAGACATAGCCTTAGTTACACTTGTGCTTTAAGTATCTCTCTAAATCAGAGGTTTAATCTATGTTGCTGTCCTTTTTCAACTACATACAGAAGTATTTAAAAAATATGGTAAAACAAGCTTATAGGTTATGATGTATATTTGTAATTTGTTTCTCTTTAGGACAGTGGATAGATAAGGTTTTTTCCCAGACACGTCCTTATTTTCTCATTGTACTGTATAATATGAGCATGACAAACCTCTTCAACTTTAAAAGCTTCAGGGGGTAGCTGAGTTAGTCTGTAAGAGGAAAAACTTAAACAACAAATAATCTACAGGCAGTCCCCGGGTTACGTACAAGATAGGGACTGTAGGTTTGTTCTTAAGTTGAATTTGTATGTAAGTCTGAACTGGCGTCCAGATTCAGCCGCTGCTGAAACTTACCGCCAGTTCTGACTTACATACAGATTCAACTTAAGAACCCCAAGCGTCCCCAAGTCAGCTGCTGCTGAAACTGATTAGCGCTGATTCCAGGAAGCCTGGGGCAGAGCAACTCTGCCTCAGGCTTCCTGTAGTCAGCGCTGGTCAGTTTCAGCAGCGGCTGACTTGGGGACGCCTGGGGCAGAGCAGCTGGGGTGCTGCTGGGTTGCACCAGTAGCACCGAGGAGCGGTGCGCTCCTCGGCGCTACTGGACCAACCCAGCAGCACCCCAGCTGCTCTGCCCCAGGCGTCCTGATTCAGCCACTGCTGAAACTGACCAGCAGCGGCTGAATCAGGACGTCTGGGGCAGAGCAGCTCGGGTGCTGCTGAGTTGGTCCAGTAGTGCCCAGAGCGGCGCTGCGGGACCAACCGGCAGCACCCCAGCTGCTCTGCCCCAGGGTCGGGCAACAAAAGCCTGGTCTGCTGGGGGGGGCGGGCACACTAGCTGCGCCCCCCCTCCAGCAGACCAGGGACACGGGGAGCAAAGCCGCAGCGGCAGCGGGGTGCCGCGCCGCGGCTGGGGCTTCGCTCCCGGTGCCCCTGGTCTGCTGGAGACCGTCTGGCAAAGCCTCAGAAGCGCGGGAACCCGCCGCTGCTGCGGCTTCGCTCACGGTGCCCCAGGGGCACCGGGAGCAGCTTTTCTCGCCCCGGAGGTCGAGGTGGCAGATCACTGCCTGTGAGCTCTGGGGCGAGAGAGCCCCGTTCGTAAGTGCGGATCGGACGTAAGTCGGATCCGCGTAAGTCGGGGACTGCCTGTAGTAGCGCCTTAAAGACTAAATAGTTACGAGCCTCTTTAAAATAAGAGTACACTTCAACTTTTTTTCCTTCTGCGCCCCCCTCCCTCCTTCCCTTATTTATTCTTGGATCTGGACTTCTAACACTCTTGTCATCTGAAGAAGTGGGTTGTCCCCATGAAAGCGCATGATAGCTTCTACATGTTTTGTTAGTCTTTAAGGTGCTACTAGACTATTTGTTGTTTAAGTTTTTCCTATTCATCTTTGTCTGGTTTCATTTTTGTCAGTCTTTGCTTTGCTGCTTTTATCCATGTGCATTGATCCTGCAGGGTCTTCCTTTTTCTGTTTTATTTCTGGTACTCAATTTTTTCCAAATGTTCCTTTCTTTTGTTTATTAATCAAAAGTAGCACTATAATGATATACATCTACTATCATCTTCAGAGGAAGCTAGTGTCACTGAATGCTGTTTTACATCATCAATCCAAACTGTTTTCAAAATGCTGCCTCTTGTTTAGATGAATTGGAGGAAGCTGCATTTTCTGTAACACAGACCTTGTGCATAAGCTATTAAACAAATTGATGCTTTTATGGTAACATCAAATATTTTTATGATGTTGTTTTAAAGGAAATAATGAAGGTCAGAGAGGTAATTAGAAGACTTCAATTAAAGCTGTTAAACTGGTAGAGTAGTATTCTTAGGAATTTTAATTTTTTGTCTTTTTAATCAACGTACAAGTATCCAAGGATTGAATAATCTGATATCACTGTTTATTAAAATGCAATAATAATAATACCTACTATTGTTATTAACTTACTTCCACCTTTCTTCAAATTCTCATACCAGAACTACTCCAGCATAACTGATTTTGTTCAAAATCCATTGATAATCAAATTTTGTTTCTTGGGTTTAATTTAGAATTACTGCAAGCAGTCAGTACTTTATATGAAAAATTATTTTTTTAATTCAGTTTTAATACTGAAAGAATGAGGGAAGTATTATAGCTATTCTGTGTACTTCTGTACAAATCTGTAGCATTTTCTTGATGGGTATAACTTCGATGTATTTAAGCTTTTATAAAATCTCATCTTGTATGTAGGTGGAATACAATTCATAGAGTTAGGTGAGATCAGCATGGATTAAATTCTTGAGTTTATAAATGTAGGTTTTGTAACTTCTGTATTCTGTAATTCTGTATTCACAAGATGATTGAACATGCAATTTGGAGATAATTATTTACTATAGAAACAAAAAAAGGAGACATTTGTTATAAAGTTTCTGTGACCCAAATTATATGGTAGTTAGGCATTATTCCTTTTAGTATTGCATTGCTTAATTGATTTAGGAACCTAAATCTCATTTTTGAAAGAGATTTAGTGACTAAGGTACTTTCACTGAGACTTAGGCTTCTTTTGAAAATGAGAATTGGTCTGTTAAATAGAGCAACATCTACATACCTTTAAAAATCTGGGACTTGTATTATCCATTTCTCTGGCTAGCATTTTTAAGTTAAATTCTTCACAATAGGTATAACATTCATGTTCAGTAGTTTTATGTATGTGTTATATGAAGATATTCTTAAGTAAAAAAAGTATACATGGTACTGTGGCTATAAAGGTTTCATTAAATTGGAATGGCCACATTACTCAGCAATGAGGAATCTGCAGATGACCTCTGGAGTTCATCTTAATCAGGTGCTGATAAAATAATTATCTTGACCTAATATATTCTCTGTATGCTACGTACGTTGTTGAAAAATGGTTTTGGAGAGATTTTTAAAACTGAATTGGGACTATTTTTATTGGTACCTCAGTTACAATGAGTTTAATTGTATACAGTGCAGAGGGAGAGGAAAAATTAAAACACATACACTTAAAATGCCTATAAAATATTCTAATCTAAATTAATTTATAGGAGAAACAAGTCACAGCTTTTAAATCTGATATTTTGGGACCTTACAAGTACTATATCCCTCAATGAGAAGATGAGAATCTCTCCTTTTTTTTGAGAATCTCTCCTTATGGCAATAAGTGTCCCATTTCTGGCTCTGAAGTTTTCAAGATATCGAAACTTAAACTTGTAAATCTGTCTTTGATGTTAGGCTGAAAATTTCCCATTTTGGACTTTGGATTAGTATAATTTTGGGAAAGAAAAGAGAAAATTGTATGGCCATATGACTTTTGAATTTCTGTCTGAATCTGCTCAGATTTTGCAATAGAAGTAGTGATAGAGATGGCAAAGGTGCATGAGAAACTGCATTTATCACATGGCTCTAGCCATCATGTGTGTGTGTTAAATGTTTCATATATATTATATTTGGAGCTTAGTAGCACTTCATAGTTGAGTTTACCTAACATTCTATTGTAAGATCTTGCTTTTTAGTTGCTTATAACTTTGCTAGATCTTTCTCCTCGTTGTAAATTGGTTCCAGGCTAAACTTGTTTGAAATGTTTCTATAAAAATAGTTCAGCTATTTCCGACAATGTGATCAGATAAAAATACACAATACAGCCATTCCATTAAGAAGGCCTTGAGCCTCCATACTTTGGAGAGGAGGAACTTAACTTGCGCCAGGGGTAATTCTCGTGCAAGGGTTGTGCCTCTTGCAGGCCCCATAAAAATCTACCTATATTTGACTCAGGCTTGGCCTCTGAAAAATGTTTGCACGTGCTCAATAGAAGTTTGTGAAAGGTTGGCAGCATTGTACTTATAATATTATCAGCACTAAACATGCTTCTTTCCCACACAGCTTCTATGTGCTGACCAAATTGAAAATGAACCATCCTCACAGAGTGACTGACATCCATTCCAGGGTTGCCAGACTTTTCCGACAGTTCTTCTTCCCAGCAACTTGAGGGCCACCATGGTGACAGGCACTCAAACTGAGAACAGGGAGAATGACTGTCTTTATGTTTTTAAGGCTACCCCTGCTGATGTGTAGATAGCAACAAGGAGATGGAGGAACCAGACTGAGCTGCTCAAATGCAGTGGGAGAGAGAAGAAAATGAAGGTGCAGGCTGTGCAGAGATGGGAATAAGGAGGACAGGAACAAAGCTATGTAAGGGTGGTAAAGCAGAGGGCCCAAGAATATAACAAAAGAGGACAAAATAAAGAAGGACAGTAGGGTTTGTAACTGCTAGAATACTCTTCCCCTAGAACCAGGAATAGAATCAAGATTTCCTGAGTTCCAACGTTCCTTTGCTGTCAGCAAATAGCCATGAAAACATAGCAAAATGTGTCATGTTTTTCGAATGACTGTAGAGGTACTTCTTAATCTCTACTAGTTTCTCTATGGTTGAAGGTATTAGAAGTCTATGCTGTGGGTATAAAGATTCTAACCCTTCTGATAACCTATGAATTTTTTTTTTCAGTTTTCTTTACAAATCATTGGCACTCACCCACAGAAAAACTGTTACAAGAACTTTGTTACAGCTGCAAAGTCAAACATGCAAACATTTTGCAAATTCCAGAATTAATGTCTTCCCTGGAAAGAAAGAAAGTGTTATCATAAAATCACAGACTGTATCATAATGCATGCTCACAGTGAGGGTGAATTAGTCTTGAACAGGAAACTTTAGTTCTGGCACTTTATAATTTTTCAGTGCTTGACTTTGCAATCTTAACTTTAATATAGGTTGTTTTCTTTGATAAAATAACAATAATAGAAAAACTTAGCATTTTATAATTCTTTAATTTGTAGAGCCGACTGTGCTTTACAAAAGCAAGCAAGTAATATTGCTATTTTAAAGAGAAATTTGTGTGCATATACTTTAGTATTGGTAATTGATGCATACGTATGTGATACAGAAACTTGAAACCTACATCAATGTGATTTAATATTGTAAAGACCTAAAAGATTGGAAAAACAATCCTTGTAGTGGCATTTTTTATTTACAATGAAAGGAAGAGAGAAATTAGTAATAAAAGCGAACAAAAGTATAATGAGACCCTGCTTTATGCAATGAACATTTACATTATTCTCAAGATAGAATATTTGTTTGACTTCAGTTGCAATCATTGTATCATGCAATCCAATGTTTACACTGATTTTTCTTCCTTTCTGGTCTGATGGGAAGTATAGTGCCACCTGGTGCTGCCTTGTAGTTACTTATGTAAGAAGAAGTGGATGCTAGGAACTAAATTTTTAAATTTAGGTGCTTATCTTCTGTGCTTAGGCACTTCAGTAAAAGTGGGATGGGTTTTTTCAGCAGTACTGACATAGCTCTAGTCAAAGTCAGTGGGATTGAAGGCACTCAGAATTTTTGAAAATCAAGTAGGGATGTAAATATTGATCAAAACAGTAAACCAGTTAAACTAATAAAATTACATTGCTTAACCAGTTAACTGCTGGTGAGGGTAGGACATCCAGAGGGGGGGGGGGGTCTTACTGTTGCTGATGGGTTATTTACTGTTGCTGATGGGTCTGCTGCAGCTTGGCTGGGGCCGTGGCTGTGTTGCGGACAGGGATGGGGCCATGCCACGATTGGTGCCAAGAGCCAGAGCCGCAGCTGGGGCCTAGATCCAGAGCCATGGCTGGGCTACAGCTGGGAGCTGGGACCAAGACTCAGGACCACTGCCGGAAGCTGGGGCTCGGGGCCACTGCAGTATTACTGGGTCTGGGCTGGGAGCTGTGGTCAGAATCTGGAACCTGGGACGGCTGAGGTATGGCGGGGTCCAGGGCCGCTAGAGCTAGGAGCAAGGGGCCGCTGGGACGGCTGTGGGTGGGGCTGCCACGACCGGGATCTGGGGCCACTGTGGCACCACTGGGGTCCCACCTGCCTGCCATGTGGGCCTGCCTACTGCTCTGATATGACAGGGTTCCTGCTAGCCGGCTCCACACGGCTGACAGTCGGGTTAACTGGTTACCAAGTGAGCATTCCGGTAAGCCTAATGTTTACTGGTTAAGCTTCTACATCGCTAAAATCAACCCATTTTTATTTAGGTACATAGTCATGGGATTTAGAAAGTAGGTTTGAAATCTTTGGCCTCTGTCTCAACCTCAGTAATACGTTAGGGAAGAAATAATGTGCTGGCTAATTACAGTTTTATGTAGCTTATCTGTTTTAGTATGTAAACATAATTGTCCACCAGGTTTCTCAGAATTAAATTAATCATTATCTTTAATGACTTAGAGCAATTGGGTGGCTCTCTGTTATTTTTATCAATATTTTAATTTTTTTTTAAATGTGTCCATAGGTAAAAACATCAGAGTTTTATCGATACTCTCGGCAGCTGCGGCATGAAGTTGACCAAGCCATGAATTATTTTCATAGTGTTCACCAACAGCCTTTGATGGAAATGAAATCCAACCGTATTCGTTCTGCCAAACCCCAGACTGCAGTATTTAGAGGAATGATAGGACACAGCATGGTAAATAGCAAAATTCTTCTTCTGCACAAACCAAGGGTCTGGTGGGAGCTAGAGGGCCCTCAAGTACCTTTACGACCAGACTGTCTTGCCATTGTCAATAATTTTGTATTCTTGTTAGGTGGGGAAGAACTGGGGCCAGATGGTGAGTTTCATGCTTCCTCCAAAGTATTTAGATATGATCCTAGACAAAACACTTGGTTGCGAATGGCAGACATGTCTGTTCCACGTTCCGAGTTTGCTGTTGGTGTTATTGGGAGGTACATCTATGCTGTGGCTGGGAGAACAAGGGATGAAACATTTTACTCAACTGAACGGTACGATATCACTGAAGACAAGTGGGAATTTGTGGATCCTTATCCTGTAAATAAATATGGACATGAAGGAACTGTGCTCAGTAACAAGTTGTATATCACTGGTGGAATTACTTCATCTTCCACTTCTAAGCAAGTGTGTGTGTTTGACCCCAGTAAAGAAGGGACGGTGGAACAGCGAACAAGGAGAACACAAGTGGTTACTAACTGTTGGGAGAACAAATGCAAAATGAATTATGCAAGATGCTTTCACAAAATGATTTCCTATAATGGTAAACTTTATGTTTTTGGTGGTGTTTGTGTGATCTTGAGGGCCTCCTTTGAGTCTCAAGGATGTCCTTCTACAGAGGTTTATGACCCAGATGCTGATCAGTGGACTATTCTAGCTTCTATGCCTATTGGAAGAAGTGGTCATGGTGTAGCTGTTTTGGACAAACAGATAATGGTTCTTGGAGGCCTTTGTTACAATGGTCATTACAGTGATTCAATTCTCACCTTTGATCCAGAGGAAAACAAATGGAAAGAAGATGAATACCCAAGAATGCCCTGCAAGTTGGATGGTTTACAAGTTTGCAGCCTGCACTTTCCTGAGTATGTACTGGAGCATGTTAGACGTTGCAACTAAAAAAGCACCATTCAACCCCATGAAACACACAAAGTTATCTCTAATTTGACAAGAAAACAAAGCAGAGTTAAATAATTTAAAGACATTGGTTTGTGTGTAAAACAGCTATTAAATGCATAGAGAAATGGGATGTACAGGGAATGCACCTACTACGTTAATTAGAAATGCCAAATCTGTGGTCTGGTATTGTAAAGGTTGTGTTTTGTTTTTGTTTTTTTAATAAACAAACATAATTGCTATAATGGTAGGGGGAGAAAAATATTTTTCAGCGTTTACTTTTTTTCCTTTGTGGCCTTTTATGTTCATGCAATAAGTTTATTCTGTGACCATAACAGCAGCATCTTTCTTCGAACCAGTTGAATATGATGGAGAGAAGGGAGACAGAAGAATAAATATTTTGCATTTTAATTTTCATTAAGTGTCAGGAAAGGATTCAGCAGCCTTACTGGGAGAATACCTGATTTAAACTCAAGTGCAAGGGTTTCATTTTGTTCCTTTAAGCTGTGTTAGATATTTTTATTTTCTCCATTTATCAGTACTTACAGTCCACTTTGTTTTTTCCCCGTACATACATTTTAAAATTATCTTGATCTTTGTGCATGGCTTTTCCCTGGATTTGTACAATAATATCAGTAAGTCTGCCAAAAATGCAAGTTATACATTTTCTATTAAATTGACAATGAAGCATTTTTATACTCAAACACTTGTTTCTATGCTGCCTTCTATTGTCTGCATTGTGTTTGGTGAGTAAAATATATACACAACACTGTAAGATCTATATAATGCATCTTTTTATGTGCAATTAGGATATATTTTTAACTTGGGCACAGATTCAGCCATATCTGTTGAATTTTAGATATAGTAGCATCCTTTCTTGAATTAAATAATACAAAATTCTTAAGTAACTGGAGGCCTAGTTTGGTATCAAGCCTATCTTTGGTATACACTGATTCATTCAGTAATATTTGAAGTGTTTATATTAAAACATAACTGTTAACAGTTTGACATTTTTATATATTATTTTAAAAAAGTAACTACAGCTTACCCAGTTACAATCCTTCACTTTGAATATGTTGCCTTGTTTTTAATAAAAATCAGAAATGTCAGTAAGCAAGCATGAACACTGCAGGAACATGCGGCTTTTTTGTCAGACCTGGATATACTATTATTTAATAATGGCATCGCTTGTAGTTGTGTTGAAGTGATGTAATCTAATAATTTTTAAAGCATCAACTAATAGGAACTGCTGTCTTCTGAAAATGTGGGGTTAGGCAGTTGGGGACAATGTTTACCATTTCTGTAACCTTTAAAATACAAACCTACAAAACTATAGCTACTGACCTCATACTTCCTGAAATAAGACCTGTGATCCAAGAGGGCTTGAATAACTGCACCATGTTTGAGCACTTTGTTAACTTGTTGACTTTTACTGACTGTAGATTGGTGAGACTATTCCTCAAGATAGATATAATTATAAAAATAAAGCATTAAAATCCTAGTTTTTTCACACTAGTGTGACATTAGCCTCTAATGCAGTCAAGAGGAAAAACATTGTCCCTCTAAAATTCGAGGCTAATGCTGAGCTCAAATACGCAGGGACAAACTGCTGAGAAAAACTGTAAAATCTGCATAGCTTGTAAAATCATCTGCTTACATGAAACTCTGCAGCATTAGATTTTTACAAGATACATAGTAATGGCTGAGAATCCATTTCTCTTTCAGCACCTCCCAACCAGAAGTCACTGTAGAAAAGGAATGTACAGTACTCAGGGAGTTCAAAAGAATGCACTTATAAGGGACCAAATACACCCTAAATTTGCTGTGATAACTGGTAAGAAGTTTGTTTGGCTAAACAAAATTAGAAATGAATAACAAATATTAAAATGTTTTGTGAAATGCACCATGCTCACATTTAATGGTATCTTTTTTGTCTTTTAGTAGTGTTCTTTCAAGTTCTGGATTAAGAGAAATGGGAGGACATGGAATTATATTGCAGTTTTTTTAATTAGCAATAATTTAGCAAAGTAGATTTGATTATTGTAAGATTTGATGAGATGAAAACATTTACACCACGGTAGCTGGAATGAAGAAGCATGTTTAAGCCAGAACATTCAGTCTTCTGGTGTTCACCACAGCTTGTAGCTAAATGTAATTCTTTGCTTATTATTTCCCTATATTCTCAATTTACAAGAATAAAATTTAATTTTCTTCATTCGTAACCTGAATGACACCTTTTTTGGGCTAAATCATGGCCTTGTATGTAGATGGATTCCTGCAGCCATGTGGGCACCCTTGGCCTTAGTGGGCCCTGCGCAGGTGCATACTTCTGTGTGTGTATATTTCATTGCAGAATCAGAATTCAAGACAAGTTATCTTACTTTACACCTGTTTTGCTCTCTTTGTTAATAGCCTATTTTTGGTATGTTATGTAAAAGGGGCAACAAAGAGTAGTAGTCCTGCTGTCTAGGTAGGCTTGTACAAGCCTATTGTGAATAATAGTGAGCATTTAGGGATGAGCTAGGGGAACTATTGTTGATCTGAAAACTTGGTCTTCCATGATTTAAGTATAATGGGATAAAGAGATTTTACAAAAATGGGTGCCTAAAGTTATTTTCCTAATTCTGTACTTCAGCACCTATTTTTAAGTGCTGAGCACCCAGCAGCTATCAGAAAAGACAAAGGGAATGTGGGATGCTTGGTCTTATTGAAAACAAGGCTAGTTAAGGTTTCTGTGCCTCTTAGCCCTTTTAGGTACCCAGTTTTCAAAATCTTGTTTAAGGCCTGTAATACTAGTCATTTTGTGAAATTTGAACTTGAACTAACTGTTGGTTTCAGCTTCAGCTGATATGTTGGCTGTAACCATTTAAACATTGAGAATGATTTGCATTTGCCTGGTTTAGAATGTATAGGAGGCTGGGAATGTTTTGTAATTTACATTTTCTATCATGCTCATTATCTCAATCAACAAATATTCAACTAATCCACTTTATCTTGCATTTTTTATATAGCTCAGAGGATTGTTTTCTTTTTCATTAAATCATTTTGTGTGCATTTGCCTTTAGTACCTATGCTTCCAATAATTAGTCAGTTTAAACAAACAAAACAATTAATGCTAGCTAATCAGACTTGCATATCACCATTGAGATCTCTTGAATATGATTGACGTTTGTTCTAGGGGTTTTTTACCAGTTCAGTGCGCCTCTAGTTTAGTGTTTCTTAAACTGTGGTCCACGGCACACCAATGTGCCACAATGCAGTCAGAGGTGTGCTGCGGAGAACATAATTCAAAATGGCTGCCCTTAAAGGGGCAGGCAACTTTTTTTCTCAATAACTTCCCTCCTGGCCCTTCCCTCTCCCATCTCCCACCTTTTTTTTTCCCCTCAACAAAAAAATCCTTGGTGTTCCTCATTAATACAAAAATTGTTTGGTGTTCCTTGGTCTTAAAAAGTTTAAGAAACACTGCTCTAGTTAATGAGGAAGAAGGTAAACCTAGCCCTTTACAGTAAATTTGCTCATTTGTATTCCCCGTTACTTTTCTTTACTTTTTTAAACTTGACACATAATCTGGTTTTAAACAGCAACAGTACTTACATTGTAAAAAAGGACAGACATACTTAGTCTAATCTCTTTTTCTCAATTTTAAACAAGTTTGATGTTGGATTATCTGGCTCTCTCAACTTTCTTCCTGGTTCAAGGAGGAATGCTATTCCCTTATTAGGGGCCAGAACCTGTAAGGTGTACTGTCCACTTCATGAAACATGCTGAGCATCATGAGTTCTCATTAGGAGCCCAACGTGTTCAATACCTTACCAATTCAGGCTCATTTGAAAAGCATTCAGCTCCCATTTAAATACCAAAGTAATTGGCCAGATTTTCAAAATTAAGCTATTAGCACTAGTTGCTCTGACCACTTTTGAAAGTCTGGCTATATAGATTCAGCTGGAGGGAAGCAATTACTGATATTGCAAAAAGAGTCTGCCATTATTTAAAACTCACTGACAGACCTGTGGTAATCCACTTTCATATGCTTAATACCACTGGAACATTCAGAATCCCTGCTTTTCGCCACTATATAGAAGTCAATAATTCTTAATCCTCATGTTTGTTACTTTAACTTGTGGGGTATGTCCACGCAGGAATAAAAGCTAATGCAGATCAGCTGACTTGGACTCAGGCTGTGGGGCTAAACATTGTTGTGTAGACTTCTGGGTTCAGGATGAAGCCTGAGGTCTAGGACCTTCCATTCTACACAGCATTTTTTTCAGTCCTAGAACCTAAGCCCCATAAGTCCAAGTCAAGTGACCTGAGCCAGCTATGAGGTGTTTTTTTTTAAATCCTTGACCAGAGATACCCTTTAGGCCCTGAAGCTTGCGGTCCTGTTTTGCTCTTGGGACCTTCTTTCTACAGCAGCAAATGCTGCCTTTTTACTAATAACATAATCATCAACATCAGAGGTGGAGCTTCATCTTACACTTGGGAAGCAAAGGATAAAATTAAATTAGGTTAAAAAACAATATTTACCATGCTGATCCTTTAACTCAACATGACCTTTTCTCCACAAAATTAAAGTTAGGTTGAGAATCTGATACTAGCTGCTTTTTCTAAAACACAAAGCTCTGCACCTCATATCTTTTGTTTCATAAAGGACTAGCTGAAGAGAAATCAAACATTTTTAAAATTGGGATGTTATTTACAGGAATGTTTTGTCTTTACTGAAATTTTTTCTTGACAAAGAAAGTATGAATTGGGCTCCAGTTCTTCAGAAATAGGCATCTTTTTAGCTTTACATAGATGAGTAGTCCATTGAAATAAAATGGAAAGCTATGCCAACTGTTTAAAAGTAAGTCTATTTACATGTACAGTTAAGTGTATGCCAAAATCTTGGCAAGGATTGGGGCCTTATAGAAAACTTGCTTTGCCTCCACCTCTTTCTAATGTAGTACTTTGTGAAGTTATTATAAGCATGTTTTGTCACTCACTCAAGTAGTGTGGAAAGACTAAAGAGGGAAACACAAAAGAAAAATGTCAGCTCTTTAAAACATGTTTTATAACCAACAGTTTGAGATTTTAATGTTTGTAAGACAATCTGAAAATGTTTAAAATAAACCCTGCTTTTGTTATGGCCTCTGTATTTTATTTTTCTTGGGTTGCTAAGTAATCTATAGTTTCAACATATGTAAAATGTTAAAACAGAGTACATACTGTGTTTTGAAGTAAAACTAAAGAAATGATGTTGATGGCATCTGTAATCTTGGCAAAATATACTACTGTTACGTGGGTGGCAGAAATGTAGACTGCTGAGCACAACTTCCCTGTAATTTCCCTCTTCCCAAATTTAAGGTCACATTTCCATGCTTTTAAAAAAGTTTTAAAGATCAAATTAAAAATATTTATTGAATTGGTAGCTGGGGGAAAACCACTTTCTACTTGCAAGTGATATTCCTGATATAGAGAGAAAGAGACTGGTGTAAGCATAAAAAATGAAAGTTACATAGAACTGCAATGTTACCTATACTTTACATGAAGGTTTTATTTCCTCAGTGAACCCACCTAACCAGCATTTATTGTAGGTTATAGGAATAAATTGAGGTAATAGTAAACTTCCCAATCTGATCTCTTTTCCTATGTATTTTGCAGAGCTTTAAAAAATGAATTCTCATAGGTTGAAGAATGTAATTCTGCTGTAGTCCCATTACTTTCCAGTCCTGTATGAGATGGCCGTGTTTTGAAAATGTTTCCAATAAGTTGATGGGAAAAGTTATTTTCTAGTTGTTCTGTGTGTGCTGTAGCAATTGGAAGTATTCTACCTATTAAAAATAGTTTAATGTACATTATTGGTTAATTGTCTAATATCCAACCCAAAGCTGCTATAAAATTCTTAGAATAATTTAAGGTTTGCCTTTTATAACTATTTAAAAAAGCTTTTGGTTTTTGACAGAAGGTAACTTTTCCTAGCTATGGATACAATATGTTCAGACATGCATATGTGCCCTGTTCTGTTTTTAAACTGAAAAAATGTACAAAGTGTGTATAAGAAAAGTGTAAATAAAATATTTTTAACCTTTAAACACATCCTTCTGTAATATCTAAATGCAGTATTCTTGAGATCTTTTTTTCCCACATAAGACTTATGGATCCAGCTGAATAAGTATTATCTTAAAAAAATTCACAAAGCTTATTAACACCCTAAGAAGTTTCAATAAGTCAAGTTGATTATATTTATAAAGAGAACGAGCTTTGCCTTTTGGTAGCTTTTTATAATCATCCCTTTTCAAATCACCCAAAATGTATTATACAGGCAGTCCCCGACTTACGTGGATCCGACTTACGTCGGATCCCTAGATACGAACCGGGGTGAGGCAACTCCCGCACATGCGCAGCAGCATTCCCGGGGCTCGCTCACCTGGGTCCTAGGATCCTCCTGCTCCTCGGGCCGGCTCCCACTGGGGTCCCGCAGAGCTGCCGGGCAGAGGAAAAGTGCCTCCCCACGCCCGCTGCCAGCAACAGGCTGCCCCCTCCCCTGAGCAACAGGCTGCCGAACAGACAAAAGCAGCCTCTCTGCCCCTCCTCCCCTCTATACATGCTGGGCTCCCTGAGCGCAGCAGCGTCCCCGGGGCTCGCTCACCTGGGTCCTAGAATCCACCTCCTCCTCCTCTTCGGCCGGCTCCAACTGGCCTCTGCCTGCAGCAGCTGGCCACAGGGACAGGGATCCCGCAGAGCTGCCGGGCAGAGGAAAAGTGCCTCCCCGCGGCCGCTCCCCCCCCACCCCCGCGGCCTCGCATCCTGCACGCCTCCCCCCTCCCCCCCTGCCAGCAACAGGCTGCCCCCTCCCCTGAGCAACAGGCTGCAGAACAGCAGACAAAAGCAGCCTCTCCGCCCCTCCTCCCCCTATACATGCTGGGCTCCCTGGGCAAACAAAGACTCCACCAAAACAAACAAAGTGCTGGCCTCATTGTGTTAGCAAAAAAAGGACCCTCCTCCTAGAACCCTGGGTGGTGTGTGGAAATAAAGCTATTAGCTCAAAGCATGGTGCAGAGCTGTTTGGTATTTGATGAGTTACTCCTTTAGTCCTGAGTTTGTCACAGGGAAAGAAATAGATGTGAAATCTTCTGAACAGGGGAACAGACAGCAAAACAAACATTAGAGGGGAGTTAACCTTTCCCTATGCTATCCAAAACTAAAAAAAATGTTTGGCTAGAGTTTCCCCTACAATATGTACCAGTTCCGACTTACATACAAATTCAACTTAAGAACAAACCTACAGTCCCTATCTTGTACGTAACCCGGGGACTGCCTGTAGTTTGTTCATGTTCTCTAAGGCCTAGCCTCAAATCCCCCACTGAGACAATAGTGCCTTTCAGTTGTCTCCACCAGGCATTAGATTAGGCTCATACAATGTCAGAAGCCATACCAGCTGAGATCAGCTTTTTTAGCTTCCAAAGTTGCTGTTACCTCATCTCTCCTCCTATAGAATGTGACTGAAATTTTCTACAACCAACTCTCTTGTCTGTCATTATGACTCATTATTGCCTTCAGGGGTTTTGTTTAGACAAAAATCGTATGTATCCCAACCCAAGATACAGGAATCCATCAGACTGAGATATAGTGAACAATATCTAAAAAGAGCTCTCAAGAACTACATGTCTAGTCCTGTAACAATTTTAATAACTTAAAAAAAATAAAAAAAAATAAAAATAAAGCCAATCTGGATATCGAAACTAGAGCATAAATATAACATGAGAATGGCTATACTGAATCAGTTAAAAAAGTCCATCTAGCCCAGTATCCTGTCTTCTGACTGGCCAATGTCAGGTGCCCCAGATGAAAAGAACAAAACAGGTAATCAAGTGATGGATCCTGTCACCCATTCCAAACTGACAGAGGATAGGGACACCAACCTTGTCCATCCTGGCTAATAGCCATTGATTGACCTATCCTCTATGAGTTTGTCTCTTTAAAACTCTGTAATTGTCTTGGCCTTCACAACATCCTCTAGCAAAGAATTCCCTAGGTTGGCAGTGCGTTGTGAAGAAGTACTTTTTTGTTTGTTTTAAACCTGCTACCTATTAACCAGAGGCCAAGAGAGGAAGAGAATCCATCTCCCAACAATGTTTTTAGCTATCCATATTGCCAGTCTATTTTAGGATACCAAGCTTTTGGAGCCCAAAGTTCACAGAAACCTAATTGGTTTAAAAGAGCAGAAGATTTACCAGTAGCAAAATTCCATGTCCATTTCAGCATTCATTTAATTAAAGTTGGACAGTGCTTTATCAGTATTGGAGAATAAGGATCAAAACATACTAAAAGTAAAGACCATGACCTCGCTTTGTTGTCTGCTCAGTTAACCTGATTTAGCGGCCTTCTCTGTCAGTGTTGTTCACTTCACTTTCTAACCTTTTTTTCTTACCGTCCCAAAACAAAAGCCACGGTATTTTATCAAACTCTGTTCAGCTCCTTATTTTTGTTAGGGAGACAAAGCAGAAGGGACACTTTTGCCTCATCCCTTTTCATCTTAATTTTTTCCATTTCTCTGATGTTCCTTACTTGATCATTCATGTCATGCTTCTACTTTTAGATACCTTAGTTGCCTCTTGAGGAGGGCACATGCCTGTTTGTGATGGACACATACCACAATGAACTCTCCCTCTTCAACTACATCTTACACTCTCTTGGGATTTATTCTTTCCATTTTGTTTTATCCCATTTATTTCTAAAATTCATTCTTTTCCTGCTTGTCTCATTCAGCTACTTGGTGTAATTACCTTACTATAGCAGCTTCTGTAAAATAGTATGGTGTCTGGACTTAATGCTGCTTTTCCCTCTCTTCCATACAGTACTTCACACTGGTAGCCAGTATTGATTCCCTACCTGCTACTTGGGAATATTCCATGCTATTCCAAAACCACCCAATCTGATCTATCAGCAATTCCTGTGATTAGCATGTTACTTTGCACTCCATCTGTTATCCACAAAGTAAGAAAGTAGAACTACAGCCCCAAATAGCATTTCAGCTCTCCACCTTAAGCAAAGGGTGCTGCCCTGCACACTGTCATGCATGAACACCTGTTCCCACTGATCTGTTGCAGTGATAAGCTAGAATGAAGTGAGATTGCAAGAGAAACTAAAAGGAACGTTTTCAAAAGGTACCCATGTTAGTCTGTTTGGCTATGTCTAGACTACGGAGAAGATTCAAAAGAGGAAGCTTTTGAAAGTGAAAGTAGTTTAGATACAGCTTTTTCGGCGAACACCCTTTCTCAAAAAGCCACTTTTCCTCAAAAAAGGCTTTTCCCCCTTAGAATGGCAACTTGCAAGTTAGTTACCCACTTTTTTTTTTATGTTGCCATTCTTGATGTCTGGTTTGCATCCATTTATTCTTTTGTGCAGAGACAGTCTGATTTGTCCAATGTACACAGCAGAGGGGCATTGCTGGCACAAGATGGTGCATATCTCATAAATAATTTGCATGGTATAGCTGATGTGATTAGGTCCCGTGATGGTGTCACTGGGGTAGATGTGTGAACAGAGTTGGCAATGGGGTTTATTGCAAGGCTTGGTTCCTGGGTTAACCTAGCTGTCAAATAATACTACTACATTCAAGATAAGAACCAGTGAAATTATTTGGAAGGGATGGGAGGGTACAGGAAAGCAAACTCATAGGCAATATCAATGTTTTGATACAAACTATTAAACTGCACTATTTTATAGCACTCCCTTAAAGTAAGTTTTCATGTATTATACAAAAGACTGCAGATACCTTCTGATGTATATGAGACTGGCATCTACTTCTTGTAGTTTTTCAGAAATTCTATTTTCTACAGCTTTGTATGACTCTGGTACTTTAGAAAAAAAATCAATATTCTTTACTAATATTTCTCCTCCAGGGATAAAAAGAGTGCTTTTGTAGTTAACTGAGGCAAGGAGTAAGGGTGAGAAGTTAATGCTGCTGTATTTATAGGATAAAATAAGAGTGCCCAGCAGCTACCAGTATTGGTAACCTTTCCCACAACTTATGGATTCTACACCTTGCTTTGCCACTGGTTAACACGGATTTTAAGTGTGTATTTTCGTATTAAGGCTGCATGGATAGGGTTGGTTGGAAAAAGCCAGGTATTACAGGTTGATTCATCTAAATCTGGCAGGTTCCAATCAGGTGCTCAATGTGTAGAGCCCTGCAAATCTGCAGATGTGGATATCCACAGCTCATTTTTGAGGATATAGATGAGGATACAAAATGTTGTATCCACACAGGGCTCTAGGGATGTGATCGTATTCTCTAAAGGACTTGATGGGCTACTACACGTACCTTTGTTAAGGAAGACGAGTATCACTGGTTTCAAACCCTATCGCGAAAGAGTGATGGCATTATGTGGAGCTCTGGTGAGTGCTAAGCACACTCATATTTACCACAGCTGCAATGCAAAGGAGGACAGTGGGGGGTTGTCATATGATGCTAGAATCACCATATAATTGATTAAGATTGCTTTGGTCCCAAAATTGTACAATAAAACCTTAATATAACCCTATATCTTTAAAATTGCTTATAGGATTTTGTTTCAACCTTCCCAGAAAAATTCTACCTTGGAATGGAATGTTGCATGTGAATTTCCAGGGAGAATGGTTTCATTTTGGGAAGCAGGGAGCAGAGGCTGGAATGCAATCTTCACCACTAAGTAACTACTGTAGTATGATTCTATAATGAAGGTGAAATAAGCAAAAGTACAGTGAAACAATTACTGTAATCATACACAATATACACTGTTCCCAACTAATCTGGAGGTTGCTCAAATTCTAAATCTGTTATACCCAAGGCAAAATCAATGATATATATAAAATTCATGTTCTCGATCAAAATTTGTAACAC
Source organism: Pelodiscus sinensis (assembly GCF_049634645.1). Classification (NCBI taxonomy): domain Eukaryota; kingdom Metazoa; phylum Chordata; order Testudines; family Trionychidae; genus Pelodiscus; species Pelodiscus sinensis. The sequence continues at coordinate 205,472,325 of NC_134711.1, forward strand.
ATTTTCAGCAACATAGGAAATATTTGAAAACATCTAAAAATGTTTTCGATTTACTGTTAATGTGAAATAACCATTTTAAAATTCAGAAATTAAATGTGAGTGAAGATACTCCAATGTCTTCAGGAGATAATGCCTGAGACCAAGCATACAATTTAGCGGCTTCATGCTCCCACTCTTCATCTGAAAAGCTAGAATGATCTTCAGGGTTTTCAACTGGTGCAGTCATCCTTTCTTGATGTTCATTTGAGTGACTTCTATTTGTAACATCCAATTTCCAATCCTGAACATTATACACACTATTTATTATATCAAAACAGCAAGAATTTTCTACTTCAGATCACATTATATAGCTTTGTTATGGTAAATTCAGATAAACCAAACAGAACTCAACAGTAGAGATTTGATATTTCTCACTGTTACATGAGTGTGAAAACAAACCCTAGACATGCATTTGTCAAGTCTAGAGGAGCTGATTCTGTGACAGGATTGTGTTGCAGTTACTAATTTACAGTATGAATGTTAAAACATAAGTTTAAAAAGTTTAAAACATTATTGTTGAAAAAAATATTTGAGTGTCTTACACTTTTTTTTTTCTTAAAAATGTTAATCTGTTCAGCTGGTGCTATTATGCATGGGGCTGTAGCACAGGTGCACTTATCAGACCATCTTCTCAAGTGAAGAGAATGAGTAAGTGAATAAATCAGACTTGCTGAGAGATAAAGAACATGTAGTCATCCTAAAGAGAAACTCAGTCTAGAGAGAGAGAAGAGGGCACGAGGCATTAGATGACAACTCTCTCAAACTCTTAGGCAGAAGGTCTAGGGGAGAGATGTGTGAAGAGTAGGAGAATTTTGGGGAATAATCCTGAACTGAGAAGCCTTACTGGGTGAAAAGCCCAAGTTATAAGAGGTCTACAAAGGACTGAGTCAGAAGGGAAGGCTATAAGAAAAGATGATGAAGAGCTGGAAAGACTTAATTAGAGCTGGGTGAATAACTGCCTCTTTTTTGTTTGGTTGCAGTTTGAAAATATTATTGGTTTGAGTTGAATTGAATTTTTTTTAAAAAAACAATCTGGCGAATCAAAAGTTGGAAAAATATGAGTTGAATAAAATGTTGGAGAATTTCTTTTGTATCAAACTGAAACATTTTATATATTTTTTTAACCTTTTTAATAAGATCAAAAGGAATTGAAGGGCTAAGATAGTGATCCTCAAAGTGGGCCATGGGCCCACCTTGAGAGAGCTAAAAGGCCAATCTGGTTTCTTCACTTCATGGCTTTGCAGCCAAGGAGCCAATAGGCAAACAAACTGGAACAACCTATTAGCAGCTTTTTCAAAGCGGCCAGCCCACTTTGAGAAACACTAGACTAGATGTCTAACCAGTCACTCTCCTAGTTCTTTCACTACCCCATCATAGTTTCCTCATCCCAGTCTTATTCTTAGCCTAATTTTTCCATTTTCCATTTTCAAACTTCTGCTCCTAGACTTAGTCTCACCCCGTCAGACTTCTTGCCCACAGCTCCTTGCCCAGTTAGTTCCTGTTCCTTCCCCAACCTTGACATGTTTCTCCAGTTGTCTGTCCACGTTGTGTCCTGACTGGCTCCCAATCTCAGTCTCCCTTCCTGCCCTTTTCATATGTGTCCTCTCCTGCCCCAGATCCTTGTTTCAGTCTCTTAATCCAGCCAGACCCAGATCTCCCCCTGCATTGTGGTTGCTTGTCTCATCACTATTTTCTCCCACCTCATTATTTCCCAGTCACTTTGCTCAACCAGCCCCACCTCTGCCTCCTTATCAGATTTCTCCACTCTGCCCCATCTCACTGCAGTTCCCAGCCTTTAGTCACAGCTCCTTGCAGTGCCTTATGTCTGTTTTATTCAGGCTACATTTAAATTAGATGGTTTCCTTCTACATGCTGCCTGAGTACCTGCCTATAACTGCAGACCAATGAGTACTTCCTGTATAGACATGGTAGAGTTTTGTTCTGGAAAAAAAAATCAGTGCATTTCCTATTTTGTATCATTAACACATCAGTCATTAATGATTTACCTCTCTCTTTTTTTCAAGCTCATAAACTTTTTTCATTTTTGCTACCTTCTGTCGAGCTTGGTGTGAGCGACGTGCTGAAGGTCTAGGCAGTAAAGAGGGTCGATAAGACCTACATGAAGAGGTGGCTGTTGGAGGACAAGGTGTAGGAGACCTAGAAAAGTTGAGCATTATGTAAAGAACCCAAATATGAAACATCTTGAAAGGTATGTTCTATCGGATGCTCTGCTGAATTCTTAAACAAATCAAAGATTAAAAAAAAAGCCTAGACCACATACATAACTGCAAGAACAAATTATGAAGGCATATTCATGATTTCAGGTAAAAATGGCTAGAAAAAATGTTTAAAAAATAGAAAATTCTATGTTAGTTTTAAATCCTTAGGATCCTTTCTTTATCAGGAGTCACACTTCTTAGTAAATCCCATTAGCCTGCTGAGCCCAGAGGTATTCATGTCCCTGTGCCATAGCTTCCATGAGATTGGTGTGCATGCATCAGACATCAAAGATGGCATAATAGCTGCATCAGTCAATTGTTATCTAACACACACACCTTTCTCACTGTTCCTTCTCCTGGCCTCTAAAGTTCCTCTCGTGTGGCTCTGTTCCAGACCCCACAAAACTTACAACTTTTCAGACTGTGTCTATCTAACAGTCTTTCCCTCACCAAAAAAAGTCAAGCACCAATGTTCACTAAAATCAAAGGATATGTCTACACTGCACAGAAAATCCTCCAGTGCTGAGTATCAAAGGCCAGGTCAATTGACTTGGACTTGCAGGGTTCAGGCTGCAGGGCTAAAAATTTAGTTAGTCCCACTTGGGCTCTGAAACCCAGAGCGGGGGAAGAAAGGGGTCTCAGGCTCCAGCCTGAGCAGGAATGTCTACGTGGTTATTTTTAGCCAGACAACAAAAGCCCTGCATGCCTGAGTCAATTGACCAAGATTCTGAGAATTGGTACGGTGGGTTTCTCTCTGCAGTGTAGACCTACCCAATTCACAGCATTTGGTGTGGAGATGTGTGTGACCTACTTCCACCCTGACTTGATTAGCTTCATTAACACAAGTAATTTCTTCCTTGTATATACCCCTGCTTCTGTAGCTTCCACTCTATATCACCTGATAAAGTGGGTTTTTCCCACAAAAGTTTGTCCAAATGAATCTGTTAGTCTCTCAGGTGCCACAGGACTCCTTTTTTTGTGTTTGTGGGTTTGTTAGGCTGTATCTGCCCAAAAAAAAGCCCAAACGTAGGTACCTTTGAGACTAGATAACTTTTAGTTTGCACCACCAGCATCCACATGGGGGAAGTCACAACACATTGGTGCACGTTGCAATTCACAGCCCCATGCTCTGAACTGTGAGGCCATACAGACAAAAGAATCTGTTAACCTTCGCAAGGAGTTGAACTGCATGGTTACCTGTTGTCACAATCAAAGTTGATCAATGGGATATGTGATTTCATTCCAATTATTAGTGAAGAGATGATCACACTGGAAAATTACCAGTTGTGGCAGTAACTGACACATCTCTCCTAGTAGCATTGACAATCCTTATAAGTATGCTATACTATTATGCAAAGGAAAGGGGTTGTTTGTAGCAAGGGAATGACATAAGAGTTCACGAATTAAAGCTGGGGATTGCTGTGGAGGAAAGATAAGGAGATGAGATGGCAACAATTGAATGCATTTAACTAGACAAAGTATAACTAATTAGATGTGTGTCTCATCAGGTGGATTACTTTCACCCTTCATCTACCTATATAATTTTAGATTATAAACTCTGCATTGCAGAGACTGTCATCCTCCGTGTTCGGGGAAAGCAGCTAAGCATTCTGGGTGCTGCCACAACATAACAGAAATCACAGTTGAATGGGAATAAAAATCCAACTACTATTTCACATAGTAGATCTCATTCCTTTGAAACACTGAGATCAGTGAGGGAATCAGAGGGCAATTCACATGATCACTGCCTATACCTATGCTGTAAACTACTGGTTGAACAGGTGACTTCATACTTGATGGCTGTCAATACAGTAATAGCCAACAATGTAACTTTTATAGGAGACAGGAAGATTCCTGACAAATCTGACAGTAATCCTTTAATGAAAAAAAGCTGAAAAAGTCAGCTTACTTTTAAAAAGACCAGAAAAATAAATTCATAAAAAGATGTGCTGGCAATCAAAATAAGAATGACATGACTCAGTGTTATGTTTTCCATTGCAGCGAACATACTTAGGGTACGTCTAGACTACCGCGTTTTGTCGATGGAAGTTTTGTCGACAGATACTGTCGACAAAACTTCCGTCGACAATTTGCGTCCAGACACATGGAGTTCTGTCGACAAAGCAAGCCGCTTTGTCGACAGAACTCCGTAGTCTGGACGCAGTGTTACAGGCAATAACACCTTCTGTCGACAGAGTTCTGTCGACAGAAAGTGTTATGCCTCGTAAAATGAGGTATACCAGCGTCGACAAAACCGCGGAGTTCTGTCGACGTTATGTCGACAGAACTCCGCGGTAGTGTAGATGCTGGTATTGTTTTGTCGACAAAAGTCCACTTTTGTCGACAAAACTAGGTAGTCTAGACACACCCTTAGAGAAAAGATTTGGATTAAGGCCTCTTAAAACCAAGTAGATTTGTGATTTAAAAGAGTATATCAAGACACTTGATATTGACACCAAATATTTCCCAGCATGTGTTAGTGAGAAACACACTGATGGTGGAAGTTAAAAAATGTTATCGGTAATTTTAAAGCAAAATCCAATATATAAAGCAAAATCCAATTTTTCTCTTCTATAGGTGGAGATTTGTGGCACGTACTTGTTATATTGCCAGGAAATGATCATGCAGACCTTTTTCTACAAAAAAATTAAAATGTTGTTGGACCATCTGCAAGACAATATTATTTAGCTGATAATGCAAAGGACTACGAGTAACTCCTGGGTTCTACTCTTGACTCTGTACTGATTTTGTGTATGAACTTTGGCAAGTCACAGAATTCCTCTGTGCTAATTTATCCCCATTTTACAAATGGGTAATTTTACCACTGTCACTGCTGTTTTGTAAACAATAAGTATTTTGAGATCCTTACAATAAAACAAAGGATAGAAATTAAAAATAAAAAATTAAGCTTATTATGGATAAGTTGTTGGGACTTTTTACCTGACTTGAGAAACAGTCATGAGTTGATCATGCCGTGTCTCTTCATTCTGTGGCCTCAGGAGCAGAAATGTCAGTTTCTCCTTAAGTCGGTTTGACAATGTCCCAGACTGTGCATAATCCATTATGTCATACATTATCATTGTTTTGGGAAAGTTTTCCAGAGATAATTTTCTCCAGCGGTTGTCTCTGCCACCAAAGTATGCTGGGGTCTCATCCAGGTTACTGATATACTATAAGGCCACAAAATAATAATAAATAAATGCTTGCTCAAAACCTAATGGAATCTCAGTACAAATCAAAATCTCCCCCATTCATATGTTCTCATCCTCAATCATTTTGATGATGAGCTTGCACATTAAAGAAAACCTTATTCAGAATAAATCAAACAGTTGGAACCCCAGAAATGACCTACTCTGCTTTAAAATTTCTATAATACAATGACATCTATTCTCTGGATCTATCTACCCCTATTACATAAAAATATATACAATTACAACAGAATCACTAAATTTAAACTGATCACAAAAATATGCTTATGCACAATATCAGTGTGAATATCCTTCACTGTTCTAGAACCACCAATAATTAATTGAAATTAAAGTATTGTTTAACATCTTTATGTGCTACCATCCTTCCTACATCTGAGTGGTATATAGCCAATCCTCCAGGATTTGGCTCTAAATTTTTATAAAACAACAATTAACCAGAAAAGGTTTCGCTGCACTAAAACATCAGCAAGTCTTGGTGATAATTTTTCTCTCACTTATATCACTGTAAATCAGACGTAATTCCATCAAAATCACTTCTCACTTATTCCATTTAAAGAGTATCAGAGTATCTGTTATCAGAGGATGATTTTTACCATCCTTGTGTAACCCTGACGATACATATTATAGGATCTAATCCAGACAATTTAATAATTTCTCTGGGGTGTCAGAGAAACACAATCCTAGAGTTTCATTCCGCAGTGTCTTGGATGAATCTCAGATTCATTCACATCTATGCAAGATGGATGTAAAACACTACTAAATCAAATTTCTGTGCTCACAGAGTAGTGTTTTATGTACCTTTTACACTCATTTTGAGCTGATGTTAATGACTGCACAAGTTGTAAGCAGTTAAGAATTGGATCCTTACATTTTCATCTTCCAATTATAGACATGATCAGAGTGACTTTTTCCTCCCAGAAGGGTTTTATTTTTATTATTAAAACCTGTAAGAAAATATTTGAAAACATTTCTTACTTGCATGTAATCTTTCACTGTAGCAACATCTGTTTCATCTATTATTTTGTGGTTTTGGTACTGAAGTTCATCCCATATCATTTGATCATAATATTTCCGATGTCCCATCAACTTGCAAGCATCAACTGCTGCCTAAAAAACCCAGGAAATATACTGTAACTACAAAACAAAACCGTGCACGCACACACTAAAGTCCTCACACTTCATCTCAGGAAAAAGTTTTAATGCTACTGAAATACCAGTACTCAACAAAAAATTAAATAAGGCATTCTGGTTTGTACTCAGAAAGCTCACAATGACTGGAGATGGATTGTCCACTCTGCATAATAAATACTATTATTTATATACTTGTACTATGTAGAAATTCTAGTCATGGTGCAAGAATGCTGTGTCAAGTGCTGTACAAATAGACAAGACAATCCTTGCCCCAGACAACTTACAGTTTAAGCATAAGACAAGAGACAACAAATAGAATACAAGTAAATAATGAGAAAATAGTGGTCCGCATAATGGTGAAACAATTCAGTTGCAAATTTGAAAATAATGCTTTAGTGACATGGCTGCTTCCCCCAGATGCATCAAGTAACTAATCTAGGATTTACATTTTTGATGGAAAATTAAAAGTTAATTATTCAGCCTCCTAATCATTCTTATTTCATTCATGTAAGCTTTTACAGTGACCATTTAATTTGCCTCCCTCTGACAGTATTATTGCTGGAGTGGGTAACAAGCACTACAGTTAGGGTCTTTACTAGCTTTTTAAAAACCTTCATCTTTGTGGCTGAAACTTATCAAGTCTGATTTTTGCCTAATGGTGATATTTGTTTGTTTGAGACTCTGTTTAGAACTGATTCAGAAGGACTGATTTGGTCCACATCTTCACCTTGTATAATTTTCATAGCACTATTCCAGAAAGAATGGATCACAGATCAGACATGAGAATGATAAAAGAATGAAAGGCACTCAAACAACAAGTCAACCAAGCAAAAACAAGAGGCCAGAAACAAGCTGCATCATCCAGATACCATGAAATCACTGAGGAAGTAACGAAAAGTGCCCGTAGGGATAAGAGAAATTTCATAGATGAGACTGCAGAAAAAAGTAGAGGCAGCATCTAAACAAGGGGACTTGAAAACCCTGTATAATACAACTCTAGTCTTGAGCAGAAGGAAGAGAAACCCAAACAAACCAGTCAAAAACAAAGATGGTCAGCTACTTACCACAGTGGGTGAGCAGCTAGCCAAATGGAAGGAGCATTTTGAAGAAGTGTTAAACAGATCACCACCAACAAATTCACCACAGCTAGAAGCAGGAGAACCCCTAGACATTAACACTGGGGCAATTACAAAAGAATGGTCCAAGAATGCTGTTGTACAAGGCAATAAGGAACCTAAAGAATGGCAAGGCAGCAAAACCTGATAATATTCCGCCTGAAGTATTAAAAGAAGGAGGAGCTGCTATAGTGGACAAGCTACACAGTTTGCTAAATCTGATATGGACAACAGAAGAGATTCCAAAGAATTGGAGAAAAGGGCTGTTAGTGAAACTCCCTAAATCCGGTGATCTGTCACTGTGTGAAAAGTGGAGGGGGATTATCCTCATGTCCATCCCAAGCAAAGTATTAATCAGAGTCATCCTAGAACAAATGAAAGATTCCAAAGACCACAAACTACAAGAAGAACAGGCAAGTTTTAGGAGAGGACAATCTTGCACAGACCAGATAGTAACACTTCAGATCATCGTAGAACAATGCATTGAATGGCAAGCACCACTCTACATCAACTTCATAGACTTTATGAAAGCCTTCGTCAGTGTGGACAAGCAGTCCATCTGGACCATCATGCAACATTACGGAGTTCCAGGCAAACTGATTACCATAATCAGGAAACTGTATGAAGAATACTCCTGCCAAGTCATTCATGATGGAAAATTATCAGAAAAATTCCAGGTCACTACAGGTGTACGCCAAGGCTGCCTTCTTTCTCCATTACTCTTTCTGATTGTCCTAGACTGGGTCACAAAAACAGCATATACTGACTCAGGAAGGGGAGTCCAATGGACTCAAACTAGGAAACTTGAAGGTCTAGAGTTTGCCAATGACTTAGCCCTGCTTGCAGATAAACTAGAGCGTGTACAAGAGAAGACGGATGCCCTACAGGAAACAGCTGAGCGAGTGGGCCTTAAGATTAGTCAAGAGAAGACCAAGTTGATGCACATTAACAACAGACAGGAAGATGAAATTACAATTGAAGGAAAAGCAATGCAAGAGGTTGACCAGTTTATATACTTGGGGAGTCTTATCAGCAAGAATGGGGGAATTGAAGAGGATATCAGTGTGAGAACGCGAAAGGCACAACAAGCCTTTACCATACTATGACCAGTCTGGGGTACATGAGCCATTTCAATGAGAACCAAACTACGCATTTTCACTTCTAATGTGAAATCTGTGCTGCTGCATAGCTCGGAGGCGTGGCGTGTTGTCCAGGGCAACACTAAGAGAATTCAGACGTTTGTCAATAAATGCCTTAGACGCATTATCCAGCTAAAGTGGTATGATAGAATGCCAAATGAAACCTTGTGGACCAAAACAAATCAGAAACCAATGGAGGTCCAGATTAAGAAGAGAAAATGGCGATGGGTAGGCCACCTCCTGCATAAAGACTGTGAGGAATGTATCATGAGACAAGCGTTAGAATGGAATCCAAAGGGAAAGAGGAAAAGGGCATGTCCCAAACAAACATGGCGATAAAGCTTCCTGGACAAAGTAAAAGCAGCTAGCTTAACATGGGATCAAATCGAGACTATCGCTAAGGCTCACAAAAGATGGAGAATGACTGTGGAGGCCCTATGCTCCATTAGGAGCCCAAAGGACAAATAGATAGATAGATTGATTGATTTAAAGTCAATGGAGGTATGACATATCAGATTAGGATATGGCCCGTTAAATATAAAAAACACTTTGCCAGTGTAAAAAAAAATTGATTCTTCTAAATGCTGATAACTTTTTCAAACTGCTTTTACACATTAGTAGTTTGGAATAGACACTAGTACTTTAACATAGAAAATATCCCACAGCCTTCCCGTGAAAAAATGTTTTTACTTCACTTGGCATGACTTTGTTTTTCATTTTTTAAAAACATTTTTTTTGTGTGAACTCCCAACATTGAGTGATGTTATAGTACGTATGTTGAGTGGATTTTCTCATTGCCACGGGATACCCTGATCATTCCATCTCTCCCCTCTCGCAATAGAGTACTAATTGCCTATTGCCCTCTCATACAGAAATGTCTGTATTTCAATGGTTTATATCTATAATTACTAGGCCCTCTTGGTAGTAAAGAAGTTGAGAGGTAAAATTATTATAAATAAAAAATAATTGAATTGATCAATGGCCATACCCCATTTTTCTGGTAGTGATTTAAAACCTCTTTTACTCAAGACAATACAGTAAATAAGGACTAAGCCATTTGAAAGGGGGAAAACACACTAGTATGTGCCTTCAGAAATCCAACCTGAAAACCAAGCTTCACCACACAATTTCGAAAAGATTCGTCTGGTTTTGGTCCAAAATATTTTTTGCTGCTTATATTACAGGAATAACAAATACTAGAGTATGGATTTGCTTCTATGCTTGAAGAAAAACAACTTATTATTTGTATTACTGCAATACCATCATGGACCAGGGCCCCACCATGCTAATCTGTTTTCAAATGCAGAACAAAAGGAGATCCACACCCCAAAGACCTTATAATCTAAATGTACACAGTATATCTTTATTGGCACTTATACTAGAGATGAGCATTGTACAGGAAATTATATCAAATAGAATTTATTGTTCAGTGTATTAGAAGTTAAGGTTTTGTTTTTACCTTCATCAACACTGCAAGGATAACCTCTCAAAAGAACATGGTTAAAGGAGTTCAGCAAACTTATAAAAAACAAATCTTTTGATGTGACTAATTTTAGGGGCCTAAAAGTACAGTTTTAGTGTCTATTTAAATAAAGGCAGATTTGAACTTCAAAATAATTGTAAGAACAGTTATACAGAACAGTGTCTATGATGACTAACTTTCCTAGAAAAAAATTAATTCCAAAAAGAATATTGACTTTGATGTACAAAGAGTTTTATATACTATCCTGAAAATATAAAACAATATTGTGTAACGAATGAAGCGGCTACTTATTAGAATTGGAGATGTGTGTGACTGAGGATAAAGATGTTATAAGATTTTGCAAAATAAAGTTCAGAGACAAGGTATAGATTAAATGTAGTAAGTGAAGAAAAAATCATATATAAACATCTAGTAAGTCACCTCACTTGCTGGACTTATTGTTCTTTTTCCACTTAGGTACTTGCTGCCTTGGCCTCCAGTATGGCGAAAAATCTTAAATACAATGAAAGGTGGAAACTTATGACCAGCAAATCTAAAGAAACAACAAACAAAGTTAACTGACACCATAAAGATCAGATCCCTTATTGTTTAAACTGGAAGAGATAACTCTTAGTTAAACACTCAAGATTTCAAACCATCCTCTAAAAACTGTAGGGATAAAAAAACAAAACCCAAATTATAAAATTTAAACATGATTGCCAGCACACAGTTGCTGTGGTGACCTGCACTATTGTAACTCCCTTCAGGCAGAGTGGGGCTTTGCAGCCTAGGTTACGCTGGGGAAACTCAGACCTGAATTCATTTATAGTAAATATACATAAAGACAAAAATGTTGTTAGGGTTAGGTAAGATTGGAAATATATATATATCAGTAATTTAAGAAGTGGAGAAAACTTGACAGATAAGACTTGAAAAAATATTGAAAAGCTAGGAAATGAGATGTGATAAAAATTAAGGAAGAAAAACTCACAATCCTGCATTTCAGACAGTATGGAAATACAAAACCATGATATGTAATTTTTATTTTGTATCCAACATACTGGAGCTGCCCACATTCATGAGGCAATCTAATGTGTGAAGATGAATCGTGTCATATCTATTTTGTGAAAAGAAAATGACCCCAGTGTTTTTGTAAAGCATGCATTAGCTGCATTCAATTCTCTAGATACATTTAAAACAGACCAATATGTTTTAAAAAATCCCCAGAATCTCTTCCAAACTAATAACAGGAACAACTGTTGTCAAAATAAATAGAATTTGTACATTCATGCTAAATGTTTGATCAAAAGCCAAAGAACATCTTTTTTACCTTTTTTTAAAAAGGAATAAAGTTAGCTACCTAAATCTACATGCAGGTTTCTTAGTGACTCATGGAAGCTGCAGAGTGTTCTGAACTCTGAAAACCTGGTCACATATTTAAGTGGCTAAATGGGGATTTAAGAATCTAAAATTAGATCTTGTTTCTGGAAGTCCTGGCCTGACAAACTCTCTTTGACTTGAATGGAGCAAGATTTGAGACACTCGGAAGGAATTTTATTATAGAATTACAAAGCAAGGACTCAATCTGTCATTTTACAGTACAGGATCAGAACTTGGGTTGCCAACTTTCTAATTGCAGATCGAGGACGCCCTTGCCAGCCCCTTTACTGAGGCCTCATCCCCACTGACTCCATCCCATCCCCCCCATCACTTCTTATCCCACATACCCTTGCTCACTTTCACCAGGCTGGCACAGGGGGCTGAGGTGCAGGAAGGGGTGCAGGCTCCAGCTGGGGGTATAGACTCTGGGGTGGAGGTGGGGCCATCGGGTTCTGAGTGCAGAAGGGGGCTCCAGGCTAGGGTGTGGGAAGGGATGAGGGCTCTGGCTGGGGGTGCACACACTGGAGTGGGGCCAGGAATGAGGGGTTGAGGTACAAGAGGACACACAAACGTGGGGGTGGAGCTGAGGGGTTCGCAATGTGCTCTGCAAAGGGCACTGTTCTTGAGGGTAAGAAAATGTTAACTTTCTCTGGTTACTCCGGGTTAGGATAGGGAGTTGGGATGTAGGAGGGGCTATGGGAGTAAGCTCTGGGGTGGCCCAAAAAATGAGGAGTTCCAAATGTGGGAGGAGGCTCCAAGCTGGGGTAAGGGACTGAGGTGTGGGGGATGTGAGCTCTGGCTGGGGTATGTGCTGTGGGGTAGGGCCAGGGATGAGGGGTTTAGGGTGTGGGAGGGAGCTCAAGACTGAAGCAGGAGATTGCGGTGCAGGAGGGAGTGTTGCTTCTGGACGGTGCTGATCTCAGTTGATCCCAGGGAAGCAGTGACATATGCCTCTGCCTCCTAGGCCAAGGAGCGGCCAGGGGGCTCTGTGTGGTGTCCCCATCTCCAGTAGCTGCAGCCCCCAGAACTCCCATTAGGTGCAGTTACCGACATGGAGCCTGCCTGCCTTGTTGCATCTGACCATATTTTAGTGGTCCAGTCAGCTGCGCTGACTAGAGCCAACACGATCCTGTTTTGACCAGGCATTCTGGTAGAAAACTGGATGCCTGGCAACCCTAGTCAGACCATTTATGTGTTGTAAACTTCAGGACTGGAATCTTAATTCCTGCCAAAATGAAATAAGATAATTGAAGTGCGGTCACAGTTTACAAATAGTAAAACACTAGAATTCTTTTTAAAAAATATTTAAATGTTGAACATGGCTATTTGCATTTAGCATTTAATTTCTTTTGTTGAAAGGACAAACTCAAATCAAATGCATTTGTTTGACTGATCACACACTGAATAAACCATACAAAATTCAGATTTCGTAGGGGGCACTTGGAAGCGGTAACTCCGTCCAGAGGACATGGCAGTTGCAGAAATGCATGCTATCTCCACACCCCTTTGCTGAGGCATCTGTATTTGGTTAATGCAGACTAGCAAAAGAAAGGACTTGAGCAATGTAGCTTGTGAATATGCTGATTCAGCTCATCACATGGTCAGGCTCCACTAAGGAAAGGCTCTCTGTGAAAGTCTGATTGCAGTTTAAAGCTGTTCTCCTCTTCCTGAAGCCATGGAGGGAGTAGTGGAAATTGCAAATATCACCAGCTTCCTCAAATGTTAATTTCCACAGAGGACATGACTTATTTCCAAAGTGTTATTTGAATGTTTAAAAATAACAATTAGTGTATATCTGGAGTGTTGTAGAAAAGAAAAATAGCAAAAAATAGTGATGTGGTGTGGTGCAGAAATAATTTCTAAATTAAATGTCTTTAGGAATGTATTGCGCAAGAGGATTTTTCTTGCGCAAGAAGGGGCAGTGTAGATGCTCCTTCTTGCGCAAGAGCCTCTTCTGCAAAAATGGTGGCTCATTAGATATAAAAATGAGACTTGGCGATATTCCACGCTTACCCTCATTTGCATATTTCTGGCGCAAGATCGCGCCAGTATAGACATAGCCTTATAGTTTAAAGTGCTGTTGCAACAGCACTTTAAACTTTAAAGTGTAGACAAAACCTAAGTGTAATGCTGTAATACAAACAACTAATGACACTTTTTTGGTTAACTTTAAAAGTCATCCTGTATGCTGGGTTGAAATAAATATGCATACTTTACCTGAATCTGACTTTACACTGCATACTAGGATCTTTTATAAGTTCAGCTTCTAAAGGACTCACTCTCCTCACAATTTCATATGTAATACAATACTCCTGAAACAGATACAGACATTATTCAAAAAAAATTGAGCGGTTTGGGTTCTTATAATACATTCCAAACCTGTTTCACATAGGAGCTGAGTGTTAATATTTTAAGATGCTCTGATGTTCTTAGATAGCAATTACTATAGAACTGCGATATTTGTTGTTTCTTTTTATGACTCATTTTATTCTTTTACCCCATTATTCTTTACTGAAATTCTTATCTTTTTGCCCTCCTTTTCCAATTTTATAAGTTTTATTTTCTCAGCTTTGCACTACATAAAACAAAAACAAGGTTGTTTTCAATAAAAACAACAAACATTAGGAAATATCTTGCATACAATTTTAGCTCCTCTCTTTTACTCAACCCCACCCCCCAAACTGTCTAGGTAAGTGCTCTCTTTTTTCCTTCTCTATCTGTCGTTCCTTTGCTCTTAAACGATCATCAATCTCTCGCTTTACCCCAGAGACATTACTGAACAAGGGGAAAAAAATTCTGATTCCACTCCAATATTTTCTGTGCTCAGTGACAGACTTATGAGAGCAAAGAATGTGCAGAGCAGTCCACGGCCAAGTCTACACTGGCACTTTATGTCATTGTAACTTTCTGGCTCAGGGGTGTTAAAAAATACCAGTTTACTGTATCACAAGTTATACCAGTGTAATTCCTTGAGGGGTCTTTCCCTTCCCCCTATTTCAGTGGTTCTCAACTCGTTTCAGTCCACGAACCACCAGGCCAATCAAAAAATGTTCACGAACCACCTCCAGCACATGAAGCACAGGACAAATGACACAGAAACTGCTCAGCACAACGGCGGCAGCTACACTGATGCTCAGAACTTCAGATGGACGTTACCAGCAACACAACGCGGTTGCGTCCTAGGTGACACTATGGATGATGCGCCACATGCTTGTGAACACAGCGTAAACCATACTAATGGTGGCGCCTGCTCGCACAGTGTGACTTTGGACAATGTTCCTGTGGACCACCAGTTGAGAACCACAGCCCTATTTGGTTTACAGTGGGTTCTGAGCTCATTCCAGAAGAAGAAGGTCCCCCTAGAAGAGTAACTGCATCAGTAGCCAAGCAAAGTTGTGTGGGTAAGTGTCCCTCTGTATCAATGTCCTTGTCGTGGGTAGTTTACAGCCAGGAGGGGAAAGGCTTTTCCAGAGGAGCATACCGCGGCCCGAATGGTCTGTGTTAGCAGCCTGAACAGCCTCCTGTCGATGTGACTCCACCAAGCTCGCTGAAGAGTTTTAGCTGCCAGCTCCTCTTCTGTCCTGACAGCCAAGAGACACGAGATCAGCACCCCAACCCCCTGCACTTACAATAGGGGCCCATGGGTCTTGTTTTGGCCAAGGCAGCTTCTTTTTTAAAGCCCCGTCCCAGCTGCCCTGGCGTTTTAAAAGTGGCCACGTGTCCAGTTTGCCGCCGTGCTCAGCTGGGACAACCGGCCCTTGTTTCTCACAGAGCGGCGGAGAGAGCAGGGGCACGGGAGGGGAGCAGCCAGCCCCGCAGCTGGCGGGGGAGGGGCTCAGGCGAGCAGGGGGGGGATATGCCCCCCCCCAAGCAGAGCAGAGACAGCGGGACCGTTTGGGGGCGCGGCAGCAGCGGGGACACGGTCCCGGCACGGAGGGTGACGTTGCGAGGAGGGGGGAAGGGAGCGGGTGCCCCCGAGCGTCCCCACGGCCTCCCTGATGGTGGCCTCGGCCTGGCAACGCCGAGACCCCGCCCCAAGCCGGCGCGCGAGGGCGGCGAACACGCGGGGAGGGGGCGAGGCGGTTACTCACAGCCGCGCGGGATACCGCGCCCCGCTCAGCATCCTGACCCGGCGCCTCCTGGTTGCCTAGAGACCAGGGCACGCGGGGCCGGGACAGGCCACGCCCCCCCTCTTCTCTCCTGCCCTTCCCCCGCCGGTGTTTGTCGTTGGACCGCCAACGCAGCGCGTGCGTCTCTGACGTCATCGCGCAGCGACCTGGACGGGAGCAGCGCCGCCGCGATGTTCAAGGTGAGAGGAAAGTCCCGCGCGCGCGGGGTCCGTGTCCCGCCGCCCGCCCGCCCTGCGGGAGCCTCCTGCCCAGCGCGCTGCTGCCGGGGCCCGGGCTAGGGAGCCACCGCTGCCGCCAGCCCCGGCTGGGTGACTCGTGTGCCCGGCCCCGCCCGCCCGCGCCGAGCGCTGGCCCCTGCGCGACCTGCCTGCGGCGCCGGGTGCCGGTGCTCGCTGCGTGTTCTCCAGGGCTCCCTCTGCTTCCGTGCCGGGCTGTGCATGGGCCTTGCGGGCACGGGCGGCCTGGCAACAGGGGGGGCGCAGGATAAAGCGGTGCCGAGCGAAATCCTCTCCCGGTGGGACTCCGATGACCTGCAGCGTTTGCTACTTGAGATGCGGCCTCAGTTCTGCAAGTCACCGCAGCCGAGCGAGTGGAGCCGCACTCTTGTGGCCGGCACCCGCAGGTGTGTTTTCGTGGTGTGGTGCTATAAGCTGGGCGGAGGCCTGAGCATGGCTGTAAACCCGGTGCCTCCGTTTTGAGCCCAGCTTAGTAAGCCATTTGCGCTCCAGCACAGGCCTGGGAACAGCCTGCTAGGCAGATTGGTTGAAACAAAGGGGAAGAAGACATGGTTCGTTCTCAGAATGGAGAGAGGGAGTGTCCTCCAGGAGTCTGTACTGGGACTATTGGCGTTCTGCAGTCATAAATAGTCAGGAAAAAGAGGTAAACTGGTGGCAAAATTTGCAGGTGATACAAAATTTCTGTAGCTAATACAAAGTATAGTACAAAGCAGACTGCAAAGAGTTACTAAAGGATCTCCCAAACTCTATGATAGGGCAACAAAATGTTAAGTGAAATTCGGTGTAGGGATGTGAATGGATAACTGGTTAACTGCTTAACAGGTGATGCCTACCAGGTAACCATGAGCAGAGGGCCATTCCAGCCTGCTGGCTGACAGCCTCCCATGGGGCAGGGCTGGCAGCCCCCCAAGCAAGCTGATGGCTGTGGCCAGACTGAAGCAGCCCCTACCCACAGCAGATAGGGTGCTCCAGCTGCCCTCCTTTTAATCAGTTAATTGGTTAAACACCGTGTTTAAAGATTTTACATCCCTAGCCTAAACTACAGAATTAGGTAAATGTTAGGCAGCTTAGCACAACCATTTTGAGTACTCTTCAACATCGACATAACTCGAAGAGGCACAGGGCTTTTATTGATGTAAAGCGACATAGTGTCCTTATAGACCAGGGAGCGGCAACCTAAGGTAGCAAGTGCACCGCCTGAGTTCACACACTATCTCAGTGGGCCACAAAATTGTCATAATAATAAAGATGGTCTCCTGGAATAGGGTAGTTTTGCCAACCACTTCTGTACCTAGAGTTTTTGAGGTGTGCCAATTGCACACAACATTGTGAGAACTGTGTGCTCCATCTGCATCCAGAGTGCTGCTATAGTTCAATCAGCACGCACCTCACTTCATGTGCCCTTGCTTTGTGTATATGTCACTTTTGTAATACTTGTAGGGAAAAATCTATGCAGATTGAAACCAGTGGAATCTGGCAATGCTGTTCAAGAGCAACAGTGAACAAAATATCTCATGGGCCTCACATAGAACCCTAGTGAGCTGCAGGTTGCCTGCTATGGCTATAACACTGTACTTATACTGGCTGTTAGCCGTCATTCTTATCAAGAAAGCTGGGCTGTCACAGTTGCAGGGAGCCCTTGTGCTGCATGAATAATCCCAGTTCCCCACTCCCTTTGGGAAGTGCTGGAACTTTGTGGATACTCTGGCTCCTTGTTGCCAGGCACACCTCCAGGCTCTTGGTGCTCCACTGCAGCTGGGCTCCCAGCAGGGAACTCTGTGTCCTAAGTCTGGGCTCCCTGCAGAAAGCCTTATGGCAGCACCAGGGCTCCCTGTGGGGAACTCGGGCACAGCCTGGTGGGGAGCCAACAGCCCAAGCTATCAGTACTCCACACTACCCCATAAGTCAGCAGAATTAATCTTGGTGAGATTGTGCACTATTGGATATGAATCAGTGCACTGATTGCTACTGTTACTATAAGTCAGTCTAATATAGACAGACTTCTATTTCTATATGCATGTGCGCTAAGACTTCATATTTGACAGTTTCACATGATAAGCTAAGTCAGGATATCTTCCTCTGCTGCTATATTTTCTTAATGAAATCTGCCTCTTCTAATCCACTTCCAGTTAATTCATGCTGTTTGCTGCTGTGTTTGGAGCAACTGGTAAACAAATAGCTCCTCTGGAGAGAGATGTTCTGTAAGCACCTAATCCTGGAAAGTCTACACATGTGGAAAGTTAAGCACATGTTGAAATTTAAATAAGAATGGCCACACTGGGTCATACCAATGGTCCAACTAGCCTAGTATCCTGTCCTTTAACAGTGGCCAGTGCCAGCTGCTTCAGAGGAACTGAACAGAACAAGTAATCATCAAGTGATCCATCGCATGTCGTCCAACTCCAGCTTCTGGCAAACAGAGAGTAGGGACATCCTAACTAAAGGCCATTGGTGGACCTATCCTCAATGAATGTATCTAGCTTTCTTTTGAACCCTGTTAAAATGTTGGCCTTCACAGCATCCCTGGCAAATAATTCTACAAGTTGATAGCATGTTGTGTGTAGCAGTACTTCCTTTTGTTTGTTTTAAACCTGTGTGATTATTAATTTCATTGGGTGAGCTTTAGTTATTATGTGAAGGATCAAATAATGCTTCCTCGCTCACTTTCACCATAGCAATTGAGATTTGATAGACCCTCTGTCATCTCCTCCTTTAGCCATCTCTTTTTCAAGCTGACCAAGTCTAAGACATTTGTACTATGTCTTTCTTACTAATAAACTAGAAAGATCAGCCCTTAAACACTGAAATAGTTTTTAAGATCTTAAAAATTTATGAATTTACCATACAAATCTTTCATTGCCTATCTTTTACTTTCTACTAGCTAGTTTACAGACTTCTAAAAGTTCCAAAACACTATTGTTCCCAATCATTTTTGTCACTTTAGCTACGTCTAGACTGGCATGATTTTCCGGAAATGCTTTTAACGGAAAAGTTTTCCATTAAAAGCATTTTTGGAAAAGAGCGTCTAGATTGGCACGGATGCTTTTCCGCAAAAGCACTTTTTGCGGAAAAGCGTCCGTGCCAATATAGACGTTCTTTTCCTCAAAAAAGCCCCGATCGCCATTTTCGCGATCGGGGCTTTTTTGCGGAAAACAAATCTGAGCTGTCTGCACTGGCCCTTTTGCGCAAAAGTTTTGCGCAAAAGGACTTTTGCCTGAACGGGAGCAGCATAGTATTTCCGCAAGAAGCACTGATTTCTTACAGTAGGAAGTCAGTGCTTTTGTGGAAATTCAAGCGGCCAGTGTAGACAGCTGGCAAGTTTTTCCAGAAAAGCGGCTGATTTTCCGGAAAAACTGGCCAGTCTAGACACAGCTTTTCTGTTTAGCAACTTTTACTTGCTTGTATGGTTGTGAAATTAACGCGTCTTTGCTTACTATCCTCTGTAGCATCTGAAGCACTTTTATTCATGTATTCCATTTCAGCTGTGGCCAGCACACCTTAGGGAATGTTTATAACTACTGCACAACTATCTTAAAATAACTGATTTTTAAAGTGATTAATTTCACATTAGTTGCATTGAATGTTTTACCGGACTTCTGTTGCTCATAATGATATTTTCATATAATTGTGTCTGGTCAGATGTATCAGAATAGCATTTTAGATGTTTTTTCTAACATTCTCTCCTTATGCAATCTTTTATAGTTAAGATACTGAGAGTTAGTTAATTGGAGCTTGTAAATAGCTTGATTACCAAGTTTGTGTCCCAAGAGAAAGTATGTTACAATTATGCCTTCAATTAATGTTCTGAAAGAATTTATGTTCATATATTTCAGAGAGTTCATGTGGTTCTTTTAAAAAAAATTAAATTGAACACATGACAGTAAATTACATGTCAGATTTCATAGACTCATAAGGCTGGAAGAGACCTCAGGGAGTCAAGTCCAGCTCCCACCCAAGGCAGGACCAATCCCAACTAAATCAACCCGCCAGGGCTTTGTCAAGCCAAGACGTAAAAACCTCTAGGAATGGAGATTCCATCACCTCCCTAGGTAACCCATTCCAGTGCTTCACCACCCTCTTACTGAAATAGTTTTTCCTAATATCCAACCTAGACCTCCCCACTGTAACTTGAGACCATTACTCCTTGTTCTGCAATCTGTCTGTACTGAGAACAGCCTCTCTTCATCCTCTTTGGAACCTCTTTGGAAGTTGAAGGCTGCTATCAAATCCCCCCTCACTCTTCTCATCTGCAGACTAAATAAGCCCAAATCTCTCAGCTTCTCCTCATAGGTCATGTGCTCCAGCCCTCTAATCATTTTGGTTGCCCTTCCCTGGACCTTTTCCAGTGCATCCATATCTTTTCTGTAGTGGGGGGCCCAGAACAGGACGCAGTACTCCAGATGTGGCCTCACCAGTGCCGAATAAAGGGTAATAATCACTTCTCTAGATCTGCTGGCAATGCTCCTCCTAATGCAACCTAATATTCCATTCACCTTCTTGGGTACAAGGGCACACTGTTGACTCTCATACAGCTTTTCATCGACTATAATCCCCAGGTCCTTTTCTGCCGAACTGCTACTTAGCCATTCATTCCCCAGCCTGTAACAGTGCTTGGGATTCCTCCATCCCATGTACAGGACTCTACACTTGTCCTTGTCGAACCTCATCAGATTTCTTTTGGCCCAATCTTCTAATCTGTCTAGGTCTAATCTGTCTAGGTCACTCTGGACCCTGTCTCTGCCCTCCAACATATCTACCTTTCCCCCTAGCTTAGTGTCATCTTCAAACTTGCTGAGGGTGCAATCTATCCCCTCATCCAGATGTTGAATAATAATAAAGATGTTGAACAAAACTGGTCCTAGAACCGATCCTTGGGGCACTCTGCTAGAAACTGACCGCCAACCTGACATTAAGCCGTTGATCACTACCCGTTGGGCCCGACAATCTAGCCAGCTTTCTGTCCATCTTAAAGTCCATTTATCCAATCCATACTTCCTTAACTTGCTGGGAAGAATATTGTGGGAGACTGTATCAAGAGCTTTGCTGAAGTCAAGGTATCCACTGACTTTCCCATATCCACAAAGCCAGTTACCTCATCATAGATGCTAATCAGATTGGTCAGGCATGACTTGTCTTTGGTGAATCCATGTTGACTATTCCTGATCACTTTCCTCTCTTCCAAGTGCTTCAAAATGGATTCCTTGAGGATCCCCTCCATGATTTTTCCAGGGACTGAGGTAAGGCTGACTGGTCTGTAGTTCCCTGGATTGTCCTTCTAACTTTTTTTTAAAAGATGAGCACTACATTTGCCTTTTTCCAGTCATTTGGGATCTCTCCCAATCTCCATGACTTTTCAAAGATAATGGCCAAAGGCTCTGCAATGACATTTGCCAACTCCCTCAGTACTCTCGGATGCATTAAATCCGGACCCATGGATTTGTGTATGTCTGGCTTTTCCAAATATTGCTTAACCTGTTCTTTCTTCACCGAGGGCTGCCCTCCTCCTTCCCATACTGTGTTGCCTGGTGCAGTAGTCTGGGAGCTGACCTTATCTGTGAACATAGAGGGAAATAAAGCATTGAGTACTTCAGCTTTTCCCACATCATATATCACTAGGTTATATCACTAGGTTATCTTCCTCATCCAGAAAGAGTCCTGAAAATGAATTTTCTTAATGGATTTATTTTGAGTGAGTGTATTACCAATGTTCAGGATAAATAACAACTAACTATAGATTTAAGATATCATATGACTTGCACTTCTACTTAACAATCTACAATCTTTAGTGGAATTGCTACAGAAACCACACTTATAAATGTGGTTGTTAAAAAGAGTAGTATTTTTTTCAATGCAGCAGGAATGGTCTCTAGTGCCATCTATTGATACGTAGTAGGAATTGACTGAGGAATATTCCACAACTTTGGAAAAAAAATTAGTTCTGGCTTGGAGTGACATGTACAATTTGTAATTTCCCACGGAAGGGGGAGTCTAGAACTCTTGGATTTTTTTTAAACTGTGAAAGGAAGCAGAATCTAGGCACCTAACAATCCCAAGCTTTGAGGCCCCAGTTCAGCCGTGGCTCTGATGACGTCTAGGCTCCTGTCAGGAAACTCTGACCAGAATTTCTCATTGCTTCCTGACTCCTTACTTTGGAGCCAGGCATCATAGCTCTGCTGCAGAGATCCAAAAATTTCCTGGGTCCCCACCCCTGGGGCACTGCACATGGCAGAGGTTCCCCAGAGCTGCAGACCCAGGAAGATCTGGGGCTACTGACAAGCTGGCAAAAAACTAGGTAGGATTCTGCCAGAAGAAGAGCAACAAACATGATATAAGATTTAGAAAATATGACCTTTGAGGAAAGATTAGGCTGGTCTGTGCTATATGGCAGGGGAGAGCAATAATTTTTTATGGTAGAGCCACTTGAAAGAATTTTGTAAGTGGTCAGAGGGCGCACTTTTCTTTGATATTAATCAAGGTGATGTGGGATGGAAGTTGGGTACAAGAAGGAGCTCTGGGTAGGGGACTGAGACACAGGAGGGGATGTGAAGTCTGAGAAGGGGTTCAGGTTCAGGAGAGGAATCTGACATTGGGGAGGGGTGAAGGGTCTGGGAAGGAGTTATGACTTGAGGCAGGGGGTATAGGAGGGAGTGCAGAGGATTTGGGTTGTGGCCTGAGGCAGGGAGTTGGAACAGGGGAGGAGGTGTTCAAGCTCTGGCTGAAAGGCATTTACCTTAGGCAGCTCCTGGTCAGCAGCCCAATGGGAGCCTTGGGCAGGCTCTTGCTGCGACCGGCTCCTGGGGCCAGCTTGTGCATCTCTGAGTGGCATGCCTCGGGGAGGGGGGGGGAGAGGGGACGGTTTCTACATGCAGCATGTGCCCATAAGCATGGCATAGGTACTTCCCATTGACCAGTTTCCAGCCAACAGGAGCTGTGAGGATTGTGCTGGGGGTGTCTCCATGAGCTGCCTCCACCCTGGCTGCAACTATTGCGGCAGTGATGGCTGCCAGAAGTCTGCATCCTTTAAATCACTGCTGAAGTTCCGCATAGTGCACTCTGGGAAACAATGAGGGCGGGCTGGAGGTGGAGGGAGCACAGCATGCTCCAGGTGGCATTGAGGGCTGCTTGCCCCCAGTCTCGCCCCTTCTGTCTGAGGCCCTGCATATTCTAGAGCACAGAGCCGCTACCCCCCCCTTTTGCCCAGAGGCCCAGCAAGGCTGTCAATCCCATGCCTTTCTCATTGCTATGTTGGCTAGAAGGTGGATTTAAAAAAAAAAACACCCGAGTGGCATAGCTATTCCAACAAAATTTGCAGCGTAAGACCTGCCTCTTGAAAAAATTAGGTTTGTTTGGTCTGAAGAAAAAATGGTCAAGGGAGAGGAATTGATCTTCAAATATGTAAAAGTTTTATATTAAAAAGATAGTGATCAATTGTTTCTATGTCCACTGAACATAGGCAAGACATAATCTTCATTTGCAGCAAGAGAAATTGCTTAAAGCAGCATTTTTCTTTTGCATAGCAAAGTATCAGAGCAGTATTAAGTCAAGTGTTCTGCGGTAAACTTTTGAAAGAACTACCATAACTTCATAATTATGTAATTTTCTTAACTCTGAACAAGAACAGTTCATGCCAAGGTATTTTCAATCCTGAGCTTCTATTGCATGTGCTCCTTAGTTGTGAGGGATGATAGCCAGCAAAGTGGGAATTTGAAGTGAAAGCCTTAATTGTAAAATGGCTTATAAAATTCAGTCCGGAAAATTGAGGTGTTTAGAGTGGTAACTCACTAATTTTTGCATGAATGCCAGTGGTTTATTCTCAGAGCTCTGATATATTGGAATTATCTGTCCACTTTTAACAATGTCATTTTGCTGTTGCTTTTCACTTTAAAAACAGCTTCTTGTTAGGTTCAATATCAGACTGATTTTTAATTTCACTAATCTTAAAGTTAATTACTGTTACCCTTGATCTCTTGTTATGACTACATTAAAATATAAATAGTGCAAAATATTAACCACACTTTAATATTTAAATCATATTTTTCTTCCTTCTATCTACTTACTTTCAGTACTGGTTCAAAGTAGATTAGGGTGTGTATACTAAGGATATTAAAAGGCGAGTAATTGGGTAATCGTGTAGTCGATACAATTTGTATTGACTACACCAGGGGTCAGCAACCTTTCTGAAGTGGTGTCCCAAAATTTAATGCTCCTGCCCTGGGCCATGCAGCTGTCTTTCAAGTGGGGAGGAGCTCTTTCCACCACACGCCCCACTTAGTCTCCTGCCCTGGGCTCTGCTCCTGCTTTTCCTGCAGGGAAGAGAGGAACAGCGTGCACATGCTTTCCCGGAAGTCGGATGAGGCGCAGAGCCTCAGGGGTTCCTCCGTACGCAGGAAGCCAGCATTGGCTCTAATCTTACAGGGGGGGTGTGATGGTGGATCGCCAGCACGGGCTGGAGTCAGGGTGGCTTGTGGGGCTTCTGGGAAATGAGAGAGACAGGAGTGGGTGGGTGACCCCATGGTGTCCAGCCCTGCTGTGGGTGGGGTCCTGTGGGGGTCTGGTCCATGGTGCCCTCGCCTTCCTGCCAGGGATTCAGGTGCCTGGAACCAAAGTGGCTTTGGGGCAGGAGGATTTCCCATGTGTTTACCTCTCCCCTCAGCTGCCCCCTACCAGTACCTAGCCCCTGAGTTGCAACCCGGCAACTTACCCTATAGCAAAGTTGTTCTCAAACTTTTTGGCCCATGGACCACCTGGCTCAATGTAAACCTTTTTGTGGATCACCACTTGCTAATGGAACTCACCATTAATTACATAATTATGCCTGAGCCATTTTGCTAGTGCTGCAGCTGGGGAGAACAATTTAATTTAAATTATTAAACAGATTAAGCATTTTAATTTTCTCATGTTAGTTTATCAAGCTTTATTTTAAATAAAGTAAAATATTAATTTATGTCCAACACAAAAGGTTTCAATGTTTTCTTTATTTATGGCAGGTGTGGGGAACCTTTTTTGTATCGGGGTCACTGACCCATAGAAAAATCAGTTGGGGACCACACAAGTAAGGAGCAAAAATACTCCTCCCAAAACCCCTAACCTCACTGATGTGGCCTCCAGCTGACACACCTCACTCCTCTGGCACTCCAGCCCCACGTGGCCCCCCTGCACTGTTGTTTCTGATAGAGGCAGCAGCATGAGGAAGCAAGCAGCACTGCAGAGACGGTGCTGGTGGGAACTGGCTTTTAAGCCTGCTCCCCCCTTGCTGCCTCTGATATAGAGGCAGTGGGGGCATGCAAGCAGTTGACTAATCAACTACTCTTTTACCTCCCTAGTACATTCATAGTGTACTATGGGTTTTTAAACTTCGGGCGGGGGGGAGGGAAATTGTGCTGTGCCCTTGATGTTTGTTGTTTCTTAAAACCATGCATTTTCATTCGTGCCTGTTCCTCATTCCTCAGAATAACACACAATATTTCCAAATGTTGGCACATTCAAAGTAGGGATGTTAAATATCGGTTAATTGAATAGTCAACCTTGTGAATTCTTATTGGTTAGTCGACTATTCTATAGTGCCCAGGCAGCTGCTGTCTAGGGGGGATGGATCTGAGCTCCCGGACCCGGCACGAGCCGGAACTGAGCTGGGCTGCTTGGCTCCTAATACATAGGGCTCGCCAAGCGGCGGTGAGCCCTGCTTGCCAGCTGCGCGGTTCTGCGCATGCACAGATCACTCTACGCCGGCTCTTCCGGGTAGTAATCTACTCGCCACGGGTGAGTAGATTACACTATTTGTCGAGCACTGCTCATACACTTTAAATGCAGAGCTGCAGCGGCGGTAGGTCCAGGACACAACGAAATCTGGGACTGAGCTGGGCTGATGGCCAGCCTGCTAAAAAATGTACTGAAAAGGGGTGGAAGAACTGTGGGGGGTGCGTTCGTACCCTCCCCGGCACACGGACCTGTGCAAGATCATTTTTTCAATTTAAGTGCAATGTAAGATCTACCACAAACCCAAATCCCCTTGCCCCACCTCTTTCCTTCCCTTTCTTTGAGGCCTTGCCCTTGCTCCACCCCTTCTCTCTGAGGCCTCACCCTGCTCACTCTGTCCCCTTACTTCCCTGAATCTCATTCACTTTCACCAGGCTGGGGTAGGGGATTGGAGTAAAGGCTCTGGTCTTGGGCCAAGGAGTATGAAGTGCGGGAGAGGCTCCGGGCTTAGCTCAGGGCAGGGAATTAGGGTCCAGGAGGGGTTTCAGGATGCAAGCTCTGGGAAGGAGTTTGGGTGCAGGGGTGACTCATGCCTGGGGCAGGAGAATGGGTGCAGGAGGAGGGTCAGGGCTGGGACAGCGGTTCAGGAAGTAGGCTCTGGCTGGGCACCGTTTAACTGAGATGGTGGGTGGTGGAGCAGTGGGGTTGAGACAGGCTTACTCCTGGCCTGGCCCTGCACCACTCCTGAAAGCAGTTGGCATTTACAGCAATGGCTTAATGGCATCATGCACTGCCCCTCTTCTACAGGCACTGAGCCCACAGCTTCTATTGGCCACGGTTCCCCATTACTGATCAATGGGAGCTGCAGGAGTGGTGTCTCCAGACAAGAACAGCATGTGGAGACCCCCTGCTCTGCCTTTCCCAGGGGCTGCAGGGACATGCCAGTCACTTCCAGGAGCAGCAATTAAAACAGAGATAATTACTCCAGCCATGACAGGTTTGGCATTTTAGAGCTCACTACTCAAAGAATTATATTTAAGCATAAGAGAGAAATCAAAATTATGAAATACACACAGCAGTCAAAATTCAAAAATAACCCACTTTGCAAGCTGTAAAAGAAGTAACAACAATCCCCACATATGTTTTTGGTCGGGAGATAAGAGTGAAGGACAGCGTGTGTTAGTGAGAACGACAGATACACACACTGTGTGAGAGTGACAGAGATTTGCATTGCCAAGCTCCCTCCATCCCCTTGTCCCTGTGTGGAGATAGGGTATAGGAGTGGGGGGAGGAGGGACACCCTGACATCAGCTTCCCCCCTCTTCTCCCTCCCACACCGTGCACAGCAAGCAGGAGGCAGCTCCAAGGCAGAGGGCAGTGTGGAGGCGCAACACTTGATAGCTTCCTGGCCAAACCTGTCAGGATCACCCGTCAGAGGCTCCAAGATCTACTGGTAGAGGAGAAAAATTGCCAGTGTCTGTCAGAAAAACTAAGATTATGTAAAATGTATATAGTTTGTTTCCAAATAAATTACTACATGATCAATCCACTTGTTTTAAGAATTTGTTAAATTGTATATAAATGAAGAAACCAGTGGCAAGTAAAGGAAAAATAGACTTTCTAATGTATTTTTGGACAAATTTCAAGTTCAAAGTTTAAAAAAAAAATTACATTGATAAATTTACAGCAGCTAAACTGGAAATTTTTTCATTGGTTAGATTCATATCATGTGTTGGACTGTTGTTTTTCCCCCTTGATCTTTACACAGTCACTTCCTGTCCTTCATCTCTGTAGAAGTAATTGCTTCTAGCAGAAGATTTTTCTCTAATTTACGCATGTCATTCTAGAACACAAACTTTGTGTCACAAGATTATAGTAATTGGTAGTCATATCTTTACCAGAAGGAGGTCTGAGGAAACTGACCTAAATGATCTAGTAGTTTGAACATTCGGCTTTGTTTTTGAGTGCTTTGTTTCTTCTTACAGGGCAAGAGGACATGTATTAGCTCTAGAAATCTTGAAACTAATACTCTTGCATACTATATAGAAGAAAGCATAAACTTTAAAATGTCAATGTAAAACATTTAGTTTTACAGTCATTTTATATAAAAATCTGTTTTTAAAATTACATTTATGCATGGTGCTTAGATATGTCTCTCTCCCACACAAGGCAGGTATGAAATATTTTGATTGTGAAACTGCAGCCTCTTCTTTCCATTTAACAAGAGAGGGTGAGAAAACACAACTTTCCATTTTAATTGGTTAACCTGTTAAAGCGGGAGATGGGGAGCGCTCCAGCCTCCCACAGGTTAACTGTAAATGGTCAGCCTCAGCCATTAAGGGTGAGGCTTACTGGTTAATCTTTTACATCCCTACTTTCCACCCCAGAAGGCTCTGATTGACCTGGGGGCAGCAGGGGAAAGCATGCTAAATCTCCTCCCACTGCCAGGGGCATTGGTACCTAGAGAGCACCACCAGCTTTTCAGAACAATTGGTGGTTCTCTCAGGGGGGAAGGCAAAGACATTGATGTGGGGGTGGGAGAGTGTGGAATCAGGGTCTATTGGTGGGGAAGCATGTGTCCTGGCCCCGCCCCTTCTGCCTGATGCCCTGCCCCTTCTGGGGTGGCCAGGTGCCACTTAACAATTTCTGAAGTAGCCCCCAGTAAAAAATTATTGCCCACCCCCTATAAAGAGACACCAATCTCAGTGGTCAGTGAAGAAAATGAATGTCTGAAGGATATTTTAGGAGAATAAGCTCTGCCAAACAATGTCACATGATGGTCCATTTACTCTAGTATCCTCTCTTACGGTAGTTAGTACAGATGTTTACTTTAGAGGAAATATTATGCAGCTTTGTAGAAAATTATGTATGGAATATTTGGTTCATAACTAATGTTACCTTAAGATGGGGAAATACCAGTGCCTAAAACCAGCCCCCTGACTTTATGCAATGAAGAAATGGCCATTAGTTCATTCTTGACCTTTGTAGTCCAGGATGCAAGGGTGGGAAGATCATCTTCTCTGTTCCCAACTGCTGGTCCATGAACCCTTGCTTGCCGGGCCATGGCAAATTGCTTGGCCACAACCCCAGCTTTTGATTAGCCTTGCCTGCTGGGGTTCCCTATAAGGGAATTCCCTTCTGACCATTTCACCATGCAGCATCAGGGTGAATGAGGCGGAGGGCAGAGCAGGGGCAGCCTCACCATGGCCCTGGTTCCAGCTCCGACAGCCACTACGTGGCCCAGCTGGCAGGACTGTGTGAAGAGTGGCTGTGGTGCTGGGGGGGGGGAGGAAGCCACGGCCACATGGTGAGCAGCCGGGGGCAGGGCCTGTGCCACAGCTGCATGGTGGGTGGGTGGCTGGATCCTTCTCTGGAGGAGCAGGGCTCGGGCCTGCCATGTCTTCATAGCGGGGGAGTGTGGCGTAGTGGGGGTGCTGTCTGCTCTGTGACCTGGGGTCCCCCTGCGCTGTGATGTGAGATTCTCACTGACTCTCCCAAATGCGTATTAACCCAGACACCCAGGCTCAGCTTCCCAGGGAGAGAGACAAAGGGAAGAAGGCGGAGACCAACACCTGGCTGAGGGGCAAGGCTGGAAGAGAGTTTTAGTTTCTGTCTGGAATCATGGAGGAGGCAGCCGAAGCAAGGGGGCTGGGAGTTAGGGGCCCAGTCTCCCCCATCTCAAGGGGGGCTGAGGCATCCTAGGCCTGGCCCTGTAACCAGATTACATCTATGCTGTGCTGTATTCTGAAGAAGCAATAAACTCCCTCTATTCTACTGGCTGGTGGAGTCTGTTCGTGCCACTACTGGGGTGCAGGAGTCGGGGAACCCCGACGCGCCATCGCAGGGAGGCCGAGGCTTGCTGGGGAAGGGTCTGGGACCTACTGCGGGGATGAGAGAGATAGAACCTACTGTGTGGTGGGGGGTCGGGATCTGCTCCATCCTGTGGGTGGCTGCTCTGGATGCCAGGCCAGGGCTGAATAAAATAATATGGAGTTTGGAGTGTATGAAAGATACATATTTTAGTGAACAGAAAATGTTTCATTTACTCATTTACATATTTACTATTTGCATAATGAATATGCAAATGTTGGTCCACTGCAAGTTTGGGTTTTCTGGTCCCCGGTATAAGAAAGGTTCAGAACCACTGTACTTGGGCATTGATTGCTCATCCTTCATTATGAGTGCATTTAAATTTTTCCAGCTTTGACAGCTTGACAGCTTAAAAAAAAATAAGGCCATCCAGCAGCCTAGAAGCTTGTTTACATGAACGTGTAGTTTGCTTGAGTGCAAATGTATACTGACTGCACCACTCTGCAGTGCACTGTATTTGTGTGGGTCCTGCTGTAGACAGAAGAAATCATCACAGCAGAAAGCTCCATTTTGTCCCTTAGCTCCTTTTTCCTGTTTATCTTGTGAGGCAGAGTAGAATTTATTTTTCCTAAGGGTATTTTTAAAATTCTTGTTAAATATTTTGAGACTAGAAAGAAAAACAAAACAATGGAACATGAACCAGTTTACTGATAGTTTGCCTCCAATTCTAGTGTCTACAGCAGTGTTTTCCAATTTTATTTGGCCATGGAACCCTTTTAAACTCATAAGAATTTTGCGGAGCCCTAATAACAGTGTTATATATGGAGCTGAAAAAGTAGACCACAAATAAGTAAGGATAATAATAAACAAATGATAAACAAGGTCACGAGATCAACATTTAGTTTAATTGCACATCATTTTTTAAAAAAATCATAAAATGTTATTGTAAAGGAATTTTCTCGCTGAACCCTTATTTTCTCTTCGCGGAGCCCCGGGGTTCCATGGAACACCATTTGGGAAACACTGATCTACAGATACAGCTGAATTCTGCTCACAATTTGCAAAAGCCACACTTGTCACTGTATTTTCATAGCCAAAAAAAAGACAAAGCACTGTCGAGAAAATTTGTGCACTTATACAGTACTTTTTGGTAGGCGCTGAATAGCAGTAAGAGTGAAGCAAGTTGAAGGTACAATTAATGTCAGAAAGCTATCTAAAATAGATGTTAGGAGTTATTCTTAGTACAGTATTACAAAATCCGTTTAGAAAGTAAATTCTGAAAATGGGACAAGGTAAATAGTATTATTGATTAAGCATTATCAAAAGTAAATAATGTTTCTAAAGATATAAAACATTTTCAAAAATATTTGTGCCACAATGATTTTGTGTAGTACAAACTCTGCTGACAGTATAAGGCCATTGCAGTGTTGCTGTGACTGGAAGAGTTCCCTTTCTTTAGTAGTGGCAAATTAATGTATTCTTGTAACTTAAATTTGTTTTTGTTCTTATAAAATAAATAAAAGCTGCCCCTTTGAAAGTGCCTAGTGCACTTCCAATACTAACACAGTATAAACAAAAATCTAATTCCCTTGCTCTGTCTGTACCCCTATAAATACTGATTCTTATTTGAGAACTGAGGTATTCTGCCAATTTGCAGGGTGGGGGCCATAGAATATGTATGTTGGTAAAACTTTGTATATAAAAAAATACAGTATAACCTCAGACTTATGAACTAACCAGTCAACCATTTACCTCATTTGGAACCAGAAGTACAGGCAGTCCCCGGGTTACGTACAAGATAGGGACTGTAGGTTTGTTCTTAAGTTGAATCTGTATGTAAGTCGGAACTGGCGTCCAGATTCAGACACTGCTGAAACTGACCGCCAGTTCTGACTTACATACAGAATCAACTTAAGAACCCCAGGCGTCCCCAAGTCAGCTGCTGCTGAAACTGATCAGCAGCTGATTCCAGGAAGCCCGGGGCAGAGCAACTCTGCCTGGGGCTTCCTGTAGTCAGCGCTGGTCAGTTTCAGCAGAAGCTGACTTGGGGACGCCTGGGGCAGAGCAGCTGGGGTGCTGCTGGGTTGCTCCAGTAGCGCCGCTCCTGGGTGCTACTGGACCAACCCAGCAGCACCCCAGCTGCTCTGCCCCAGGCGTCCTGATTCAGCCGCTGCTGAAACTGACCAGCAGCGGCTGAATCAGGACCTGGGGCAGAGCAGCTGGGGTGCTGCCGGATTGGTCCAGTAGTGCCCAGAGCGGGCGCTGCAGGACCAATCGGCAGCGCCCCAGCTGCTCTGCCCCAGAGTCCAAAACAAAAGCCTGGTCTGCTGGGTGGGGGGGGGGGGAGCACACTAGCTGCGCCCCCCCCCAGCAGACCAGGGACACGGGGAGCAGAGCCGCAGCGGGGTGCCGCGCCTCTGAGGCTTTGCTCTGGCAAAGCCTCAGAGGCGAGGGACCCCGCCGCGGCTGCAGCTTCAGTCCCGGTGCCTGTGGTCTGCTGGGGACGGTCCCCAGCAGACCACAGGCTCCCGGACTGAAGCCGCAGCCGCGGGGGGGTCCCGCGCCTCTGAGTCTTTGCTCTGGCAAAGCCTCAGAAGCGCGGGAACCCGCCCGGTGCCCCTGGTCTGCTGGAGACTGTCTCCAGCAGACCAGGGGCACCGGAGCAGCTTACGAACGGGGCTTTCTCGCCCCGACCTCCGGGGCGAGAAAGCCCCGTTCGTAAGTGTGGATCCGACGTAAGTCGGGGACTGCCTGTACACAATTGCTGCCCCGGAAGGGGTGGGGCCTCAGGTAGAAGGGGTGGTGCTCCCCTGCCCACAGACCCTAATTGGCATGGGGATGGGGAAGCATGTGAAGTCTTTGCCCCCACCCTCTCCCCACCTAGAGAGAAGTGTGCTCTGAACAGCTGGTGGTTCTCTCTAGGCACCTGCGCCCTTGGCGGCGGGAGGGGAGACTTTGTGTGCCCCCCAACCCCCAGGTCAATCAGGGGCTGGGGGCAAGGAGAGCACGGTAAGTCTCTTGCTCCCTTCTCCCACCCTGCAAAGGGAGCACGGCACTTAGAGTGCACTGATGCTTGGGCCAAGGGCTGAGGAGGGTGTGGTTTGGGCTTTGGTTTTGAGGCAAGGGGGCCACTTACCAGTGGCCAGCAACATTCAGAGCTCTGCCCCCAGCCGGCCACTCTCTTACATGTGTCTCCACCAATTTGTGGTAACTCTGAAGTATAACTGTTCTCTGCCCTTGCTTCCCCCCTATGGTCATTCCAGAGCATAACTGTCCCTGCTATCAGACCCCTCTCTTTCCATGTTATCGAAAACATTCGGAGTCCAAGCACATCTTATTGTCCTGGCACAACCAAACTTCTACCTTGCTTTGTTATGATAAGAAGGAGCAGCATACCAAATTTGGTGGTCCTAGCTTGTATCATTTAGGAGAAGTTCTTGAACAAATGGACTCACAGACAGACAGTTTCTAAAATGTATGCTAAGAAGATAACTACTTGTTTATACGTCAGTCTGCTGCCTAATAGTACAGTTGATTATTTGTTTTCTTAAACTGTATTTGTCAAGGAACTGAAAGAGAATTCAGTGCAAGCAGCTTTTATGTAGATACAACGTGTTTCTACACCGAAGACTCGTTGCAGAGATTGGATTTAAGGCACAAACATTGTATTGCCACACACTAAATAAAGGAAAATGCATTTTTCTGCATAGTGTGCCAGAGAATTGGAGAACCAATTTGGAATTGCATTTTTGAAGTTTTATATCACAAAGGAATTTATCTCCTGTTTACTGATTTCTTTGAAGTGTAGTAGTTCATGGTTAAGTAGCTATCATAATAAAACTGTTTAGTTTATTATTACTTTTTGTGGAACGTATGGCAACTTTAAATATTTGTATTGTTCATTATGGTTTTGGAAAAACTGATATTGAAAAATCCCAGTAAACATAATTTTCTTGAAACTGCAGTTTAGATTTTGTTGGCTTAAAGGCAAAATAGAAATAAATGCAACTTCCAAGTAGCCCAAAAAGAATGAGGAAATGCACCCTATAGTTAATCATTGATGTTATATTCTTGTCAAAGCCTATTAATTTGTACGTAAAGGCTTGTCATCTTAAGCAAATGTTTTTTATTAACAAAATAGGTCACATATTTGCTCTGCTGTGAAACAGAGTTCATGGTTCTGGCAAGGGTATTGTTTTGATACAGAGCTGTGCTAGCAAGGCAACAGTTACGGCTGATAAAGCACTTCCATTGTAAGCGCCTCTAGGCATCTCTGAGCTTGCTGCATCAGTTCTGGAAATAAAAAAATTGCTCGAGCCTGGCACCTTCCTTACTAATTTACAAGGCCAACCCTAGTGTCGCTTGGGGGAGCAGAGCTGGCTGGCCTGGGGCTTAGGACATGATGGCTCTGCTAACTAAGCACTGCCTGTTGCACTTTTAATTCAAGGCTTCCATGTGAGTGTAGGTCAGGGGTGGGCAGTAATTTTCAGAGGGGGGCCACATAGTGAAATTTGGTATGTGGTTATGGACCAGCTCTACCTCTGGAACAGTTGGGGCCTGGACAAGAAGGGCTGGGGAAGGGGACTAGCCTCCTCTCAGGGTTGTCTGGTTTATATATACTGTCTGTATGGAAAGTGTTCAAACCTACTTGTATAACCCATTTTCAGCTGACTGCATAAAATGTATAAAATTGTTTATTGTTTTTAGGTAATGCGTCTGGGGGCTGCACCAGCTAGCCTGAGCTTCCTGTCCCTCCAAGTATATGCTTCATCCTCAGAGAAGGAAACTCCAAAAAAAGAGTTGCTAAAAATTGATGAGGTGAGGCCCTGCTATTCCCCCATCCCTATCCCCAGCTTAATCTCATAAGGCTCTGGTAGATGAACCTCTGTCCATTCAAGTGTGTTTACACTGACAGGGTCTCTCCTTTAACTGAGTTGAACACAGTCTGACTTTTCTGCATTCCCACAATAATTACAAGGATTGGTGATCATCAGGGCTCGACAGTTAATGTAATCTATTCGCTCGTGGCGAGTAGATTACAAGGTGGCACAGCCGCGCAGCGTGATCTGCGCATGCGCAGCGCACCGAACCGCGCGGCTGGCAAGTAGGGCTCTCCATGGCTTGGTGAGCCCTGGTGATCATATTTCACAATTCCTGCATTTAATATCAACATAATTAGTGATCCCACAACAGCCAAATTGGTTAAAATGGGCAAAACATCATTACAGTGGTTAAATATCTAGCAGGCCTAAGCAAACTGAGCGAACTGTATTTACATGCACACGTGCAGAATCTCATTCTTTAAAATGAGAGTTTGTGCCAGGTTCAGCATGGACTTTCTTCTTTTACATTCCCCCAATACAGTAAAACTCCAATGCTCCGGCACTCCTGATGGTCCGGCACCATCGGGAACCTGGAAGTGCTCCAGGCGGCCGGACAATTGGAGCTGCTCTGCGCCCGGCTTCCTTGATTCAGCCAATGCTGAAACTGACCAGCAGCTGAATCGGGGAAGCTGGGGGCAGAGCAGCTGGGGAACTCTGCCCAGGGCTTCCTGGAGTCAGCCGCTGATCAGTTTCAGCAGCAGCTGACTTGGGGACGCCTGGGGCAGAGCAGCTGGGTTGCTGCCGGATTGGTCCCGCAGCGCCGAGGATCAGCGTTATGGTACCAACCCGGCAGCACCCCAGCTGCTCTGTCTCAGGCATCCCCAAGAGCAGCTGGGGTGCTACTGGGTTGGTCTGGCAGCGCTACCGGACCAACCCGGCAGCACCCCAGCTGCTCTGCCGCAGGCATCCCCGATTTAGCCGCTGCTGAAACTGACCAGCAGTGGCTGAATCAGGGACGCCTGGGGCAGAGCGGGACTATCGGAATGGGGGGCTATGAGGGGTCTGGGGTGGCATCCCCCCATCCCACCTCAGACCCCTCATAGCCCCCCCTTCTGATAGTCTGGCATATTTGATAATCCGGCACCCCCTGGGTTCTAAAGGTGCCAGATTATCAGAAGTTTACTGTAATTACATCACGATTTGTGATCCAACACAAGCCAAATCAATTACAATGAGCAAACACCATTGTAACAGCCGAATATCACATCTAAGAAAAGCAGGGGCAAACTATTTACATAAACACACCCAGGATTTCTTTCCCTTTCCAGCTGGCTGTAACAGAAGCATTGATTCAGACCCTGCTTACATAAGTAAAGCAACAAAGACAAAAATCTGTCTGTCTTACAGTACAACTATATTTATCATTCACTGTGGAGATGAAATATGGTCCATTCCCTCTATGATTTACAGTCCTGCAGTTCAATGTATTGTACTATCTTGCAGTTCGGCATGGTGCAGGGATCTCCACACTGCATTGAAAGATCAAGGCTTAAATATGAACAACAATGGAAAAAAAATAAGGGTCAAGAACAGGGTACAGAAATAACCTGTGGGCCCTTTAGTTATACATTAATCTTGGTAGTCGTTACTACAAACATTTGTTTATACGCTAAAACTTCATATAAAATTGGCTGTTCTCTCTCTCTCTCTCTCTCTCTCTCTCTCTCTCTCTCTTTTTTTTAAACCTGATTGGCTAGTCAAAATGTGAGGCTTAGTAAGTTGATCTAGTTAGGAGTAGAAACTGATCATGAAGTCTGATATTTTCTTTGACATCTTGTTTATTCACAGGGAATGTGCAAACATTCTGCTTTCCAAAATGCAGGTGGAACAAAATAAACCAGGCATAGCTTCTTTGCTTACAGCACAAGTCTAGTTAGCCAGCCCAAGATCCAAAGATCTCTTTAGGTTTTTCGAAGAGGCATGCTGTGTTTAAACTGGTGCACGCCTTTCTTGCCCTCTTCAGAATCTCTTTGTTTCTTCTCTCCCTGTCTGCCTCCCTGCTATCCATCTTTTCCACAGATGCATGAAATTGGTTTGGGACTAGGGATGTAAAAGCAGTTTAAAAAATACTGTGTAAATGATTGCAATTCAGTTGGTTACACGGTTAAACTTTGTGGGCCTGTCGGGTTGGTGGCAACTGCTGGCATTGTGAGCTCTCACCACCACTGCTCTGCAGGTGTTTAACCATTAATTGGAACTCATAAGCATCAGGGTATCCGTTAACCAGTTAAACTCTTACATTCCTAGTCAAGAAAGTAGCCTATAGAACCCTCCATGCACATGTTCTCTAGTTTCTGGGCAGACTTTATTATGTCTTATTTCAAAGTGACTTCTTGTCTCCAACAACTGTCTTAAATGAAGGGTGCATTCACACACAGGTTTCAAAAAGATTTAACTGAACTCATAACATTATAGAGCAAACTTCAGTGTTCCTGAGAAACCATCAGTAGCTCTAATACATTGAAATGTAACCCAAAGACGTATTGGGCATTGTTAATTTATAAATTAGAATAGGACAGGCTGTCATGCTCCAGCCTAAAGTGTGGATCTTTCAAGAAAAGATTTGGCTATTGCCACATATTGCATTTCCTTTGAGCAATTATTAGACTGCAAAGTGTTCCTATTTTTTTAAATGTTAAAAGTATTTTTCTTTCATATAAGTAAAAATGGCTCTAGATTTGTTGAAATTTAAGGGGCTTACGTAAAAGTAGTTTGAGCTAAGACTAGGTCTGAGAAAAAGGAACTGCTTAGAGTACTATGAGGAACTGAACTTAAGGTATGGAATTAAATGACTGTCAAGCTGTTTATGTATTATGTCAGAAAGTCTGCAGTTAGTATTTCTTATTGCTTTAGGAAAATAAGTGTCGTCATACTTCGGTTAAAAAGTGCTAATCATGTGAGAAAAAGCATGTCGCTGTTTTAAATGTAAAGTCCAATAAACTGGTCATAAATCTCTGCCAAAACTTATACAGCTTGTATTAAAGAAAATACACAATAAAACACAACAATAGCATTAGGGCTGTTAAACAGTAAGGATACTGATAAGCATGATGAGGTATGCATACCAGCTAACTGACACTTGCCAGTTAACTCCGCCAGCCTTAGGTCAGAGCACCCCACCCGCAGGACTTCCCAGCTGCAGAAGGTTAAAATGGTTAACTATTTTAATATCCCTAAATAGCATGTAAAATAGAATGAGTATTAAGATATCAGTCTTCAGGTAGTGTGACAAATTTACACTTATAAAAGGCTAATGATGTTAGACATGTCTTCATTATGTAAATACTACTAATTTAGATGACAGTACAGGTTGAACCTTCAGCAGGACCATGGATGTTCCTGGACCAGAGAGCATTGGCAGCAGAAGGGCTGGCTGCTGGGAGCATGCCTGGACTAGGAGCCCAGCCCAGTTGGCAGCAGGAAGGCCAGCAGCTGGGAGCCCTAGGAGGCAGGCAGCTGGCAATCTGGCTGGGGCAAGCAAACTCCCTTGTTCAAGATTAGTCCAGTCCCTAGGGTGTCAGACCAGGGAGGTCAAGCCTGTACCTAATGATGTCTGTTACTAGTGTGGGTAACAATTACAACATCCATAACAGACAGTCTTCTGTAAATCTCAAATTGTCTGCTAAGTAAAAAGCTCACCAATCAGTTTGTTTAGAAACTAATTAAAGTTTTTAATAATGGCCTGGACAAATGTAGAAAATGGCTGCTCTAGGATGCACTTAATACAAGCATTGAGAACCAGTATTGCTGTTAAGCATAGAAAACACTTCTCAAAATTTTATATGTGCCCTTTTGACAAAATGGCTACGTCTACACTGGCCCCTCTTCCGGAAGGGGCATGTAAATTTCACGAGTCGTCGTAGGGAAATCCGCGGGGGATTTAAATATCCCCCGCGGCATTTAAATAAAAATGTCCGCCGCTTTTTTCCGGCTTTTAAAAAAGCCGGAAAAGAACGTCTAGACTGGCCCCGATCCTCCGGAAAAAGTGCCCTTTTCCGGAGGGTCTTATTCCTACTTTGAAGTAGGAATAAGACCCTCCGGAAAAGGGCACTTTTTCCGGAGGATCGGGGCCAGTCTAGACGCTCTTTTCCGGCTTTTTTAAAAGCCGGAAAAAAGCGGCGGACATTTTTATTTAAATGCCGAATTTCCCTACGACGACTCGTGAAATTTACATGCCCCTTCCGGAAGAGGGGCCAGTGTAGACGTAGCCAATGAGTCTGATTACTCTGTTTCTAAACCTGTAACTTCAACTAGCCATCAACTTATTTGGATAAACAGAAGAACAATTAGTAGTGTTCTACTCATAGTGTATAATTATTCATTAATTCACATAGCATTCTTACAGCTCTACTGTATTTTTTATCATGCCTAGTAGAATAATATATGCTTTGTGCTGGGCTTTTTTGAATTATACCACTGTTTCTAAAACTGTGTTCCGAGGTACACCAGTGTGCCGTGAGGCAATTGGAGGTATGCTGCGGGGAACAACAGAGTTCAAAATGGCTGCCCTGAAAGGGGCAGGCAACCCCCTCCCCCTTTTTTTTGTCTCAACAAAAAATGCTTGGTGTTCCTCATAAAAAAAATTATTGTTTGGTGTTCATCAGTCTTAAAAAGTTTAAGGAACACTGAATTATACAGATCCTGCCCTGAGGACCTTCTTGTACA
Source organism: Pelodiscus sinensis (assembly GCF_049634645.1). Classification (NCBI taxonomy): domain Eukaryota; kingdom Metazoa; phylum Chordata; order Testudines; family Trionychidae; genus Pelodiscus; species Pelodiscus sinensis. Next base: position 205,511,439 of record NC_134711.1, read on the forward strand.
ATTCTATCTTTTTAACCTCTTGTTTGCTTATATTCACAGCTTTCACTGTACTCCTGTCCAATTCGTGAGTCTAAATATGTGGAGGAACCACAAACCCAGTTGGAGGAAGGGATTTCATATCTGCGTCATTCTGTGGCACCATACACAGCCTGGTGTCAGGTATAGCAATTTTATCTTATGGAAGTACAGATATGTTTCCATAGTTTAGGATGATTGAGGATTTTGCTTATGACAGGACATTAAAACATGACTGGATCCAAATTTTTGAATTGCTTTTAAAAAAACAAAAAAAGGAAAGACAGACATCTCTCAGGGGCCTGAATATGAAATGATATTTTAGTCTTTAGAAAGTTTTGCCAGAAAAAGAAATTATTATTTTTTTTCCTGCAGTTGCCCGTGTTGTATTTCACCAAATCTTATACCCCTTTTTGCCCCCTCCCAAAATCCAACAAAAAAAATAAAAACCAAACCCAACAACTTTAGAATCCCCCACACCTTCAAAATTTAACCTTGATCTCCCTTGTTTGAGTGGCAAAGGCTTTTATTCCCCCAATCTTTTAGCTTTTTACATTTTTTAACATGTTTGCTGCCCTCTAAGGCCATTCTACAGTATAACTGTTTCCCGTGCTTGCTGCCCACCCCACTCCCAATAGAAATTCTGGAGTATAACTATCCATGCTATCACAGACCTCCCTTTCTATTTGAAGAGAAGCAACCACATTCCATACACATCGTATTGTCCTGGCACAACCAAACCTTGACCTTGCTTTATGTTATGATAAGCAGAAATTTTATACTAAATTTAGCTCTATCATTTAGGAGGAGTTCTTGAACAGACAGACACACAAACTCTCTCATAGAGCAGATTATTTTAAGTTGTCAGTGTGATACTGGCAGATTAGATGCAAGCCCTTGCCAAAGCTTTAGACATCAGCCAAGCACTGACACAATCATTTCTGGAAACCATTCTGTTTCACCTGTGTTTTAGTATGGTTAAGATGGCATTTATAGCAAGTTATTTAAATGTTATGAAATGCTTGTAAATTGTTGCATGCATTGAATCTCACTTACAATGTCTGTATCGCATACTATAAGCTAATATTTAAGTTTTTGTTTTGTAACTGTAAAAAAAGGTTTGTTCTGAAATTGTTCCCCTGAGACCATTGTTCCTCCTAAACATCAAGAAGGTTATCAAAACTAAGTGGGTAATTTTGAGACATTATGGTATAAAGACTTTAAATGCCTTTATGCCCATGAAGAGGCTGGGTGGAAAAGAACTTGTCCCATCATCTTGAATTCTGGAAGAAGGAAATGAAAGTAGCTGCCAAGAAAATTTTCCCCTCTCTTTCTCTTATTTCACTGTTTGAACTCTCACAGAGCTATAGTTACAAAACCAAAGCAGAAATCCCCAGTGTCCATTTGGTTAGCTCTAAAAGACATTCCGAGCTGATTGCTTCAAGACTGTCATCTTTTAAAACCATGGACTGTAACACATTTGTGTTTAGAAGCTTGCCTGCTTTAATGTTCTAATAATTCTCTCATTTCTTAGTTAATAAGAAGTTTACTACAGTAAACTTCCGATAATACGGCACCTTTAGGACCCAGGGGGTGCCGGATTATCAGATATGCCGGACTATCAGAAGGGGGGACTATGAGGGGTCTGGAGTAGGGTGGGAGGGGATGCCACCCCAGACCCCTCATAGCCCCCCCTTACTATGGTCCGGCTCTGCCCCAGGCGTCCCTGATTCAGCTGCTGCTGGTCAGTTTCAGCAGCAGCTGAATCAGGGATGCCTGCAATAGACCAGCTGGGGTGCGGCCGGGTTGGTCCCGCAGCGCTGAGGGGCGGCGCTACGAGACCAACCCGGCAGCACCCCAGCTGCTCTGCTCCCGGCTTCCCCGATTCAGCTGCTGGTCAGTTTCAGCAGCAGCTGAATGGGGGAAGCCTGTCCGGCTGCCCCAGCACTTCCTGGTTCCTGATGGTGCCGGACCATCAGGAGTCCCGGAGCATTGGATGCCGGACTAATGGAGTTTTACTGTAGATAGTTTACTATAGAATTGGCTACAGGCATTGCCTTTTGTATGAGATCCTGGGTACAAATTGCCCAGGGTAAGTAACTGGTACTTTGGTAGCGGGAGTATCCTGAACATTGTTGTGATTTTTGGGTGTAAAGTGACTCCCTATCACTAAATCCATTTTGCCAGGATGGCAAGACAGACTGGTATGCACCAGGGGAGAGTCTGAGACTTCATAGCAAGACGGGCAACACTTTCTCCCATCTTCAGTATTCAAAGAAAGTCCTCATTCTCGCTGATTAGGTGGTCACTTATGTCGCTGAAACGCGCTCCCAGATGCAGACTGGGTGTCTGATACCCTTCTTGACAATGGAACTCTGCAGTCTGGCTTGTAGACCCCAGAATCTGTCCCCTACCCCTCTGGAGCTCCCTGTTGTTTAAACATGTTCACCTGCTGTCGTTGTGCTTCTGTGGGTTGCAACTGAGAATACTAGATTCAGGACAGACTGCTAAGAAATAGAGCAAGCACACCCCAAAACTGGCAGTTATTCTTCTTTAAGAGAGATGAAACCAAAGTTTACTTTTATTACTGGTCTCACCACAATGATTAACAAGAAGTCTGAAATGCAGCCTTGTTGGGTATCCCAGTCCTTGCATCACCACTCAGATACTATATTTAATGATGAGTGGTTATTGAAAAACCAGTTTCATCTAACAAAGGGGCCTTCTGATCTCAAAGGATCAGCCATACACCCAGGTCAATGTAAAACTCAAGATCTTACCTAATAATAATCATGCTGTTGCCAATCCTTTAGTATCTAGCATCTAAAGGTTTATTTATAAGAGAAAATAAATAAGTGAGAGTTAAAGTTGTTGCACTTTCTCAGACCTGCTGAGGAACAAACCCAGACAAAAGGTGGGCTGGAGCAGTATTGCTTTTGGGGTTGTTTATTGGTACAGATTCTTAAGGGTAAGGTGATCTCACACATACACACACCACATTCATCCTGGCAGTTTGGAGGAACTGCAAGTGCAGTGTAGATTACTTTTGATTTTGCTGGTGTTTGGAGTGCCCACCAGTTGTCAGATTCCTGGAGACTCGACCATGAGGTTCCTTGGGAGATCCCTTTGGAGCTGCAGGAGGCTTTACTTTCTCCAGACTGGTCCCGGGTTTCTGCTGTGCTGTTACATCTTGTCCGAGAGTGATATTTTCTGGCCGCTTGTCAGTTAATTTATCTGCTTGCAGGGTCTTTGCCTTAAAAGGTTACAGATCTTAAATTGCCTTTCCATTAGGTGTTTCTCATTCACACTTCACACTCATTCCCAAGGCTACATGCATATTCATAAACATACATTAAGCAATATGGTGTCTAGGCAGAGTCTGGCCTTCATGGCCTTGATGTAACAACAAACCTAACCATAAATTGCATTGCTTGACATACCAAAGAATAATAAAGAACTAGGGCTACATATGCCCTGCACAGTTATTTCAGAATAAGCTATTCTGGAATAGTTATTCAGACCAATTCTACAAGCCAAATACACAGAGAAGGACTGGAACTTAACTTCATTAACAAGTTTAATTCTTATGCTAATAGTCTGAACCGGGATATAGGGTTTCTCACACACTATCTTCCACCTTTTAATGACTTAACCAACCAAACAGTGGAGATGCTAATGGTTCTTAACAGCCTCTTGTAACTATTTGAACTATCTACTCACTGTCTCTCTTTTTCTTCCTCCCTTCTCCTTTTTCCTCCTCCAACGCCCCTCCTTCCCTTATTTATTCTTGGATCTGGACTTATTATACTCAGGTCATCTCAAGAAGTGGGTTTTGCCCACGAAAGCTTATGATACCATCTACATGTTTTGTTAGTCTTTAAGGCTACTAGACTGTTTTTTGTTTTTTAAGTTTTTCCTGTTACTTACTAACTCCGCTACCCCTCTGAAGCTTTTAATTCCTGTGTTCTATTTGGTTGCCTGCAACAACCAGTGTAAACATCTTGCTAGGAATGAAGTATCAGAGGGGTAGCCGTGTTAGTCTGAATCTGCAAAAGCGGCGAGGAGTCCTGTGGCACCTTATAGACTAACTGAAGTATAGGAGCATAAGCTTTCGTGGGCAAAGACCCACTTTGTCAAATGCATCTGACGAAGTGGGTCTTTGCCCACGAAAGCTTATGCTCCTACACTTCAGTTAGTCTATAAGGTGCCAAAGGACTCCTCGCCGCTTTTGTTAGGAATGGAACTTCAGAGAGGACTGACCTGTCTGGAAGTTCAGTTGGATTGACTGTGTTTAGTGTTCTGTTCTGCAAGGCTCTATGGTCTGTTAAGCTCCTATCTTGCCTTATTTTTATTTATGACTCGCTGGTGATGTATGTATTCCACAATTTTTCAGGACCGATAACTTTCCTGTATGCAATATATCTTCAGCCTGTGGGGTTGTTTTTTTTTTTTTTTTTTTTTTTTTATAACACACACAGTGGAAGGTTTTAGGGCCTTTATTCAGAGTTTGATATTAGAACTTTTCTCCTATTGTGTTACAGAAAAGAGCATTTTGGAGTGGCTCCAAAATTTATTTTAATCCAGAAAAACAAATGAAAACCAGTTTTAAGTAGACCTATATGCCATGCACACCTTTGATAACTATAAGCTGTTAGAAAAATGCTTTAAAAGATTACTTTAACTATTCAGAGCTGTAAAACAGAAAGCATCATACATTGCACGACAAGTTCAGGCTTTTATTAACATAATAAACATTAATTTAATTAATAAAATTAATAAAAATGTAGGCCTTGCTATTTTATAGTAGCTGATAGTATCCAGCTCTCCGGAGCTGATTTATTTATGCTTAGCTCTTCCCCATGTGATTTCTTTTTCCATCGTAGAGTTTTTGTTGTGACTGCTGCAAATAAGGAAATCAGAGTTCTAAAGATATTCTTCCTTTATCCAATATGCTAATTGAGTGCTTTCATTTCTCTGTACCTGAAATTTAGGGTATAAAATTGTTTAAATTGCATTGCAAGATTGTTCTCCACATTTTAACTCTAGGAAAGTGTGGTTACTTATTTGTTTGCTTACTGCACAAAACTACTCCCAGAGGAGTATCTCCATATATATTAACAATTTGTATGATTGCTTCTCAGTTGCTGAAAGATAAAAGCAGTGTGAATTCTTGCTTCATGAGCTCAGGTCAGTACAGGTGGAGTCTGGAAGTTATTCCTGCAGTTGGGACAATCATTGGTAGCTCCAGCACTGAGCCTCTGGACTAATTCACTTTTTTGTGAATTAAATTGACCGGTGTGCATGTTTAACCCTCAAAACCTCTAAAATTATTGAGATACCAATTTGTCATGGTCTGGAGAAAGAGAAAATAACTGCATCCAAAGTCTGCAAAGCCTCTCTATGGATCACAAAGAATGACTTATTGTATAGCTATGTTGTCTTCCTTTTCCTTGGTAACTCTTCTATATATAAAAAAAAAAGACTAACCTAGCATTGTTTGGGTCCTACAGGGCAAAGGGCTGACAGTGTGGAGAGTGCAGGAGTCGGGGCAGGGCCTTGGGGGTGTGGTGGGAGGGTGAGAGAGTGAGGGTTGGGGAATGAAGAGGGGCTCAGGGCAGAGGGTTCCATCTGGCAGGGTTTTGTCTCCATACTCAGTTTTCTTGGCCGCTAGGGGTCTCCTGTGTCTCTCTCCCCTCCCCTTCTGTCCCCCACAGGCACCAGGGGCCTCCTGTCTCTCTTTTTCCACACTCCAGCTCCTGGAGCCACCAGGAGCCTTGTGTGTGTCTCTCCTCCTGGCCACCAGGGGCATCCCCTTCTTCCCCTTTAGTGCTGCGGCCAGTGGCCAGAGGGGATGGGTTTGGGCCATGGAGTTTACTTACCTAGCCCCATGGCAGGCAAGATGGTGAAGCCCTGGCCACAGTTGGCCGCTCTCTTGGTGGTGTGGCTGCCCCCAGTGGTCTCTCTGCAGTACAGCTCTCCCCTGCGGGCTCGCTGCCTCCAGTGGCCACTCTCAGTATCATGTGCCTCCTCTCTGTGCTCTCCCCTCCCCCCCCTTTCCATATTCTGGAAAACAGTCTGATTCCCAGCACTTCCAGTTTTCTTGGCACAACCAAACCCTTACCTTGCTTTAAGTTAGGAGAAGAACAAGCTACATACCAAGTTTTGGTGGTCCTAGCTCTTACAGAATAAGAGGCGTTCTTGAACAAACAGACTCTCAGACAGATGGATACAGAAGGATGCATAAATCTCTGTGTGTGTGTGTGTGTGTGTGTGTGTGTGTGTGTGTGTGTGTGTGTGTGTGTGTGTGTGTGTGTGTGTGTGTGTGTGTGTGTGTGTGTGTGTGTGTGTGTGTGTGTGTGTGTGTGTGTGTGTGTGTGTGTGTGTGTGTGTGTGTGTGTGTGTGTGTGTGTGTGTGTGTGTGTGTGTGTGTGTGTGTCCCCCAAGATACCTGAGCATGCTGTGGTAGCAGAGCAGCTGCATGATTCTTTAATTTCTTCACTATGATCAGGAGTTTGGTGCAGTGCTAATTAGGAATGTGAAAAGTTAACCAGTAAGCATCACCTTTATCGGGTAATGCTTACCAGTTCCAGTTAACTGTTAACCAGTGGGGGCTAGAGCAGCTCCCCAGCTACTGTGTGCAGGGACCTGCTTCGGCATGAGGGGTCTGGGAGCCCTGGAGTGACTGCTCCAGACCAGCCTTGGCAGGCAGGGTGAGCACTCCCACCTAGCAGGGTGGAATGGTGCTGCTGTCCATGTCCCCATTAGTAATCTAAACATAATGTTTAACCAGTTAAATGGGATTTTACATCCCTAGTGCTAATTTTTGTTTTCTCTTCAAGTTTGAGGCAGTGGACACAATCTTCATTCAGAATTTGCACTTGAAATATTACTTGCTGTGTTTAATATAAAATATAATACTAGACAAACATAACTGTGAATGGAGAAGGGAACAGGAGAAGGGGACAGAAGAGAAGAGGTCTTGGGGGCATGGATGAAATCAGAACTGCACATATATACCAAAGAAGTCCCTTTATTTTTCCAAATATTCTGTTGGCTGAGGTTATTCCATTAAAGAGAGAATAATGCTTGAATTTGTCTGCAAATGTGCTCCCAAATAAAAAGACCTGCAACTGTATTTGATCGTCTCAAACATGCAAAGTTACTGTGCTTGAATTAACATGGAATGTATAAAACTATTGTTCCTGCTCATCAGGTTATTAATAATCAACAATTACTTCTTTTTTGCTACTGTATATTCATTTTTTTTTTTTTTTTTTAGGATCTTTACACTAACACTATGCCGAAAGTAGAAAGAACTGTTGAACGTGGTAGAGGTAAATCCCTTATTTTTTTCTTAACTAATTGGTGAGATGCTTGATAGGGGACAATTATGATGCAAGGCTATCGTTCTATGTGCCTTCTCTTAGCTGAGATCTCCACTAAACATTGTTCAGCACATTGTATGAGTAATTAAAGGAATTTCAGATATTTCTGCTATTTGTGCGATGAGTTTCTTGGTTTTCTTTTGTGCAGCATCATAATATGTTTTTGATAATTAAAAAACATAGTCCTGTGTATATCTTAAATAGTGCAAGAATAAGGGCTGGTTTACATCAAAAACTTAAGGAATATAACTGGGTTGACATAGGGGTGTAAAAAATGAACACCTCTGAGAGACACAGTTAAGCAGACCAAAGCCGCAGTATAGACACATCTAAGTCATTCTAGCTTGTTTTTCTCAAGGGATTCGGTTAACTACAGCAACAGAAATACCTCTTCTATCTCTGTGGCAAGTGTCTACATTATGGCACTATACAGAAATGCCTACAGCATCAATGGTGTGGACAGGTCCCCTGGGGTGGGGAACCTTTTTGTGTCAGGGAACCGCTGATCCACATTAAAATCTGTTGGATACTGCACATAAGTGAGAAACAAAAATATGTAAAGCAAACCCTCACTGACGTGCCCCTGACTGAGAAGCAGAAAGACACTCTCAACATTTTCCTCACACACCAGAGCCTAGGAGGGCCCAGGCTAGTAGATTATGTGTGCTCCAGCCCTGCGAGGTGGTAGCGGGGGAGGGGGGGGGCTGGAACACCAACACCAACATGGGCTCCCCATTGGTGGTGGTGGGGGGAGCCCTGAGCTTTGTGGGCCAGATCCAGACAAGTCAGGGACCACATCCGACTGCCTTAAGTAATGGGACCATATGAAGAACATCCACAGCATGGGTTCAAGGGGCATATAGGATAATTGGCTATGCGGGGAACAAGGTGCTATCTGTTCATGGGCAGCCACATTGAAGCCAGTGCAAATCACTCTGTGACAATAGTAGAATCCACAAATAGCTTTATTTGGCCTTACCCTGTGTCATGCGAGATTAGCTGGACAAAATCTGACCTCTCTGCTCTCACTGTGAGCTTATCTGCATTTGTGGGACATGAGAGAAGAAAGAAACCACTTACATGCTAAAACTAAGTGCACTTTGGCAGTGTTCTCAAATTAATATGAGCTGTTTTGAACTCAGTAATTGAATCTGCTCATTTCTCATCTCTCTGAACTAAACTATCCTATTCTTTTGAACATCTACAAATGAAATTCTTCTTGTATTTCTAGATTACTTTCTATTTCTACTATAACTTTGAGATAGGGTGACCAAAAGAGACTTCAGTTGAGTCACTACATGGGCTTAGGGTGTCTGGTCATGCAGTGTTAGGGCCCAAGAAAGGATGAAATAGCTTTTAAACCATTCTTGATCTTGCATCTACATCAGCCTCTTTTATTTACTGGTTCGTGTACTGCCAGGTCAGGGAGATGTTCAGTTAAATTGAACAGCCACAAACATATAGAAGGAAATGCCTTTTACACACTCCCTTGCCCCAAGATTATTTTGAGACCAAAAATTCATAAAAGAATAATATATTTATATTAACTATATTCACCCTAAATAAGCTGATAAATGTTATAGATATAACATTTCTATCTTCAAAGCATAGATGAATTACTAACTGATGATGCTATAGAAATGTTCTCTAACGTCAGTTTATTCCCAAACTATACAGTTTGTGCATCTCCTGAAGCATCTTGTACAAGTCACTGTTAGAAACCAGATGTTGAAATACTGCTCTAGTCTGGTAGTTCCTATGCAACAATGAAAGCAAGTCTCAACTTTTAAATTACTTTAACTCTGAGGTCTGGTGCAGCAAGGGATTATCTAAATTTATTTATATACATTTACAAGTCAGAAGGGGAAACACCTTTTTATGTTTTATACTTTTAACAGCAAGTTAAAGTGAATGTTTGGATTTAATTTTTAAATGGAATTGTGCAAACGGAAATAAAAAAAATGCACAGTTGTCTTGCTGGTTTTGTCAGCTGATTAAAACATACGGCATAACAGATGACAAAACCACAGGAAGTTTTGTAACCGAGAATTGCTGACAGCAAACTGCAGGAAACTCATCTAACAAGGAAAATGAAATTGTTTACTTAACCAGGTGGCAACAGGATGTAAATGTAATTGTTTTGAAAATATCAGTACTATCTCTGGAACCAATGAGAGTATAATAAGATAAAACTGAGTTATGGATTGATTCCCTCCCTCCAAAGTACATTAGTTTCTGAAAGCATTTTTTGTGCACTAATTTTAACAATTATTCTACAATACTGATGTTCTGTTAAGTGGGTGGCAGGAGGTCAAGGGAAGGGGAGCTCCTTCTGGGTTAATGAATGTCAGCAGATCATTGTATTCTAATACTAGTGTTAATTATTAGTGTGGAGCGCTTGAATAATAATACTGTCTGGAAATCTCTGTAAAACTGTATTCTGTTTTCTGAAATTGAAATTCTGTTCAGACTGGAAAGAGTGAAATTCTTTAAATGTGCATACAAAAGCAGTTTAAAAAAGCCAAATGCTGCTACAAACATTCTCTTTTCTAAAGGCAAAAGATAACATGTAACAGTTTGCTTGAAAATATTTGCCTCCCAGAACATTCAAGAAACATTTAATGTTGTTTCAGTTAATGTCTCCCAAACAATGAAGCAAAAGCATGCTAGTGCATCAACAAATAGTTGACACATGTCAGTAGGGAAGTTTACTGAAAATTTGCTTTTTTTTTTTTTTTTTGCCAAAAAGTATATGACAAAATAGTGTTAACAAAACTTTGTTTTGTAACACTTGGTTGTCTGTGTTAGGGTGCGTCTACACTGCACCCGCAGCTTGAAATAAGCTATGCAATTTGAGCTATGCAAATTGCATAGCTTATTTCAAGTCAATTTCGAAATAGTTTATTTCATAATTTCTCACTGTCTACACAGTGCCAAATTTTGAAATAACCCACTGTTCTGAAACGTCCCTTACTACTCATGGAACGAGGTTTACAGGGATGTTGCAATAGCAAATCCATTATATTTCGAAATAACGAGCACACTGTTAAGACGCAGGGTAGCTATCCAAAATAGCTCTGCAGTGTAGATGTAGCCTTAATGGTTCATTTTCACCATAAGGTCTTTCTATTACATTGATGCATTATGATCTGATTTCATTTTAGAAAGTTGTGAATTTCTCAAAAATCCTCCTCCGGGATTTTACCCAAGGCTTGGTGTGATTGGTTTTGCTGGAATTGTTGGACTGTTTCTTTCTAGAGGTAGGTCCTCTTTTCAAATAGCTTATTTTATGATTTTATTGGATGTTAAATAATTTAAACTAAAATGAATGCATCTTTACCTACAATATGTGCAGTTAGATCACCGCTCAGAAGTGTATCTGGCTGCTTATTGTGCCATTTGCAATTTTTTGTTAATTGTTGTTTAATTTCTTTGGTGTACGATTTATAGATTCTGTGGTTATAGAAAGGTGGTAAATAAGATATCAGTACAGTAGTGCTGATGGTAAATAAATGGAGCAGGCGCAGGCTGGGGGTGAGAGTGTGGCTTCTGGGCACTGCAGGGAGTGGGGTGAGCCCTGAGCCTTGTGGACTGGATCAAAGCAGGTCTGGCCTGTAGGCTATAGGTTCACCATCTCTTAAAAGTTCCAACTTCAGGAGTTATGTGATTATGTAAGAATCCATTTTCATTAAAAGAAAAAAGAAAATGTGTGGCCTTTGGGGTTGTGGAGAATGTGTACCCTAAAGGCTCAAGAACTGGAAGATATATAAAAAGATCCCACAATTTTATCTTTTTAAACCTGTCTTATGATTTTGGGGTGGGTAAGATTTGAAATGGAAATTACTTTCCCACAATACAAGAATCAAAGCACTTAATTTTCATATCTGAGTTTGAAATGTCAAGAAGCTAGTTTACAATGAGTTTTAAGCTTGAAGTGTAGAATGAGACCAACAGCATGAAAATTATATCACAAATGTACATGTGGGAGAACTTTATGGTAGCTGGTAAAAGCTACTCTGTTACTCCCAATATACTCAAACAGTTCTGCTTGATCTGCCAGATTGGTTCTAATTTAGCATTACTGTTCTTTTTAGAAGCATTTACATTAATTTCATGACAGCAGTTTCTATAATTCTTGTAGAAACATTTCTTTAAAAATATGAAGTAAAGGTTTGGCTATTCCTTTGCAAGTTATTTTAATCTCCATATTAGATTTACTTGTGAGGTAATTTTCACTGAAAAGTTCTGTAAAAATTACTTCTCCAAAGAGTGAAAAATTAATGTTAGTCTAATATGATTGAAAAGTCTCAGAGGGGGCAGCTGTGTTAGTCTGTATCTTAGGAGTCCTGTGGCACCTTAGGCTAAATCTACTCTGCACACTTATTTCAAAATAGCATATCCACAATGCAAATGCCCATTGAAATAGCACTGAGCTATTTGGAAATAGAGTTTCCACACTGATTGGAGCCTGAAATGCATTTAAAGCCCTGTTAGGCCCCGGAAGCACTTCAGGCAAGGCATCAGGACAACAATCACTTCCTGGAGCTGCTTTCTGAGGCTCGTGCTTAAAGGGACCTCCTGTACAGTAGTGTCTCAGGCTCTTCACCTTTGCCTACTTCCTCAAGGGACAGCAAGGCCTTTTCACTGCCTGCTCTGATTGCCCTTGTGGACACCACAGCACTCAAGCATGGAGCCGGACCAGCCTCAAAACTGTCGCCAGCTCTTAGACTCCATGCCACACCTCCTGGTGCAGTTACTGCAAGCTGCCCTCATGGCCCTGCAGGAGTAGGACCCCCAGCTCATTTCTGGGCACTTCCTCTCCTCTCTCCGGGTAGCAGCACGACCCCCTCTGTCCTCTCCTGCACGCTGTGCACTGCTGCTTCTGGCAACGGGACACCACTTCTGACTGGTGGAACAGCATCGTCATGGAGCTGTGGGACGACCAGCAGTGACTCCAGACGACCAGCAGTGACTCCAGAACTTCCGCATACGGAAGGACACTTTCTTGGAGCTGTGCAAGTGGCTCATCCCTGCCCTCAGGTGATGGGAAACCCACATGCAACCCTCCATAAGTGGGTCACCATCGCTATTTGGAAGTTTGTCATGCTGGACAGCAATCGCTCTGTAAGAAACCTGTTCGGTGTGGGGAGATCGACCATCGGGGCGGTGCTCATACAGGTATGGCTCTCTTGTGCTATTGTCCCAGGAGGGTGGTGAACTTCTAGAATGGGATTCTCAAAGGGAGGAGGTGGGGAAGTGGTGGAAGCTCCCTCCTTGGAAAGTGCAGGGGGATGGAGCAGGTTGGGGGTTGCTGCTGGTGTGTGTGATGGGGGGAGAGAGTTGGGCTCAGGCAACCCTGTGATTCCCTGTTTGTCTCCTTCTACAGGCGGTGAGAGCCATCAGCACCATCCTGCTGCGCTGGGTCATCATCCTGGGTGATGTGGACCTCATCATTGCCAGGTTTGCTGCCAGGGGCTTCCCCAACTGCAGAGGGGCCATTGATAGCATCCATATCCCCATCTGGGCCCCCACCACCAGACACCAGATTATATCAACCACAAGGGGTACTTTTCTGTGTTCCTGCAGGCCCTCATGAACCACCGAGGCCAGTTCACCAACATTAACATCGGGGAAGTTGCATGACGCCTGCATCTTCAGGAACTCCAGCCTCTTTCAGAAGCTAAACACTAGCACTTTTTTCCTTGACTGTTCCATCAGGGTTGGGGACGTGGACATATCCATGTGCATCGTGGTGGATGCTGCCTACCCTTTTCTCCCCCCGCTAATGAAGCCCTACACTGGAACCCCAACAAAGAACGTTTTAATGCCAGGCTTAGCAGGTCCCGCATCATGATGGAAGGTGTCTTTGGCTGTTTGAAAGGGAGGTTCCACTGCCTTCTCGCCAACCTGGATCTCAGCATGCAGAACGTCCCCAAAGTGATGGCGGCCTGCTGTGACCTCCACAATATATGTGAGAACAAGGTGGAGACATTCCTGCCAGGGTGTAGGGCAGAGGCTGAGCCAGTTGGCCAGGACCTTTGAACAGCCATGTATGGCTGACATCTGGGCGCATCCAGGAGATCCTGAGGAAGAGTTTCAGACAAGGATACCAGTGAGACTCTCCCCGGACCTCCCTACAAGGGTCCTTTGCATTGCCCCGTGTGCCTCTCCTCCACCACACCTCCCTTTCTCTGCCCTTCCTTCCTCTCCATCCCCTCCCCTTCATCTGTTGATAAAATAAATTAGACCTTTTGTTTTGAACCAATAAACTTTGTTTTTTGTTTAACTGGGGTGAACGTAACTGGGGAGGGACTGGAGGAAGAACCTTGGAGAGGGGAGGAGAGTGGTGGGTGGAGGAGAGACTCAGGGGTAGGCCTGGGACTGGCACTTCCCTTTGGTGGTCCTATCACTTCATGTGTGGGCCCTTCACAGCAACGGGGGGTGGGAACTGGGGTGGGAGCAGGAGTGGCCACCAGGCAATTGATGGCAGCCATGTAAGCTGTGCACGTAGTCCAGGCCTGGTGCAACAGCTCCTTCTAGGTGTTGCGGTGCAGCTCCAGGTCAGCCTCCAATCTGTGGGCTTGCTGGCCAGGAGACTGCTGTAGGGCACACAGGCAGTGATGTGCTCCTGCTGCAGGTCTTCCTGGGGTCATCTTTGCCATCAGATACTACGGGGTTGGGAAGCTGATACAGGAGGTGTGGCTCATGCTGCACTCACAGCTGATCCATCTGTGAAGAAAAGTGAGAAGGGCAGTCATCCCAGGAGACAGGGTGCATGAAGCCTTGCCCTCATTTCTGAGGTGACTCCGAAAGGCCTTGTGTCAGATGAAGGTGATATACTTGGAGCAAGGCCATCTGTGGCCTGGACCCTTTCTGCAGGGGCACAGATGTCCCAATGTGGGCCACGCTACCCCTATGCTCCAGGGACAAGCAGGCCTGGGAAGGTGTCAGCCAGGATGGGAGCCTGTGGGTGGAAGGGGGGTGACAAAGTGGCTCAGCTTCCCTCCATGCTGCACACACGCTGGGGTCCAGTAATGGCAGTGTCCCACAGGCAGAAGACTTGTATCCCTGCCCGCTGGAGGAGGAGGGGAGGGTATTGGGGAAGGTTTGTGTGGGCTGCGAACACTGCTTGCTGGGGAGGGTGCTGTTGGAGTCCCCTCCAGTTCTTCCCTCTCACCAATCTGGCAGGCTCCGCTGGCAGGGGACCAGTGTCCTCTGCCTTGCCACACTGGCCCAGGAGCACATGGTGCCCCGAGAGTGTGGTATGCTGTATGCGTCCATGGCCCTAATCTCCATAGTGGTGGCTTGTGGTGGGGAGGTGTCCCACCATGGGGTGGGGAGTAAGACAGGCCTCTCCAGAAACCCTGTGAGCAGGAGTGTAAGGTTCCTGAGTGGCTGCCTCATTGTGGCTGTCTGCTCTGGACTGGCGCTCCATGTGCACAGGCTGCTGATCCCCAGACTGAGAAGGCTGGACGAGGAGTGTGCAGCCCCTCGTCACCCACTGCCTCTCCCCATGTGTGTCCAGGAAAAGTAACGCAGCTCACCTGATGGGCCTTCCCTGGCATCGCCAAGCCCTGGGTGACATCCTGGGCAGGGGTGTGTGTGTACCAGCTCCATGGACAGGCAGACCTCTTGGCTAGTGGGCATGGTGTCTATGGTGGCCCCCTCCTCCTCCTCATTATCCTCCTCCAT
This sequence comes from Pelodiscus sinensis, assembly GCF_049634645.1. Lineage (NCBI taxonomy): Eukaryota > Metazoa > Chordata > Testudines > Trionychidae > Pelodiscus > Pelodiscus sinensis. Next base: position 205,526,531 of record NC_134711.1, read on the forward strand.
AGCCATGCCCTCTGGGAGGCTGATGACTTGGTGTCTAGGTTGGAGATGATGATGAAGGGAGGAGAGATGACCTGCTCCCCTCTCAAGATGCCATCCAGCTGGGTGAAGACGCGACAGGTCTAGGTACTGCTCCCGATTGGGAACTTCTTTCCCTAGCCTTGGCATAAGCCTGCTGGAGTTCTTTTATTTTCATTTGCACCTTGTCATACTGCAACTATGTCCACTCTGGAGCAGGCTATTGATCATCCAGACATAGATGTCCGCATTTTGCAGTCTGACATCAAGATCCTGGATGTTGGAATATTCCCGCCAGATCTCAATGAGATTCAGGATCTGCACGTACGTCCATGAAGGTGCCCTCCTCTTTTTCCCCAGGCAGAGTCTTGGGAGGTGGCTGCCTACTTCCTTGCAGCTGTGGGGGGCTCAGAGGGAGCATGGGGATCCGTCATGGCAGCAGCAAAAGCAGTCAGGGCTCTGCTGTGTGGCACGGCATGAGCTGGGTCTGCTTTTGCCACAAACCCTTTTCCCTGTGGCTTTGAAACTATAGAGTTCTGATGCGTGTAGACAGAGTGGCCACTGCACCTGTGAAAATCCTTGCAGGGCACTTATTTCGAAATAACTTCAGATGCACTGTCTGCATACGCCCTATTTAGAAACAAGCGTTATTCCTCGTAAACTGAGGGTTACAGAAGTCAGAATAAGAATCCCGTTATTTCAAAATTATTTCAAACTAACGCGCTTGCTGTGTAAACGTTCACTTTGTTATTTTGAAATAATGCTGCTGTGTAGACATGCTCTGAGAGACTAACAGATTTGTTAGGGGAAGCTTTTGTGAATAAAATCCACTTCATCAGATGAACTGGAGTGGAATTTAGAGGGTGTGTGTGGGGGGAGGGGGTAAAGAAAGAGGGTACTTGTGTAAATGAAGCTAATTGAGTCAGAATGGAAGTGGATGATTCACAGCAGTTGATGTGGAAATATGGATATCAAGGGAGGGGAAATTGCCTTTGTAATATGTTAACCAGTTGAAATCCTTATTCAGATTTAGGATTGAATAAGGATTTTAACTAGTTAATACATTACAAAGGCAATTTCCCCTCTCTTGATAGCCACATTTCCACATCAGCTGCTGTGAATGAGCCACCCTGATTTGATTAGCCTCACTTACACAAGTACCTTCTTTCTTTAGTTGTCTCTACCCCTGCTTCTGTAAACTCCACTCCAATTCATCTGATGAAGAGGGTTTTACCCATGAAAGCTTATGCCCTAATAAATCTGTTAGTCTCTAAGGTGCCACAGGACTCCTCTAACATGATTATATTTATTAGGAAAGTAGTTGATCTAAACAGTAACTGATGTGATAAATGATAATATGCTCAATGAACAATTATACATAAAAATATATCGTTAACACTATCCAAGTTTCTGCATAATGTGTACTCTAACAGAACATATTTTCTTCTATGAAACAGGCTCAAAAATAAAGAGGTTGGTGTATCCACTGAGCTTCATGGGCATTGGTGCCTCCCTATATTATCCACAACAGGCTGTTACAGTTGCAAAGGTCAGTGGTTACATTTTTAGATGTCGGAAGCCTACGTGTGGAAAGCCTATTTTACTTCCTGTCACTTATTTCTTCATTGCTTCAAATTAGTTGGTAAACCATTTTTATTTAAGGGTTGTCTGTGTGCTTTACCTTCATAGAATGAAGACAGATACCTTTCTTCTTTTATGGAGCTTTCATTTTTATATTGGACATAAAACTGGTTGATCAAAGTAATTTAAATCAGCAAGCAGGGCACCTTGATTTAAATAGTCAATTTTAATTGTGTTTTGCATTTGTACTGTTACTTTTTTAAAGAAAAGTCCATCCTCATTGGTAAGTATTAAAGCATAGTGATCTGCAACTATCTATAATATTTACATTAAATTTGGTGCTTGTTTTTATTCACTAATGGGATACTCAGCATCTCTACACACTTATGTAAGAAATTATAGAACTTGAATTTATTACATTTTTTCTTGGGGTAGAAAATGGTGAATGATGCATTTATGTATTAGATGATTAATTTGACTGTGATTCATGTTAAACGCTATTTGAATTGTGCTCTATCGACTAATCAAATAGTCAGTGCAAAATTCATCGACTATTACTTGCAATTTGACATTCCTAGTCTCTTGTAGACCTTGTAAAATCTTGAATTTCAGAGTGGAACGGATTCTGGTTAACTGGGAAACAATCAATGAGAAAGTGTTATGATGTTATGTGGATAGGTTTGTGCACTGGATAAATGACAAGCACATAGCGCTTGTATAAACATCAGTTCAATGTGTTTTTGAATGCTTATTGCATTTAAAGTCGCTGGATCTTTCTATATCTTCTCTGGAAGTATACTTAGTAGCAGGAGCAGCACATCATGTATTTATAGATAACAAATCTGTCTTTGCAAATGATACCGTTCAGAAGTTTATGGAAAGTGTGGGCAGTATGTGTCCACCATTAAGGCCTTGGTTCCAGGATAGGAACTCAGCTTAAACTTAATACAACTCATGGATCCACCTCATGAGTCCCTGGCATGTAGTTCTTTGTTTCATTGATCTGTTAAGCCTGCTTTTACATTGCCAGTATTTCAGCCAGACAAGACAGCAAGTCATACGCCTTCATGGCAGACCCCCCCTCATTCACTATCCTTCATAAAGTTATTCTTAGACTTCATCGCAGATATCTTCCCAGAGTGGTTTCTGAATGTTATATTAATTAAGCAGTTAACTTGCTGGTTTTCTTTCCTAGACCTCATACCCATAAAGGGAATCAAAATTGCATACCTTAAGCATAAAAAACAATAAATAGTCTTGCAGCACCTTAAAGACTAACAAAACATGTAAATAGCACTTACAACTTTAGCTTACTTTCTTAATAGGGACTAAAGAGTTTCCATCCCTAAACTTTTTTAGTTCCTGTGCAGACAACCCTAAACACTTGCTATTTCTTTAGTCGTTATCTAGGTGGGTTAGATGGTATAAAGAAGAGGGATATTGGATTACATCTGTTTTACTGCAGTGAGACCACAGTTACCTCATTGTAGATGTAGCTATTTCTGTCTCAGACATTTTACCATGGAAGGTTGCCAAAGGCTGCTCTAGTTGTATCTTTATAAAACACTATTCCAGGGCTGGGCAATAATTTTTTAAGAGGAGCCACTTCAGGAATTTGGTAAATGTTCACGGGTCACATTTTTCTGCGTGATTAATGGAGAGGATGTGAGGGTTTAGGAGGGAGTTTGGGTAAAGGAGGGGGTTTTGACCTGGGGCATGGGAATTGGGATGCGGGGTCTGAGAGGGGCTATGGATGCAAGAGAGGATTCTGACCTAGGGGAGGGATGTATTAGGAGGTGCAGGATCTGAGGGGGAGGATTGCAGGAGGGGGTGCAGCAAGTTTGGCTTGTGACCTGGATGCAGGAGAAGACTGCAGGCTCTGGCCGGGAGGGGCTTACCCTAGGTTGCTCTCAGCCACCAGCCCAGTGAGATCCTCGGGCAGGCTCTCTGCCAGTCACACCCCCACTTGCCGCTCAAAGTGGCAGGTTGGTGGGACCAATGTGTGGGTGTCTGCACAACATGTGCCCTGAGGGGAGATGAGCTTTGTGAGCTACCTGTGCGCATGACCAAGGCAGCTCCCATTGACCTATTTCCAAAGGTTTAAGCGATGCACATGCTGGTCTCAACCGCCGGCTGCTTTGAACAGCATATAGGAGATGCCTGAGGATCCTGCTGTGCCATTGGCAGCCAAGAGGAGCATGGCAGGCTGGATCCGTAGGCTGTATTTTGCCCACCTCTGCACCATTCCCTAGATCTGGCATTTAGATCAGGTCCTCAGTTCAGTAGGGCAGCATTCCAGTTCTTAGTCATGAGAGTTCCCCATATCAATTCATGGAGTATTAATTACGAAACTCGTCACTGGATAAGACTATATAGAGGACACTCAAAGAAGAAATGGAAGTTAATCACTTGTAACCAGACTTCTTTGAGAGGGACTCTGCATATGCACACTCCTTCAGCCCTCTTTCTCATTGTCTTTGGAGTTGGACAGGATGGAGGGGGTAGAGTATCCCTCCCTCTCTGAAGGCTGAGGGAACAGGGTAGATAGATAAGCACTCTAACAGGCAGTGCTGTGGGAAGATAGCAGCACCAAGACAGCACATCCCATGAGTGTGAATATGCAGTCAATTTCTAAGAACTCTGGTTATTGAAACTACCACTTCTGTAGCTTGCTAGTTGGGATTGGAGAAAGGGGGTTGGAGGAGGAAGTTGAGATCTTACTTCCACTTTTCCTTCTATTCCACCCCTCTTGTCTAAAACAGTCCTCTTACACTCCCCATTTCTGTATTTCCTTTCCTCATTTTATGTGTTGGACTGTGTGTGTATCAAGAAGAGATTTTAGAAAAGCAAATATATAGTTTTGTAGAGATGTTTTTATTTAAAACAAACCGTTCTAAAAGCCCAATCTAAGTTTAAGATTGATTGGCAAGACATAAATAAAATTAACTTGGTCTTCTGTTTCATAAATGTGAGTCCTTTAATTTGGGAACAATCAAAACTTCCCAGTTCAAACTTCAATGCTTTTCTAACATGGCTTTTTGGAAAAAGGTGTTTTTGTTTGTTTTTGTTTTTAAAATGTGTATTATACTGTATTGAATAGTTTACCATTCTGAACTTACTTGGGTGTCAGAGTCCTGATGTTTGTACACTCCGTTGAATATTGCCAAATACCTAAAAATGAAAAGGAGCACATTTTCTCTATCAGAAAGCCTCAGTTAAGAGATAAGTTAGCTCATGAAAAGAACTAGGAACTATACTGAGCAGAGTACAGGGTATGGTTGTGATACAGGTCCTGCATATCTGGCTATGAGGAAAAATCATATCCCTTTCAGTTACAGTGTTTGTTGAATGAGGTGCATGGTGACAAGCTCTAGAGTAGACCACCAGGAACACAGGAAGTACAGTAGCAGTTTGACCTGTTCCATGGCTGCTCTACAAGTTAAATGGTTAAACTTAATTAATGGTCAAGGATAGTTTCCAGGCATTACTTTCTGTAATGGGAAATCTAAAAGACTTTCTCCGTGCACCATTCTTATGGAGAACAAACTTGTAGCTATTTAGTGCAAGATTGCTAAGAGATATTCCTTTTGCCTTTTGGGGCACCTTGTTTGTATTGCTTGGAACAAAATGTAAAGCTCTGTGTAGGGAATATGTGTTGAGCTGTCTTTTATCTGCACCCATCAGAAAAGCTTGAGCAGATTGTTCTGATATTTATGGCTTTAGCAGAACATCCGCTGGTGTTTTAAAGCTGTTCTGCTTTTTATCCAAGATAAAATATAGATTTGTTATTACTCTTATCTGAATTTTACACTTCCCTATGGTTCATCTCAATCTGGAAAAAGCATTTGCTACTAAACTGCCTAAATCAACCCTGTTTGCATCATAGAAGTTTTCGATCATATTTTTACTAATCCTTCTCCGTACTGTGTCTTCTCAACTTGCATATTACAGCAAACATATTAGGTAGGGTTTTTTTTATTCATATTCATTGGCTTCCTGCAAGGAAAAAACGTTCAATGCACAGTAAGGATGTTAAATTTCAGTTACATGGCTAATTGCGTAGTCCGGGGTGGAGAACCTGTTTTGGGTCGGGGGGGGGGGGGGGGGAGAGAGAGAGAGAGAGAGAGAGAGAGACACTCCCCACATTTCCCTCACATATCAGAGCCTAGGGAGGTCCAGGCTAGTAGATTTTGTGTGCTCCATCCCCACGGAGGGATGGCAGGGACAAAGGCGGCAAGTTATATGGGCTTGTGGTGTCCATGCTCCCGCAATATTCAGAGGTGGGGGCCTTGCTCCACCAATATTTGGAGCTGGGTCTCTCCCCCGGCCCTACCTGGAGTGGGCCCCAGCCCCCATCTGCCGCCCCCCTCCCGGGGGTGAACGAGACTATCCGAGGGAGCGCATGCCGCTGTACAACAGCTGAGTGGGGAGACGCCAGGTTTGCAAGATATCCGAGGGAGTGGGGACTCTGCTCAGAGCAGAGGCTGGGTTGGGATTTTTTTTCCTCCTCTGGTTTGAATGTGCATCTGTCTCTCCGGCTTATTTTAGCAACCCCCACCTCTTCCCTGCTTGGGAATAACCCCCATGCTCGGGGGCCAGCTGCACTTGTCGTCAGGCCGGCTTTCGTAGTTTTGACATGTAAACACTCAGTGCCAGTCCGGCATGGGAGGCTTTGGGCTCCGTTCAGCCCTGAGCCAGAGCCTCAGCGCTGGCTGGGAGACGCTGCTCCCTGCCTGCCTAGCAACCAAAGGGATCCACCGCTGCTTTGCCCCTGCCCTCTGCTTGCTTGGCTGCTCCCACCTCCCTCACCGGGCCATGGCCAGGACCCACCGGGCTGGGTGCCCTGTAGCTGCCCTGGGCGCCCTGTAGCCCGCCAGCCTGGCCAGCGCAGGGAAACAGTTTGTCAATGAATAGGCAGCAGAGATCCCGGGCGTGCTGACCGCGGCCATCGTGGAGGAGCTGGAGTATGAGCTGCTTGGACAGGTAATTTTTGGGTGCCGTTCCGCTAGCAGCGAGTGCCCAGCTTTGCCAGGACTCGATCCCTCTTCCCCACATGCCCAGGCAGAAAGTACCCAGCTCCCCCCTTTTCAGCCCAGGCTGCCTTGAAACTCTTGCCCCACAGGGAGTTGTAGCCCCACCTGTGCCAGGGAGGCTGGTTCAGTATGGCAGCGGCAGCAGCTATACGTGGCGTGTTTAAACTCCCGCGCAGCAGCAGAGAAGGGAGACGCCTGGGCGGCCGTGACCTCAGGGCTCAGGACTTTAAAACCGTATGGCCCAGCTCCAGGCCTGGCACATTGTCTGGGGCCACAGAAGCAGCCGGGGCCAGGCCCAATCACAGACTCAAACTGGAAGGCAGAAGGTGGGGGTTTGGGGAAAAATTAGGGGTAAGGGGTGGGAGAGGAAGGGGCTTGTGCTGAGGGGAGGGGGACAGGTCAGGAGAAGAAAGGGGAAGAAAGGGACAGCTTGGAGGAGAGACAAATGCCAGGGGGCCAAATGGAGAAAATGAGGAAAAGGGCAGGAGGGGAGGTGTCAGTGGGAGGGGGGACAGGGTGATGGTGGGAGAGCAGAGGGTAAGGGTACTGGGGGCTAGAGGGGGGAGGAGGAAGTGCCGGGAGAAGGCTTGAAAGAAGAGGAAGGCATGAGGAAGGTGGGGATGGAGCAAGGCATGTGTGAGGGCATGAGAGGAATGGGGGCAGAGGGTGGTGAGGGGGTGGGCATCAGGGAAAAAAGGGGCAGGGTTCAGTGAGAGAAGGGGGAGGCACCAGGAGGGTGCAGGGCTAAGGGAAGGTGCAGGTACCATGGGATTCTGGGGGTGAAGCAGAAGGGCAGACACCTGCAGGGGAGGGACCAGCACCGGAGGAGAGAGGCAGGGCAGGTGTGTAGAGGGAGGTGTTAGAAGAGGGGATGAGGAGGGGTAGCTCACATGAGCAGAGTGGGGCTATTGGAGGAGTGGGCACAAGGGAGAGAGAAGGGCTGGTGGAGGGGGGCAGGTTGCAGGAGGCCTGAAGGCAGTGAGAAGGGCAGGAGTCAGGACAGCGGAGGAGGTTGAGGAATTGGGGGGACAGCAGGCACCAGAAGAGCTGATGGAACAAGGGGAGGAGACATGTCTGCAGAGAGAAAAGGTAAAGGTTTAAAAATATTTATTAATAACTTGGGTGCCACAGTGGCACATCCAAACAAGCCACACGAGCTCAGTACTGGTGCGCAACACAAAATTCATTCTGCTCATGGGAGGAAACTCTTAGGCTATGTCTACACTGGCTGTTTCTTGTGCAAGAACATGACCACACTGCCATGTGCGACGTGAGCATCCATGGCAGTGTGGACGCTCTCTTGCCCAAGAAAGCTCCGATGGCCATTTTAGGCATAAGGGTTTCTTGCGCAAGAAATCCCTGCTGAGCATCCACACTGCCCTCTTGCACAAGAGAGCTTACACCTGTTAGAAAAGAGCGTAGATCTTGTGCAAGACACCCTCTCTTCCACGCCGTACTGTAAATTTCCTTGCGCAAGAGCAGGTGGGCAGTGTGGATGCTCTGAGGGTTCTTGCACAAAAATGGCTGTACTTGTGCAAGAAGCTTCGAGTGTAGACATAGCTTTAGAGGAAACACTTCCCCCAGCCTCTCTGCCCCCGTGTTAATGTCACACACATTGAATTAATGCAACTGCAGGATAGTTGCATGCGAGTGGCTTGGTGGGGGCCAAACTAATCCCTGTCGGTAGGAGGATGGTGGGAAAAGCCCTTCGAGTGGGGTGATACGACACCTTTTACTTCTGGTCATGTGTCCATCTTGCCCTGAGCATGTTACCTCCAGAGGCGTGGCTAACGGAGGATCAGGGGGTATGGCTACCGGGCCAGAGAGCGTGGCTAATGGGGCACCACCAAAAATTATACAAACCTGCCGCCCTTGGGCAGGGGGGCAGGAACGCCAGCATGAGTTCCCCAATGCTGAGGGGAGGGAGGATCCCTGAGTCTTGGGGCTCAGATCCAGGCAAGCCTGGACCACATCAGACCCTTAGGCCTTAGGTTCCCAACCCCTGGTGTAGTCAATAACGGCCCCTCTGCAAAGCCATAGTGGGGTAGCTCCCCGATAAGCTTATTGGGGTAGTTGACTACTCGCTAACATCCCTAGTGTACAACAGTTGTCAAGATATATTCCCTTGACAATAAACTCTATTGACATAAATGCTAAGAAGTCAGCAAATTCTCATATAAGATTCCCACAAGACTTTCCTGATACAGTCATTATCCTAACTTTTGCTTGATAATTTACATGTACAGGCAGTCCCCGGGTTACGTACAAGATAGGGACTGTAGGTTTGTTCATAAGTTGAATTTGTATGTAAGTCGGAACTGGTACATATTTGTAGGGGAAACTCTAGCCAAACATTTCTCCAGAGCTCAGTTTTATTCTCCCACACCTCACTTCCCTCAGTCCTTTATTCTCAAGCTGAGGTGTCTGCTGAGAAAAGCCGCTCCGCGTCTCCCTGGTCTGCTGGAGGGAAGCAGCTAGTGCAGGGTTGCCTCACCCCGTTTGTAAGTAGGGATCCGATGTAAGTCGGATCCATGTAACCCGGGGACTGCCTGTAGTGAAGTAGAATAGTTAATTTTGTATGTACACAATAAGAAGGGGGAAGCTGGGTATGTGTTGATAAGGTAATAAGAAATATCCATCATGCTGCTTAGGCTTACAGTAGAACCTCAGAGTTGTGAACATCAGAGTTACAAACTGATCAATCAACCACATGTCTCATTTTGAAGGAAGTATGCAATCAGACCGTGGGGGTGAGGGAGGGAGGTGAGGGAAGAGAGAGAGAGAGCCAATACAGTACTATGTTAAATGTAAACTACTAAAAAGGAGGGAGCAGGATTTTTTTCTACAATAAGGTAAAGTTTCAAAACTTTATTAAGTCAATGTTAATTTGTAAACTTGAGAGAATAGCCATAGTCTTTTGTTCAGTGTTACAAACATTTCAGAGTTAAGAATCCTATCCATTCCTGTTCATAACGCTGAGCTTCTACTCTATTGCCCTAAGCACAGAGTATTTGAGGCAGAATATAAGCCCACTTCCATGTTTCTTCAGAACCTCTCCCAAGAACTTGACAGTTGGACTTAATAGCACTGGCTCCTGCTTTCCCCTCCGCCTTGCTGCCTCTGATACAGAGGCAGCAAGATGGGGGGAAATGGGAGTAGTTGACTAGATTAACTGATAAGCCTAGGCTTATTGGTTAATTTGTCTAGTTGACTACTTGTTCATATCCCTGTTACAAATGGGCAACTCCCATTGGCTGAAAATAGGCCAATGGGAGCTGTGAGATTGTGCTGAGGGCAGGGGTAGCAAGCCTCTCCATCTGGGCTCACAACATTCAGAAAGCTGCTCTGAGCAGTGTGTGTGGAGAGGGCAGGCAGGGAGCCTGGTTGAGGCTCCAGCAGGAAGGATCTCTCAGCTTGGTGGGCTGCATCCGGCTGGTATTTTGCCTTCCCCTGTTGTAAGTGCTTTTACCTGACAGAAGCTTTCCTGGTTCTTCTTTGAATGCTTGTTCACATCCATTCCAATGAAGGTGTGTGCATGTCACATGTAGATGTCAGAAACGTTTCTCTAGCAGCCTCCGTGGGGCCAGCTGAGAGATTCTTTCTTACCATCTGTGCCAGCATTTGGAACATCGCTCGCTTGCTCTGCAAGTGCGCCATTCCCTAGCTTAGTTAACTTTTGTTGTTCTCGCTTCAGTGTTAATTGTTGTAGTATGACAGCTACCGCCAGTCTCAGGCAAAGTGCGTGCCACAGCCCAAGGTTTCAAGGCTTGCAGTTCTCGCTGTAAGCCTATGCCAAATAGTGAATAGCAAATAAAGAGGATGCAAAAGAGAACCGGTGCTGTATATCAGCAGTGCCATAACAAGACCTAGTGCTTTGGCACCAATCAGCCTCCCTGGTGCTTAAGAAGCAAAAGAAGTCTGATAGAGGGTGCTCCACTCTTCAATCAGCCAGCCCTCCCTCGGATCATAAAACCTTGAGGCAGAGGGGGGCAGTGCCGCCAGCTCTGGCACCTCAAGCGCCATCGAGCCCAGCACCAGGGGGCTCCTCCCACCAATCATGAAGTGTCAAGCCATCAATGCCCGATACATTTGAGACGGCCAGAGACCTCCATTGAGCTCGCAGCACCGCAGCATCAACAAGAGGTGTCAAAGGCTGCGGTGCCAAGGGGACTGGTGTCAAGAGGGAAGCCAGCTATGATGATGAGGCACTCGCCTTCACCTGACCACCGCTGTACCCCACTCTGACCCAAATCATCGATGGCTTGGTACCATCCCAGGACGCCTGCTCCTCGACTCCACTCCAAGAGCCATATCATGCCCTGGCACTAGCGAGGGGCATCCACCACTCACCAGCATCTGTACCAGCTCTTGCACTGGCCCATCCATCAGCACCAAGGCAAGAGGCATCATCCCCAGATGTCAGGCCGTGGCACTGGTCCTCTTCGGGTTCAGATTCACGGCACTGTTCATCAGCACCGACATCCCATCGGCGCAGGTCATGGTCTCAGAGGACCTATGGGTCCCCTCCATATTCTCCCTGGTACTGCTCATGCTTGTCTTCTCAGTATCAGCCTTGCTGTGGACTTCACCCTCAGTGTCACTATTGGAGAGTGAGTCCACTCAATCCAGGATGACCAGGAGAACCTCTCTCTACATGATGGATCGCCAGATATACTGGCAAGCCCAATGGCCTCCTTCTCTGGAACCTCAGCCCAGGATTACTGGGGGAAACATTAATGCTCCTGTTCATCTTGCGGCAATCTTGGCATTCCAGCCAGGGGAAGATGGCCATTTGCTTTTCATAAATCCCCATGCAGGGCAATTCCTGGGGGATTGGATAGGTCCATCTCTTGGGGTTCAGCGTGGGAGTCCCCTTCATTTGGAATTGATGTGGACAAGCACTCTAAGTTAAAACAGTTACTAACCTTTCATAACTGTTGTTCATCAAGATGTGGTGTTCATGTCCATTCCAATTCCCGCTCTCTTTCCCCTCTATCAGAGTAGCTGTCATGAAGGAACTGAAGGAGGGGTGGGTCAGCAGGGTCATATATAGCATAGGGATATTAGTGGCTAGCTGGCTAACCATTTAACCGATAAGCAATTACTTATCCGTTAATTGTCCCTGTTAACCACAAACCAACCGTCCCCCTCCACTCTGCATTTAAAATTTGTGCTGGCGGGTTGGCTCAGTCCCAGCACGCTGGTCTGAGTTTTAAATGAAAAGCATGCAGGGGAGCTGGAGCCAGTTTAAAAACCTGGACTCGCCACAGACAGAGGCAGCTTTGTGGAATGCTGGAGCAGCCTCCATCCATAGGGAGCTCAGGTCCACAATTTTTAAACAGGTTCCCCTTGCAGACTGGTTCCTGCCTGCCACCCTGCGTTGCTGTCTCTGATACAGAAGCAGCAGCCCGGAGTAGCAGGGGGCTCCCCGGGTGTGGGGCCTGGGAGCCAGGAGCACACAGGCTGCTGGCCCTGGGGGGAAGCATTTAGTAACTGTGTAACCACAGTTAGAATGGTTGTGGCTACACGATTACGAAAATAATGTTTCTAACATCCCTAATATAGTGTCATATGCCATTGCCACTCCAGGGGACTCCCTAGCTGACCCAACAGAAAAGTTTCTTACATCTATGTACATGACACACTCACACCTTCATTGGAATAGATGTGAACAACACATCTTGAAGAACAGCAGTTACGGAAGGTTTAGTAACCATTTTTTCTTACTCATGAAAGCATTTCAAAATGTGAAAATAAGGCCCATTTCTGCTGCTGTTGTACATTCATAACTTCTTTGAGTTCCACGAACTCAAGATAGTGAACTTTGAGATGTTTACATTTGCAACAAACGGAGGACTGAGTCCATATGCAGCTTGAAAATCTTCAGTCATTCCTCAGTTTGTAAGAGTACTTCAGTAATTCATGGCCTTAGAAACAATGCAAAGACACAAAATAAGAGATTAAATCAGTACTTCATCACAGGTGACAGTTTGCTGTATATAGAGGAGAGAGCATGTACTGTAGAAATTTTTATAAGCAGCTGCTGCCTACAGGCAGTTGTTGGTTTTCCATTATCTTGTTTTGATAGCTGTGTTCATTCCAGCACCGCAGACAGAAAAAAGTGTTTATTTTTACTCTACTAAGTCTGTGCTTCTTGCCACTTTCTAATGGTGACCCCAGCATTCTGTGACATGACTACAGCATTCTATGTTCAGACAAAGCAGAATCTCTTCCTAATGAAGTATTAGCAATTTCTGAAGCAAATTTCAAGTTTCTCTAAATATTTGGAGATAACATCCAAAAGCTAGACGAGAGTACAAAGGTTTATACCTTCACTGCTTGTAAAGATTTTGGAGAGACATAGCACATTCTTTGCCAGGTCTCTGGGTATTTGCTTTTTTCTTTTTTTACTGCCCTTGTCGCAATCAAACATAAATAAAAATCTTCTTTCTCTCACTGCTGCATACCAACTATCAACATATTTATACCTAAAATTTGACCTACTTTAGTGAGTTTAACATGGTGGCCAAACAAGCTAAATATGGGTTTCCTTTTTTTAACACAGTTTATCCAAAGGCTGCCCGCATCTCAGATCTACTTGCCTGACTGGAAAACTTTTCCCCCCCTGTGTTCAAAGTGAATCTAGTTTTTAAATAATAGAGTTGTTTGTAAGTACAGTATATGGATATGACTTCCTGGTGGATTTCCTTTTTAGTCCATTTCTAAATAGTAATATGGTGTGTGTTGTTAACCACACACTGACATTGGGTGTAGTGTATGGTGAAGTCTTCTCTTAGCTTAAACAGCAAAGGTTAATGGTGCATTGTGATGAGGGTCTGAGAAGGATCTGTGCCATACAGGGGTGGGCAAAAGCTTCTCAGCGGGCCACATCCGGCCCACCTAGGGCTTTGATCCGGCCCGCGAGGCAACTCTAGGCCCTGCTCCCTAAAGGGCGTGCTCAACCTGTCACAGGTGTGCCACGGGGAAGGAGCTCAGCCCCACTCCTCTTCTCCCTGCGCAGCTTCTGGAGACGAGGCAGTGCTGTGGCTGAGGCTCCTCAACAGCACCTCGGCCATGAGGTCGAGGGCCAGCCCTGGATGCGCTGCTACCGTAGCCATACATCCCCAGGCCACCCTGGAGGTGCCATGGCCTGGGACCAGCCCCAGAGACGCCACTGCTGTGGCTGTGTGGCCACCATACCAGTGCCTCCAGGGTCAGCCCCAAGCCACGTGGCCCCAGTAGCAGCACCTCTGGGACGGCCCGTGACCACGGTGCCTCAGGTCCAGCCCCAGACTGTGTGGCTGTGGCGTCTCCTGCCTCCAGCACTGGCCCGTGGCCACAGCAGCAGTGTATTCAGCCTACCGGCCCAACCCAGGTCCGCAGCACCTCTGGGGTGGCCTTGGCTGCGGCGCCTCAGGGGCCGGCCCCAGGCCACATGGCCACGGCATCGGTGCCTCTGGTCTCTGTGGCCTGCCCATGGCCATGGCAGTGGTGCCTCTGGCCCTGGACTGCATGGCTGCAACAGTGGTGCCACTGGCCTACAGGTCTGACCCATGGCCACATGACTGCGGCCGTGGCGCCTCCAGGACCAGCCCTGGACTGCATGGTCATTGCGACATGGGCTGCAGCTGTTGCTGCAAGGGGGCATGAAGCCAGGTAAGGTTCCACCTTATGCCCAGATCCCCCTGCCCCGATCCCGTCACTTCCCTCTCCCCCAAGACCCGGCACCCCCACCTTTCTCCGACACCCTCCCTTGTTCCTGCATCCTTTCTCACGGCCACATACTTCACCCTCCCTTGTCCCTGCTCGCTCCACCTGGCCAGACACCCTACTCCCAGCTTGCTTCTGCACCCCTGCTCCTTCCCAGATCCTGTAGCCCATCCCTATCCTACTTTCTGACAGTCCTGTCTCATGCACTGTACCCCTAATTTTTGTCCCTACTCCAGAGCCTAAGGAGGTCCATAAAATCCACTAACTCCAGAACGCCAGAAAAGTAAATCTGGTCTATGGGAAACCCTGAACCTCCATTTTCCCCCTTCCTTTCCCCTCATCCTGTGAGGCTGAGGCACCAGAAGAGTGAGGTGTTTCAGTTGAGGCCACATCAGTGAGCGTTGGGGGGTTTTGGAGGAGTTTTTTTTGCTTGTGTGGTCCTCAGCTGATTTTTTTGTTGGTCAGCGACCCCCGATCCCTGCCATAAATAAAGAAAACATTGAAACCTTTTGTGTTGGACATAATATTTTACTTTATTTCAATTGAAGTTTAATAAACTAACATGAGAAAGTTAAAACACTTAATCTGTTTCATAATTTAAATTAAACCATTCTCACTAGCTGCAGCTGGTTCAGAAAATAAGGTCACCATACCCAGCAGGGTAGTTTTCAACCCCACCCCTTCCAACTCAGCCCACAGCCACTTCCGAAATTTGTGAGGTGGTTCCCCCTTCCAAAATTGTCCACCCCTGAGCTATGCAAAGGTTTTGCCAGGAGTACAGGAGATTGGACTTGATGACCCTTTGGGGTTCTTCCCGGGTCTATGAGAATTTAATTTGGTTTTAAAACAGGAGGAATGTTACTGTATGTTGTACATTATTTTCACTCTTTCAGGGATAGGTAGTGAGTTCATGAGATCTTGTAGAGAAGCCGATAAGCTGTTGATCTGACCTGCATCTCAAAATTTTGACTATTTTTATTTGAATGGCAGATCTGATACCAGTCAGAAAAGGAAGAGTGATCGATCGGTCTTATGTACTCTACAGAGAAATCCCTTCTTATTGCAGTTTGGATGGACTACACAATGTTGTAATCCATACTCCTCTAAAAATGGGATGCATATAATTTACAACATAGTCTAGAGCGGTGGCTCTCAACCTTTTCAGACTAATGTGTCCCTTTCAGAAGTCTGATATTTTTCTTGTATACCCCAGGGTTCACTTCATTAAAAAATGATTTGCTTACAAAATCAAGAATAAAAACAGAAAAGTGTCACAACACACTGTTACTGAGAAATTGCTTACTTTTTCTTTTTACCATATACTTAAAATAAATAAATCAACTGGAATGTAAGTATTTTACTTGCATTTCAGTGTATGGTATACAACAACTTGTCTGTATGAAAATTTAGTTTGTACTGACTTAATTAGTGCTTTTTATGTAGTCTGTGGTAAAAAGAGGCAAATATCGAGATGAGTTGATGCATCCCCTGGAAAACCTGTGTGCAGTAGGGTTGTGAAAGTGTAAATGTGTACACAGTTACACACAGCCCCCTCTCCCCATGCTCCTGCCTTTGTTAGAGGCAGCAGCATGGGGGAGGGAGGTGGGAAAACATCAGCAGTTACACATTTACCTAAATAAATGCATTTTAACATCCCTAATGTGTACCCCTTCCCCAAAGTACATGTAAAGACCTCAATAAGTTTCAGGACTCCTTTGTGGTTGCCGCTGTACAAACATCACAAGATAGAGTCAGTCTAAAAATTGTATCTAGTGGATGTCTAGGCAAACAGAATGTTCATTTATTTTGTTTGCCGTATGAAAGAAAGCCAATGGGAGGCTGTGTTTCATTTTCAGCCTTAGGCTGGAGACATGGGTGAATGGTTATTGTAAGTCAGGGGAGACTAAACCTCCCCAGACAAGATGTGGCACACCTCCCTCAGGAAATGTACTACTAGCCTGGTGCCTTTGGAGCACCATCACCAAAAGAGTTCTCTGAGCCATAGCCCCTCTCATGCTCTGCTTCAAGGCCCCACTCTCACATCCTGCTCTATCGCTGTGTCTCCTTGCCACTCCCACTTACTTCTCTGTCCCTTTCCCTCGGGTGCCCCCATTTCTCTGCTCTCATTTCTTCACTGCTTTCCACACAGCCCTGCCATTTGCACCCTCAGAGGCAGAGAGGTGCAGATGGAGTACACTTGTTGGGAGGAGAGGGATGGAAGTGGGGAAAGAGGAGTGGGGCATGGGTTTAGCTTCAGGGAGAGGAGGCTGAATGGGAGCAGACCTCAGGGAACAGAAGGGGCTGTGCCACAGTCCAGGTGTGGGAGGCACACTTCTAAAGAACTTGCGCTGCTCAGGCCCAGCCTCCCCAGATGCAGAAATCACATGTCATCCAGGGCTGGAGATCAGGCTAGAGTTAATTATAGCCCTACAACATGTTGATGCACGTGTGATCAAGCACTCTTCAGGTGTTTCACTTCCCAAGACTGGGATTTTTGGATATCCTGGTTTGCTGGGCAATAGGGTTTTTCCTGTCCTGGTCCAAAATAGAATTGAAATGTGCAAGAGTTCCAAAACCCCTATCCTGTTTACATTTTGTAATTGCTTAAGATTATTTTAAAATCCACCTCTTAATTTTTTTTCAAAATACAGTATCAAACTAAACTACTTTTCTGCTTTTCCCTATTTTTAGGGTGGTTTTTTTTTGCTGTCATCCTTTTTATGGTGTGTTT
The DNA here is from genome assembly GCF_049634645.1 of Pelodiscus sinensis. Lineage (NCBI taxonomy): Eukaryota > Metazoa > Chordata > Testudines > Trionychidae > Pelodiscus > Pelodiscus sinensis. The sequence continues at coordinate 205,543,601 of NC_134711.1, forward strand.
TCAGTAAAGCTGTACATTCTATATGTGAGCAGCATGAATGTTTTGTAAAGAACTCCTGGTTAAGGATCTGGGTGGATTATGGGAACTGTAATATAACAGGTTGTCTGGGGGCACTGCTGAGATGGTCAAATCAGGACAAACTGATTAAAACCAAGGCTACTTGCAGTTCAAGACTAGGGTTCCTTTTTTATAAGGCACCACACCAGTCACACACAGCACTTCAGCTGCCATTCTAGACAGCATGAAGTTGCACAAACAGATCCCCTTAGACAATCCAGCTTTACCAGTGCCACAACCAGCACCCACCTCACACTGATGAGAGGTTATGAAAACCATTTTCACCAACTACTACCCAGTCCCAAAGGCATAGTTCCAGGTCACCTCAGATCTTACCCAAAAGAGCATGCTGTGCCAATCCTTTAGAATATAAAATGTAAAGGTTTATTAATAAAAGAAAGAAAAAGTTGAGAGTCAGATTGTTAAAGAAATCACATTACATACATCAATCATCAAGTTCTTGATGCAGGCTCTTACCAGAGATGTAACAAACTGCCAACTTAAAAGTCTCTGGAGCACATCCTATGTCAGGATGGGTCTACGAATCCTTCTGGGCCCTCTGTCCTTGGCAAAAGAGCTTCTGGAGCAGAGGGCAGGAGCAAAGACAAGATGGAGGCACCCCAGGATACATTTATAATCTTGCCCATGTGGAGGGAAATCCATTGTTCTCCTGGGTGATGCCTCCCAAAATGGGGCTGATCACATGATCACCAAACCAGTCTATATCCTTTTTAGGCAAGGAGCCATGGAATTCCCAGGTGTGTCCTCCTCAGGTCATTGTGTGTTCCTCACATATCCATTGGCAATCCTTAAGAGCCATTATCCATACAGCATCGAGAAACCACCCCTCACAATAGGTGGTTGATGCGTTTGCTGTCTCCCACACAGAAAACATTAAAAATATAAATACAAAGCCCATATTCACAACTTTACACACACAGATCATACAAGTATATGGGTATCCTAGACACTGAGCCAGAATAGCTTTAATTTGACACCTAACATGGCCTACTTTGCACTGAATTTGCAATAGCAAGTACAACAATGATCTCTGCCTACTCACGTTAAAATTCAGTAACGTGACAGGAACTATTTTAATTGTAATAAGACTAAATCCTTCTTAGATAGTTCTGATTAATCTTCTGACTTCTTGTTTTAAAGGTCACTGGTTTGAGGTTGTATGACTGGAGTCTGCAAGGATATGTAGCTATAGAATCTCTCTGGAAGGATAATCCTAAAAAGAAGAAATCTGGAAAGAAAATAAGTGACAAGGTAAGAAGTCCAAATGATTTAATTTCCAAATAGAGGGTAATTGTAAAGGTTCAAAATTTATGGTTAGGGTACAGAATGATGGATTAAGATTCAAATTTCTCTGTTTACAAACAAACAAAAAGTTGATCTATGTCTCTGAAGACAAAAAAAGGATACTTTCTTAAACTAGTTCCAATCTAGGCTTCCCAAAAATTTTGTTTGGAAATGTTTTCTCATGGCTAAGATACAATCAGCTAATGGTATTAAGCAGGGCTTGACAAATATGCTTGCCTGTGGCGAGTAGATTTTATCAGCTGGCAAGTGCAGGGGCAGGCTGGCCGAAGCCCGCACTATGGGTGACGTGGCCCCATCCGGTCTGCCAGCCGGCGGAGGAGCAGAGCGCCACCGGGGAGTGGGAAGTGCGGCGATTCTTGTCACCGGGGTGCCTGCATAGCTCTGGCATGAGGAGGCAGGGCATGAGCCAGAGGGCGGGACGCTGGCGGGACGTGGCCCCGCCAATTTTAAAGGGCTGTGGCAGCTCACCTCTGGCTGCGTGTCCCTGGGAGCTGGCTGTGGTGCGCGGCACAGCCAGGCCCTGCCCCCCGGCTCCAGTCCTGCCATGGTGTGACGTTGTGGGGGTACCTGGCTGGTTTCTATGCTGCTGGCTCTGGGGTAACCCCCACTGGCTGCCGTGGGTACCACGACCTAGCAAAACAGGATGAGTCACTATGCAAACCAGTATGGCCAGACTCCCCCCATGGAGAGGAACAAAGGAATGTGGAATGTTGCCCTGGCTGGGGGGCAGGGCTGGAAGAGAGTTAGTTAGTTGCTGGCTGGAAGCATGGAGGAGACAGCCTAGGGAAAGGGGCTGGAGTTGAGGGGCCCAGTCTCCCCCATCTCAAGGGGGCCTGAGGCAGCCTAGCCCAGCTCTGTGACCAGATTACATCTGTGCTGTGCTGTAACCTGGAGAGGCAATAAACTTCCTCTATTCCACCGGCTGGTGCAGTCTGTTTGTGCCATTTCGGGGTGCAGGAGACAGGGGACCCCCAACGTGCCGTCACACATGGCCCCAGCCCCCTCGCCAGCGAGAGACCGCTCCCTGCCGACCGCCCCGCTCGCTGCGCCCGCCCCGCGCCCCTTTGTCTCCTCGCCACTCGTTCCCCAAGCCGTCCCTGCTCCCTTGCACCCCGGATCGCCTGCTCTCCCTCTTCCCTGCAACTCTCTGGCTCTGTACCCCCTTGCACTCCGCACCCTGCCCCCCCCCATTCCTGCCCCGCCATCTCTGTGCTGCCTGTTCCTTGCACTGCCCCTAGACCCAGTCCCCCTTGTCCCATTCTCTGTGCCTCCACTGCATCCTGCTCCCCTCGGGTGTAACACACACACACACACACACACACACACACACACACACGCGCACACACTGCCCTGACCATTGGCTGACAGACCCGGGCCCTCCCTCTCCACCGGGTCCCAGCCCAGGGCTCTATAGGCAGGGACTCTTGCTGCTGCCTGCTCGGTGGGGACTCCAGCCGATACACACCAAGCTGTGTTAGCAACCCCTTTCCCTGGGCTGCTTCCTACCACCCTGGCATCCTTCCCAGCCGTCTGCCTCGGCAGTGGTCCTTTCCGTGGCTGGGGCTGGAGGCGTAGGAGGTCCGGTCCTCAGACGGGGTTAGTTGCTGGCGGTCCTCCCGGGGGTAGATGTGGACCCTCGCTCTGGCGTCAGCTGCTGCAGGGACACTGGGGATGCGGCCTGGGTCCTCCCTCACTGCCCCTGCCTCCTCTCCTGCTGGGCTCCCTCCGCCTTTATATGCTGGCTCTGCTGGGAGCATGCCCCACAGGGCCGGAAGGGCAGGGCTCTTTCAGTCAGCTGGGCCTGGGCTACTCCCAGCCCTTCGATGTGGGGCCTGTTCGCCCCATCACAAGGGCTACGGGGGGGCTGGCGGTGGCCAAAAAATGTTTTGCTTGGGGCAGCAAAAAACCTAGAGCTGGCCCTGGGGGAGGGGAAGGGGCTGGGCTGGACTGGACTGTGGGGAGGGGAAAAATATGCGGAAGGGGCTTGTGCTAAGGGAAAGGGAAGGGAGGAGGTCAGGAGAAGAAGAAAGAGGAAGGCACCAAGGGACAGGGGTGCAGGAGAGACAAATGCCAGGGGGCCAGTGCAGGCAATGAGGAAAAGGACAGGAGGGGAGGTATCAGTGGGAGAGGGGAACATGGGGGATGCTGGGAGAGGAGAGGGTAAGGGCAGTGGGGGCTAGAGGGGGGAGGTGCTGTGAGAAGGGTTGAAAGAAGGGGTGGGCATGAGGAAGGTGGGGATGGAACAAGGCATGTGTAAGGGCACAGGGGCATGAGGGGAACGGGGGCAGAGTGTGGTGAGGGGGTGGGTATCAGGGAAAAAGGAGGCAGGGGCAGTGAGGGAAGGGGGAAGCAGCAGGAGGGTGCAGGTGCCAGGGGATTCAGGGGGTGAATTCTGGGAGGGACCAGCACCTGAGGAAAGAGGCAGGGCAGGTGTGTAGAGGGAGTTGTTAGGAGTAGGAATGAGGAAGGGTGGCTCACGTGAGATGAGTGGACACAGAGAGGAAAGGAGGACTGGTGGAGAGGGGCAGATCTCAGGAAGGCTGAGGGCAGTGAGAAGGGCAGGAGTCAGAACAGCAGAGAAGGGTGAGGGGTTGGGGGGCAGCAGGCACCAGGGGAGCTGATGGAGCAAGGGGAGGAGATATGGCAGCAGAGGGAAAAGGTAGAGGTTTATAAGATATTTATTAATAACTTGGGTGATATTTATTAATAACTTATTAGTAATTACTGTTCTTATTCTTATTAGGAATTTATGCCATTAAAAAAACACTTTCTGGGGGGGAGGGTGGCGAGTCCCTTTTTTTTTGGCGAGTAGGGTTTTCCATAATTTGTCGAACTCTGGTATTAAGAAAGAAGTGGGGAGTGCAACAGCCCCCTAGCACTTGTGGTGTACATGTAGCCTTAAAGAAAAGTTAAGAATATTAACTAAGCACAGTGGGGTTGAAACTGCATCTTTGTTAGAGCATAGTGAAACTTATAATCACAGGAGAAATGTAAGCTGGTAAGGATTTGTGGGAAAAACCTCTTCTAAAGTGCTTAAGTACATGAAGAGTTAAAAAAGAAAATGCCCTACCTGTTTGAAATATTACAATATGTGCCCACAGGGTTTAATTTTGTGATATAAACTGAAGGATTTCAAAGAAACACCTGACTCTAAGTCAGAGAGAAATGTGAGGATTGACATGACATCAACAAATAATCATGCAGCATTAGCACAAGGGAACAGGGAGCCACAGCTCAGCAGAGCTGTGGAAGAATGACTGACCTATAATTTTGCACCAAAATTGTGACTATGCCTTCTCTTTGAATGAGTCAAATATAAATTGCAACAAGTTGGGTTATGTCGAAAATGAAAGCTGTGTGACAACTGGTATTTGGTAATTTGCATTGGCTTGTTAAGACATATGAACCTTTTTAACAGGTACTTCATGAGGGAATGTCCAATTTGTGTTTGACATCTTGCCTAGAGTTTTTGTTGCAGGGAGGGGTCCTGTTAAGCCTCTTGATGTTTTGCTGGGTTCTTCTAGCTAGTAGAAATTTAAATACCCTTCATACAGACTAATGGTCTCTAACAGCTTCATCTCTATATTGTATGGCTCACAAAACAGATTAAACAAATTTGTGATGGCTAAGTAGTGTATGTGGACAGTTTAGTGAAGCACAGTACTTGTAAAAAGCAAAAACAATTATTCTAGGGCTGTGGTGTCCAGCACGCTAGCCGCTAGCCACATTAAGCTATTTGGTTCGTTTGTGTGTGACTAGTTGGCTTAAATAATGTGGCCAGTGCGCTGTAGCATTTTCAGAATAATGTGGCTAGTTTGCTATAGTGGCTACTGCTTCAGAACTGGTTAGACACCATGGTTCTAGGGGGAAGTTTACTTAGAATTATGTGCAGGGAAGAGAGTCTGTGATGTCAGATCACTGTTTTGATTTTATAAGAAATATAAATTCAGATGAATAACTTAAAGCTACTGTGTCTTTGAATTCATGGTCAGTTGCATCTCTAGACTTGAGTCTTACGTTCCTGGCCCTTTAAGACTGAGGAATGCATTTTGTGGCTTGAGGAGTTCTGTGACTGACTGTCTGTCTGGGACCAGAGCCTTGAAGCTGTAGGTGCAGCAAAGCAGCTTTCTCTCTGAGCTATCTGGAGGGAGTCCTGGGATGTGTAATTCTAGGAAGGACTGCTGGAACATGTGACGGAGCATGCTTGGGGTACGTCTAGACTACATGCCTCTGTCGCCAGAGGCATGTAGTTTAGGCTACCAGACATGTAAATTTAAATGAAGCGGCGATTATTTAAATCGCCGCTTCATTTTACTATGTCTGGTAGCCTAATCTACATGCCTCTGGCGACAGAGGCAAGTAGTCTAGACGTACTCCTGGAATGGGGGCAGGAGCACAGGTTCCTTCTCTGAGAGCAAGAGAACTGGAGCTGCTGTCAATCTCCCTTCGGATGTCTGGGGACAGCATGGATCCTCAGCAGAAATGTCTGGGAGAATTAGTTGGAATTTCATTACAAGCCTGGTAATCCCATTTCTTCAGATTTTATTGCTAAACTTTAAAGAGTTGGGGCTCTCTGGAGGTAGAAACTCACACCTGCTAAGGATCTGTGTTAGTCAGTGAGCACGGCCCTTAGTGAACGTGTGCCTGGAGGATTGGAAGGAAAAGGAGGCACAGCCCCAGTGCGTACTACATATATAAAGAAATACATTATACCGTCCAGCTGAAAAATGCCTTTCTGCAGACACACAAACTTTTCAAAGAAATAGAGAAAATGGTTTGGGGAAACGTAGCAAGAGCCTGTTGACAGCTATGAAAAAAGAAGCTGAAACTTTCTTTGTGCACACTAAAAAAATAACCTTCCCTGCAAAATCTGGCAGGAGTACACACAGATTTTAGAGCACTTTGAAATATTTGTTCTTAACCCAGTTGCTTTTTTCTCAGGTTAAAGCTTGAAGAATGCAGGTGGAGAATGACTAATGTGCATCACATACATTCTCAAAGAATTACTGACAGCACTTCTCCAACTTGCAGTACCTGTGTGCTACTTGGGTTCAGTGCTTACAGCACGTTTATTTGAGTCACTCAGGCATGGTTTACACTACATCATTAGGTTGATGTGAAACAGTTTACATCAATCTAATTATGTCAGTGTACACACAACAGCCTTTCTCCTGCTTCTGTAAGTGCTCTAACACACCAATATAATTCCATCTCCATGAGAGGCATAGGGCTTATGTAGGTGTAGTTGGGACCATGCAGTGCCTCCTGTAGAAAATGTTACCTACATTCAGTGGTTGTCACTTTTGTCAATTTCATCTCTCTCCTTGAGCTGTGAAATTGACAAGAAAGCTGGCTCCCAGCTCCGCAGACAAGCTGCAGTCTAGTCTCCACTTTGAGCCAGGCTCATGTTTCTGCTCACGCTCCCAACATCCTGGGCTCATGGCTTCCCGCTCCCCTGCTTCCTAGGGAGAATTTAGGAAGGCAGAATGGAATAAACTGTACTGGGAGTAAAACACCTGTTCTTGCGAAAAGTGACTGACCTTTGTTAGCTTTTTTTTGAGAATCACAGGCTATGGTGGTATCTGTTACTTTAATCCTGAAGAAAATGTAATTCTCAGTCAGGGGTCAGCACCCCGCAGCACCTGAGCCGATTTTTATTGGCACGTAGGACGGGAGCTCAGCCCTGTTCCTTCACCTTCTCTCTTCCTCTCAGCTGCATAGTGGGGAGCTATTGCTGCAGCTTCAGCCTTAGCCGTAGCTTCCTGCTCGGGGAGGGGAGTGGGAGAGGCGTATGTGTGCATCCCTGGGGCTACCTTCTGTTTTGGGAGGGGGCGGGACTGGGCCTGCTCCACACAGCCAGGGCTGGGCAGCTGGCACATGTGGCGCTCTGGGGCCCGGGCTGTGCCGCACTGCTCCCTGTGGGCTACGTGCAGGGGTGGGGAGTCCCTTCCTCAGCGCCCCACTGCGCCTACTCAGGCTGGAGCCAGCCCTGGGCTCTGCCTGCCCCAGCCTGGGAGCTGCAGGCAAAGGACTGCTGGGCTGGGCAGGGAAGAGACTCTTCCTCCCCACCTCTCCTCGCCCCAGCAATGCATGGATGTGGGGGCAGCAGGGAGGGCAATGGAGATGGGAGGGGACAGGGATAACACTGAGGGATATGGGGGCAATGCAGGAGATCAGTCTGTGGGGGCAGGATGGGAGGGGGTAGGGGTTGTACTGAGGGGCATGGGGTGATGCAGGGGATCAGGCTGGGGGGGATCATGGGACTGAGGGGAGACAATCTGGAACAGAGGGAAGATGTGAGGGGGGATACAAGTTTACTTGGCAGAAGCTGCACTTTCCTTTACTCCCCACTTCTTTGCCTCTTTCCCCAACCAGCTGTTTGGCTGTAATTTCAGCCTCTCCCCTTTTCTGCGTTACTCCCCCAACTTCCTCCCACCCCAAAGCTCCCTCTTGTTTCCCCACACCCTCTCCTGCTGCTGAACTCCCTTCCAAATCCTGCCCTCCTCACCGCTTCCTGCACTCCATTTCCCACCCTGTCCCACTTGCTGGCAGCTCTGTCCTGCACATTGAATCCCTCATTTTTGTTCCCACCCCAGAGCCTAAAGGGGTCCACAAAATCCACTAACTCTGGAACTCCAGAAAAGTAAATCTGGCCTGTGAGAAGCCTTGAACTTCAGTCCTCCCTGTCCCTTCCCCTTACTTCATGGAGCTGGAATGCCAGAAGAGTGAGGTATCTCAGTTGGGGGCCACATCAGTGAGAGTTGGGGGTTTTGGAGTTTTTTTGCTTCTCCCTTGTGTGGTCTGCAACTGATTTTTCTGTGGATCAGTGATCCCCAGGCCAAAAAAGGTTCCCCACTCCTGACATAAATAAAGAAAACATGGAAACCTTTTGTGTTGGACATACTATTTTACTTAGTTTATAAAACTGCATTTTAAACAAACATGAGAAAGTTAAAATGGTTAATCTGTTTAATAACTGAAATTAAACCGTTCTCCCCAGCTGCAACACTAGCAAAATGGCTCAGGCGTAATTATGTAATTAACAGTAAATTTCCATTAGCATCTGGCAGTCCATAGAAAGGTTTCCATTGACCCGGGTGATCCACGGGGCACCCAATGGAGAGAACTCCTCCCCCCCAGGAGCGGAATGGCCTAGGGCAGTAGGTACGCCATTTCATCAAGGTTGCTGACCCTGATCTAAGTTGATAGTACAGTCATATACAGTGAAAGAAAGAAAGAAAATTAGTGAATATATCTGATGTAAAGAGGGGAATGCATGAACACATGTTAAAGAATCCATTGATTAATCAGCTTGCATTTTCATTTAACACTTTATCTTCTCTGATACTCGGTGTATTTAAACAGTGTTTCTTAAAATAAAGATATATACTGTCAGTAGCCTTAAAATAAAGATATATTCTGTCTGATCAAAATAGGGGCATAAAAGTAAACCTAGTTATAATGTATACAATTTTGATTACTTCAATATTTTTCTATATATTTTTTTCATTTTTTTAATATGGTTGCAAAAGAGATACTTGAACTCAAGAGAAAAAGTTTCAATTTCATACATTAAAGTTTTGCCTCCATCTAACTTTAAGGGATTAGAATGAGTCTTGTGCAGAGTTGTTGCTCATCTACAGATCCACTTTGGGAGAGCTAATGTACTGTTATTGCACTTCCATCTACTAAGAGATTGATTATCTGCTGACATGCTTTGGTGGTATAATGTCAACAGATTTTTTTTTTAAGTTTAGTGGCTTTATTTGAGGGGGGGGGGGGGAAATTAGCTTAAATTCTGTTTTGTTTGGCATTTAAATAAATGCCACTTGGCTAAATCCACTTGGAAACAGATACAGCGCAGAGAAGTCCGAATGGGTTTAACTGGGATTAATGGAATAAATAAAGCAAAAGCTGAATATCCAGACTCTAGTCCAAGTAGTAAGGTCTGTCTTTTTAGAATACTCTCTCAGTGGAAGTTATGGAACTATTCCTAGTGAAATCTATTTATAACTAGATTTGAATATATATTGTAGGGCAACGGTGGGGAACCATATCTTGCTTGGACCTGGCTCTCAAGGCTCAGGGCTCCCCACTGCCCCAGCATTAGGGAACCTGCGCTGGTGCTCCAGCTCCCTGCTGCTTCCTCCCTAGTCTGGAGCACACAAAATCTACTAGCTTTGGCTCCATAAAGCTCTGGTGTGCGAGGTGAATGTGGGGAATGCCTTTCTGCTTCTCAGTCGGGGACCATGTCAGTGAAGATTTTTTGTTGTTGTTGTTCTTTGTTTTGTTTTTTGCTTCTCACTTCTGTGCGGCCCCCAGCTGATTTTTCTGTGGGTCAGCAGCTCCGACCTAAAAAAGGTTCCTTGCCCCTGCTGTAGGGAACATTGTAATCAAAGATGTTTTAATAAGCCTTTCTTGAGTCTTTAATTTCTGTTATTCACTGCAGAGGTAGCGTGAGACCATACTTTCAAAGGGAATAGTATATAAGGGCCCTATTGTGTAAATCAACACAGAATTCTAAGAATCCACCATGGCAACTATAACATCTGTGGGAAATTCTCTACCTCTGTAATTTACTGAAGACAAAAATGAATCAGATAAAGCATCTTTTACTGAACTTCTGTTCTTCCATTACTTACTGTTACACCAACCACAGGGACATTTAAATCTAGAAATGCTTTGGGAGCAGTTTTGTGTGTAATGGGCAAGAGAGAAAGGGCATATCCGATTGAATGACCATTTCATTTTGAAAAAAGTGGTTGCTCTGCAGTGTAGGTGCACATAAGTCTGGGGAGAGGGGTTTCTCTTGTTTTTAAAATAGCGGTGTCCCTGCCCTATGCTCCCATGTGAGGGTAGAAAGCACTGAGTGGCTATGACCCTTCCTAAGTTCCTTCTTATCATCCATACCTGTGAGATGGAATCTAATCGGGTTGCAGTGTCTGGTCCAGGGGTTGGCAACCTTTTCAAACCGAAGAGCCAAACTATATCAAAATTCAGAACAAGTGGTCAACAAAGAGCCGTATAAGAATGTCCATTTGCGTGACTGAAAATATACAACTTAATATTAGTGATAAAGTAAAATATTATGTTCAACACAAAAGGTCCAACATTGATTTTTCTTTGGGTCAGTGGCCCCTAACTTCAAAAAGGTTCCCCACCCTGCCATAAATAAAGAGAGTCAGGGACCACACAAGTGAGAAGCAAAAAAACAACCTCTCCAAAATCCCCAACCCTCACTGATGTGGCCCCCAACTGAGACACCTCAGTCCCCAGCACTCCAGCCCCGTGGACAGGGAAGACTGAGGTTCAAGGCCTCAGCCAGATTAATTTTTCTGGGTTTCCAGATTAATAGATTTTGTGGGAGCCCTTAGGTTCTGGGGTGAGGCAACAAATGAGGGGTCCAGTGTGAGGGATAGGAATAGGGGTGCAGGATCTGGGCAGGAGGTGGGGTTCAAGAGGGGGTGAGGTCTGGGTGGGAGGTAGGAACAGACTGGGAGTAGGGTGTCTAGCCGGGGGAAGGGGAAGGGGGTAGGAGCAGGCTGGTGATACAGCATCTGGGCAGCACTTACTCTTTCTTTTCAGTGTCTGTAACAGGGTTTATTAAACAGATGCAAGTCACTCCTATGTGGCAGCCAGCTGCTGCTCCACACGGGTCACAAAATAAATTAGTGGTCCAAGGGCTGAGTGTGGTCCAAAAGCTGTGTCTCGCCAGGAGTGCAAGGAGTCCAGCTGGCAGTCGCACTTATTGTAGCTCTCCAGACTACTGGCTCCAGGAAGGCTTCATGGGTAATATGGCAGCCGGGTCTGCTTGCCCCCCATGCTGCTCTCAGTCTCCCTATAGGTAGCCAATCCTGGGCTAGACTGTAGCATTGGCCAAAGTTCTTAATTTTTCTGAAACTCTTTGGAATGATGATAGAGATGCAGCCGTGTTAGTCTGGTGTAGCTGAAACAAAAGACAGAACTATGTAGCACTTTAAAGACTAACAAGATGGTTTATTAGGTGATGAGCTTTCCTTTTGATAATTTAGTCCTAAGCCTCTGACTGGGTATGAAGTTGTGCTGCCCCACATCTTAGAGCAAGGGTGGGCAATAATTTTTGATGGGGAGGACACTCCAAGAATTTGGAAAGTGGTCAAGGTATGTACTCTTCCATGATATTAATGAAGGAGGTGTGGGGTTGGGATAAAGGTTGGGTGCAGAAGGGAACTTGAGGTAAGTTAGGGTACAGGAGGGAGTGTGGGGTCTGGGAAGGAGTTTGGGTGAAGGAGGCAAATTGTGACCTGGGACACTGGACTGGGGTGCAGAGGGTTGGGTTGTAACCTAGGGCAGGGAATTGGGGTACAGGAGGGAGTGCAGGGGTTTGGATTGTGGGGCAGGGGATTGGGTGCATGAGATGGACAGGAGTGGGGGCAGAGGGTTGGGGAAGGGAGGGGCTGTGGTGTCAGAGGCAAGCTCTGGCCAGGAGACTTAGCAGACATCAGCCCAGCAGTTTCTCAGGCAGGCAGGTCCCATCCTCACACAAGTTGCAGCCATGTGCTTTGTGAATAACTACAAGCCCTGGAAGGAAGGGGGTGTGGTGATTCATGGCTGCCTGTTATTCAAACTGGCAGCTTCCATTGGCCATTTCACTGGCCAATGGGATTGTGCTGGGGACTGGAGCAGCAGTTGAAGCCTTCCCTCCCCTCTCTGGGCTCAAGAGGTTTTAAAGAAAAACCATCCCACAGCCACGTTTCTGAATGGTGTGTGGGGTGGGGCAAGGCAAGCAGGGAGTCTGTCTGGGGCTCCCTGAAGCATCCGTGGGCCCATATTTTGCCCAGGCCTGACTTAGAGGGAACACTGCCTGCCATCCTATTTGTACATATAGAATACCATCATGGCACTGTTGAGGCTATTAAAGCGCACCAGTTCATAACAGTTGTGAATCCCATGACTTTGTTAGCAAGACTTCAGTCACCGGACTACAGAGAGGAGAAAGCTCTAAAGCTGGATGGCTCTTTCACTGTCTGAGAACCTCTTCTCATCATTGCTGAATAAGGTGGTAGCTTCTGCAGTGAACAGTCTCAAGGCCTTTTAGGAGTTTCTGGTGCAGACTGCAGTCCCCTTGGTCTCTCTGCAACTCTCTGGTATGGAGAAAGAGAAGAGCTGAAAGATGTCATAAAAGGAAGGTCGGCTGGAGGTTAAAATTGCCTTCCAGGCAGTAATAGATTCTTTGGACCTACTGCAGCCAGGCCTCTGGCCATCACAATGATTATGCAGCTATCACAAAACCAGGATCAAATATTGCACCCAGTCCCATAAATGCTCCACATGTGGCTGGATGAGCAGGACCAGGAAGTTCTTTTACAAAGTTAGTAACCTTCCACCAGGTAGACTCTGCCGAAAAGTGGAAAAGATTTACCATATGGATAGCCTAGAACTATGTGAATTCAATAGCGGCTCTAACAACAAACATTCTGGTCTGTATACTTCTCTTGATACAGCCAGGTCTACAGTCCAGCTCCTTTAAAGTCCAACTTGAATCAATATTATAGGCATGTTATGCTCCAATACAGGCTTATTCACTTTTGTGTGCCTCCAGGGTACTCTTCGTACTTGTTCTTCATTTAGGGTGCGTCGACATTGCAGGGCTTAACTCAAAATAAGCTATGCAAATTGAGCTATGTCAATTGCATAGCTTTATTTCAGAATAGCTGATTTTGAAATTGAGAGCATCTACACAGCACTTATTTTGAAATAGAGCCCTCTTCCTCTGACTTCCCTTACTCCTCCTACAATGAGAGTTACAGGAGCCAGAGTAAGAAGTCCTCCAGCTTGACAGTATTTTGACACTATTTTGAAATAACTGCCTGCTGTGTAGACGCACACTAAGTTATTTTGGAATAGTGTTGCAGTGTAGACGTACGCTTAGAGTCCTGACTCCCATATGAGAGCTTAATATTTTTCTCCTACAGAGCTTCTCTTCAAACCATTAGCACAATGTTCATTAAACCAACTCAGTATCGTGATGCTGTTTTTTGTATTCACATCACAGAGAGCCAGTGAACTGTAACTTCTTATGCCTAGATTTCCTTATGCATCTTTCCACATGGGCAAGGTGGTGGTGAAATCACACTTAAGTTCACCCTTAAAGTGCTCTTGGAATTCCATTTGACTATCAGCATTCCCTCTAATTTTTTATGTCCATGTACAGAATGAATTATGTGCACTAATATGGAGTGATGGGGGGGCTGTGTCTCCCTTAGCCCAGGAGCATAAACTGCAGCTTCTAAAGCCCTTTCTTAATCTGGCCCTGCTGCTGGGGCTGAAGAAGCACGCAGCCCTCAGCTCCTGCATGGAGCTTATTGGACAGCTGCTTGGCCATGTGGCTGTTCAGTTTAGAGCAAACCCTGCTTACTAGTCTTTTTGAAACCACGCTAGTCATTCAAAGAAGCTTTGCACTCTGGATATGTTCAGGGTCTTGCTTTATCATGTTAACAGGACCAAGCTTTTCAAATTTTCTTTGTCCTTCTTTCTGGCCATGTGCAGCATACAAAAGGCCTAGCCATCTCATCCCTGAGAATCTCAAAGGGGATCACATGGTGTATTTCCACTTACTGTTAGCTGACTGGTGAGCTTCTCCCTCTGAACCTCCAGAAACACTTCAATAGGACATAGGCAACATCTGCAGCCTGCTTCAGAAAAGTACTGATCTCCAAGATCTGCCAGGCAGCCATGTGGAGCAGTCCATTGGCTTTTACTATATCTTGACATGCCAACCAGAGCATATGCTAAGTTTGAAAGAGCTGTTCTTCAGTCAACTATTTGATAGATACTCCTTACTTGCATGTCTGGAGAGGATACTGCTTGCCAGCACCTGTACTGGGAATCATACCAGAAGGGGAGATCAGCACTAACAAAGGTTATGACTGAACACACACATCTCATGAGTAATCATGCCCCATTTTTACAAAGTGACTTTTAAAAATACAGCTGCACTTTAATATTTAAGTATTTCTAATTACTGTATTTAACTCCTGACAATTCCAAAATAGACTGAGTGACTGATTCATAAACATTATTTCATACTTTAACTGTATTAATACAAATGTATTTATTTACCCTGGAGTACCTATGGTTCTTCAAGGTGTTGTAGTCAGTGTGGATCCCAGAGCCTGCTCTCTCTCCCAGCTTTTTGGAGTCCTCAGCAACACAGACTTGGGAGGAAACTGAAGGAAAACTGTGGCCACCTAGTCCTGTATGCCTTTGGACGAAGAGATATAAACACACACACTTACTGACACTAGTCTTCAAAAGAGTCCTGCCTTGTTCACGTGAGGTGTATGTGCACCTACACTGGAATCCACACTGACTATATCTTCTTGAAGAACAACAGTTACTGTGTAAAGTAAGTAATTGTTCTTTTTTGCTCTTGGATTGGGTTTCTGTTCTGGCAGAATTGTTTACCGTGGGTTGGGCTTCATTTTAAAGAGTGTGTTTTCTTTTTAAGTCTGAAGCTGACAGTGACAAGCCAGTGGAAGTGCACATCAGTTCAGGTGAAGAAAGAACCATGAAGTAGAAAGCACCGTCACTTCCCATCAGACAGGTAACGGACAAGGAGGATTGGTCACAATTGTTTCTCAGAACAGTCTAGGCCAGGGGATATCAAACTGTGTTGTACCGTGACCTTCTTCTGACACCAAAAATTACTACAAGACCCAGGAGGGGGACCCAAGGCCAGGCCAAGCCCTGCCATTCTGGGCAGGGGAGGCAAAGGTGAACCCCACTGCTTTGGGGATGGGCTGAAGCTTGCAGGTTTCAGCTCTGAATGAGAGGGAGAGGCTGTAACCTGAGCCCCACTGCCTGGGGAGAGGGGGAGTTAAGCTGAAGCCTGAGCCATGTTGAAGCCAAAACCCTTGAGCAATGGGGCTTGGAATTTAGCTTCAGCTCTAGGCTCCAGAAAGTCTAAGACTAGCATGGGTCATGGGTTAGAGGCTGAGGGAGGCTGCCTCCCCAAAAATCCTGGTGTAGCCACCTCACTCATGCTCTACCTTCGGTCCCCTCCTGCAGTTCCCAGTGCTCTGCCGTAATTCAAGCTGGCTGGCTTGCTGTGGGAACTCGGGGAGGCTGGCATCAGGGCTGTGCCACCTGCCTGACACTCCAGGGTTGGCCACGTGGGTTTTGAGTGCTCTGGGCTTCAGTAGCGGCAGCAGAGTGGGAGAGATACAGAAGGAAAGGGACAGGGCCTCAGACACAAGGGGAGGAACCAGGGACTGGGCTCCCCAATGGCCAGGTCACTGGTTGTCCATGGAAGGCAGTGTTGTCTAGTGCTCAGAACAGGAGATGTTGCAAGTGACTTGAGTTCTGTTTCTTACTTTGCTAATGATTCACTGTATTATTGTGGGCAAGTCACATGACCACTCCATCCTTCAGTTCCACGTTCCTGAGATGAGGATAACAACCAACCTTTCTAAAGCAGTTTAACATGATAGACAAAGAAATGCTTGGTAAATGAAGAGTATTTACTGATGTTCACTGTTAATAATGTGGGTTAATTTGTGACATGAATGAGGTTTGCATTAAGCTCTGCTGCCCCAATACTTTCATTTGATAAGATAGTGGACTTGTTTATTATATAAGCATTATATAGCTAGCCATTTTTAAGTGCTGCTTTTAAGTTTGCAAATGCAGTATAAAAACGTTTGGTTTGGTTAGGTTTTGTCTGCAAGATTGATGGTTCAGTTGACTGATGCATTGTCACTTCTCAAAGCTTACCTCCCAGTATACTCATCTTTACTGTTTTCATCTGGTTACATTAAAGAATGATTTTAAAGTGACTGTAAAAATGATATTGTGGGATTTCATGTTTGTTCCTCAAAGACTTATGTATCAAATAAGTTCAGTTTACAATAAAATGTTCCTTCCTGCCCTCCCCCCCCCCCCATTCAATTACCAATTCTTAATTCCGCCTTGGTTTGAAACCTCAGCTTGGTCATTGCATTTCATGAGTCATCGGCACTAACAAAGGTTCTGCAGATATGACTGAACCCACACCTCCTGAGTAACAATGCTCCATTTTTACATAGTCACTTAAGAATAAAGCTGCACTTTCATGTTCCATTAATGTATTCTTAATTACATTCTTAATTCTGTAGTTAATTCCTGACAATTCCAAAAATAGGCTGAGTGACTGATTCAGAGACATTGTCATACTTCAAATAAAATAAAAATATATTTACCTTTTTCAAAATAGTTATATAGAATAGAAATAAATAAGAGAAAAAAAGGCTGGTCCTGAATTAGAGACATGAGGGAAAACAGAAAGGAAGAGGATATGTTTTCACTGTGACTTAGGAAAGATTTAAATGCTACAAAAATGTTAATATTGTCTTCTGCATATAAACATGAATAATGTTTGATATATATTAATGAGAGTCTGCAAGAGTCAGGTTAATCAGAAACATTAAATTGTCCATCTAGTACTGCTAGATTTTTTTTATACACAAATAGATCTATTTTCAGCTGTTTTTATTTCATCTTTTGAGAACTTACCTAAATTATCTCCTTCTAAGCAAAGGGAGGAGAAAATCATATTCTTAAGGTTCGCTTTATGCATTTATGTTTTTCCAAGCTTCTGTTCCCAAAATCTGTCTGTCTCAGTACTGGATTTATACTTATACTATGGAAATAACTTGGAAGAACATCTCCAATGCAAGCTGGTTTCTGAAGTCCTGATTTGTGAAGTGTCCCTGATGTATAATTTACTCTATTTACTTAACTCTTTTAAACATTTAATTCTTTGAATGTCTGAATGATTAAACAGGGGAAGTGTGTCCCCTAAAATAGCACTTGCTTTTCCACAGGTTGTCTGTAGAGAAGCTACAGTGAACTTTTATAAATTGAGTCACTTAAAAACCTCTGTCTCTGACCTGAGAGAAACAGATGGCACAAGCTGACTTCTGTGTCTGTTGTTAGTGGGGGTGAGGAATGGCTAGTGATATGTGATCATTACTTAGAACCTTAGACTTTGAGTCAGAGTATTTTGTTAGATTTGGGGAATCCAAATGCTGGAGATCAGTGCAGCAGTCTTTTAGCAAGACACATTTCTTCTATTTATGCTGCTTAGGACATATGCTTAAGTATGTCTTTTTTCTTCCTCTTTCATTCTTCTCCTAAGTCACCTGACTTATCAGAACTTGCTTTAGGATAGGTCTTTGGGTTACGGTCAGGACAGAATGACTTTGCAGCAGTGCTGTTGAGACCTCCTTTAGCAATGGTGGGTCCTGGGAAGGATTTTGGTGCCTCAGAGGCATGTCCCCAAATCCCACAATCTCAGTTCCCCCTGGCAACAGCCAGTGCTAGCGTGGAGGAAGCAGACAGAGGCAAAAAGTGGATAATCAGCAGCCACATCAATCATGGCTAGTCGTGGGAGGATGTCATGATGTATGCACACCCTGTCTCTTGGGAAAGGTTACCCAAGGGCGTGGATGCCACCTAGTCAGCCGTTGGACCACCGGCAGTCTCTCCCATAGTCTATGAACCCCGCCCCTTGGTCCAGGATGGTATATGCTGGTAGCTAGAGTCAGTGAGAGGTGACCCCCTGGCTCAGGGTAGCACAGCTGGGTGTCCCAAGTCATGCAGGCCCTTGGGACACCCAGCTGTGCGGCACAGCTGGGTAGCTCAAGTTTATAGGGTGGTGGGGGGTTAGGGCCCAATCGCCTTGCTAGGGGGACCCAGGCTCAACTTACTCCATCAGGTCCTGACCCAGGGCCCTGTGAGTGGCAGAGCGGTCTAGTACTCCTTTCGTGGAAAATCCAGTTGAAAACATGCCGAGTTTACCTGGGTGGGAGAGGCCTCTCCTGCACCCTCCCTGGGTCACTTCCTACCGGCGCTGGTGGGATGGCGTCCCATTAAGTGGATGGGTCTTCTTTTTCCCCGCAGCTGCTTCTCACTGGGGTTGCTCAGGAGCTGTGTGGCAGCATTCTTCTGGGGCTCTGTCCCCCTCCGTCTGGGTCACTGGCTGGTCGAGTCCAGGAGCTCCGGTCGAAAGGTCCTTCTCTTTCAGTGCTCAGCCCAGACTGAGCTGTTTTGTTGCCTTTTATGCTGCTCCAGCATTTGGGTCATGCCCAGTCTGAGTGAAGGGGTGAGACTTCCTCTACCCACAGAGTTTCAGCCCCACCTGTTTGTGTGGGTATGCACAACCCGTCAAAGAGGGAAAGGTGGCCCGGGGCTGCAGGAGGGGCAGGGCTGGGAGAAGATAGCATGGGTGCTGGAAGGAGCTGAGCACAGGCTTGGGCTGAGACGGGAAGAGAGGAGTCGGGGCTGGAGAGGGAACTGGGAGTTAGTGAGAGGTAGTGAATTAATATTTACTATTGGTTCTTCATCTATATAATTTTGCTAACTTCAGTACAGTTGCTCTAGATTTTCACCAGTATAAATGGGTATGTCTACACTACCCCCCTAGTTTGAACTAGGGGGGGTAATGTAGTCATACGGAGTTGCAAATGAAGCCCGGGATTTAAATTTCCCGAGCTTCATTTGCATAAAGCTGGCCGGCGCCATTTTTAAATGCTGGCTAGTTCGGACCCCGTGCCGCGCGGCTACACGCGGCACGGAGTAGCTAGTTCGGATTAGGCTTCCACGAGACGTACTGCTAGTTCGGATTAGGAAGCCTAATCCGAACTAGCTAGTCTGTGCCGCGTGTAGCCGCGTGGCACGGGGTCCGAACTAGCCGGCGTTTAAAAATGGCGCCGGCTGGCTTTATGCAAATGAAGCCCGGGAAATTCAAATCCTGGGCTTCATTTGCAACTCCGTATGACTACATTACCACCCTAGTTCAAACTAGGGGGGTAGTGTAGACATACCCAATGGGAATAGAATGAGCCCAGTATTGTGGCAAGGTCCTCTCTCAGGCCGCTTGTCCTGGGACACCTTTTGGTCCACAAATCAACCAGAGACCCCTTCTGGTGCAGTCACTCCAAGCCTTTTATTGTCAATTTCCCACCATCTTCTATTTAGAAAGCTTTTGGATTATAGCAAACTCAGCTAGCTTCTCCTTCTGCCCGGGGAGCATACTCAGTCACACCTTGGATTCTTGCTCTCCTTTCTCCCTCTCCGAGTCTTCTCTGGCTGCCTTTTATAGCCCTCTGGCTAGTGAGGCCCACAGCTGCTTCTAATAGCCCTTCAGCCTGGGTTTGCATAATGTTTACCATCAGCCTTTTCAGCCAAGCTGTAGCCACAGAGCTGTGGCTTAGCCATCAGTCCGTCACAATATATTTGCCACATGTGAAAAGTTTTTCAGTGATAAAACATTGATTACTCAAATTCATGCTGGGATGTATTATTATGGAATGCCTTCCCCATTTCTTATGTTCACAACATTCCCCAGCCATCAGAGTAAAGTTCTCTATGACTTATGTGATAGTAAAAGCTCTTTGCAGAAAGGATTACTGTGTGGGTTTGTTCAGCACCTAGCACAATGGTTTCTACAACAGAACAAATAAGTAAATCAGTATACTACAATGATTAGTACAAAGATTTATCGCTATGTGCTTTGAGCAATTATTGATTAAATTGTAAACCAAATTAAGTGTGTTTTATAGCAATTCAGCAGTGGAAAAAAATAAGTCTGTGATACTAATTTTATTTCCTCCCCTTTTTTGGACCCTTTTTTGGTGCGTAGAAGATTTAAGCGAGATCAACATTTCTCTGTATACATATATATAAAGAGAGAGCGAGAGAGCGAGGAAGGTGACTGAAGAATTTGTTTTGATTACAAGTTTAGTTAACCTGCGTTGTGCTTCAGGAGAAACTGACATTATCTGGTATGGATTCTCAGTGAATGGACCTTGCCTAGAATCTGTCAGCTGGAAACTTTTAGGCCTTCGTCCTACAACAGCATCCACAGAGGTTTAATGGTCTGCCCATGAAGATTCTACTGGAGGATCAACCCAACGAGCAGGAAGCCTCAAAACTCCTCAATCTCTTGTTTCTATTTATATACATAATTAAAAATCAAATTACATAAATTTGTTTTGCTGTTGTCCTTTTCTCACATACTTTGAATGAACTTAATATCTGATATTTTCAGTTTCTGAAGGGAAGTAATTAGAGTCTCGTGTTTCAGAGGGGTAACTGTGTTAGTCTGTGTCAGCAAAAACAACAAGGAGTCCAGTGGCACCTGAAAGACTAACTATTTGATTAAGGCATAAGCATTCATGGTGATCTGCAACCCATGAAAGCTTATACCCTAATAAACTTGTTAGTCTTTAAGGTGCCACAGGATTCCTTGTAGAGTCTTATGGCCAGTTAACAATGTTTATTTCTTTAAACAGGGAAAAAAGCCTAAGTAGCATGTCAGTAGTGTAACACTGCTGAACACTGGTTAACAGATTACCAATGAACACAATTACAACGACCCTCTGTTTTGTCTGAGTCTTCCCCCATTTTTATACAAATCTTCTGCCTCATCTGTGCCAGTGGGAGGTATATAATGGAGCATCTGTGAGTTGCTTTCTAGTAGATGGATGGGAATGAGTTGTTTATATTTGTTCTCTCTTTGCTTGAATGCACAGCTCAGTGAGGATTGGAATGTTGTGTTGGTGGGAACCAGCCATAGCATAACCTGTGATTGTTTCCTTATTCTCAGCCAGGCGGAGAAGAGAGCTGTGGAATAAAGGAAATGCAAACGAATATGCAAGATTTTTAAATGGTTCTGTGCACAGTTGATACCCTTTTCATTATTTGCTGCCACATACACGAATCACTTTCAGAGTGAGGGATTCTCTGAAGATTTGATAAAATGCCGGTAGCTCACCATCTAGACTTTGTTAGTGAAACTTAAAATCTTGCAAATTAACCCTAGATGAGTATATGTAACATACCAATGTCTTTTTAGGCATGACTTAAATCAGATTGGATCAAAAAATATTCAGTTTCTATGGCTATGTCTAGACTGAAGGCTTCTTTTGGAAGAAGCTTTTCTGGAAGAGATCTTCTGAAAAAACTTCTTCCGAAAGAGAGCGCCTACACAGAAAAGCACATCGAAAAAGTGATCTGCTTTTTTGAAAGATAGCGTCCATTCAGTGTGGATGCCATCTTGCATTTAAGCTGTGATTACTATGGATGGAATGGCCTCCAGGGCACCTGTGCTTTTTCCTCTTTCGAAAGAACTCCCTCTTCCCCATTCAGACACGCCTTTTTCCAAAATAGCTCTTTCGGAAAAAGGCTTCTTCCTCGTAGAAAGTTTACCAATGTTGGAAATCCCCTTCCATTCTTTCGATTTTTTTTTTTTTTTAAGAATACAATTGCAGTGTGGATGTGAAGTTTTTCCAAAAAAAACTGTGCAGTGTAGACATACCCTGTCTGACAAATGTCCTTGCTGCATGTATTCCATAGACAATGAAAAAACCCAAATTTTGCAATCCAGATGTTAGCCTGTGGGGAGATTTTAACCAGGGCCACTGCTACAACTCATCCCAAGTGTGTGTGGTTATCTAGGTCAGCAGAATTATTTAAAAGAGAAATGTTTCGCACGTTTGAGCAATTTATGCTGGATTGGCTGGTTTTGTCAATTCCCTGAGGGAAGCAGAACCCCTTTTTTAGCATGAAAACTACACAGCAATCTTTTGTTTTATCAGGCTATAAAGTCTTGAGGTCATGTTTCTAATGTTAGCATATTTTAAAAGAACCACACAGGCCAACTCAGCTACATTGCTCAGATATATGAAAAAGCGATGCTCCTGAGCAGCATAGTTAGACTGGCCTAACCCTTGTGTGGATAGCACTTGGTCAACTGAAGAATTCTTTCACCAAAGTAGCTATTGCCTCTCAGGGAGGCAGATTATGTACGGCAGTGGGAGCACTTCTGTTGGTATGGGGAGTGTCAGACTGAAGAGCTGCAACAGCGTAAGTGCAGTGCTGTAGCAGTGCCCCGGTGCATTTCAAATGTTGACAAACCCTCAATGTACTCCCTCTTCCATCTCATAAGTATATTATACACTCCCTGATTTGTTGTGGTGCACTTCAGTCCAGTACAAACACAAACTGCTGCTTCTCTTTTTCAGGAGAATAACATCTTGTATTGTCTAGTTTTTCTCCCGGAGAAAACAATTTGGCCATGTCTAGACTAGCTACTCAATTCACGTAGCTTTTTCCGATTGCTTTTCCAGAAGAGGCTTTTCCACCATTTGGCCCAGTCTAGATGGGGCCAAATGGCAGAAAAGCCTTCTCTTTCGGCAGCAGGGGCGGATATAGAGCAGGGCGAGCGGGGCAGCCGCCCCGGGCCCCGCGCTTCAAGAAGTCCCGCGCATGTGTCATGGTGCCACTGCGCATGCGACGTGTCAAAGGGGGGGCCCTGCAAAATTGTGCTGCCCTGGGCCCCGCAAAATCCTCATCTGCCCCTGTTCGGCAGAGCCCTTATCCCTCATGGAATGCGATATACAGGGCTCCCCAAAAAAGCACGTTTGCTCTTCCATGAAAAAAAACGGAAGAGCAAACATGCTCCCTGGACACGGTGGGGTTTTTCTGGGATATCAGAGGTATCCCGGAAAAACCCCATAGTCTAGACATAACCTTTGTTCCCATTCAGTTAATTAGAAACACAGATGTAGGTGCATAAACCTTGTTCAGTACTGGTAGGCATACAGTTTATAAGACCTTTGTTCTTGATGCAGAATGTAAAACGAATACTCTGTGTATTATTACATTATTGTAAAACAACATCCAGGTGATTCAGACATTTTGAATGAGTATTTTAAGAATACTATGGCTTGAAGAATCTATAACTAAGATTTTTGTATAGTGCCCAAATCCCAAAGAGGCTTGAAACAATGTTGTCAGAACGTATTTTCCTTCATCTCCCATATTCTGATTTGTTTCTGTAAATTAACAACTGTTTTGTGTCCAGTGTTGTTCAGGTGTGTAGGTTGTGGAGGGTTAAAGCTATTGCTCCTAACAACTTGTGATAGTTGGCCATTAGTCTGACTTGTCAAAGATGCTTGATTTGTGACTGGTTGGCTCCATCTATAATTAGCCATTCCAGATCTTTGTTTAGACTATTTTATAGTCAAAGTCACACAAGCTGCCTTACCAGTCTGGTTGTCTCAAGGTAAAATAAATGTGTATTGCCTTGGCTTACTCTGTTTATTGAGAAGGACAGGAAATGAAGTTTAGCACTAGAACATAGATGCTTAGATACCATAAAGATTAATGTGGTATATATTACCGACAAAAACTGAACTGTTAAAAACATAAAGATTATTGTGGTTCAAATGTCACTTTCTGGATGTAACTAATAAAAGGCTGCAAAAATAACAGAAGGAATGGCTGCAAGATGCAGGTACCTAACTTAAAAATGTAGCTTTGCTTGCAGCAGTGAAGGAACTGCAGTGACAAGGAACAAAACTGGAGCTGCTGCAGATTTTGAGATATCAGTGTTGTGGATGCAACTCCATTTTTCCATTGGAGGGAAGACAGATAGACAAACACACCTGTGTATAGCAGAAACTTATGAGGATAACTTTTGTGGGGTACTTCTATACAATAGGGATGATCTAGATTGAAGTTAATAAGATTTGAACATTTAGCCCTTGTGTTTGTACAGCAACTTAAACTTTCAATATCTCTGTGGGCTTGCCATGGTGGCTTTGTTGTTATGCGCTGTCACGCTGATAACAATTAAGGTGAATTGCCAGAAATGTGCATCCAGACCTATTAACTTGAAATATCTTCATTCAATGCTAGAGCTCAACATCTGCTTCTGCAAAGAATTTATCTCCCTACCTTTCAGAGATAATTACCCACACCTGCCACTGTCTCTTGGCACAGACACTAAGACTTGTACACCAGATATAGGCTTGTTAATATAACACCATCCATATCTATATTCAGTCCATTCACAGGGAAGATGTTCCAAAAAAGATGGCTAGGGTTTGGAGGATTGTAGAAAACCCTCCTTTGTGTTAACTAGCAGTATAAGGTGGGTGGAGAAGAGAAAGAAAGCTTTTTCTTTCAGAAGGTAGGTGATGGAGCAGCAAACTTAGGGGGGTAACTCTTGTGAGCTAGTCAAAGGGTGGTATGAAAGATGTAAGTTGCAATGGAGAAGTCCTTTCCCTTTCCAACTGTTTTGGTTTTAATTTGTTTTAAAGTTAAATGCTATAAAAAAGCTTGCTAGCTTTATTTAATCAGAAGGCAAGAAAATAGTTTCCTTTTGGGGGAGGGGTTGAGTTTACAAATTGATTTATGTAAATTTAGCAACTTGCAGCCTCACTTCCCTTTATAACAAAGCCACTCTCGGAGCATTTCCTTCTTCATGCAGCATAGCTATGTGCAAGCTGTACTTTCCAGTTTATAGCATGAGTCAGAAAAGTAAACTTGGTTCAAAACATCATGCTTGGGCTTCACTGATGTGTACAAAGAGTTGTAACTTAACACACAGTGCACAAGATTCTTCCTTGAGTTCATGGGGAATTGTACCTGCTAAGTGTCCAGGCTGAATTTGGCAGTGTTTTTAATATTGATTGTTTGCAAATGGTGTCAACTAAAACTGGCTAGTGAAAACAATACAGCAGCATGTGTACCATCACATACCAGACGTGACATACTTTCCATATCCTGCTAAAGAAGTGACTAGCTCCATGCACCTTAAATGAGTCACGAATGTCTGTGGCAGGAATGCCCTGCTCATAATGTACTCCCTGCTATCAAGTTCAGACAGCCATGTGGCTCAACAGTGTTGTGTGCACTCTAAAAGAAAAATGAAGAAGACAGATAACTTGAATAGTTACTGAGGAAACGCGTTGTGGTATTAACTGTAACAAATGGCTTACTTCGGTGTCTGTAGTTTGTTGTTAGGTTACTGATAAAATGGTGCGTGGTACCTTGTCTCTCCTCCTGTCCTCTTAGTTTGCACCTAGCAATAACAAGAGGTCAACTGGGACTGACTCAATTAAGTAACAACATGTGGCTGCTTGGCTATCATCCATCTCTTTGCCAACCAAGTTCAAAAGGAGCTAGAGCCAAATCATACACAGTCTTTTGCTGCCTAGTAATTGAATAGCTCTTGTACAGCATTCAGCCTCCATAAGGACATAAGGCCTTACGGATGTTTTATTTATTTATTTAAATATTTTTACCCTGCCTTTCTAGTTAAAATATTCAAGGTGGCTTACAAAAAAAAAAAAACCACAATACAAATATATATAGAAATTTAAAATATGAGACCCCAGAGGGACATAACCAGCTAAAAACATATAGAGACTGCATATTGGCCTTCCAGGAGTGAGATCAGTATAATCTCTCTTTAGAGCAATTATTTTAGTTCTCTGTTGAGCAAGCTAAGGATGTAATAAAAATATGAAGAGATCTTATATAAAACTCCAGTCTCCTGCATTAATCATACTTTGTACTTCTAGAACACATTTCATGCAAGATATTAAGTGCTTTATTAGCATTCATGTATTCACACTTCTCTTAGCTAGGGAAGTGTAAACTAGCCCTGTTAATAGTAATTCTGTAGGATTTACCATTTGTGGATAGGCCCCTGTCTGTTTTTTGTGGCATTTTAGGAACAGGGTGGCATGTTTATAATTACAGTTATTTTGATTTGAAACAGTAAGTGGAAAACCAAAGCTACTCCCAGAACTTTCTTTCTAGAGCCCTAGTTTTGGTTCTAGTTTCCACAATAATGAATGCTCCTTTTAGAAAGTAACCTACCGTAAAGAGGCTGGGAACAGCCACAAGATACACCTGAATGAACCAAAAAGCCAGGCTAATAAACAGCTGAGATGAGGCAGCCCAGAAGTGTGGGAAAGTAAGATGGGAACTTCCCAAAGGAATGGAAGGACTTAGCCCATACCTTCTAAAGGCAGTTAAAACCCCAAATAAAGACATGTTATTGTTTTATTTGATTATTCATTTCCTCTATTGCATAAGCTTGCTCTGTTTCCATTTTTTCCTGTTTAGCTTCTGTCTGGGTTTCCCGTTTGTCCTCGAACTCTCTCCTGTATCCACCTGACTTCCTTTTCCCTCATTCTTAGCTCCTCTCATCTTCCCCCTGATTCCTCCCCTACACATGTCCTCATGTCCCCTTGTGGCACTGCACCCTATCTTCTTCACAATGATTATATTATTATGACATAATCATGGTGTATTTTGTATAAGATAGATGCAATGTGAGATTCATTGGAAAAGGTACAATTCACTTAATATGATTATCCTGTTTGTATGTATGTATCATTTTTGTATCTGAAGTTATATATACTGGTACTATGTCTGGACTTCAAATGTAATTACACTTGAGTAATGTCCACTAGACAAGATGCTTTCAGCCTAGATAGCTGGTTGGGAAGGGCCAACTGAGGGCGATGAGCCATTAGGGAAAACAATAGGCCTCAGGAGAACCTTATCCCCATTGGTGAGATTTCCTGAAAACACTGTTATGACTCTATAAGGACATGTGACCAGATCTTATGATTCTGGACTCCATCTTAGGATGTCTGTGTTTTTCCACAAACTGATCTGAGAACCAAATACTGAAACAATGGGTTCCCACTATATGCTAAATATGTGTTAGATAGGGAGTAACGACATCTCTTGTTTTCCACTCCCCACACAAGAAGACTCCTGGAAACACCTCAGGAACAAAGACTGAACTGGGAAAAGGGCTGGACCCAGGCTAGAGGGATTTCTAGCCTGTTTATGAAACACATGGAGACTCCATGCTGCAAAGCAAGTGTAGCTTGTGCCATAAGAGCATGCAGCCTGCTTATATCATCTATCGGGGGAGAGATTCTTGAGTCAAATGCTTTCCAGTATGTTAAGCTTAGTTTGTGTTTTTGTTATTTAGTAGGTAGTCTGCTTTGATTTGTTTGCTAACACGACTACTTAAAATCTATCTTTTGTAGTTCATAAATGCATTTTATTTGAATTTAAGCCAGTGAGTTTGGAGTAAAGTATGTGGAAAATGTAATTCAAGAGGCAAAGAATATTGCATATTCTTCTCCACACTGGCGAGTGGGAGGACTCTATGAGCTTGGACTGTGCAGTGCAAGATGGTATAATTTGGTGCTTATGCTCCAAAGGGGCTGCATGTCTGGGGAGGTAAGATTTACCTTGGCTTTTGTCTTGCTGCTGTTGAGGGAGAGAGTCTGCACATAACTGCAGGTGGGTGTGTCCCTCCCTGTGTGTATGCTGGTGGAAATGTGAGACCAGGAGCATGTCTGCAGCTTGTCACAGCAGCACAGCGTGAGAGGGAGCCCAGGCTAGTGGGTCAGAAAGTACAGTGGTACCCCAATGCCTGGTGGCACTTCCCTAGGCGAGGTGAAAACTTACACACCTCGCGTAAATGAGATCTGTTTCGGGAAGATGTTTGAGGGTGTGAAGTTGCAGTTGTGGGTATCCCTACTATCAATCTATTGCTGTTGGACTATTTAGTTAGTCCTTTTCCCCCCCTAGGTTTTATTTTAAATTTACCTACTTTTGCTAATATAAGTCAATCAGCGTGAAGTACACACTCCTGGATGTCATTATGCATGTGAGATGTACTATCTTTTTCTAAGTTGTCTCCTCAGATTTTAGCCGGTGCTCCTAGATGAATGGTGTTACTCTGAGTTTCCTGATAAGATTTCCAGAGAGGACTGAAGCTTAAACTTGGGGGGTAAAATTTTTCCCTCTGGGTACAGGCAATGCACATTTTTAATCTGGTCCCCGACTGGACAGCCCTCGTGACGTTCCAATGGGACGTTCCTACATGAGATGTGGTGACATGCCCAGATGCTGGCGTGCTTACAAGTAGTAGGGTCCTCATCAGGGCAGTGAAGAACCAGCATGAGATTAGGCAGCTTGCCCGAGGTCATGCAGACAGTCGGTGGTAACACCATAAATAGAATCCATCTGTTCTGGTTTCCAGTGTGTTCCTGTAGCCATGTAATCCTTCAGGGAAAGAGGCCAAAAAGTTGTATCTTCCAGACATTTCCTCTGAACTTTGGCTAGAAAGTACACGCAGTAAGTGTCCAGCTGAAGGAGGTAACAGCCAAGCTCCTTGTGCTTTATCAGACTCAGAAAAAGAGGACAGGTTGGAGTGCTTCACAAATGAAATAAATGAGAAAAAATAAGGCACCAGGAAGAAATGAATACACTAAGGGAAAACAAATGAAAATTTGTAGAGTGAGTGGAAGATGAAAGAAGAGAGGACTGTGAAGAGAGAACAAAAATGGCTAACTTTAAGTTTAGTGCCCATTATTTATGTTTTGTGATTTTTACCGTTTTCCTGACTGAGGTCTACTACCTACCTCTGACTTCTCTTCCCCATCCCCCTGCTCAACAGCACAGTCGTAGGCAGTCACAGACTTCCTTTGAAGCTGAAGATTGTGCATTTTTTAGGGACTGCAGTTTTTAAGAAAACAGGTGACTCATCACACTCTAGCAACCTATCCTGATGCTTAGCAGCTTTGAATATTATAGTAGAAGGGATCATTCCCCAGAAGCTATGTGTGGAGGGGATAGTGCAGTTGCATCTATGGCTACAGTCTTTCCAGGTCTTGCAGAAGTTGTAGGGAATGGGAGAAGAAAGGAGAATGTACCCTGCCTTTCAGGCAGCCCCTTGTAAATCTGCTAAAAATTAATACCTGCTGAAGCAGTACTTACTCCATGCACCCCTCTTTCAGGCTGTGCTGTCACTGAGCTGGAGAAAATGGCAACTTTGGCAAGAGACACTGCAAAAGTTTAGGGTCGCTGAATGTAAAGCCCTGTTGCTTCCAGTGGTGGATGTGGAGATGTTTTTTTCTTTTTTTAAAATAGTGAGTAGGAAGACTTGTTTGTGGTGGGAAAGCAAACCCTGCCCCTCTGAGACAGCAGTTTGGGAGGGAAACCGAATGGAGTTTTTCTCTTCTTCCCAGATGGATATTTTTTCTGTAAGAAGGTGGCAATTCTCCTCCATGCTTATCGTGTGTGTGTGTGTGTGTGTGTGTGTGTGTGTGTGTGTGTGTGTGTGTGTTTGTGTGTGCGAGAGAGAGAGAGAGATTTGTAATGAATGTGAGAACTTGATCTATCTTTTACTTTGTTAAAATGCTCCTTTGAACTTCATTTATCTTGAACATTCTATTGCTTGGAAATAGAGGGAATTCTTCCTTTCTCTCTCCCCCTTTCTTGGCAAAACCTCTTAAAATGATATGCCGCTTTAAGATCCATTAGAAAACTGAATGTGTTTTTTAATGCCCCCAGAAAGAGCTGGTTTATTCTCTGGAAACAATTTGATCTGTTTTAAGAAATCTTTTTATCATCATAGACCAAAAAAACAACAACAAAGAAGTAATGCAGACTGGGTTGTAGGACCAGTTCTCTCTCACTTATGTTCATGTAACCCCACTGACTTTATTCTCTTTATAGTCTAACTAGTGAAACAAAACAGAAAATAAAACAAACAAAAACTAATCCATGTTACTGAATACTAAAGTACACATACCAAGCCATATTTTGTTAATATGATAATTCCAGCCTGGATTACCAAAGCATCTCTTTAAGGATGATTTGCAGGATGTATGTTTGAAGATTACAGCTGAGTTGCATAATAATTTTTGTGTCAGCCACAGCAAGGGAAAGGACTTCCTGTTGAACTCAGAATTGCCAGGACATACTGTTCACATTAAGACTGACTCAATGAGTAAAGATTGCGAACAAACCCGTTCAGTAATAGGGCAAGAAGGAACAGATCTATAGAGCCCTGCAAATGTGCGGCTATTCGCTTTTTATCCACGCGTATTCACATCTGTGGATATGGATGCAGAAATCTATGGCTCATTTTTGCAGATATGGAGGCAGATGAAGATACAAATTTTGTATCTAGAAATTTGTACATATCTGCTTTATATCCGCATTAGTAGATGTGCAGGTGAACTAGCCCATGATAGTGTGTTAGGTGTCACTAAGTTGTGATGGTGTCAGTAAGGTACATGTGCAGGCAGAGTTGGCAACAGGGCTTCTTGCAGGGATTGGTTCCTGGGTTAATATTTCTGTTGTGTGGTGTGTAGTTGGCAGTGAGTATTTGCTTCAGGTTGGGGGACTGTGTGTAAGTGAGGGCTGCCCTGTCTTCCAAGGTCTGTGAGAGTGAAGGATCGTTTTGCAGGTTAGGTTGTAGATGGTTGATGATGAGTTGGACAGGGTTTAGCTGATGAGTTGTATGTAATGGCCAATGGTGTTCTGTTGCTTTCTTTGATGGGTCTGTCCTGCAGTAGGTGACTTCTGGGTACCTGCCTGTCTGTGTCAATCAGTTTCTTTACTTCTCTGGGTGGATATTGTAGTTTGAACAATATGTGGGTAAGATAGAGACTGTGTAGGTGTTTGCCTCTGTCTGAGGGATTAGACAATGGATAATGTGATATGTTTGAATGAAAGCTGAAGGCATATAGGCAAGGTCAGTAAGTTTCTGGTATAGGGTGCTGTTTATGTGACCATCACTTATTTGTACAGTAGCGTTCAGGAAGTGGATCTCTTGTGTGGGATGGTCCAGGCTAGGTTGGTCATGAGGTGGAAACTGGTGAAATATTGGTGGAATTCTTCAAGGGCCTGGGGGGGCCACATGATGTAGATGTAATCAGTGTAGCACAAGTAGAGGAGGGGCACTTGGAGATGAGAGCTGAGGAAGCATTGTTCTATGTCAGCCATAAAAATGTTTTATTGTGGGGCCATGCAGGTACGCATAGCACTGTTGCTGACTTGAAGGTAGAAATCATCCCCACGTCTGAAATGGCTGTGGATGAGAAAAAATCACAAAGCTCAGCCACCAGCTGTGCCATGACAGCATCAGAGATATAGTTCCTGACAGCTTGTAGTCCATCTTTATGTGGAGTGTTGATGTAAAGAGCTTCTGCATCCATGGTGGCCAGGATGATGTTTTCGGGAAGATTTGTGATGCTCTGTAGTTTCCTCAGGATGTCAATGGTGTCTCAAAGATAGCTAGGAGTGATGGTAACGTAGGGCCTGATGAGAGAGTCCATGTAGCCAGACTGTAAGGGTGCTTATGTCTGAAATGATGGGGCATCCAGGATTTCCAGATTTATGGATCTTGGGTAGCAGATAGACACTCCCCTAGAGCCCCAACCAGGGGTATTCTGTGTAGATTTGTTCCTGTGCTTCTTCAGGGAGTTTCTTGAGTAGATGGTGTACTTCCTTTGGTACTCCTACGTGGGATCAGAGGATAGTGGCCTGTAAAACGCAGTGTTGGAGAGTTGCTTAGCGGCCTCCCATTCATAATGCGACCTGTTCATGATGACTACAGCACCTCCTTTGTCAGCTCTTTAATTTTGTCAGAGTTGTTTCTGAGGCTGTGGATGGTGTTGCATGCTGCACAGCTGAGGTTGTGGAGCAAGTCATGCTGCTTGTCCACAACTTCAGCTTCTGCATGTTGGCAGAGCATTCTGTGTTGAAGTCCAATCTGTTGTTTCAACCATAAGGAAAAGTCCATTCAGCATCCTTCTTCTTGTAGTGTTGGGAGGGTGGCTTCTGTGGGTTAGTGTGCTATTCCTTGGCATGGTGGAAATATTTCCTGAGTCAGAGATGGCGAAAGTAGGCTTCCAAGTCACTGCAGAGCTGTATCATGTCCCCAAGATAGGGCAGACTCTTCTGCCGGGCTAAGTGTGTAGCTGGGTAAATTAACAATATTGGTGGGTAAGTTACAAGTTCCATTGTCGTGGCCCCTTGTGACATGTAGTTTAGATAGTTTAATGTCCTTTTACCTCTGTAGAGAAGCAAAGTGTGTCTTGTAAATGGCTTGTCTTGTTTTGTAAAGTCCAACCACGTAGAGGGTTTGTTTTTTATGGGAGTTTTTTTTATGGGAGTCGCCAGTTAAGAGAGCTCATTCTTGATCTTCTGTTTTCTGCACAGGATGGTGGTTCTGCAATTTCTTTGAGTGTGTGTGGCGCAATCTCTTGCCATAGTTTGTGTAGTATACTGAGTGAAATGGATTTTTCACCTTCACTCCATTTGGTATGATGTCCATCTGTTTGCACTTGGAAAAGAAAATGTCTGTCTGTATCTGCATGGCTTTGAAATGGGACATACTAAATATATTATTTAGTGGAATTGGCTAGTACTGATTGGCTCTCCCTGGGCCAGTGCTCCCTTGCTGGCTGCCCATTCCCAGGCTCCTTTCCTTGGGCCTCCCTGCCTTGCCACTGGCCCCCCTAACAATGGCCCAGCACTTCTCCCCATCCTGGTGCCCGCCCGCTGCCCCAGGGTCTTCTGGGGTTCCCAGCAGGGACCGGTTGGCCACTGCTGGCCCCGCGGCCACTGGTGTTCCCAGGGTTGCCAGCCGGGGCCACACAGTCACCGGCAGGGGGTTCCCCAGCCAGGGCTGCCCAACCTCACTGTGCCGCTGCTAGGGCCACCCTGCTGCTGCTAGGGATTCCAGCCACCTGCATCCTCCAGTCCTGCTTCAGCCAGGGTTCCCCACCAGAGACTGCCCCGGACACCGGCCCCACTGCCACCAGGGTTTGCTGGGATTCCTGGCTGGGGCCTGCTGCAGCCAAGGGTTCCCCAGCTGGGGCCAGGACTCCCCAGTCACCTGGCTCTACTAATGCTGGGGATTCCCTGGCCAGGGTGGAGGCTCCCTAAATGCTACCTGGCCCCGTTGATGCTGGGGGTTCCCTGGCCATGGCAGAAGCTCCCTAAATGGCAGTTGGCCCCATTGATGCTGGGGGTTCCCTGGCCAAGGCAGAGGCTCCCCAGATGCCGCCTCGCCCAGCCGGGGCTCCTCAGCCCCTGTGTTGCTCAGAGGCTGGAGAGGGATGGCAGGAGACAAATTGCTTGATCATTGTCTTCAGTCCACCCTCTTTGGGGTACCTAGTGTTGGCCACTGTCGGCAGACAGGATACTGGGCTAGATGGACCTTTGGTCTGACCCAGTACAGCCGTTCTTATGTTCTTATGTTATGTTCTTGCTTCCACCTCTTCCGGGGCCCTTTGGTCCATGGTTCTGCCAGACCACAGATGTTGCTTGGACCAGAGAGTCCTGGTTTGGGAGGTTCATCTTATACTTACAATATGCAGTATATAGAGGTACATCATTCTTTACAAGGAGTTACAATGAGCTTTTATTTAAATCTACAATAATACGGTTACTTATGTCAACAGTACAATATTGTGAATAAAATACTTAAGTCCATGGCATCATCTGAATTGAATAGACATTTCTGAGCTGGTGGGGCAGCAATGTACCAGTTGCCTTGCATGTGCCTGACTGTGAAACTGTATTTCTTTTTGAAATCAGTAGGATTTGCCTAGCAACAGCAGAATCACACTTCTTACACACTTACCACTAGTTCATATGTAACACATTCTATATGTCATGGTGGTATAAAAGTTTTATTGGCATAAGTTTGCAACAGTCATGTTACTGATGAAGATGGAGAAGACCCAAATGAGCTATGCATGTCAGCCCAAACACATGCCTGGACATTACATCATCCTGTGGTTAGTTTGGGTTGTTTTATGTCACGTACAGAGTGTTATTGAAACTGTTTTGTTAGTTTTTATTCTTTCATATTGTATTACTCCACTTGTGAGGTCATGATCCTGAACACTTGTTCACGAATGAAACCACTGATGATGAAAATCAGTGTCAAATTCCACTTCTGGAAAGAAGCATTCAGCGAAATCCAGTATTGCTCAGTGTGGCCAGTGTGTGTTACACCTGCGTCCGATCCAGTATGTGATTCTCTTACAGGCTGGGCTACAGACCCTGGCTGCAGAACATAGAATACAATTACTAACCGTTAAGTTTGAAAATCATCAAAATGATCCAACTTGAAAAAATAGGTTCCACTATTAGAATTAAATTATAGTTACAAAAACTCAGTTGAAATGAATCTGAGTTAGTGAGAGAGAATTTTATACGGGTTACATTCTGTCTTCCGGCTAGACTTGTGCTAATAATATTTGGATATGGGAGGCCTCTTATTCAAGTAATATCTGGATACCTGAATATTAAACTGTTTATTCCAAATCCGTTCCAGAAGTACTCCATCCTCTGCCACTTTTCATCTGAGCCCTTTCTAGTGCTAAATTGAATAGGCCACCTACTTGACCATTCCAGTAGTGCCCCAGTGCTATAGTAGCAGCAGGATTTAATTCTAATATATTTGTAAATCCTGAATATTTGCTTAGCAGAAAGATTTTGACTGGACTACTTCAACCTGGGCCTCACTTTGTTGTCACTTGGCTCTACCCACTGCGTGAGACTATGGATTTCATTTCTATCTGCCTTGTTGATAGTCTGCCATCTTTCAAATATATGCAGTTAAATAAAAAGGGTTCGCTTCTTGTAATGAGAGGAGCAGTATATGCTATAATCTTTCCTTACAGTTCCCAGTTCATAGCTATTTTTGTTGAGAACTGGCATACTATCAATGTAATTTCTTTGAATGTGGCACATATGGCCGCCTTCCTCTGCCAGTTGTGTCCATTAATTTTCAGCAACAAGTAACTCTTGTTCTTAAACAATTACATCATTATCTGGTGTGTGCCGATCTACTGAGCTATGACTAGTACAATCTCACAGAAGTACAAATAATAAAGTGAGGGGTAGCAAAATATCTTGGATGTCTCTATTTATCTCAATTATTCCCGATTTAATTTGGGTTTTAAATGTGCTGTTTCTTCACACCATTCCTTCCACAGAGCCCATAGCTGGTTGTGTGTGCCCAGCCAGCCATTTCTCATGGAATTAAGGAATGTGCACGTGAAACTGATGGCACGTCTACACTATAAATTTAAGTTGACTGAAGTCGACATCCAGCCATCTCAGTCATTTCTGTGGTTTTTGTCTGCGCTGCCCTTCTTCCGCTGGTGGAGCATGACAGGAATGGTTGCACTGACTTAAAAGGAGCCATTGGAGGTGGGAGCAGGGCTTGGAGCAGGTAACCTGGGCAGCTGCTAGGCTCCCTGCTGAGAGTGAGAAGTCTGGGCAAGAGTGGGAATGGGGAACCTTGGCAATAGCCAGGCTTAGTGCGGGGATCCAGGAGGCCAAGTGCCAGCAGAGCTCCCTGCGAGAAGCTGGGCAGCAGGAGCCTTCCCCACACCCAGTCCTGGGTGACATTGACAAGAAAGGCAGCTAACTGCAGATGTAAGTAACACGGTGTCTACATAGACACTGCATTGCCCTAAATCAGCCCCGAAAGGTTGGGAACCATTGTCCTAAATGCATCGACATAAGCCCTGCGCCTCTTGTGAAGGTGTGGTCGGGCACTGCAGCAGCAAGGCTACAGTGTAGATACTGATGTAATTAGGTTGACATAAGCTACCTTATGTTGACTTACTCTGCAACATAGACCAGGCCAAATTCCTACATTCCAGACTGAGGTCAGACATAAGTCACCCATTCCAGTAGTCCTCAGTTCCTCTTTATCAGCTGGTAGTAGAATTCGACTTTTCCCTACTCTCTGTCACAAGAGGTGCTGTGCGCATGTTGCAAATGGTTTGGCTGGTTAACTAAAACATATTCCTCCAGTGAGCTCTCATGGAGATCAACTGAGTCAGCCGAGTTCTGTTTGGGTGCAGGGCTCCTCTGTGCAGAATTT
Organism: Pelodiscus sinensis; assembly: GCF_049634645.1. Taxonomy (NCBI): domain Eukaryota; kingdom Metazoa; phylum Chordata; order Testudines; family Trionychidae; genus Pelodiscus; species Pelodiscus sinensis. The sequence goes on from NC_134711.1 coordinate 205,579,533, forward strand.
ACCTCCCCTGTGCAGACTAGACTGTGTTGTTTTTTAAATTTTTCTTTAGTTTTAGTCCTAACAGGACTGCTATCAGCATGATTCTTATGTACGATGTGAGACTCAGTGACCTCTGGATTGGTGAACTTCACGTATGGTGAATCAGTAATCCCTCATTATATTACACTTGGCTATCCAGCTGGGAAGGAAGGGCTGAATTGACTAAAGGGGACTTGTTTGGCTTCTTATTAACCAAATTAATAGCTCTTTTGTTGCTGGCTTGGTGAATCTAATTATGGAATAAACTACCAGTTTGCCTTTTTCTTGCAATCTAATGTGAGCATGGCATTCTCATTGTGGCAATCCAGGGAACCTGGTCATGCACATTTATTTACTGCATATAGTTTATGAAGTGAATGTCTATGCAAAGATCAATCTGTTAGTTATACGATGTAATGAGATTATTTTGCAAGACCTGCACAAAGATCTCTGCTTCAGTTCATGTCATGCAAATAAAATTTTATTTTACTTCTCACAAATGTCACAATGAAGATGCAGAAGCAGTGCTCTAGTAACCAGTGAAAGATAGTTAATGCTAAAAAACTCTGTAGGCTGACATTTTTCAATTATTTCCCAGATTTATGTTCTATGCACAGCTAGCCTTGTTTGCAACCTGATAAATTAGACCAAAATACTTCACTGGCTAGAGTGCATGTGCAAATGTGCCATGACTAAAATAGGCTACGTGAATTAGGGAAATTCTACACATGCACCTGAATTTTAAATTTAAAAACTTAATTTTAACTACCAATATTTTCTAAGAAAAATGGGGAGAAGTACTTTTTCCCCTCTTAAGAAATGTAACAAAATATTATGGATTACATAATTAGTGAGAGTGACACAACTATCAAGGATATGAAAACTGACCAAGGTAGAGGACAGAAGCTTGTTTTTGTCAAGACTGTTTAAAATTATTGGGTCTTGTTAACATCCATTTATTCCCAATTTGATAAACACGTGATGAAAGATTTAGGATCCCAAGGTTTTCAAATAAGGGTTCAGAAATATTCTATCCCTAGTTTAAAGGATTTAGCTACTGTAGTTCCAAACAAGTATTAAATTGGAATGTAGTATAAGAAGGAACTTCTCAGACTCAAGTGCTGGAGTATTAATTGACATGCAAACACCTTTTTAAATTTTTGATAAAAGGAAATCACTAAAAAGTTATGTTTATTTTGACTTAGTCTTCCCCCCTCAAGAATGACGTTAGAACTATCTAGCTACAACAATATGAGCTACAGTATAGTGAGACGATTTCTGTCCCAACACAACTTACACAGAAGGCCTACTCTACAGTCAGAAGTTTCTTTATCACTTCCTTCTGCCAGTCTATTCAGTGTAAAGTTCAGCTAGTTTCATAATGACAAGTTCTCCCACATTCTAAATCCGTTTTACTACCGAACAGTTCCAGTAGCAGACGAGCAGTCTTTGGGCAGTTGTCCAGTGCATAGTTACAATTTTTTCAAGTTTTGGTATCTTTCAAGCAGCTTCTTTAAAAAGGACAGCAGCTAGTTTTAAATAGACCCAGCACCTGTTCTTGTGTTTAAATTGGTTTTAAAACAAATTTAGATAGGAGTATTTATGCACAAGCTTTCAGTCAATTTAAGCATCATTTTTCTTACAGTGGTATGAATTTACAGTTAAAACAATATAAATCAGAATGAATTGATGTGTTCAGTGTTTTATATCATCTATAACTTATTTTAGGTAAGGCCTCTACCTACTGATGATAGTGTAACTTCTAATCATTTACATTGTGAGAATGGAGTACACACTAATTTTCCCTTAGTCAGTTTTTCTTCTTTTGGGGGAAATAAGGTTTTGAAAAACAAAGCTACAAAATTGGAAGTGTGGACAGGCATATAGCAGCTGTTACCTGCATTAGTTGCAAGAAAAACTCAGCTTTCAAGTCCACGTAGTGCTGACTGGCTACTTATTGCTGCAGAAAATAAGAGACCAAATGAAGGCCAGTTACTTGTAAGAATTCAGCACACCACACTTAATGGTATTAAAGTGAAAATACTAGACTTTATTTTATAAAAGGAAGTTAAAACAAAAACCCTGCCAGTGTGTACATTGTACACATTTGAATGACACTCACAACAATGAAGTTTTATTGGATATACATTGAAAGATCACAAGTCCACACTGGGAAGGATGATGTTTACAAGCAAATCAATTGGACTTCACAGATGTCACTTCCTGCAAAACGATGTTTCAAATTCAAATAATAGCAACGATTATACTACAATGGCATTGGAAACTTGAGCTTTTGAATTAGTATCCATGCTATTTATTCCACTACAAACTGTACAGAAAGCAAGGCAAGAATTTATTCAAAGTATGATTCATGGATTTGTCATTTGCTGGAATAATTCCTCATTCTTCAGTTGCCATTTTCAACAGATGTTCTTTGTCAATTTTGAAGAGCCTCCATCCTTCCTCAGAGGACAGATCAGAAGCACCTCTTCTTTTGTAGAACTTGATAGAAGGTTCATTCCATTCTGCCACTATAAAGTGCATGCTGCTACAGCGGCATTTGAGAGCAACCTACAAACACATGACCAGTATATTTATTAGGTGTGTAGCAATTTTATTAATTGCATATGGAAATCTATTCCTCCATTACCGATAGGCAAGTCTCTCCACACATCATATTGCTGAAGTGAAGACTGCCATTAATATTGGCAGCTGTTTTAATCATAGCAATTTCCTTCAACCCACCTTGGTCTCGTTGGGCACAATGGAGATGAGGGACTGTCAATTCTGATTCTATGAAGTACTGACAGATACTAAACCAGTAGGATTTTACAGAATTTGATAAACCTACCCCATATGTCCATTTGTCCCTTTTATTACCATAACTGAATCACTCATTTTCAAGTACTATTGAAGGGTAATATTAATTGAGCTAAACAGACTTGCTTCTCTGCTGTGGTCTTCTTGTGCTAAAAATCTGACAGAGAATGGAACTATTTACCTGACTCAGATTCTTCAGAATTTCTGAACCAATGCCAAGTCCTAAAAAGTCAAGAAAGGTTGGTTGTAATTTTTAAAAAAAATTATAGAACAGTCCATTTTGAAGCTATTTGTTAAAATATACCTCTGAACTCTGACATTACAAAGAAATCTTCAAGGTACAGCAATTTTCCAATCCAAGGGTCATAAGTGAAGTAATACATGGCAAAACCCACAATAAGATGTCCTGTAACAAAGAATTACATCAGCAAAAATACCCTTAAATTTGAAAAGCAACAAGATTAGTATATTTCAACTTGCATGCATACAACCTAAATACCTAGGTTTCACATGCAACCATTAATGTATTAACTGTCATAAGCCTGGTTCAAGGATGGAAGTTTGCAATAAGCATACTGAGTTGTAGGTAAAACAGGAATTCTGATAGCTTGAGATGTGTTGTGGAATGAAGATTATCTTTCTAGCTCTTGGAAGGCAGTGTTTACGGTTATAGCGAACAATGAACATCTAAGGCTTTCTGCTACAGACACATTATACATACCCTATTATCAGTATGTCCACTTTGGAATATAAAACTGGCTTACATTTAACACGGCAGTTCAGAATATGCTGGCACTTTGCTCAATTCTGCTTTCTTAAAAATTGTAACACAACACTAACAGTAAATCTAAAAACTACACCTTTAAAAGACTGTTTTCCAATCAGTATCTCTCAAAAATTACTCAGTGGGAAAACCAGGAGTGCTCCCAGGAAGCCATAAGTTAACAATGGCATCTCCAGCACCTCCTTGGATTGTGTTCCCATTAACAAAGTGACAGTCTGTATCCTGGGCACCAGAAACATATCTACTTTGGCCAACAGCTTTCCTTGTTTGCTTGAAACAACTCTATGGCTCACTCTGTAAGAGTAGCCAACTGTCAGGTGCAAAACTGGTACCCTCTTCCAATATCATCCCACTCAGTCCTAAAACCTTGAGACTTCAAATCATGTTGTTAGCCATAGTAGTTTGCACATACTCATAAAAAGAGAGTGCATACAGGATTTCTGATCTACCGTGTGTTTTTTGGTAAATGTTTGGGAATAGTACTTGTCCCTGTTAGACCTTACCTCATGTATCATGATCATCTACTTTATTGTGTAACGGATCTTTTAGTTACCTCCCCGCCCATCCATGTACACGGAAGGGCCATGTACATGGCGAAGCTAGAGACTGTAACCTGAAGATTGGGGACAAATTAAAGAAAAAATGTGATTCAACAGGATTACATTAAGGGAAATTAGGGTCAAACAAGAACAAACTAATTAAATGGAATTACTGTGTATCATATATATTATACCTGGTCTCCAGTGTCTTCAAAATGGCTGATCATTTTAGAAAAATATCACAACTCTTCAATATCAATAACTGTATTTTAACTTTCTTCTTATCCAAATTCCCAGCTGGGGCTTTATGTATAATCAGCAGCTTTAAATAATGTGTTACATACATCCTGTGCATTTCTTATTTTAAAAGAGTAGCAGGAAATCTTACCTTCAGCGGTCCACTGTTCTTCTGGAACTTCTGCAACAAGACAGTGGTAGAAAGGGTGCTCACCAAAGCCATCTTCAAGCAGATCTACAAAATGACAATAGGCTGACGTGTATTAAATATTAACAGTAGTAGGACTACACCACACCAAACTCTGAGCAGCTCATGTTACCTTTTTCAGTTAGGACTACTTGATCCTCCATATCCTCATATTTAGCTAGTTCCTGAAAAAAAATACATGCACAGATATACATTTATTTCCATGCCTCAAGGAGGCATTTCTTATCCAAGTGCTATTTATACACAGCAGAGCAGAGAGGCAGCCACTTGCCCGCTGCCAAGAGCGAAGAGCCCCCGCGTGCCCGTGAACTGAACACAAACAACTTGTTTTTGCCAAATTAGGAGTTCTTGGTTCTGGGCGGACAAAACTGACACTGGAGGAGTTTCGAGCCCCCCCCCCCCCCAAACCGGGGCAAAGGTCCTGGGTAGGAGATTTAGGCAGAAAACAAATTTTACCCCCCCCCCCCCGCAGCAGCAACCCCCCCCCAGTAAGCCCCGCCCCGCCGCACCCATCCCCCCGCCGGCGGCACCTTGATGAGGCGCAGCAGGTCGGGGCAGTCCTCGGGCCTTGCGCTGCGGATGCGGAACGGGGCCATTTTCGGCGGCGCTTCCCCCTGCGGCCCCCCCGGCTGGCGAGTCCCCGGTACGTGAAGAGGAGCAGCAGCCGCTTGTTCATTCGTGTGCCCGGCGCGGCGGCTCAGTCAGGCTCCGAGCATGACGCGGACACAGGACCCGACCCGACGCCGATTCCCCCTCTGCGCCCCCGCAGCGCCGTGTGGAGGCGGCCGGCCGCGCGGCCCCTCTATATATCGGCAACAGGCTCCGCCCCCCCGCCAATGGCCTGCCCCCCCGCGCAGATCCTCGGCCAATCACTGCGCTCCTGACCCAAGCATTACCTCACTCTTCCGGAAAGGGGCGTGTCTTGCCGGCTGCAGGCCCCGGGCGCGCGCGCGGACGGCAGCGCCCCCTGGCGGGCAAAGGCCGCCCTGCTCCAGCGCCAGCTCCGCGGGAGGGGGAGGGGTGAGAGGGGAAGTGCCAGCCCCGCCCCAGTGACTCCGGCCCTGGGAGACGCCCCCCCCCCCCCCCGGTGCCAGGAAAATGGCCCTGCCCGGGGACACTACCCGCTGCCCGCTCTGCAGCCCCACCCATTTTGGCCTCCCCCGGGCTGGGAAGCGAGGCTTCCCTTCCCCACTTGCACTGGCACCACCCTGCGCTGGGGGGAGAGAATAGAGGCTGGGACCAAGAGATTCAGCAGGTGGCATCTACCATCTCACAGGGACCTTGAAAGGTCATTGAGTCCAGTCTCCTGCCCTCATAGCAGGACCAAGTACCATCCCTGACAGATTTGCACCAAAGCCCTAAATGCCCCTCCCCCGTAAGGATTGAACTCTCAACCCTGGGTTTAGCAGGCCAATGCTCAAACCACTGAGCTATCCCTTGGTGGAACAGGTAGGTGGGGTACAGAGATAAGGACACCAGCCCAGGGTGCAGACTGAGGTGCGGCTGGGTTTGAAGGCAGGGAGTGGGCTGAGGGGTGCAGACTCCAGACAGCACTTCCCTCAAGCAGCTCCTGGAAGCAGGGACGCATTCCAACTCTGGCTCCTAGGTGGAGGTCCAGCCAGGTAGCTCTGCTTACTGCCCTGTCCACAGGACCAGGTGCTACCCAACAGCTCCCATTGGCCGTGATTCCTGACCAATGGGAGCTGCAGGGTCAACTGTTGGGTCAGGGGCAGCATGTGGAGCTCCCTGGTTGCCTGTATGCATAGGAGTTGGAGGGGTGACATGCCCGTGCTTCTAAGAGATGCTCAGAACCTGCATTTCCACACAGCGTTGCTGACCAAACTTTTAACTGTCTGGTCAGCAGTGTTGTCTGGAGCCATCAGGGATTCCTTTCAACCTGGCATTTTGATCAAAAACTGAACACCTGGCAGACACTAGAATTCCCTTCCAGTGCCAAAAGCACAGGCTCCTTAGAACCACAGGAGACTCTCTGCCAACTGCTCGTAACAGTGTCAGGTCCAAGAGTGGGGAGTTATATGGACCCAGGGTGCCTGGGCCCCAGAAATATTCAGAGGTCCTGCTTCAACAAAGTTTGGGGCTGGGTTTTCCCCCTGGTGGCACCTAGCCTTCCACCTGCTTCAAGTGCCCCTGCTGTTAGTGAGAGTTGCGGGAGTCATGCCTGCCAGCGTGCCCCCCTGCTTAGAAGCTACTGCCGGAGGAGGTGCCTTAGATAAATGCTATATGCCACCTCTCTACCTACATCCTCTTCTGCCCCCAAACATCCTCCCAGAGCCTGATACCTCACCTCTTCTACACCCCAATTCCCTGTGCAAGTCCAGAGCCTGCACCCAGCACCCAAACTTCCTCCCATAGCCTTAGGCAGGTGGAAGAAGTGAGTTCTGGGCACCAACAACATTTCTACAAACTTGCCACCCCAGCCCAGGGAGACTTAACAGTGAACAACTTGTGAGGGGAGAGGAAATGTTTATCTAAAAGCATCAACCTCCTATTTTCCTCCAATGAAAGTGCCACAGATGTCTGTAATAACAGCATGCAGCACACAGAGGACTTTGATTTGTAAAAAGTCTCACTAGAGAGTGTTAATTAATACAAAAGACTGCATTTATGGGAGGGACACCAGGGCCTTCCACACGTTACCTTTCATGTGATTCCATCCTGCCCTCAACCTTCCTCCCCCCACTCTCCTCGTGTCCCATCTCAGAACCTCATTATCTGGTGATAATTTTATAACTGGTGTGTGTCTGTTGAATAGATGAAGTTGTTAAATGATGATCTGGTTTCCTAGTATCATCTGTACTGTACTTCCAGATGTCAGTGAGAATCTAGAAGTATCCCACAATGGAAATTTCTTAAATGAAAGACGATGGGAAGGATAATCTCCCTGCTTTCTTTTAACACATTATAAGTGCCTCCATCTTGGGAAAACTAAGCTTCCACCACCAGGAGTGGCCCGAGGTGGGCTGCGGCAGCTGGTGCCCCAGGCAGAACATGCGATTGGCGCCCCCGCCTGCAGGGCCGTCAATGGACAGATGTCAGCATCGGGCACCCCGGGCGCCCCATTTAAGATGGTGTCCTAGGCAGCAGCCGAGTCCGCCTATAGTCACGGGCTGCCTCTGTCCATCATCCAGCTTGCTTATGGAAGAATCCCAAGCACAGCTACAGTGGGGAGAGGGCTAAGCAGCAGTTCTGCAGAAAAAGACCTGGGGATGAGTGGATGAGAAGATGAATAGGAGTCAACAGTGTGCCCTTATAGCCAACAAGGCTAATGGCATATTGGGGTACATTAGCAGGAGCATTGCCAGCAGATCTATGGAAGTGATTATTTGGCACTGGTGAGGCCACATTTGGAGTATTGTATCCATTGCAGAAGAATGTGAACGCATTGGAGGAGTCCAGTGGAGGGCAACAAAAATGGTTAGGGGGTGGAGCACATATCTTATGAGGAGAGGCTGAGGGATTTGGACTTATTTAGTCTACTTAAGAGAAGAGTGAAGGGGGATTTGATAGCAGCCTTCAATTACCTGAAGAGGGGTTCCAACGAGGAAGGAGAGAGGCTGTTCTCAGGGGTGACAGATGGCAGAACAAGGTGCAATGGTCTCAAACTGGAGGTCTAGGTTGGCTATTAGGGAAAACTATGTCACTAGGAGGGTGGTGAAGCACTGAAATGGGTTACCTACAGAGGTGGTGGAGTCTCCATCCCTAGGGCAGTGTTTCTCAAAGTGATCCACGGACCCATTCTGAAAAAGCTGCTACGGGGCCACTCTGGTTTGTTTACTTACTGGCTCTGCAGCCACGGAGCCTCACTGCTCCCATTAGCTGTGGTTTGCCATTTGCAGCCAAGGGGAACAGCGGGAAGCAGAATGACCTGGGCCACTACTTCCTGCAGATCCCCTTGGTTGCAAATGGGAAATTGCAGCCAATGGAAGCCATGAGGCTCCTTGGCTATGGAGCCAGTAAGTAAACAAAGTGGAGCAGCCCAGTAGCAGTTTTCTCAGAGTGGGTCCATGGACCACTTTGAGAAACACTGCCCTACAGGTTTTTAAGTCCTGGGCTGACACAGCCCTGGCTGAGATGATTTAGTTGTGACAGATCTTGCTTTTATGATCATAACCCTCAGCTTTTATGATCATACCTTCAGCCTCCCCTCAATGACCTTCTGAGGTCTCTTTCAACCTTATGATTCTGTATTTATGTCTTGCTCTTCCAGGAACTAGGAAAGCAAAGATGCGGTGACATCTGGGTTTGATGGAAAAGAGTAAGAGGCATAGAACTGTGTGTGCTATGTGCATCCATTTTTATTTAAATCCCTGCTTCATTGATTACGTCGGTATGTCTAATTTACATGCCTCAGTCGGCAGAGGCATGTAGTCTAGACATGCCCTTGGAGAGGAAAGAACAAAACCATTCCAGCCAGAGATATGTTACTTATGCCACAGGTATCAAATGCTGCAGACTTGTGAGTAAGTCAGCAGACATCTGATCTTTGCCACTTGCAAGGGAGAAATCAACAATCAACGAGACTAGAAGAATCTCTGTACAATATCCAACTCATTTTCCCCATAGCCCATTGCCCATCCCTCTCAGCTGCTTGTGGCTCATTCATCCCCCCTAAGGCCCACTCTGCCCCTCGCTTCTATAGGCCCAGTGGAAAGCCAGACTCAGCCTAACTCAGGACGGTATAGTAGTGAAGCTTGAAGGTGAGTCTTGGGGCATCTGTGCTACTGCTGTAAAAGTTCCTCTGCTGCCACCCTTGAAGTGCCAGAAGAAAGTGAAAGGTGAGCAGGTGTGGGGAGGCTCCTTTGAGTATGCACTGAGTCACTGGCCAAGAAGAGCCGGGACGCTAGCACCACCTGGGCTGGGAGAGATTCGAGATGAGCCCTAGAAAGGGACAGTCCCTACCTAAGATGAACTGCTTCCTCAAAGATGCTTGAGGATCCCTCCTGTTTGTCTCTTCTTTCTGGGGTCCTCAAGCATCTTTGCCCTGCCTCTCCCCACTCTGTGTTAGGAAAAGTCCATTAAGTCAACTGTAGATAGGACAGGTGCATTCCAGTGTCTACTGCAGGGATCTCAAACTCCCAGCCCATGGGCCATCTCCTGCCCCTGCAGAGAGTATGAGGGAGCCTGACTGCTGCTGCCATTCCACACCAGGCCCCACCTAAAGTCAGATCATCTGAGAATGGAGTGCTGTGGGGTGGGAAGAGGGCAGGGCAATGGCAGGAAGGGGCAGGGCTTGGGGAACAGTAAGGAACAAGCCCGCTGGGATTCCCAGGCTGGATTGCGCAACTGCTCTGGCTGGGGATGACCTGCAGGCCTGGAGTTTGAGATCCCTGGTGTATTGTGAGCTAAGGGTTCCTTAATGAGCCATTCAACTTTACTATTGACTTGTGCCCTGTCTTCATGTACCTTGTGGGCAATACCACAAGAGCAAACAAACATACAGCACAAAGCTGGAAAATGAGGTACAGGTTGTACCTCCCAAATCCGGGACTCTCTGGTCCAGCAACACCTGTGATCCGGTAGGGCCACTGATGTTGCTGGACCAAAGAGCCTCGGAGGCCAGGAACAGGAGCCAGCCGGGAGAACGCAGGGCTGGGGAGCCCTGGCTGGGTCAGCAGCGGCTGAGCCAGGTGGTAGCTGGGGAGCCCTGGTCCCGCATGGGAAACCCCAGCGTTAGTGGACCAGATAGGGAACGGGGAGCCCCTGCCCTATCCAGGCAACCCCCGGCGTTAGCCAGGCCAGGCAGCAGCTGCAGAGCCCATGGGAACCCCCAGCAGGTGCAGGACTTGCACAGGCAGTGGGGTGGTTGTGGCCAGGCAGCCTCTGCTGGGGAAACCCAGGAAACACATGGCAGCAGGCTTGAATGACTGGGCGCCCAGGCCAGGGAGCCCCCCATCACATGTCAATGGGTCCAAGCAGAGCTGGGGAACTCCTGGCGGCTGCAGAGCCAGGCGGTGGCAGGGGAGCATTGGCTGGAGAGCCCTTTGCAGAGTGTCCCCACGTATTGCAGCTGGTATAGAGCATGCTAGACCTTCTGCGCTCATGCAGAGATGAGGGAACAGCACTACAAAATCCAGCAGTGTTTAAAGGCATACTCCTACATCTCTTTATCCCCTGCATTCCTAGTCTGCTGCATGTTCTTATCTGAGTCATCCATGTTTACAATATTCACTAAATTTCCCCACTATAAAAATAATTAGCATAGTTAGGGTGAAATAACATTGAGAAATAACTTCTATTTAAATGTAGTTCAAGAGCACATTTATAATTTTACTGAGTCTGTTTCCTGTACTTAGTATTTAGATATATCCTAAAATGAATCCTTTACTACCATTTCCTGTTATTGGAATATGATATGAGTATTAATGACATTCTTCCCACTTAGGTAAGCTAGTCTTTTTTAAAGTACTGTATATATATAGAATCATTATAACAAGGACATTACATTATGACATCAATTTGGGAACTATACGGAGTTTCCATTTCCTGATATTGAAAATTTTCTAACTGCAGCAACCTTGCTTCCAGCTCTCTCCTTACTAAGTTCCCCGTCTTTGTGAATCTCGAGTATTAGCTGTTAAATAATAGTTTTTGAATATTTGGAAATAAAAGGCTATCTGCTTTCTGAACATAAATACTTCGCATATAATTTCTTTCCTGCCCAAATTAAAGAAATAGTATCCTCTTCTTTGTCACTTGGTAAGGAACTGCCATAAATAAACAAATGAATGATGCCACATGGGTCATAAAAAAGTATGTTTTCCCCACATCCCTTCCTCAAAGATAAGAATACTGTACAGGCATGAACTACAATATTAAATAATTAAATAAATAAAATAATTGCAGGCTCTCTTTTAAACAGTGGCACAGAAAAGAATTTGGTTTAGGGGATTTATAGCATCACTGAGATGATTTGCATTGATATAGTATCCTGACATGTGAATTTTCCCTAAATTTGGGATGCAAGTAGAAACGTACAGGTAAGATCCAGAATTGGTTTCTTCAAAGCTAGAAGTCAATTGTACAAACTCTGGTTTTTTTACATTTCTTCTTAAGGAAGATTCCATGAACCCCTATGTGAACACCTCTTTTATGGGCCAAAAGGTTCTGTGGTTAAAACAAACAGAATGGGGAAGAGAGAGAACATAGGGTAGGCTTTTCGTAACCCACTGTCTATATTCAATTGAAGATAAATAATTTTTGCACACCAGTGTTGTGTGGCTCTATACAATTTTAATCCAGTTTATTTCTCTTCTCAAATCATTAAAGTGGCATAGAGGAAAATCTTTTCAATCATATCAAAGATCTTGTCAGGAATAGCTACAAAGGCCTTTTTGAGTTCTTGTCTGACTCTAGTTTTTGGATAACAGTCACCACAGACTTAGTATTATCAACTACATAATCTCTTCCTTTGACAGGAAATAATTATGTGATTTATGACTGTTTATAGTCTCTCTGCCAAGATTTTTGTTAGCAGCTTGCAGTCACAGTTAATTAAAGTCACAGGTCTATAACTCCAACATGAAGTATTAACAGAATTTTAACATAGTATTGCAGAAACACTTCACAGATTGAGAAAGGTGCTAAAGAAACAGTAAGTAAGAATCTTATGTGATAAAACCATCTAATATTCCCTAAACTGGAAATAAATTGGCCAGCTTTTCAGGCACTGATTTCCATTTTTGCAATCACAATTCTCTTGGGATACAATTTACGTCAGTACTGTCAGGAACCATGGAACTGAGTTTTTCCCTCGGGTTATCCAGTTTAGCCTTTAGGTAGGTTAATAAGACCAGCTTGGCTTTAGCAAAACTGCCAGACTGGCTGGCCAGAAGGTCTGGATTTAAGTTCAGCAGCAGCACCAAAGGGTTATCTGCTCTTCAGTGCTTATGTCTACAGTTCTGAGTGGGTCTAGCCTTGTTTTAGTCTGACTTAGCCCTGCTTCCTTGCCAGACTTCCAGCTCTGGTCACTATCTCCTCTTGGCTTGATTCATGGTTTTTAACTCTGGCTCTAATCCCTAGGTCAGACCACCGATAGCCTAGTCTTGACAAATAGAGACCCACTCCTGCTAATTACTATGAATGAACAGATGCTTAGCTTGTCTCTAATACTTTGCTAGATTGGGTCATTAGGCAGTCAATTAACAATTTTCACAAATTACCTAGTGTGAATACAAATAATGAGTAAAAATTGGGTTGAAAACCTTCCTTGAAGTGCTAGCAAGACTTGTGATATTTTTACACATATTTTTATTTGTACAGCTGATGTACCTTTGGCTCTGACAGGATACTTAAACCAGTGTTTCTTAAACTTTTTGTCCCATGGCCCACGTAGGTCAATGCAAACCTTTCCACCTTTCTACTGGTTGCTAATGGAAATGCACCATTAATTACATAATTATGCCCGAGCCATTTTGCTAGTGCTGCAGCTAGGAAGAATGGTTTAATTTCAATTATTAAACAGATCAAGTGTTTTAACTTTTTAATGTTAATTTATCAAACTTCATTTTAAATAAAGTAAAATGTTAATTTGATGTTTCCTTTATTTATGGTGGGGTGGGGAACATTTTTTGTGTCAGGGACCACTGACCCACAGAAAAATCAGTTGGAGACCACACAAGTGAGAAGCAAAACAAACAAAGAAATCAACCCTCCAAAAAAACATCCAACCTTCACTGATGTGGCCCCCAGCTGAGACATTTTACTCCTCTGGCACTCCAGCCCCACCAAGGGAGGGGGAAGAACAGGGTTTCCCATAGACCAGATTTACTCATCTGGGGGTTTCAGGGTTAGTTGATTTTGTGGACCCCCCTAGGTTCTGTGGTTGGGACAAAAATGGGTTTCAATGTACAGGACAGGGCTGCCAGTGAAAGGAATGGGAATGCAGGATCTGGATGGGAGATGGAGTGCAAGTGGGAGTGAGGGTGTGAGGTCTGGATAGGAGGAAGGGTGCTGGAGCAGGCTGGGAGTAGGTGTCTGGCCAGGGGGAAGGGTGCAGGGGCAAGGGAAGGTGCAGTGTGTGACCAGGAGGGAGGGAGCAAGAGCAATGGTGGATGCAGAAGCAGAGTGGGGGTAGGTGTCTGGCCAGGAGGGAGGTGCAGGAGCAAGGAAGGATGCAGGAGCAGGCTGGAGGTAAAGTGTCTGGCCAGCTTGGAGGGTGCAGGAGCAGGTTAGGGGTGCTGGGGCTCAGCAGGGTAGTGGTGCATGACTGTGTAGTAACCATTTGATCTTTGTTTAGGGTCAAATTTTCCAATTTCCACCAAGTGGGCTGGTGATGTGGGCATCTGGGCATGAGGGGGTGGAGGGCACTTACTTGTCTTTGTGCCCCACACTGGTCCCAGGTACAGTCTCCGCTGCTCCCATTGGCCGGATTCTGTTGGAGTGCCAGCACCGGGTTCCTGTGGGGGTGGGGAGAGAAAGTCCTGAGTCTCACTGCGCTATCTGGTTCATGGGGAAGAAGTGCTCTCCCTCCGCTTCCCTCTAGTTGGGGGAACAGCAGCATACCTGCCGGGAATGGGAGAAGAGGAGCTCTTTTTCCCTATGACCTGGATCGTGCAGTGGGGCTTGGGGCTTTCTTTCACCTCCACAGGGGGAAGCCAGCACGGGTGCTGCAGCCTTGCCTTTTCCCGGTTGTGTAGGAGGAAATTCTGGTAATCTACAACATGGGTATGCTATTTTGGAAAAGTAAAAACAACAACCTGGACTCCATCTAGGCTGCCCTTGTCATCTTCCCGTGAGGGTGTTTTCCCGCTCTTAGCACTTTCTCCCTCTTTTGACATTTTGGGAGGGAAGCTAGATAGACACGTGACCTTGGTTCTGCCCAGCAACGGCAGCTTATTTAAGGACTGCCTCTTTGGTTCTAAGGGGCTTCCCTTCTGAGTGGCAGAGTCCAGATCTACTTAGAAGTGTACGCCAGCACCACACAGACAGGTTTTGATTGCGGGAGGGTGAACTTACCTGCACACAAGGGGTATGCTACTAGCTGATGACATACACACAGCCATGATGGCATAGGGAGGAGAGTGGGCTGACAATCGCTGGAGCAAATCGGACACAGCCTGATTGTCCTTTACCCTGTGTTACCATCCAGAGATGGGATCTGGAGCTGTCTTACCAGTCTGAGGGTTCTCAAGCTGCAGGATATGGTAGTGATTTCATAATCCTCCACTTCCTTACCTGGGTCCTGTCCTGGGGAAGGGAACTCACCTGAGTTGCAGTCAGTGCACGTGTAACTCCCACACCTAGACTATGTCTACACTGGCGGGTTGTTGCGCCAGAAATATGCAAATGAGGCTAAGTGTGGAATATTGCCGAGCCTCATTTGCATAACTAATGAGCTGCCATTTTTGTGGAAGAGGCTCTTGCACCAGAAGGAGCTGTCTACACTGCCCCTTCTTGCGCAAGAAAAACCCTCTTGCACAATGCCGCTACGCTGATTATTTTCAGGAATAAAATAATAGGCTAGGCGCCAGCTAGCTTTTAGCTCAGCGGGTAGAGGCACCTATACTCTGCTTCAGAGGTCCCAGATTCAAATCTGCATGGTGGTGATTACACGCAGCCTTTTGTTACTTACTTTTAGTTATGGTGGTCCATGTTCTTTACCTTTAGGTTTACCTTTCATTTACTTTATTTGAACTGTTAAATAAATGCCCTGTTTGTTAGCACTCACATTCTATCCAGTTTTATTTCTCCTAGGGGGCTGAGACAAAACCCAATGATAGAAGTGGGTAGGAAGACGTTCCTTTAGACTGGTTTGCTTTTCAGCCAGGCATACCAGTCAACAATTCGAACACCAGCATTGGCTTCCCATTGAACCAGGGGGTGGGATGAAAGAAAACCCAGAGCCTCGCTGCGCGATCCGGCTCATGGGAAAGAAGTGCTGCCTGCATGCGGCTCTTCCCCCAGCCGGGAGAGGCAGAGGGGCAGCACTTCTTCTCCACAAGCTGGATTGCCTACCAAGACTCCAGGCTTTCTCTTCCCCCCTCAGGGGGAAGCTGATGATGGTGCTCCAAGTGTGCAGAGGGGAGGGCAGGGGAAGGCGGGAGGGTGAGGCTGCAGCACCCTCGAAGCTGCCCTTTGTGTGGCATCTCAGGTGGCTGGGGTGTGCTCAAGCCATGGACCCAAGAACTGCCATGAACAGTTGGTTTCAGCTGCGGCAGCTGCCACAACCTGACAGCCAGTGGTTTGTGGACCAGCACTGGTCCGTGGTCTGGCGGTTGGGAACCACTGATCTAGATGGTCAAACACTTGTCTCACCCTAGTTTGTGATTTGCTCTGGATCTTAAGCAGGAGATAGATGTTTGGACATGTAAAGGAAGAAGACTGTGTAGATGCTCAGAAACAGAAATTTAGACACTGAGAAAGCTTTTAATCTGACATTTTATGCTCTTGAGTTTAGGTGCTTATAGGGTTCAGAGAGAATTTTGTGGATAGCAGGGGAGCCAAAACTGGGTGCCTAAGTTTGTTTTTTGTGGATTCCACTGCAATTGTCTGAGGCCTGCTTGCAAATTAATTGGTGTTCGAAGAGAAGAAATATTTTCATAGAAACCTACCATGCTGACCACAATTGTGCTCCAAATTCCAGCAGGTTTCTAACAGTCTCTCAATACAGTTTGGAACTGAGTGTGAACAGACCATATTTCAGTCACATATGGATTAGCACTGCCAACCCAAAATGTTCAAAAATCTTGTCAGCTTCCCCCCCCCCCCAACAAATCGTGAGATGGTCTTAGAAATCCTTAGACTCTAAAACAATAAAAAGCTGGGTTGACTTCTGGTTTCTGAGGTTTCACAGTACACCTGGTTCATGTTTTCAAGTTCTTCTTTGCAACTATGAGTGAAGATGCTATTCTTTTTTTTAAATGAAAGCTGAAATTATCCTGGAATCTCTTGAACCTTTAAGAACCCTCCTCCCCCACAGTTGTGAATTTGTGCTAGAGTAACAAGAGTTGCTGGCAATAAGTCTCAGAGGGGTAGCTATGCTAGTCTATATCTACAAAAATGAGGAGTCCTATGGCACCTTAAAGACTAAGGCTACGTCTACACTACAGGCTTTTTGCGCAAGACCAACTGTTCTTGCGCAAAACCTTGCAGAGCATCTACACTGCACATGCATTCTTTCACAAGTAAATTTACAG
The DNA here is from genome assembly GCF_049634645.1 of Pelodiscus sinensis. Taxonomy (NCBI): domain Eukaryota; kingdom Metazoa; phylum Chordata; order Testudines; family Trionychidae; genus Pelodiscus; species Pelodiscus sinensis. The sequence continues at coordinate 205,596,294 of NC_134711.1, forward strand.
TACAGCATCAGAAAACAGGGCTTTTTCCAGAAGAGTTATTCCTCTCCCCACGAGAGCTCTTCCACAAGAAGGCAGTATAGACGGGCAATGGCCATCAGAGCTTTCTTGTGCAAAAGTGTCCATACTGCCATGAATGCTCTTGTGCAAAAGCACATGGCAGCGTGGACACACTCTTGTGGAAGATTTTTTTGCTCAAGAACCCTTCCTCAAAAGAGCTCTTGCGCAAGAAACCGCCAGTGTAGATGTAGCCTAACAGATTTATTTGGCTATAAACTTCCCTGGGAAAAAACCACTTCCTCAAATTGCAAGAGTCGCCAATAGCGGCCAATAACTGGTTGACATAAGTTCAAAAATATTTACAGGGCCAAATAAGATCAGGGCCTTAAGGTAGGCTGAAAAGAAGGGACCCTATAGGAGTAAGAAGGAAATAAATTGATGCAACACCGGACCCCAGCTGGACAGAGGATGCGGGGCTCACTGGGAGGCACTGACTGCAGCGGGCAGGGTTAACACGGGGCTGCCGGGAGAGGTGCCACCAGCAGGGCGAGGAGTAAAGGGCACGTGCAAGGAAGCAGCGGCCCGTGTACGGCTCTGCGCTTGCGCAGCTCGGCGCAGCCAGGGCGAGAGCAAGCCAGAGCGCTGGGTGAGACGGCCTTGCGCAGGGGGGAGGGGCGGCAGCAGCAGCAGCGGACGGAAGGCACCAGAGACCGGAAACAAAGGAGCGGCGCTCTGGGCCGCTGGCGCTGCGTGTCGATGGTGCTGGAGGACCTGAGCGCTAGCTGCGGGCTGGGGCGGCGGCAGGATGCGGGCCCTCGGGTCAGTGCGCGGGCCGGGCAGGGACACAGCACGAGCAGTGCAGGGACACAGCCCGCTCGCGGGGCTCGGCAGGGCTTCCGGGCGCGGCCTGTCGCGGGGAGGGGAGGTTGGTTCCCCCCGGGGCGGGGCGGCGGAGTCGCGGTGCTGCCTGAGGAGCCGCCGCTCCCTGCCCCGGTGCCCGTAGCGCTGCTGCGCGGGGGCGGCGGGCGGGGCTGCAGTCGGGTAACGGGGCGTTGCGGCAGTTAGCACGGGGCTGCAGGGCGCCTCCGCCCCATCCCTGCGCTGCCCTCACTTAGCCTGGCGCTGTGGCCGTTTGAACCACGCAGACCCGATTGTTGCATCGTGATCGGGCAAGCTACACAGCAGGGCTGCCCAGCGCCGGGTCAGGCCGCCTACATATTACATTAGCTGCTTTGTAAATAGCACGTGAAATTATTAAGATTGAAAAATGCGTTTTTTCGCCGTTAATGCTGCTTGCTTTTTTGTTTTGTTTTTTTGTTTTTTTGCATTTCACTCAGCTTAGACAATGAAAGTGGAAGAGTTAGTTGTTTGTCACTTCCCGTTTTTAACGTCATTTTCCAGTTCTGAACCTGAGTTGAAAACACTGGAGAGGAATGTTTAAATCCAAGCCAGCTGTTCTAACTGAAATGCAACTAAACCAAGCAGGCAGATTTTGAATCCTTTTCTAGTAATTCATGTCGCTACATTCTACTCTAACTTATACCCTGTGCAACTCTGTAGATGCCAGAGGGTGGTACAGAGTGTCTCCGAGGCCAGAGTATTATCTTAAATATTGTTTGTTTTTTCTCCTAAAATACTTGCCATTGCACTTTAAAATCTTGTAGGAATGTGGACCGAGTTAAGCAACAGGTCACCTGGGGATTGTGCTAAAAGACATGTCTATTGGAGTCAAAGGCAATCTGTGGTATAGGATGTTTCCACCATTAACACTAGGGTAATTCCCAGTGCAATAGTCTCCAAACTTTTTACAACTCACTCTCTTTCCCCCCTTTGCATCTGTGTTCACGCTTCCCTGGGAGCCATGGGCCACAGCTGTGGCTGGGTGTTGAGGCTAGAGCTGCAGCCTGAGGAGCCCGGGGCTGAGCTTTGGGCTGCAACTAGGGATGTATGCTTATATCAGGTAGTCGAGTAGTAACTCAACTAGTCGCTCCCCCCGCCCTTGCTGCCTCTATCAGAGAGGGGCAGCAAGGCAGGGGAGCAGGAGCTGGTGCTCGGGGAGCCAGCTTAAAAGCCAGCACTGTGTCCGCAGGGGAGCATGGGAGGTAGAGACATAGTGGGGAGGTCCAGCTGTGAGCCGGGAATCAGCTGATTCCTGTCTAGTTCCCAGTCCCAGACACTGTGCCTCTGCCTTTTAAATGTATTAAAAGCCTCCAGGGCAGAGGCAGCAGGAGGGGGTGGAACTGGCTTGCGCCCAGTCCCCCTGCTACGCCTCTCCCTTTTAAATGTATTAAGAGCCTGGCACCAGGCTCTTAATACATTTAAAAGGCAGAGCTGCAGCAGGGTTAACTCCTGGAGCCAAGAACTAACTTTGCTGCTGCTTTTCAGTTTCCCCCCCTTATTCAGTAATTGAGTAGTCGATGGAAATTCAATTAAATGCAATTTAACATCCCTAGCTGCAGCTAGGACAAATTTGGTCCCAGCAGTGAGGCCAGGTGTGGAACTGTGGCTGGGCTGCGGATGGGGGCCAGGGTTTGGAATGGAGCTGTGGTCAGGGACTGAGGCTGTGGGCTGAGTTGAGGTCATAGCCAGGACTGGGATGCTGCAACTGGTCCATGGTTGGGGCTGGCAGCTGGGTCAGTGACTGAATGCAGAGCTGCTGGCAGGATCTGGGGCCCTGGCTAGGGGTGGGCTGGAGAAGAGCTGGTGGCAGAGCAGAACTGGGTGGTACTCCCTGCCTACTGTGCCCCCCTCCAAGAATGTTTCTCTCTTCCCCCCCCCTAGGAAGGCTAGCTCCACAGTTTGGAAACCATTTAAATATTTTTACTGTCCTGTTAGTTAAATCAGGCAGGTGCAGGGGCTCCAGTGCTGTGGAGATAGATGATATTTATATATCAGAGGGGTAGCCATCTTAGTCTGAATCTGCAAAAGTGGCAAGGAGTCCTGTGGCACCTTATAGACTAACTGAAGTGTAGGAGCATAAGCCATGCATCTGACAAAGTGGGTCTTTGCCCACGAAAGCTTATGCTCCTACACTTTAGTTAGTCTATAAGGTGCCACAGGACTCCTCGCCGCTTTTGCAGATGTTTATATAGACAGCCCTGCCCACCTGGCTGAGAACCCATCTGTTTTTGAAGTGAACCCCATAGCATTTTCTGCAGGTGGTTGAGGGACAGGCAAACTCTGTTTCTTGACAGGACAATATGAGGGATTGCTGTGAGAACTGTAGCATGTATAGGGACTATTCGCCTATTGAGATTAATATGGGGAACATGTAAGTATAAATAATTTATTTGATCAGCTTATTAGAAAAAGCAGTGTTGCCTTGTGATCACACTATGGAACATGATGTCAGGTCTCAAAAAAAATCTAGCAACTTTGGTGCTGACTCACTGTGTAACCTTAAGGAAGTCACTTAAGCCCAGGTCCTCAAAGGTATTTAGAGTCCTAACTTCAATTGATTTCAGCAATGAGTATCCACCCTAATGTTAAGCAACTTGTGCTCAGTGAGACTATCTGACCTGAAATGACATCACTTTTTCACTAGGAATATCAATGTCTCCTTTGTTGTTTGTGTTGCTTTTCCAAATTAAAATCTGTCTTACTGCAATAAAACAAAACCTTTATTCCACTGAATTTTACATTTTCCCTATTAATGTTACATTAAATTATTTAAACTCATGTTCACTTAGTAAAAATATTAACTACTTCCAGGAATCTCAATACTTCAGAAGTGTTGCTATACAGGCAGTCCCCGGGTTACGTACAAGATAGAGACTGTAGGTTTGTTCTTAAGTTGAATCTGTATGTAAGTCGGAACTGGCGTCAGCTGCTGCTGAAACTGATCAGTTTCAACCGCGGCTGAATCTGGATGCCAGTTCTGACTTACATACAGATTCAACTTAAGAAACCTTGGCGTCCCCAAGTCAGCTGCTGCTGAAACTGATCAGCGGCTGATTCCAGGAAGCCTGGGGCAGAGCAACTCTGCCCCGGGCTTCTTGTAGTCAGCTGCTGGTCAGTTTCAGCAGTGGCTGACTTAGGGACGCCTGGGGCAGAGCAGCTGGGGTGCTGCTGGGTTGCTCCAGTAGCGCGGCTCCTCGGCGCTACTGAAGCAACCCGGCAGCATCCCAGCTGCTCTGCCCCAGGCGTCCTGATTCTGCCGCTGCTGAAACTGACCAGCAGCGGCAGAATCAGGACGCCTGGGGCAGAGCAGCTGGGATGCTGCCGGGTTGGTCCGGAGCAGCGCTGCAGGACCAACCCGGCAGCCCCCAGCTGCTCTACCCCAGGGGTAGGCAAGAAAAGCCTGGTCTGCTGGGGGGGGAGCACTAGCTGCACCCCCCCAGCAGACCAGGGAGACGGGGGTGGTGGAACCGCCCAAGTCCTCCACGGCTTTGCTCCGTCTCCCTGGTCTGCTGATCTGGGAGACGCAGAGCAAAGCCACAGAGCACGCAGGCAGCGGGACAGTCCAGGCGTGCCTGGGCTGTCCCGCTGCGGGCGTGCTCTGTGGCTTTGCTCCCCGTCTCCCTGCAGACCAGGGAGACGGGGAGCAAAGCCGCTGAGCATGCCCGCAGGGGGACAGCCCAAGCGCGCCCGGCTATAAACTCCCTGGTCTGCAGGGAGACGGGGAGCAAAGCCTTGGAGCATGCCCGTAGCGGGACAGCCCAGGCGCGCCGCAGCTGTCCCACTGCGGGCGTGCTCCCAGGCTTTGCTCCCCATCTCCCTGGTCTGCTGGTCGGGAGACGGGGAGCAAAGCTGCGGAGCACGCCCGCATGGGGACAACTCAAGCGCGCCCGGGCTGTCCCGCTGCGGGCGTGCTCCAAGGCTTTGCTCCCCGTCTCCCTGCAGACCAGGGAGACGGGGAGCAGCTTTTCTCACCCCGGAGGACGGGGGCGGCGGATGGACCGTGGCGCATCTGGGCGTCCCGCCGCTCCCGTCCTCCAGGGCGAGAAAAACCCTGTTCGTAACTGCGGATCCGACATAAGTCGGATCCGCGTAACTCGGGGACTGCCTGTATTTATATTTTATAAATGAATACATTGAGGCACAGAGATGTTAAGGCTCAGATCCACCAAGGTATCTAGGCTCCTAACTTCCAGCTGCAATCTCTCTGTCAATCAAGCCCCTTTAAGGTGCCTTAGATGGCCACCTAACCTCATTAAGCACTTCTGCAAATATTGGCCATTGTTTATAAGTTTAATTGACAGCTTCTTTCATCACAATGTTAGGAAGAATTCAGCAGTTTCTTCTGTGGGAAAACAACTTTTGGCTTTACTACCCTCCCCGCCTTCAAAATATTTTCACCATACAAGTAATGAAAACTTGATCACTTTTATTAATTCCCTGAAAATGTCAATTTGTAGTTCAGCATACTCTATATATAATATGTTAAAACTCTTATGTTGTTTGCTTCTGAAAAAAACCTTATATGAAAATGATGAAATGAGTCTCTCAAATAGTGTATGCCTTCCTCATTTGTTTTCACTGCATTCATTTTGAATGATACTTAATTTCTTTCTTGTATACAGATGGTGTACTGTAAGGAAGTCTCCTTTTCTGGCAAGAGCACTGACATCCATGACTAATGGCTTCCAATCTCTTGCAGACATGTCTGAAGGTAATGTAACTGGTTGAATTTTGAAAGATCATGTAATCAAGGGGTTTTATTCTTTCTTTTTACCGTTGAGTGAAAAGCACTGTCCTGTCCTTATCCATTACTAAGTTAACTAGTTTAATGTTTTAATAATACAATGTTAGGACAATATATTACTACTTCAATCAAGCATAAGACATAAAGTAGATATAATGACATTATTCTGCTCTAAGTTCGCCTACTTGTACTCCAGAGCAGTGTTTTTGGCATCTGGTCCATTTTGGTGTAAGTCTTGCATTGTTTTGCCTCCCTTTGTTAAACACATTCTTTATGCCTTATTTTGTAAATTTGTGCAAGCACAAATGATTAAAACTACCTAGTCTGTGAATATTCAATTCTAAACATGTTTTCTAATAGAGTTTTAGCAGAATAATAAAAAAGTGGTACTTTCTTAGCTATCTTTTTTTTTTATCCATTGCTTTCATGTGTTCATTATTTCTTTCAACTGTTATATTATTACATATCTGCTTCTTATGGTCTTGGCGTTTCTAGCTAGTTTTGTCCAATCAATTTTTATCCTCCCTAATTTGTCTTGCCTGCTTGTCTACAAAATTACACATTGTTTGTTTCATTTTGTCTAGTTATTGACACAGATCAAGAACCCACTGTAGTTAGGATGTAAACCAGCTTTCTGATTTCTTGACAACCTTTGAAAGCTGTGTCAACAACACACAAAGCAGAAAAGTTCCCATTTTACAGTGTCTACATTAGATATGTAATATCTATTTCTCTAACAGTATTATTTAGTGTAATTCATATTATTTAAGACTTAATTTCTGAGTTCCTTTTTTTTTTAAAATTCTTGTTGGTGTGTTGAGCTAATGGTTAACTGTGTACATTCAGCATAGAAACACAGGTTCAGGATATACGTGTGTTCCTTTTTTCCTGGAAAAGCAGAAAGCTCATATCCATTTTATAGACAGGCACCTTTCCTTTTTCCCTGAGGATGCATTCTTTATAGAGGCTTACTGTAAGGTGGTGACATGGACAATGGTGACGGATGGGTGAGAAGAGGGAGAGCAAAGTGAGGAATAGAATACAAATATCTACCGAACAGCTGCCAGGCTTTTATAAATTTAAAAATTATATATGAAAATCCTTCAATCAGATCTGAACTATGGATTATGAGAATTCACACCAGTATTATTTTATATTAATCAGTCATCTAATAAATATGAAACATGCCGCATTCATGTTTTAATTTTAAAACTAAAGTAAATGCAAAGAATAAGTACGATTAGGCAGCCCAACAAATAATTTTAAAAGCAACTAACAAAAAAGACACAAACGGACAGCATTTTTTAAGTACATCAGAAGCAGGAGGCCTGTCAAACAATCAGTGGGACCACTGGATGATTGAGGTGCTGGACGAATGCTCAAAGAACACAAGGTCATTGTGGAAAAGCTAAAGACTTCAGACCATGTTCCTTGGGGCTGCTCACGTGTGTCAGTTAAACATGTATACATATTTGTAGGATCAGGGCCATCTATTGCAAGCTCTTTTGGGTGGAAAGGGACTATTGTCATTATTGGTGCTTAACAAAAATTAATACAGCAGCATGCTTTCTTGTTAGCAGCATAACTGATACATTAATTTGAAGTGTACAGTGGCAGCAAGTAATGTACACCAACTTTTAGTAGAAATGTAAAATGCATAGCAGTATATCTTTTGACTGTATGGGAAGAAAAGCACTAACTTAGCTGAGTTTGACATACAGACATGTTAACTGAAAACTATGTACAGTAAAACTCCATTAGTCCAGCATCCAATGCTCCGGGACTCCTGATGGTCCGGCACCATCAGGAACCCGGAAGTGCTGGGGCAGCCGGACAGGCTTCCCCCATTCAGCTGCTGCTGAAACTGACCAGCAGCTGAATCGGGGAAGCTGGGAGCAGAGCAGCTGGGGTGCTGCCGGGTTGGTCCGGTAGCGCTGCCCCTCGGGGCTGCGGGACCAACCCGGCAGCACCCCAGCTGCTCTTGGGGACGCCTGGGGCAGAGCAGCTGGAGTGCCGCCGGGTTGGTCCCGCAGCGCCAAAGGACGGCGCTGCGGGACCAACCGGGCAGGACCCCAGCTGCTCTGCCCCAGGGCTCCCCGATTCAGCCGCTGCTGAAACAGATCAGCGGCTGATTCCAGGAAGCCCCGGGGCAGAGCTGCTCTTCCCCGGGCTTCCTGGAATCAGCCGCTGATCTGTTTCAGCAGCGGCTGAATCGGGGAGCCCTGGGGCAGAGCAGCTGGGGTCCTGCCCGGTTGGTCCCGCAGCGCCGTCCTTTGGCGCTGCGGGACCAACCCGGCGGCACTCCAGCTGCTCTGCCCCAGGCGTCCCCAAGAGCAGCTGGGGTGCTGCCGGGTTGGTCCCGCAGCCCCGCGGGGCAGCGCTACGGGTCCAACCGGGCAGTACCCCAGATGCTCTGTCCCAGGCGTCCCCAAGAGCAGCTGGAGTGCTGCTGGGTTGGTGCCGTAACGCTCAATTGCAGGCATCCCTGATTCAGCTGCTGCTGAAACTGACCACCAGCGGCTGAATCAGGGACTCCTGGGGCAGAGCCTGACTATTGTAATGGGGGACTATGAGGGGTCTGGGGTGGCATCCCCTCCTACCCCACTCCAGACCCCTCATAGCCTCCGCCCCCCCCCTTTCTGATAGTCCGGCATATCTGATAATCCGGCACCCCCTGGGTCCTAAAGGTGCCGGATTATCGGAAGTTTACTGTAACTGAATGAAGACAAGTTGGATACTAATGTGCAAAGTGGAATTTGAAGGGGAAAAATAACCAGACTACTCATGATTAGAAGTATACTCTTTTTTTTTCTTGATTTATTGTGGTACTGATTTTCTAACTTGTTTTTTCCACTCCCTAGGACACTTACCCATTCATGTGAATAATGGTGTGTAGTGGTAATCAGCATGCATTTTAATGTTTATATAACTGCTTCAAGCCTTTCTTGCTACTATTCACTTTATTGAGGATCTGTGACCAACAAAATAATTTTCTTTATTTACTTTCACAAGTAATCCATCTTGTTGTTATAACTATGACATATGAATGGTTCCAGTTTTATTGGTAGAAATATTTTCACAGGACACATATACGCTATGCTGATTGATAGAAGAGCATGCTAGATAACTTGTATTTTTTAAAAAAAATCTGCTGTTACTAATACAAAAATATGTATTTTAAGGCACAAATCTTGTGGTTCTTATACATGTAAATTTCTCATAGGCAAAATTCTTATTTAAGTCCAAGTAGGAACTACAGGATTTGGCCCTAACGGTACAAACAGATGAATGCTCAGGAAAGCCCTCGTAACACATTTTTCCAACATAAGTGCCTGAAGTCATGTTCTGATATTCATATTTAAGAATGTAAGGAGCCTTACTTTTTCAAAAGTTTTGAGTGTCCATATCTTCCAGGAATTGTAACCAATTAATACTCTTGAAGATTCAGACTGTTTATTTAGGACCCTAAATATGGATTTTGAAGCCTAACTTTAGGGACTCAGTTATGAAAATATTTGAATTGGTAGTTGAAGCAATGTTGATAACTTAAAGAGATTCTACTTACAAACTTTTGTCTGCTTTTCATTAAAAACTTAAGCCAAAAGCCTAAAGTTTAACTTACAAAACCTCATTTGATATCAGAATAAAAACTTTGAATTCAGATGTTCTGAGTACCTGCAACTCCTACTTAAATCAATAACAAGGTCTGCTTAAAAATGATGGCCCAGTATTGCCTTTTGTTTGGGGTATCTTACTATGTAACGTATTTAAAACTAATCGCAAGCTTACTCTAATTTTTAATAGAAATTAGATTTCGGTGCCTTCAGAAAATCCTGTTAACAGCCTTGGCCTCTAATTATCTCTCATTCTCTAGCATAGTGTGGCCATGTCAACACATTCTGGGGGCACTTTTTTAGTGAGTTTAGTGAAGACCCACTAAATCAACAGCACAGTGCGCTCCTGTTCATTCCTGTACTTGATGGGAGAATGTTTCCTGTTGATGCACTGTGGTGTAGACACCAAAATAAGTCGATCTAAGCTATGTCAACTCTTGCTATATTATTCATGTAGCAGGATTAGCATACTTTAGGATGACTTACCACAATAGTGTAGACAAGGCCTGTTTCTCAACCTTTTTGATTCGAGAGACTGGCTTGCTGTTTTCCTAAACTTTCTGGCCTTGTCTACACTAAAGGTTACTTAATTCTAATTTACAGTGCTCTGAGGTGTGACTAATCTACACTCTGGAACAATGTAAGATATCTCGACCTAAGCACCAGTGTAGACAGCACTATGTTGATGGGAGAGTTCTTCTGTTGACATATCTATGGCCTCTTGTGGAGTCTAGTGTTCTTAATCTGACAGGAGAGTTCTCTTCTGTTGGTTTAAAGCATCTCCACCACAAGCACTACAGTGTCATACCTGCATTGGTGCAGCTATTCTGCTGTAAGAGCAGTGTTGTAGATGTAGCCTATGCCAGGGATATCTTAGGAAGTAGCACTGGTCCTTGGACCAGTTGCTGGGAGACACTGTCAAGTGTTAGCAGTGCAGATAGAAAGCTATTTTCAGTACTCTACTCCAAAGAGCCCTTTTCCTGTGTGTTGTGCAAAAGGTTCGATACACACTGAAACATTGGAGTTGGTTTTCCTTGCTGCCAGCTGTCTCTGAGACTACTTTAAATTTCCATTTCTTCAAACTGAAGAAATCTGTATCTTGCTATTATCCCTTGTTGAGCCACCTCAGCTTTCAATTTTGTTGCTGCTTACTGTTGTCTCTTGACCTAAGGAATGCATAGTATTTCAATTTATGCTATACAGCTTTAGTGATTTTTTTTTTTTAAGTTAAAAAGCCTTTTCAGGTTTGAGTGAACACTGTTACAAAGAAACGCTAATGAGGGCTTTGAAACTGAAGTCACTTTATTAATATGCTATAGAATGTTGTGATCTTACTTTGTGACAAACGTTGTAATTGCTTTAAGGAATGATTTACTAATATTTTCTGTTCCTAAGAGATTAGAGTGTGTAATATAACAAAACAGTCAATCAAGTACAAACGTTTACGTAACATTATTTCTAATTACTTGAAAACTGTTAAATGAAGATGGGAATAGGTAAATAATAGAATTTGTTTGGTGAATGAATTATAAAATATTATTTGGTTTTAAACCTGAACATTGGAATGGATTTGGTTTGTCCACATTTTGATAATATTCATTATGCATATTTATCTTTTACATTTTATGTAATCAGAAATAAAGTGCTAAGCCTCCTAACGTGCAAACACTTGGGCATTTTAAATCTGAATAGTTGCACAAAAGTGAATGGGACTACTTGCATGTGTAAATCTTTGCAAGATTGGGGCTTAAGTCATTAATAGCCAGGGCTCGACAAATTCTGGAAAACCCTACTCGCCAGACAAAAAAAGGGACTCGCCACCCTCCGCCCCCAAAAAGTGTTTTTTATAGCATAAATTCCTAATAAGAATAAGAACAGTAATTACTAATAAGTTATTAATAAATGTCACCCAAGTTATTAAATATCTTATAAACCTCTACTTTTTCCCTCTGCTGCCATGTCTCCTCCCCTTGCTCCATCATCTCCCCTGGTGCCTGCTGCCCCCCAACCCCTCACCCTCCCCTGCTGTCCTGACTCAGCCTTCCTGAGACCCACCCCCTCCACCAGCCCTTCTCTCCCCCCTGTGCCCACGCCTCCAGTAGCCCCACTCTGATCATGTGAGCCACCCCTCCTCATCCCCTCTTCTAACACCTTCTTTTACACATCTGCTCTGCCTCTCTTCTCTGGAGCTGGTCCTTCCCCTGCAGGTGTCTGCCCTTCTGCTTCACCCCCTGAACCCTCTGGCACTTGCACCCTCCTGGTGCCTCCCCCTTCCCTTACCCCTGCCCCCTTTGCTCTCTTTTTCCCTGATGCCCACCCCCTCACCACCCTCTGCCCCTGTTTCCCTCATACCCCTGTGCCCTCATATATGACTTGCTCCATCCCTGCCTTCCTCATGCCCATCCCTTCTTTCTAGCCTTCTCCCAGCACCTCCCCCAGTGCCCTTACTCTCTCCTCTCCCAGCATCACACTGTCTCCCCTCCCACTGACACCTCCCTCCTGCCCTTTACCTCATTGTCTGCACTTGGCCCTCTGGCATTTGTCTCTCCTGCATCCCTGTCCCTTGGTGCCTTCCCCTTTCCTCTTCTTCTTCTCCTGACCTCCTCCCCTCCCCTTTCCTCCCCTTAGCACAAGCCCCTTCCCCATATTTTTCCCCTCCCCACAGTCCAGTCCAGCCCAGCCCCGCCCCTTCCCCAGGCCCAGCTCTAGGTTTTTTGCTGCCCCAAGCAAAACATTTCTGGCCGCTCCCTCCCCTTTTTTTTTGTTGTCTTTTACACGTTTGCATTTTGCATTGAGTTTTTTTGTTGTTGTTTTTCATTTTTGTCCCACTATTTTAGCCCTGTAAATAGCAAATTGCATTTTCATTTGTTTTTTTTCCATAAAGGCAAAGGAGCTTCAAGTGAACTCCCCCTTTCACTTGCTGCTGGACCACAGCAGCCTTTTCCCTGCCCTGTCTAGCCCCTCCCTATGGACAAGCACCCCATCACTCCCGACCCACAGGGGAAACAGGGTGCAGGGACAGCACAGAGCCAGAGGGGTGCAGGGAACAGTGGTGGGGGGGATACAGGGGTGGTGTGGGGAATGGGAGGCACAGAGCCAGAGCGGTGTGGGGTGCGGTGGAGGCACGGGGAATGGGACACGGGGAACAGCAGGGGCAGAGGGATCGGGGCCTGGGGCATTGCAGGGAACGGGCAGCACAGAGCTGGGGGGGCAGGGATCGTAGGGGAGCATGCAAGGGTGGTGCAGAGCCAGAGAGTCACAGAGAAGAAGGGGAGCAGGGATGGTGTGGGGAACGGATGGCGTGGAGACAAAGGGGTGCGGGGTGGGTGCAGTGAGTCGGGTGGTCGGCCAGGAGAGGTCTCTCACCGGCGAGGGGGTTGGGGCCATGGCAGGACTGAAGCCGGTGGGACGGGGCCTGGCTGCGCCACAGCCAGCTCCCGGGGCCACGCAGCCAGAGCCAAGCTGCCACAGCCCTTTAAAATCAGCGAGGCCATGTCACGCCAGCGTCCTGGTGTCTGCTGGCATCCCGCCCTCTGGCTTGTACCCCACCTCCTCGCGCTGGAGCTGCACACAGGCAGCCTGGCGCTGAGAATCACTGTGCTTTCCCATTCCTGGTACGCTCTGCTTCTCCGCCTGGCTGGTGGATCGGATGGGGCCGCGCCGCCCATGGTTAGGGCTTTGGCCAGCCCATCACAACCACCTACCGGGTCAGTTCACCCCTGCACTCGCCAGCTGATAAAATCTACTGACCGCGGGCGAGTGCATTTGTCGAGTCCTGTTAATAGCTATTGCCTGACTCTCTTTACAATTAGAAATTGCCACAGCTTTCTCTTCAAATCAAGGCACAGAAATTCTAGGTGAAAGCATTCTTTTTTTTTCAGTCTGAAGAGTTGTACAGATATTAAGCCTTATGTGGTTGTAGCTGTTGTGAAAGTAATGCTGCTTTCTTTACTCTACTGGATATTATGACAAGTTCACTGCTGGCTCCACCAGTGGAATTTGATTGATGTCAGTGGAGTAGTTCTTATATAACCAGGCTACTGATGAGGTTTCATTTAAATTTTAAGCAGTTTTTTCTGGCTGAGGTTTACTGGTGTAAAATTGGTCATTAAATTTTCCTTAATCCAAAATATACTTCTGACAGTTGTTGGTGCCTATAGCCTTGAGTGTTCAATCTGGAATGTACAAAGCCAGACTCTAATGCTTTTAATTGGTTTGTATAAAAAATGTGAAGGATCATCCGCTGTGCTGTGCTGTCAGTGGCAGAATTTGTGTCTTGCTTGTGGTTTTTTATACAACTATGCCAAACTAAAACTCACAGCATAGAGTCTCTAGATTTGAGTAGATCTAGCTTCAAACTGGCAGACCCAAATGAGAAAAGTGCAGAACTGTTCATCTGCCTCTACAATCTAAATTTAAAGAGAGCTCACATCCTCATGCAGGCACTAAAGCTGTTTCCCTGGTGCGGGCAATAGTAGATATACTAGTGTAGATAGGCTGCCTGTGTAAACTCTGCTAGAGCTGGATTTCTACATGAATGAAGATGAGTCTCTGCTTGCTAAAGCCAGTGCACTGACCCTTCCTGTCCTCATTTAATTGATTAAAAAAGATAAATCTTCCTTTTTTTTTTTTCTCCACCCCAGCTGCACTGTTCACTTTTGGGTTTGTCTTCCCACTTCTCAGTCTGTGAATTAGCCAGGATTTGTTTGTGTTTAGTTGAAATGGCCCCATATTCCAATTCCCTAGGTTGATAATGATTTGCCACATTTTTCAGTTATTCAGAGCACTAACAACTTTTTCCTTTTGCATTAGTAAACTTTCTGAAAGAAAATTCTGAAAGAATTTTCTGTAGATGCTATCTGTACACAACTGGTTGTAGAACCGTTTTACTAAAATAAAAACAATCCAGGTTAATTACATTATTAATCTGTGGGAAGTCTAGTTAGTTTATCCCAAGATCTTGACATACCTAATAAACCCAGCAGTGAAGTTGGCCAACAATGTCTGGTTTTCAAGCTACTGTTTGCATGACTTTGCTTGATCCTTCCTATTCTTGGGATAAAGATTTCACCTTTTAGCATCAGGCAACTTCACATTTGTCACTTGACTGATTTGCTTTGATTTTGTTTCAGTGCGAAGCAGATTGAGGGCTATAGTGGGAGCTTCTACCAACTGGAGGTACAGTGTACATGAATGTGTTTTTCTTTAATTTCTGATACTTTTGAGAGAGTTCACCTTCACAGCAATGACGGCTAACAGCATTATATAGCTAATTGGTAGGAAAACACTTGGCTAAGGCTGAAAGAAGCAAAGAAAACTGAAGGTTTTAAAATTGTAAATTAGTGGCTAAGGTTTGAAGTGGCAGCTCATAGAGACATACTTGAGTTAGCTTTGGGACCAGAACTGTGAAACTACAGCAGCGTATGCTTAAGTGCTGGCTAGCGGTGTAAATAATTACCCAGGTTTCTGGGCAGACTTGTATAGCACTCTGAAGCACGTGCAATATTATCTTCTCTGCTGATATCCACAGTAGCCAGATTAACCTAGTTCAGGTATGTTTATGTGAGCTGCTATTATACTCATTGATTGCAGTGTAAATATACCCGAAGTATGTTGTAATGAAATTTTGGTTCATGAATCTCTTGTGGAAATCAGTGCCATTTTACATTACAAAATCATTCTTATACAGCTGTCTTGTTTGTGTATGTAGGGTTTATAATATTTTTGGGAATATGAACATAGGGTACGTCTAGACTACGTGCCTCTGTCGCCAGAGGCATGTAGATTAGGCTACCAGACATAGGAAAATGAAGCGGCGATTTAAATAATCGCCGCTTCATTTAAATTTACATGTCTGCCGCGCTGAGCCGACAAACAGCTGATCAGCTGTTTGTCGGCTCAGCGCGATAGTCTGGCCGCGCGGGTGTCGACATCAAAGGTATTTGTCGACCACCCAGGTATACCTCATCCCAGGAGGTATACCTGGGTGGTCGACAAATACCTTTGATGTCGACACCCGCGCGGCCAGACTATCGCGCTGAGCCGACAAACAGCTGATCAGCTGTTTGTCGGCTCAGCGCGGCAGACATGTAAATTTAAATGAAGCGGCGATTATTTAAATCGCCGCTTCATTTTCCTATGTCTGGTAGCCTAATCTACATGCCTCTGGCGACAGAGGCATGTAGTCTAGACGTACCCATACTCTTCTTACCCAATGACTATAAAAGTTGAGAGACCGTTTACATCAATGCTGGGGTGTGTGTGTGTGTATATATAACTATTATATATATTTATAGATTATGATATGATTCAACTCATGTGGAATTCAATAGAAATAAATCGACTCTAGTTGGAGTTGGATTGGGTCTGGACCACAGAACATGTACAAGATTGCCCTCTACTTAATGCATCAATGTTGCTGATGTGAAAAGTCTACATGTAGCTTTTACAGAGTGATAAAGAATAGAGTGTCTTTACTTTGCAATTTGGTGTGTTCCATGTCTGTACAACTGTGTAATTTAGAATGTAAACCCTTTGGGGTAGGAACTACATCTTCCTGCTTTGTGGATTCTGATATACAATAGGATCTGTTTTAAAAAAAAAAAATAAAAAAATTATGAAATATTACTTCTAAAGCAGTGAAAGTTTTTTTTTTTCATTTCCACTCAATGTGAATTTGAATTTTTTTGGTTTCTTTCACTAACATGTTTAATAACATCTTGTAATGTTTTTGAAAAAATTTCAAAATAAGTTTTGGTTAGGGGAAATGTTCTCTCTGCTCCCCATTCTTTCCACTGAAAAATGGGTAGAGTGTAAATGTTTGAGAAAATTGGGGGTTTTGCAAAACCCCATATTTTGGTTGAAGAGATAGGAATTGTCCAAAAAATTCCAAATTCTTGTTAAACTTGTGACCAACTTTACAATGTTGCATAGAACTCTACTGTAACATGCACAAAAGGAACATGCTGCACATTTGTGAGTGATACAGATCCATTTTGTGCCATAGATCCACTGTGGGATTTAAAAGTAGTTTCATGTGTATGCTCCATGAAACAAGTTAACATTTTAGAGAATAATCTAACAGATGTATAGACTTAGTATTTGACACATAATATATATATAATATAAATAAAATATGCTTTCTAAAGTTAGGGGATGGAACTTCTGATCTTCACAAAAGTGTGATGTTTAGGGCAGAAGTTTTTTACAAAATGCATCTGCATCTCTGCAGGGAAGTAAAATGTGATGAGGTGTTTCCTTATTCCCCTGTGGAGACTACCTGCTTCATGGAAGACAGTGTGCCCTTATAGAAGCAGTGTGCCCTTTTCTGCATTGGTGGATTGGGGGATGAGTAGATTTAGTTTTCCCCTTCCATCAGCACAGATGAGCTGGTACAGAGGGGACAGTAAACGGTTGTTGGTATAAAACATTGGCAGGTTATTTTTCTCCTGGAACAAAGTGCTGTTGGTGAATGGGAGAGAGAACTGAAGAGGGAATAGTTATGAAGACACAGTTCCCTCTCTGGTCTCCTTACTCAAGGCAGACTGTAAAATAATCATTGCACTTAGTAAATTTAACACATTTGTTGTGTTGGAAGAGTTGAGCTATCATAAATGTAAGTCATGACTACAAAAATCATTAGGTTAAATTATGTTTGCTTAAAATAAAGTATGTGAAATCAAGTGTTTTTAAAGGATGATAGGGTTTTTAAGTAGGGATGTCATTATGTAGTTGACTACACGATTAACCAGTAAACCTAGCCTTATTGGTTAATCCTATCAACTATTGAAAAATCATATAACCGATAATAGTTGGTGTGGTTACAGGATTATTTAATTACACAGTATCTAACATCCCTATTTAACAGCTTTGTATCATTCAGGACTGGACATATATTTTTATTTAAATAATTCTTCTACAAAGTATGCTATCTTCATAGAGTGTTGCAGATTTTCATAGAACTGGAAGGGACCTCATCGAGTCCAGTCCCCTGCCCTCATAGCAGGACCCAGTACTGTCATTTTCTTACAGTTGAATAAAACCATCACATCCTGTTCTTTAAGAGTTTGTACATAGTTAGGGCTCTACCGAATTCACAGTCTATTTTGGTCAATTTCGCAGCCATAGGATTTAAAAAATCACAAATTGCATAATTTCAGCTATTTAAATCTGAAATTTCAGAGTGTTGTAATTATTGGGGTCCTGACCCAAAAAGATGTGTGTGTGTGTCGGGGGGGGCAGGGAGTTGTGGTACTGTTACCTTTAATTCTGCACTGCTGCTGGTAGCAGTGCTGCCTTTAGACCTGGGTAGCTAGAGAGCAACAATTACTGGCTCAGAGCCTAGCTCTGAAGGCAGAGTCGCAACCTGCAGCAGTGCAGAAGTAAATGGCAACATCATACATGTTCAGAAGCTTCAGGGGATAGCTGAGTTAGTGTGTACAGGATAAACTTAAAAAACAACAAATGGGCTGGTAGCACTTTATAGACTAACCAAACATGTAGATGGGATCATGAGCTTTCGTGGGCACTGGTCATCTGAAGAAGTGGGGTGTGCCCATGAAAGCTCATGAGATCATCTACATGTTTTGTTAGTCTATAAAGTGCTACCAGACCATTTGTTGTTTTTTAATATCATACATACCACTCTTACTTCCGAGCTTCTGCTTGAGAGCTGGGCCCACAGTCAGCAGCTGATTCTCTCTAGCTTCCCAGCTCTGAAGGCAGCAGTACGTAAGTGAAAAGTGGTACTGTGCTGCTATTGATGGGGTGCTGTCTTCAGAGCTGGATGTCCAGCTAAGAGTTGCTGCTTTCTGATTGCCTAGCTCTGAAGGCAGCTCAGAAGTAACAATGGCAATACCCTCACCCCCCTAATATGACCATGTGACACCTCCCCACACACCTCCTTTTTTTGGGTTGTGACTCCCAATATGAGAAATGATTGTCTCCCTTGTGAAATCTGTATTGTATAAGGTAAAAGCACACAGAAGACCAGATTTCACAGAGTGTTGCAGATTTCGCAGTCCATGATGTGTTTTTCATGGCCATGAATTTGGTAGGGCCTTACACATAGTTAACTTGCTGTTAACATTTCTGTTTGTGATGTATTGTGTCTCTCTTCTCTCATTATATGTGACCCTTGGTATAATATCTATTTTTTTCTGACTGCTGCTGGGTTTTTTTTTCTTTTATATATTGATCTACAGCAGGGCTACACTTGCCTTAATCTTTGTATTTATGCCCATCAGTGTGAAAGAAGCTATTTGCATATATATATTTGCATGTATATTCAACCACACTTAAGTTGTGGCCCTCAGCATATGCTGCGAGTATCATTGTGGCCCCTAAGGCTTTCAAAGTTGAGTAGCTCTGCAGCATGGCATATTTTGAGGGGAGTTACATTCTGTATTCTGTTGATTTTACTCAATTTCTTTTCTTCTTAGTGACCATGTGCAAGCAATGCATGAAAGAAAAGACCTACATATTCTATTGGCCGGAAAGCAGGAAGACTTGCCACCTAGGAAAATGAAAGATAGCTACATAGAGGTAGCTTTACCTCTTGGAAGTCAACCTGAATTAAGAGAAAAATATCTAAATGTACACAACAGTGTGAGGTAACAAGGCAATCATTTTATGCATATGGAAAATAACAATTGCCTATTTACTGTTAATATAGTAGTTTAATTTTTATGTAACATTTATGTCCTAGGTTTGGAAGAATTCTTGAAGATCTTGACAGTTTAGGAGGTATGTAACTATATTTATACATTTAATGGACATCTACTGTTAACTGTATTAGAGCAAGGGATAGAATATGTCAGTTTGAAAATGTTTTGGCTTTTGTATTGTGTGGAATGAATTTCTTTGGAACAATATAGTATAGTGGTGAACAAAGGAGGGAAATCTAATACTAGTTAAGGCAGGCAAATGTGGGAAAGAGTAGCTACGGGCAAAATGACTCCACTGTTTGCCTAAGAGTAGAATGCAAGTAAGTGTTCAAAAAAGAGGGAACAAAGCCCAACTGGTTTGTTTTACATGGGATGGGATGTATGAAGAACACTGCTCTTGGGAAAGGGCTGCTTTTGATTATTTTTTTTTCTCACTATCAACCACATCATGAGGAACTCATTCACCTGCATATCTTCTAATGTGATCTATGCCATCATGTGCCAGCAATGCCCCTCTGCCATGTACATTTGCCGAGCTGGACAGTCTCTACACAAAAGAATAAATGGACACAAATCTGGCATCAAGAACGCTAACTTACAAAAACCAGTAGGAGAACATGTCAGTGTCCCTGGACAGATTTAAAAGTGGCCATCCTTCAACAAAAAAAACCCCTTCAAAACAGACTTCAAAGAGAAACTGTAGAGCTACAATTCATTTGCACACTTGGCACTATTAATCTGGGTTTGTATAGAGCATGAGAATGGCTGGCTCACTGTAAAAGCAATTTTCCTTGGCATTTCCTTCCTCTTGGTATTCACATTTCCTCCTCAACAGTTGGGAGTGGGTCACATCCACCCTGACTGAATTGGACTTGTTAGTGCTGGTCCTCTACTTGATAAGTAAATAGTTTCTTTTCATGTGGTAGTATATTTATTCCCGCTTCTGTAATTTTTACTCCAATGCATCTAACAAACTGGGTGTTTGTCCACGAAAGCTTATGCCCAAATAAATCTGTTAGTCTTTAAGGTGCCATGGAACTCCACATTGTTTTTGCAGATACAAACTAACACACTACCCTTCTGATACTTGCTGTATCTGAGTATCACTTTAGTAATACCAGTAGGACAAAAGCTATGTGGCTGGAAACCAGCAGACTCTGCCAACCCTCCGCATGGGCAATGGTAAACAAAATGTTTTGCAGTCCACACATAGAACCTCGTGGGCTGGGTTGCCCACCACTTTACTATGGTCACCCTTTGCTGGAGCAGTCCATCAGGTCATCCTGAGAACAAGAATGTAGAAGCAAGAAGCAGTGCATAAGTCCCAGGACAATACCATCAAGCAGCCTTCAACTGCAGATTACAAAGCTGCTCAGTATTAAATTGTCTGGGTGGGATATCAACTGTCATTGTTGCGAGATGCTTAAAGAGGTAGATGCTTGTATACCAGCAGATGCCATCATGTTCCAGCTCTTCAGTTGCCTTTGTGGAGAGACTTTGTGACCTCAAGCTTGCTATGAAATTTATGTAGACCCATGGTTATATTGTTCCTCCATTCCTCAGTCTGTCTGGGGAGTACAGGGAGCAGACAAGCCTGCACCTGCTGTACTTGCTGGAGCTGCAGCAGCCATGGAGAGGTGCTTCTCACCCAGCCCTAAGCTACTGCAGTGAGAGAGGCTGGGGTAGTCCTCTATCCCTGTGAAATCTTGCATACTGAATCCCTATCTCCAGCCCCACACCAGAGCAATGCTTTAAACGAAGAAAAACAAAAATTAATCGAGTTAGTGAACTAAGCAACACTGGGTAAATCTAGTATATTTCTAAAATAAATTAATTGGAAAGCATTGTACTTACATTTCAATATAATGTGTAGAGAGCAGTATAAACAAGTCCTCTGTGTAATTTTAGTTTGTATGTAATTTGCTAGTATGTCTATATAGTCAAAAATAAAAAAGGGTATGTTCTTAACGTAGTTTAGCTGTCTCAGGTTATAATACCAGTGAAGGCATAGCAATTTGGCTTTTAATCTGGGTTAGCATCTTGAATTAAAACCTATAGAAGAGCCTGAGGATGAACTCAGTCTGCTAATCTGAGTTACTACTATTTTAACTGTGGTAACTAATCTGTGTTAAGAATACACTTTTTTCGCAGTGTATGCATATCCTCAGTTACAAAAATCTCCTTAATGTCTAAATTGTATAAGCACTGAAAAAATCCATTGCAATGTGGAATTGATCTCTAAGGAGCAGATATAGCTGAATGATCAGCTCAAATTAACTTAAATGTTGCTCTGGGCAACAGTATTGTAAACAAATTAATTGTTTTAACCATTAATCCTTTTCAGGGTCTTGTTTGCCCTCAGTTTTGTTTAAACTGTACATGTGGCCTACATTAAGTATCACAATGACTGCATTGTGAAGCTTGTTCCACGCTTTACTTGTTCTCGGTATATTTTAAAAGAGATTGTAACAGATTAGTTCTTTGATCTTTCCACAGTTCTCATTTGTTACATTCACACCAAGCATGAAGCTTCTCAGAGATCTCCTTTGTCAATAGTTACAGCCCTGGTAGATAAAATAGGTAAGTGATCATTTAATCAACTAAAAATCATGGTCTATTGTATTAGCACTTAGAAATTAGCTGCTTATCGCCAGCAGAAACTGTTTTTTTTTCTTCCTCTTTTGTTTGTGAAATTGTTTGGCACTAATTCTGATACCTTGCATTTTCTCTTAGATACTATTTTGCCTTTTCTGATGCTTTTCTTTGCAAACACTAAATATTTCATGTTTCATGTGCTTCTGTATTCAATTTTGCATCGATCAAGTCAATCTCCTAGATATTGACAAGCCAGTGTTTCATGTCTTCTGAGAAGGAGGCTTATAGATTCAGCTTTGATTTTGTACAATATGTAACCAAGCACATTAATGATACTTAAAAATAATAATGTAACTCTTTGCCAACTACATCTTTTTTAAATTAAGATGACTGAAAAGTGACACCAACCGTGTGTCTGTAAGTCCCTTGTTGATGATTCTAAACCAGAGCTAATCTTGGTTTTAATACCACATAGCTGCCATAGAATCAATTTATTGTGTGAACAGGAAACATCATGGCCCTGATTCTTTGCCACGTTGGTCTGCAGGGAACCAATTTATAGGGATATAGGGTCCCTAATGGAAAAACAGTTACACCAGTGGAGGATGGTTTGTAGTGGAACTTTACTGTAATCTGTCATGCTTCTTTCTTCTGTGTGCTGCCCAAACCTGCTTCTTCCCTTGAGGTTAGGAGGAGAGTGGCTTATATAGAAGCTGGTTGAGCTGCCTCCGCCAGCAGAGAGTTTCTGTTTACTGGGTACAATATTGATTGGCTGTCTCTGGCTGCTTTAAGGCCACTTTGTGCTACATATATGAAGTAGCCTCAGAGAATTTCAGACTCTGGCTTTTTAAATACTAAACTTCAGTTATTTTGCTCTAACACAATGTCATGTATATTCTAGATTTGTGCAAGAAGGTCATATACCCAGATTGTGATATCAAATTCACTGGAAATGTTTCTTGGGTTGGGAAGACCTCAATGGAAGTGAAGATGCACATGCTTCAGGCTGGGGTCAGTGACCTGTTTCTTCTATAGCAGAATACTCTCAATTTCTCCCAAGATATCTTCAACACTTCAGAAGAAATTATGAGTGATAACGTTAGAAACCTAAATTGCACTGTGGGTATCATCTGTTTTAGAAGGTCTGCCAACCCCTGTGCTTCAGAACCTAAATGATTATCAGTGGTCTGAGATTAGGAATATAGTTCCCTGTTCTCTCTTCTCCAAAGCATAGTTGTTTATGGCAGGTGTATTTATATCTTCTACAGAAAGATCTGATAGCATTGGAGACAAGTTGGACCATTGGTCTCATGCAGCTTGGCAGTCTCTAAGCCTTCATTTTCTCCTCAGACAAAGGGGTTCTCCTTCCTTTCTGGAAATGTGTTCTTTATTTTAACATCAAAAGATGTCCATATTAGAGTGTCAGAGTTTGATGTTGAAATGAGATATAATAGAAACTTAGGGTTGGAAGAGACTTCTTGAGGTCATCTAGTCCACTTTCACCCTCCTCTGGCGAATTGAGGATGGAGTAAACCTAGATCATTCCTGACAGGTGTTTGTCTAACCCATTCTTGGGAAGGGAATTTCACAACCTCCCTGAGAAGTTTATTCCAGAGCTTAACTACCCTGGTAGTTAGAAAGTTGTTCCTGATATCTCATCTAAATATCTCTTGCTTCATGTTATGCCCATTACTACTTGTCCTATCTTCAGTTGACATGGAGAACAATTGATCACCATCCTCTTCGTAACTGCCTAGAAAGGGAGGGTAGTTTTTTAAGTTAAGGGCCAGTGTTGGCACAAGAACAAAGGGATATAAATCTGCCATCAATTAGTTTAGTCTTTAATAATTAGAAGCCATCTAATTTTGAGGAGTGATGTTCTGGAACAGTTTTCCAAGGTAAGTAGTGGGAACAAAAATTCCAATTTGTTTAAAGATAAGATTAGTAGATTTACAGAGGGATGGCGTGATGAGATGGCCTAAGCCATTGTAGATAAGGACTACACTAGATCCCACAGCTTGGCTTATGGTATGCAACTCCAGCTACATAGAATGCATAACTGGAGTTGGCTTTCCTTAAGTCGAGCTTGGTGGCATCCCCACAGCAGGAGGCCGATGGGAGCATTTGCTCTTCTCGGCTTCTCTGACCTTGCAAAGGCAGGAGTACTAGATGCCGGCAGGGTCATCCTCTGAGTTGGATTTAGCAAGTTTTAACTAGACTTGCTAATTCAAACTCCAGAAGCTCAATTGCAGCAGTGGCAATCTTCCTTTTAATGTAGACAAGGTCCCATTCTTTTTCAGATGGCTGGTTGGTGGGTCTTGCCCATGTGCACAGCGTTTAACAGATAACTATATTTAGGGTTAGGAGGACATTTTTCCCATGGTTAGAGACTATGGGATTTTTCGTATCCCTCTGTAGTGTGGGAGTGGTTTGAACTGGAGGCAAGGCTGGATTCTATGTAATTTGAAGTCTTTAAATCAAAATTTGATGGCTTCGGTAACTCCAGTCCATAACTTTTGGCTATCTCGGTTATGTGTGGATGTGGACTGCAATGTACAGGATGTCCAACTGGATGATTCTGATAGTCCCCTCTGGCCTTGAAGCCTCTGAGTCTGTGGATGAGAAGGTAGTGTATTTCATCTCTTTATAATAGCACTTAACATATTTGAAAACTACTATTAGGTCCTGCCCCCTCTGTTTTTTTTTTTTTTTTTTTTTTTTTTTAAGACTAAGCATGTCAGTTTTTAACCATTCCTCAAAGGTCAGGTTTCGTAACCCTTATTTTTATTGCTTTTCTCTGTTCTCCCTGGTTTGCCCACATCTTTCTTAAAGTGTGGTGTCCAAAATTTGATAAAGTAGTCTCACAGTGCTAACTAGAGTGGGACATATACCTCCCATGTTTCTGTATATGACTTTCCCATTAATACCCCCCCAGAATTATATTAGCCATTTTTCTAAGTGCATATCACAATGTTGATTTGTATTCATTTTGTGATGCATTACAATTCCCCAGATCCTTTTCAGCAGCACCACTACCTGGCCTTAATTATTCCTCTTTTTGTAGCTGTAGAGTTGATTTTCCTCTCTACCGCTTCCTAAATGAATTATTTTGCACTTGCCTTTATTGAATGTCATCTTGTCGATTTCAGATCAGTTTTTCCAAGGTGTTACGTTGATATCTTCTAGTGTGTAAATCAACTTGGCTTTTTAGCACTGTAAGGGTACATCTAGACTATTGCTATTTTGGGATACTTCCACTATCCCGAAATAGCAATGCCGCATCTTTAAAAGCACCTGGTATTTCTCAAAATGATGGGCGCACTATTCTGATGTCCCTGTAATCTTTGTTTCAGAAAGGTTAAGGGATTTGTCAGAATAGTGCCTTATTTTGAAATTTGGTGCGTCTACACAGTTGCAAATTTCAAAATAAGCTCTTTCGAGCTAGACTCGGAATAAGCTATGCAGTTTGCATAGTACAAATTTCGTAGCTTGTTCCAACAGAAGGGTGCTGTCTAGATGGACGCACCCTAAGAGAGAATTCATGAATGTCCCTGGAAACAAATGAAGGCCTGTGATTAAATAAGATACTTTAATTGGAGTACAGTTGGTCTACAAAAATATACATGGTTAAATAATGGACAAATTATTTACTAAAAACGTGTGCCACTGCTGAATAGTTGCATTGCAGTTCTGCTGAAACAGAGTACAGTAAAACTCCGATGGTCCGGCACTCCTGATGGTCCGGCACCATCAGGAACCCGGAAGTGCTCTGGGCAGCTGGACCATTGGAGCTGCTCTGCCCCCAGCTTCCCTAATTCAGCCGCTGCTAAAACTGACCAGCGGCTGAATCGGGGAAGTCAGGGGCAGAGCACCTGGAGTGCTGCCGGATAGGTCCTGTAGTGCTGCCCCTCGGGGCTGTGGGACCAACCCGGCAGCACCCCAGCTGTCCACGATTCAGCTGCTGTTGAAAATGACCAGCGGCTGACTCCAGGAAGCCTGGGGCAGATCAGCTCTGCCTCGGGCTTCCTGGCGTCAGCCGCTGATCAGTATCATCAGCGGCTGACTTGGGGACAGCTGGGGCAGAGCAGCTGGGGTGCTGCCAGGTTGGTCTCCAGCACCAAGGGTCAGCGCTACCGGACCAACCCGGCAGCACCCCAGCTGCTCTGCTGCAGGTGTCCTGATTCATCCGCTGCTGCATCCCCCCACCCTAGACCCCTCATAGCCCCCCCTTCCGATAGTCCGGCATATCTGATAATCTGGCACCCCCTGGGTCCTAAAGGTGCCGGATTATCAGAAGTTTACTGTATTATGTTGAAAACTTCTCTTTGTCATAGGTCTAATGCAAGAGAACTGGAAAGGGGTGAAATGTAAAAGCAAACAATATTGTACCTGTGCTATTAGTATGAACTGTGTTTCTTATTAATCAGTGTCGCCTATGTAGACATTAACACTGGATTTGTTCCTTCTGTCTTAGTTACATGATGGTGCTTACAGCCCTGTGTTAGATGCAACCTTTGTCATGGTAGCCCGTGATCCAGAAAACAAGAGGTAATTTATCTGTAAGGGACACCGTTGAATACTTGTTGCTGGAAATGACAAATGTTGTAACTTTTATGTGCGCTTTAGTTATAAGTAAATCGTATACTTGCCTCTCTCTTTTTTTGGGGGGGGAGGAGGAGGGAGGTTAGGACCGTGGTGTCCAGCTAGTTCTGAAGCAGTAGCCACTAATTGTTCAAGTCAACTAGCCACGCTTAACCAACCAAAGCCACATATGGTTAGTGGCTTGCATGTTGGACACCATGGGATTAGGAAATAGGCCGTATATTTTCAATTTCTTTTGAGGAGAGCTTGAGGGAGAGGAGGTCTACAGCTAGCTTTACAGAACTGTAGAGAGTACTGTTTTCAAACTATAATTAGCGTTAGACTCATTTCTAGAAATGGGTTTTCCCTGTTTAGACCTGATTACGTGACAAAAGGCAGTCTCATCTAGAACCAACCAGGGCTACGTCTGGATTGCACTGTTAAATCAGAAAAGGATATGCCATTTGCAGTACTCAAATTGCATATCTTTTTTTGATTTACTTTCGAAAGAGGCTCTTTCAAAATTTAGCACACTTACACGGCACCAAATTGTGAAAGAAAGTGCTCTTTCGAGCCATCCCTTATTCCTCGTAGAACAAGGTTCATAGACATGGGAAAAGAGCACATTCATTCTTTCAAAAAAATTTCAAAAAAGTGGACGCATTCCTTGGATGAGGCATTGCTTTTTCGGGATACATCCGGTATCCCAAAAAAGCAGTGCAGTCTAGATGTAGCCCAGAAATCTACTGTAATCATGAAAATTAATACCTCCTTGTATCAGTGGAGTGAAGGGCTGATCCTCATCTTGCAAATGGTCACTCTCAAATATAATTTTAATACCATACTGAGAAGGCTGTGAGTTCCTTAGAGGACTCTGTTAACACACAACGGCTGTGTCTGCACTGGGCCACTTATTCCGGAAAATCAGCCGCTTTTCCGGAATAAGCTGCGAGCTGTCTACACTGGCCCTTGAATTTCCGGAAAAGCAACGATGCTCTACTGTACAAAATCAGCCGCTATTCCGGAAAAACTGTTCTGCTCGGGCATAAGTCCTTACTCCGGAACACTGTTCCGGAAAAGGGCCAGTGTAGACGATCGGGGCTCTTTTCCAGAAAAGCGCGTCTACATTGGCCACAGATGCTTTTCCGGAAAAGCAGCCTGCCAATGTAGACGCTCTTTCCGGAAATACTTATAACGAAAACTATTCTGTTTTAAGCATTTCCGGAAATTCATGCCAGTGTAGACACAGCCAACTTGTTTAAGTAATAACTGGGCCTGTGTATTTTAAAATTCTAATTTACATTCTCCATCTTATTTCCCACTTTATTTTGCTTGGTTATTTAAGCCAAGCAAACTGATTTTCTCTTTTGCCTTATATGGCACTAGTATTACTGGGGAAGGTTTAAGTAAAACTTTTTCTTCCTTGTTTAGTTTGCAATTTTCAAAAATCTTAAGTCTTTCTATTCATAATAGGTTTAATAACTTTTTCTATGAGTAATAATAAAAAGTATTTTTGTGATTAAGATAATGCCATGTCTTTGACATAGTAATATGGACATGTTTATTTTTTTAAAATTTATGAAGTATTTAGCCTTGTTACTTAATGGGTCTTGTTACTGTCATCTCTGAGCACCTTGCAGTCTTTAATGTGTTTATCCTCACAACACCCTGTATGGTAGGAGGTGCTGCTGTTCCCATTTTTCAGATAGATGTACAGAGAGATTAAGTGACTTTACTAAGACATACCCGGATGGTTGGGTAGAATAGTAATTGGCCAGGGGCAACTCAGGTTGTAGGCTATTTCTCTAATGACTGTATCAATTCTTCCTAACTTCAGATATGAGTAATTATGAAATTGTGTGCATGCACGCGCACACACATTATCTAAAGAGACCACCTCAGCCCAGCTTCATCATGCATAGTCAGAGAACAGAAAGAGAGAACCTAAGCTTTTCAGCATGTTTGGAAAGTTAGCATATCTGGGATTTGGCAGAGCAAAGAGGAGAGAATGCTTCACCAACAGCCTCTTTGAAGGCTGGGGAAGAGTGAGAAGCTGCCTCAACAGTATAGCATGATGCAAACATAACATGTATCATGTATGTTTGTATTCAATCTGAACGTAGTTTAACAATTTAAGAACAAAATTAACTTCTCCAGATTATGGAGAGGGAGGGCTCTTTAAAGTAAAGAGTCATCTTGCTTTTTGAGAGATTTGTATGTGAATTTGATCTACGTAATTAGGCATTGAACATTATACATTTATGAGGCACAACAAACATAAGAAGCTGCCTACAGTCCAATTCATATGTTCTTATTTGGTAAACTGTATGCATAGTAAACAGCTTTTGGTTGCTGATAAGGCCACTGCTGAAATAGATAGATTATGGCAAAAGGCTTGCTACAAGTTTTTTTGAAGTTATTTTATTTCATTATTTTAGACAACTCTTAGACAGTTATTATAGAGAATCCTAGATTACAGTTTACTGTACTTCTAAATGGTTTCAGTCTGCAGTAACCTTTTGTATGAAAATTTAGGTTATAATTTAACTTTATAAAAGAATAAATGCTGAGGTCTCATTTTTAATTCTGCCAGATAGCTATTAACAGTTTGAAATCTGCTGAGCAATGAAACCAATGGGTGACCTTCCAGGATCACCAGCTGTTTTATGAAATTTATTTCTGTAGAAGTCATTTTACACGTAAAAAAGCTTTTTTTGATTTTATGTAAACAAAAATGAAGGAGTATCTAGTGACTTTTCCCACTGTGCATTTATATGACTTTTTTTTTTCTAAAGCATCTCGCTTCTAAAATAATTCATATCCATAGGCCAGCATTTGTTAATCCCTTAATTCCTGAGGGCACAGAGGAGGAAGAAATCTTCAAGAAAGGAGAATGTATGTAATATTTCATGTATGCTTTATGGTGGTGGGAAACTCTATATAGATTCATTGCAGTAACTAAGTGGAGTTCAGAAATTCTGCTAGCAAGACTTGCTTCTAATTTATTTAAGATCAAATTTACTTCCATCTCACACATGTGCTAGTACCTGGAGATAAGTCCAAACCATGAATTTTTAATCTCGATTTTGAAACATTCCCCCCCCCCCCCAAATCTTATCTCACATGCAGGGATTTAATTTAGACCATATCTAGTTGTATCAATTTTAAAATACTATTGTAGTACAGTAAACTTCTGATATTCCGGCACCTTTAGGACCCAGGGGGTTCTAGATTATCAAATATGCCAGACTATCGGAAAGGGGGGCTATGAGGGGTCTGGGGTGGGGTGGGGGGGATGCCACCCCAGACCCCTCATAGCCCTCCCTTCCAATAGTCCAGCTCTGCCCCAGGCATCCCCGATTCAGCCGCTGCTGGTCAGTTTCAGCAGCGGCTGAATCGGGGACGCCTGCGGCAGAGCAGCTGGGGTGCTGCCGGGTTGGTCCGGTAGTGCCACCCCTCGGCGCTGCAAGACCAACCCGGCAGCACCTCAGCTGCTCTTGGGGATGCCTGAGACAGAGCAGCTGGGGTACTGCTGGGTTGGTCCCACAGTGCCGAAGAGTGGGCGCTACGGGACCAACCCGGCAGCACCCCAGCTGCTCTGCCCCAGGCGTCCCCAAGTCAGCTGCTGGTCAGTTTTAGCAGCGGCTGAATCGGGGAAGCCGGGCACAGAGCAGCTCCAATTGTCCGGCAGCCGGAGCACTTCTGGGTTCCTGATGGTGCCAGACCATCAGGAGTGCAGGAGCATTGGATGCCGGATCAGTGGAGTTTTACTGTACATCAGAAGTGGTGAATAGCTAAACTGAGAGTAAGGAAACTGTGTATATGTTAGTTAAATAAATCATACTTCCTGAACTGCTGCATCTTCTCTTGTCTCCATATTTGGATTGTAGCACAATGAGGGCTATACTATCTAAGTTGAATCACATAATATCTTCCCCATAAATGATATCCTGAATAGGAGCTTTAAAGCATATGCTTAATGTTAAATGTGTAGGTAGATGTCATTGCCTTCAGTTTTTGGTGCTTTAATCTTAGGATGGCAATTGGACACTAAAGATTTTTAACTACGGGATGCTCATCACTATTTTAAAATTGAGCTCTTTTAGTTATCTCAACATGGGCATCCAAAAACAGTGGCAACCAAAATTAATCATTGTTGGTCTGTTTCTTTATTTCCTAAATATATTTCACATCATAAAACATAAATAGAGACGAAGTCATAGTTAACTTTTTGTATGTGCCTGGTAAATCTTTGGGGTTTGTGGCAGCATATACTATCTATGTTTTTTCTTGTTTTTTCTTCACTTATTTCATTAAAGTTTGCTTCAAAAATACCTTGTTTTTGAGCAGTTTTTAACACCTTTGAGTTCAAATAATCAACTAAGTTAAAATTGTGGGTTGCAATAACTGGTTTAATCATAGCTCATGTCCTTGTGAATTTGTCACCACAAGCCTCTTGATCTTTTTCCTTAAAAGGTTTACACTATATTCAGTAAATATTTAGGGTATTTACTGCCAAATGATACAAAAAGTAGAAATGTCATTCACTCTCTGTTACTTTGCATTCTTTATTATAAATCAGTCTGTAATGGTTAAATAAATATCCTGACACTACTGTGTTTAAAGGGCTAACACATTCCTTTGACACACAAACTAAGTGACCATTTAAAACTAAACACCTAAATAAAATGTATGGGGGGAATCTTCGCTCCAGAGGAATCAGTTGTAAAACTCCCATTGATTTTAGTGAGGCAGATTACACTATATTTTTTCTTTAATGCAGACAAATATTAAAAGCAAGTTTCTGATAATAGTCTGTGAATACAAAAAGCATTTAATCTGGCGATGAATTTTAAAATGGAGAGTTGACCCTTTTGTAAAGCAATTTAAAACCGAATGATGTTCTGCAATCTCTGCACTTTGATTTATTTTTTCATTAGTGAACAAAACAAGAAGAGTTGATTTCAACACTGCATCCTTACTGAAAATGGCTCCTACTGCGGAAGAAAGAACCATTGTTCATAACATATTCCTTAATACACTGGACACAAGGCAAGTAGGGAAAGCACTAATAACTTGCAAGAAGGGATGGTAATGAGGCAGTTGAATGCTCAGTTGTAAAGGTAGCTACTTTTTGCTTCCCCATCTCATCACTTACAGGAGACAGCATCCAAGAGTTTATCGGGCCCAGAGTGCCATCAGTATATTGATATATCACATATGTTCCCGAATGGAACTTTGTGCCATCTAGGAAAGCTAATTCTATGCCGCAGCTGCAGTCAAGAATAAAACAAAGAGGTTACAGTAGAAGGCTTCTGAAAAAGCAGCATAAATAATCTTAAGAAAAGGGTTATTACTGCTTAACCACAAGAAAAATTTAACCCCCTGTGTGGAGCTATTGCACTGGCATTGCAACCCTGTGCCTTTATGACTGGCTAGATTTCTAAAGGGAAGAAGTGTTCATTGGCTATATTTTGCACCTGCTGATCCAGGATTCTTATTGTGTGCTGTAAACATAAATTCTGCTACCCTGTGAGACTAAATGCTTAGCATACTAATTTTACAGCTTATGATGCGATTGGGAAATAGAGACACAGAGAGTTATGTCTTATAGACAAGAAAACCAGAGTGAAAGATTAAAAGTGATGGAGTAAGTAATCTGAAAAATGGCAGAATTAGAAAAAACAATAGAGGGAAAGGAAAGCTGAAAATGTAATTCTTGTACAATTAGTAATATTTTTAATCTGAAGTGAAACAAGATTCTGAAAAGACAGCAGGAAAGTCAAAATAAGATACAGAAAGTGAAGTGAGAGAAAGGAAGAAATGACACAAAACAGGGTAAGGGAAATATTTTTTTATTGCCATTTGTACGTTTAGGAGTTTTTAAAATCTCTCTGTATGCATGGTATCTTTATCTTTCTGAAGGAACAACTGCAAAGTTAGCTGCATGCACTCTGAGTCAATGTTGACCTAATTATATTAATAGAAAGCAGGAATAACAATACAGAAGAAAATTCTGTAATGTCTAGAAGAAACATTAGCTGAGCCCTTATGTAGTCCAATAATTAATATAAAATGAGTTATGTAGTTGAAATTTTCAAGGCTACTTAATGGAGTTAGACGTATTTTCCATTTAAAATTAGCAGAGATATGTGCAAATAAATCCCTAGATAATTTTGAAATCTTAAATTAATCACTGATACATTGTTTATCTGGCAATTCACATCATCTTATATCCTAATACAATGGTTTTCATCTTTTTAAATTTTTGAGCCCTTAAAAATTTTGAATGTAGATGTGTGTTCCTTTAGAAATCTTAAAAGTCTGCAGACTCCCAGTGGTCCACAAACCACGGGTTGAAAACCATTGCTTTAATAAATAGTAGTAATTGTTTGGAGACTATGGAGTGGTGTGTTTTTTCTGGTTGGCTCAGGTTTTTTGCTAATTAAGCACCTCAAGTCACAGGCCTTGAGAGAGGTTTTCATGGTCTTATGATAAATGGTTCCTCCTTAGGCACATACATAAGCATTTTGAGCATTAGAATCTAACTTTACTCACGTGACTAGTTCCACTGAAATGATCCACTTTAAGTTAAATGTTTGATGGATTGGGGCCTTAGACTACACACTTGCGTTAATCAAGGTGTGGTTTTTGAGGTTTGTCAGAAACAGCATATGTTTCTTGTGCTTCCATTTGAATCCTGGCTTACTTGGCATTTGTGCATACATGTGGGCTATGTCTACACACTGGCACCCTTTTCCGGAAATGCTTAAAACGGAACAGTTTTCCGTTATAA
Organism: Pelodiscus sinensis; assembly: GCF_049634645.1. NCBI lineage: Eukaryota > Metazoa > Chordata > Testudines > Trionychidae > Pelodiscus > Pelodiscus sinensis. The sequence goes on from NC_134711.1 coordinate 205,629,186, forward strand.
GTATTTCCGGAAAAAGTGCGTCTACATTGGCAGGATGCTTTTCCAGAAAAGCACTTTTTCCGGAAAAGCATCCATGGCCAATGTAGACGTGCTTTTCTGGAAAAAAGCCCCGATCGTCATTTTCGCCATCGGGGCTTTTTTGCGGAAAAGACTACTGTGCTGTCTACACTGGCCCTTTTCCGGAATAGTTTTTCCGGAAAAGGACTTTTGCCCGAATGGGAGCAGCATAGTTTTTTCCGGAAAAGCACTGACAATTTTACAGTAGATCGTCATTGCTTTTCCGGAAAAGCAAGTGGCCAGTGTAGACAGCTTTCAGGTTATAAGTGGCCCAGTGTAGACACAGCCATGGGGTTTTTTGTTTTTGCAGTTGTAGATTGTTGAACACTGTTGGAGCTTGATATTAAGTGCATTGCAGGGGTGGGCAATGCAGTCTACAGGCTGGATCTGGCCTGTCCTGACGCACCTCTCATCCCTAGGCCAATCGAGACCTGGGGGCAGGGGAGTGAATGAAGTCATTCACTGTTCAAAACTGCTAGCATTTCTCTCTAGGCACCACATGCCCCTGGGCAGGGCAGGGTTAGAGGGGCGAGAGACTTAGTGTGCTCCCCTGTCCCCAGGCTTCATGTGCAAAGTCTCCTCCCTGCTCCAGGGGCAAGCGGCCTAGAGACCCCACCTTTTCTGGGGGGGAGGGGTGACAGGAGCTGGTCCACAACCACTTACCAAAATTGGTGAAGTGGCCCTCCTGCAAAAATTGTTGCCCACTCCTGGTGTATTGCCTAAACCCCGTTGTTTCTACAGGACTGTAAGTTTTCGGAGTCGTGTGTTACCACCCAATTCAGTATGGATGGAAGATGCAAAACTTAAGGGCTTGGAGATCTGCCATCCACAGGTATTTGAAGGAGTACTAATGTGTTACAAAAGTCCAAATAAGTTCTGAATCATCTTTAAGGTTGGCAGATCTAAGACATTAAACTTAGGCTTTTTTGTTTTTTGTTCTGACACTTAAAATATAATTACCTTCTAAATCTAAAACTTTTAGTACTACTTTTTATTATTCAGGAGATGTATCTTATGTAAGGCAATTCCTCCACAGACATCTGAGAGCAATAGGTATTGTTCAAAGGATAGTATTCATCAGTTAGTCTTTGGATTGCCACCTGTCCACTTCTCATTAATGTAGTCTGGGTTTCGGCTTGTGTGTTTGGTGCCATTTAACAAGCCCTGATGCTTTTTTTTAAAAATTTGAGGGTGAAGGAAAAGGCAGAGCAGGCATTGGGGGCCTTAGTGGTCTTATTACCAGTCATTAAGAAGGTGGAGACCCTAGTTAGTCTTGCACTTTCAAATTACATTAAACAGTTCATGTTGTGTTAACACCTTTTGTCTACCATGAATAATTTTTTAAATTAGCATTTGATTATACAAGCTAACATATATGTGCAGTGCAAATCCTAAAGTTACAAACATTTATCTGTAGGGCTCAGGAAATGTACAATACAAATGAGAAAACACCTGGCATATTCTGAAGAGAGTGTTTAAGGTGGTCTGACCTCAGTTTTGTGTGTTTTTTTTTTTTTTTTTTTTTTTTTTTTTTTTTTTTTTTTTTTTTTTTTTGGATGAAGTGAGCTCTTGCGTAAGCAAGTTGGGTCATTTAGACATCTACATATTTTAGTTTGCTGTACACCTGCCAAATAATATAAGAACTGTGTGTACACTCCCATAAACAAGAATACCACTGTGTTGTGTGAGTACATACATATTGTTGCCAGTTTTCTGTTTGTTTTTCTAATGCAGGAACGGAACATTTTCAATAGAATCTTTGGGGGATTTCTCATGAGGAAAGCATTTGAGCTGGGATGGGCTACAGCCTGCAGTTATGGGTGAGTTTCAGGTTTTCAGTATTTGTGTAATCCAGAATATTTTGTGTGTGTATTAATGGAGTGGGGGAAACCAAAACCAGCCTACAAAATAACAGTTCAGAAGTCAGTGTAGTTGGATTAGAAAAGGGGTTGATATTTGAATGTCTGTTCAAACAGCAATTTTAACCTAATCAAGGTCAGAACACACCTTTCATTGTCACTAAACTCTGAATTTGCATACTAGAGTCCTGGTGCTGATTTTGTTTTATTTTTAAAGTATCTTTCTGTCCTTTTATTACTAACTCTTGTAGATACACATGTTGGCTGAAAATTATAAACATGGGTTCTTTTAGGAATTACATGTTGTTATATTGGTGTTTATGAATTTACAGCAACTTACTGTTAGAAACTGATAAGGTCCCCAATCCTGAACTTTCAAAGTTGCAAAATTTGAACTCTGAGTCTGTGGCAGTAAGCTAATACTGAAAGTTAAATATAAGCTTGCAGGAGTGAGGTCTGTGGAAAAGACTAGACAAACCAAAAAGCAGCAGAAGATGTGTTTTGACTCTTACATAATGTTTCTATACTATGTGGTGTAGTAGAAGAGGATGGGAGCCAGAATGGTGATAGGAGTACATGTAGTAGAGATGTTAGTGTATAGATGTTTAAATGATTAACCGATAAACCTGGGCTTATCAGTTATTCCAAATGATTACATGCAACCCGTCTCCTTGCTGCTTCTATATCAGAGGCAGCAAATGTGGGGGAAGAGAAGTGGGAGCTGGTGCTCATGGGGAACTGGCTTTTAAGATGGTCCCTGGGTGTGCTGGTTCTGTGGAGGCACCCCTCACAGAGGCAGTGGGGTGGGAGGAAACTGGGAGTCAGTGCTGCCTCTATATTGGAGGCAGCAGAACAAGATGCAGGAGGCTCCTGGAGAGTGGAGCTGAGAGTGCACTAGTTGCCACCCTCGCCCCCGGGGAGCATTTTAGTAACTGTGTAACTGCTAAAAATTGTTGTGGCTACACAGTTACTAAAATAAATGATATCTAGCATCCCTAACATGTATTGCCTCTATTCTGACATTCCCTCAGGAGGATATTTTTTTGGCATTCTGGAAGTGTTCTTTAGCAATTCTTATTTCATATATTTATGTGGCACAGTTTCAGATACATTTTGTATTAAGGATAATTGAAATTGATTCAACTTGTACAGAGACAAGTACCTGCTCTTGAGTACAAAGTGTTTTTTTTTTTGTTTTTTTTTTTTTTTTTAAAATCTGCCAGAGGTTCCAGACCTTTTGTAGTAGCAGTAGACGATATCATGTTTCGAAGACCAGTTGAGATTGGGTCCCTATTACTGCTTTCTGCACAGGTAGGAGATGGTCTCATTTCAAACAATCAAAAGGTTATTCAGCTTGATGTTTTAATTATCAGTCACTGGCAATGAGTCAGGAAAGAGAAACTGACTTCCAAAGTCAAGCAGTGGAATTAACTGTTCTCCTCTCAGTCCCTTTTTCTTGAGTGTAAATGATAATAAAGGTGTCTCCTGCTCTGTCTAGGTCTGTTATACAGAAAAAAACTATATCCAGATTAGAGTACACAGTGAGGTTTATGATTCAGATACTAGAGAGCACAAGACAACCAACATCTTTCATTTCACATTTGCATCAGAAAGAGAGGTGCCAGAGATTGTCCCGAAAACATATGGTGGTAAGTCACAATTTTAAGGCATCATCCTTGGACGGAAATGACCTATTTTCTGTCTGCTTAGTGGAGCATACTTAATTTTTAATAGACTACTATTACTAGCAGAGTAAAACAAAATGCTCCTTAGTGTTAAACTGTATTTATTCTTAACCCTGCCATAATTCAAATGTATTTCCTGTTGCTTATCAGTTGTGGTCGTCTGTGTCATTTCCAATAGGCTCCTGTGGCTCAGTTTATAAAGTAACTATTTTTAAAAATACTCTTCTTTCCTTTTTTCCTTTCATTTCAGAATCCATGTTGTATTTAGATGGGAAGCGGCACTTCAGTGCCACCATGAAAGAAACCAGAGAAATGGAGAAAACTACTGCAGCACCTTAGAAAAATATTTGCTTTGTAGCAACGTCTGCCAAAGATTGCTAGCTTCCTATGCACAGTGTATCAGTGATGGCATTCCTAAAATTTAATGTACTGTGGTAATCAGTGTAGGCATATTGAAAAGTGGTCTGGCTTTGTACAAAAAGGCAATCATTTAGCACTATTTATACAGCTAGCTGTAGGCTTCCTATTCCCTTTAGCACTTCCATGATTAAGATGTATAGCTTTTTAAAATTCTGGTATGGTAGGCTGTTCATGGTAATATAGAGGGAAAACTTTACAGGAATACTACCATTGAGAAATCTCAGTTTTGTTACCTTTTCCATCTCTTCTCTCCTACTACACCTATGCTTGTTCTTTGCACTATGGTCCCTGATACAGGAAAGCTATCATCTCTAAAAGGAGGACTGCATATGTTGAAACCCGGTGTGATTATTTTGTGCAAATCTGGACCAGGTTCCTGTCTGAGTTAGTCAGACTCCTGTTGTTTCGCAGGAACAGGTATATCTGGACAATGGAAGGCCAGTGTGAGGTGAACACAGTCCTAGCAATCATGTATGTATTTATCTGTTGATGGGATTTCACAAGGTTACTGTGGCCCTTGTTTTGAAGAGTTGATGCTGCGTGTTTCCTATTTCTTTTGTGGATATGCTGATTTTTACAAAGAATGAAATGGCCAAATGTGAAGTTTACAGATATCTGAGAGAGATCCCACCAGTTCTGCATATTCTTTTATATAAGTGGTTCAGTGGACGAAAGGTGACATAGGACAAGTTCCTGAGAGAATTATTCCTGAAAGCTTTTAGCCCAAATATAGTACAAATGCTGTTGGCAGTGTGTTGTACATTTGTTGGAAGGGGAGGGAGGCTTTTTAGAACAAAACATTGTTCCATCTTTATGTGAAAGCTGCTAGAACAGCAGTGGATTGAACTGTTCCATTTCAGAAGTCAGGGCCCATTGACCCTGGTGAACAGTTTGCAGGACAGATCGCGGGGTGGAAAGATCGCTGTGTTCTCAGATCCAGAAAGATTCCAAGATAAGAGTATTGCTAGAAAAAAGAATCCTGAACTGGACCATAGGCTAGTTCTTGGTGGAACGAAGATGGCCTGTAATGAAGTACTACACATCTTCCCCATCAGAGCACCAAAGGGTTATTTGGAACATATGAAGTAAAAAGAAATGTTCTGTTGCAGATGGACTCTGACATCAGCTGACATCTCAGAGAAATAATGAAAACTCTAGAAGATGAGTTACAAAAGGAAGTCCTAGATCTGGGTGACAATGAGATAACTGTGCAGGAAGATGGAACAGTCTCCATGTAAGCCAGGGGTGTCCAAACTTTTTTCAAAGAGGGCCAGATTTGAAGACGTGAACATGCGTGAGGGCCGGGTCGGAGGCGGGCGGAGAGCGCAGGGCACGACAGCCTCACGGTGGCCCAGGGGCAGGGTGAACCCGCAGCCGAGCGGGGGAGCGGGGCTGCGGACGTGCCCTACAGGGCAGGCTCTAGGACCGCGGAGGCCATGGGCAGCGGCGGCGGCGGCGCGGCTGGAAGCGGCGTGCTGGGCGCACCAGTTCAAAGGAGCGCCGGGGAGCCAGGAGAGGGGGAGGAAGCGGGGGCCATATTAAATCGGAACACGGGCCGCAGTTGGCCCGCGGGCCAGACTTTGGACATGCCTGATGTAAGCACTTTAGAAAAGCCTCCTATGTGGCAGCAAAAGAAGAAAAGAAAAAATTCTTGTGGAAACATACAGCGTAGAAACTGGCACTTGACAACAGAGAGAGGAAGATCAGAAGGAACAGATGTGAAACATGGATATCCCATTCAGCAATTACTGAAAGGGAGCCACCACAGAGTAATAGGGATAATAGAAGTAATATATGTAGGCTTTTGAATACTGTGCAATATTGATTTAAAAATTACCATTATGCAATACCAATAAAGCACATATTAAATGGGTTAAGAACTAGCTAACTGATGGATCTCAAAAAGAAGTAGTCAGTGGTGAATCATCATCAGATGTGGGGTTTTCTGATGGGATTTTGCAGGGCACAGTCCTAGTCCTGATACTCTTCAATATTATCATTGATGAGGGAATAAATATAAAGTCACTGCTAATAAAGCATGTGGGTAACAAATGAGGACAGGGCATTCATACAAAACTATCTGTGTCATGTTCTAAACTGGACCCATTCCAACAAATGTGTTTTAACACAGTCAAATGCAAGGCCATTTAGGAACAAGGAATGTAGGCCATACCTACAGAATGGGGGCCTGTATCCTGGAAAGTATTTAGGACTCCTAGTGAAGCTATGGGTATATAAACAGTGAAGTAGAGAATAGAGGTGGGAGGTGATTTTACCTCTGCATACAGTAGCAGTGAGACTAATGGAATACTATGGCCAGTTTTGAAAAATTGGAAAAGGTGCAGAAAAGTTACGAAAAAGATTTTGCAAACTGAAAAGCATATTTTACACAGAGACTCAAATAGCTCAGTTTTGTTTAGCTTAATCAAAAAGATTGGGATGACTTGATTATAGTGTATAAGGGAGAAAATACTGGCTAATAACTTTTTAATCTAGTAGACAAATACACAAGAACCACTGGCTGGAAGACGCATTCAAATTAGAAAAAAGGCACCAATTTTTAACAGTGAGCGCTATTTAGCCATGGGACCAAACTACCATGGGAGGTGGTAGATTCTCCATCTTTTGATGTCTTCAACTCCATAGTTGGATGCCTTTCTGAAAGATGTTTTAGCCAAACAAGTTATGGTGTACAAGATAGGGTTAACTGAAATTCTTTGGCCTGTGTTGTTCAGGAGGTCAGATTAGATGATCTGTTGGTCTTAAAAATCAATGAGTCTAAGGTCTTATTCACAAAGTGATTTTAGTGTGCAGCAAGCTGGAGTGTAAATCTATATTGCAAGTAATGTTGTCTCTGACTCAGCAGTCAAGAAGGGAATAAGTTGATAGAATTAAGTGCTATAGTAGTATCTTATTTCCTGATATTAGCATTTGAGGAATTCAGAATCCTGGCCAGGACTGTCTCCCTCCCTGTAGTAAAGCCAGGCCATTGTTTTTGAAGGGAATTTAATTATTTCCACTAATATAAAAAGGAAAAAAAACGCCTGTACATGCATTGCTGTGGCATACTGCAAGGTATAGTCTGTCTACTGCTGAACACTTGTGTTCCCTCAGTTCTTCAACCTGGGGTGCCTTTCACACTGCTTTGGTCTGTTCTTAGTCTCAAGCATACAGAATTACTCACAGCTGAATGAGTGCTGTAGCCAGTCACTCTGAATTATATTGCAGTGACACTAGCAAATTCTCAGTTCTAGACTTTCCCCAGTATTATGCATCTTGCACTGCCTAGCTTTTCCTTCTGTGCAGTACAAACTCATAGAAAGTCTGTCATTTTAATAAAAAAAAAATATGCACAATCCCTAGTATCTCAAAAGATGTTCCCAAACGCACTGGTTTATATAAAAGAAGTTTAACAACTACCGAAAGTGGTTATGAGTACTGAGGCATAAAAGAATTGGTTAAAAAGAAAAAAGTGATTTGTCTCTTTGATTTTTGTGGACAGCTGCCTGAGGCATTCATTTGCCTTTCTCTCTGAGGAACTGGTTTGGGCTGCTTCCTCAGAATTGGAATACATCTTAGTAGCATACAATATTTCTCAGTAGAATTTTATACCTGTACATATGATATTGCCACACATTTTTTACCAGGACAGTAATGATCAGTGAATTATGAGTTTTAAAATACTTCACAAGGCATACTTTGTGTAAAATTTATCTTAGTTTTGTAAAAGTGGTGACCCTAATAGTACAGTGTGTCACAGTTACCTCTTGGTCATTCCTGTCCAAGCTGTTCTTGTTTATGTAAAGAGAGGGTGAGACAACATTTCTGGAAAAGTTAAGTCAGACTGATACTATCTAGATTGAGTTACCATTTGCATATATACAACCTCTTAACTTTTCAGCCAACTTTCTGTTGAAACTTTGACAATGTGGTGATATTCAATACTTTTTATCCGTTTGATACTGTACGTACCTTCTGGTTGTATTCCAGATAAGAGGGCAATAAAATGTACAGACCCTTTCAAAGCTAAATGTGTTTGATCTATCCAAAAGTCTGTCAAATTCTCTGTTTTTCCTCCCTCATAAGTAGGAACATGGGTGGATGTCCAAAAATAAATAATGTGGCTGAGAATTCAGAACTATCTGTATTCTGTCTGCTTCTTACACTGCATTGGCACAATATGTTGTTACTTGCATAACAGTAATGTGTTAAAGTGGATACCCAATTCTGTCCCTATCTTTTTATACTTAAAGCACCATATTTTCCAGCTTTGTGTCCAGTGAATTTTTTTTAAAATAAACAAAAAAGAAAGAAAATGGAAAACTGCCCTCAGTAGCTATGGCCAAAGTCCAAAAAGCTAACCTAGCAAATACAGAATAGAATGGAATGCATAAGGGTACCCATGTGGGTTCATAAAATTTCTGGTGACTTTGATTTACAGATGGCCCCCAATCAGAATGATAGAAGGGTATGAATAATCATGTGTATATTTTACTTAAATGAATTAATAGAAATACAATATTTGTCTGGTTATTTCAGGCACGTTAGTTAGGAAGTATGGTTGTCTCCAGACTGGGTCATGTTCAACATATTAGTATAGTATGTACTTGGAGTTTGTGAGAGATGTATTGTCATCTCTGACGGTAGCTCCAGCTAAAGCATATCTGCTTAAACTTTGTTAAAATTTGCATGTCATGTTAATACATGTGTGTGTTTTAGAGATGGCCACATATGAAGTCAAATAATTAGTTAGTTAAATACTGTTGAAATGTAAAAGATTTATTTGTTGCAGGAAGTGAATTTTGCATTTTAATCAAATATTTAAAATTTTTATATAAAGTGTTTCCCAATTAAATGGCCAAAATATTGTCCTCACTCCTACTTTAAAATGACTACCAATACCAGATAGGCCTATGGGATAGTAATAGTAAATCATATACAGGCAGATCCGACTTATGTCGGATCCGTACTTACGAACAGGGCTTTTCTTGCCCTAGAGCTCACGGGCGGCAGGTCGCCACCCGTGTCCTCCGGGGCGAGAAAAGCTTCTCCCGGTCTCCCTGGTCTGCTGGGGAGGTCCAGCAAAGCCACTGGACCCCCCCAGCAAACCAGGGACCACCCGAGCAAAGCCGCCCAGGCGGCGGGAGTCCCACTGCCTGGGCGGCTTTGCTCGGGTGTCCCTGGTCTGCTGGGGGGGTCTAGTGGCTTTGCTGGACCCCCCCAGCAGACCAGAGGGACAGGAGCAAAGCTGCGGAGCACGCCCGCAGGGGGACAGCCCAAGTGCGCTTGGGCTGTCCCGCTGCGGGTGTGCTCCGCGGCTTTGCTCTCCGTCTCCCTGGTCTGCAGGGAGATGGGGAGCAAATCCTTGGAGCACGCCTGCAGCGGGCGTGCTCCAAGGCTTTGCTCCTGTCCCCCTGGTCTGCTGGGGGGGGTGCAGCTAGTGCCCCCCCCCAGCAGACCAGGCTTTTCTTGCCTACCCTTGGGGTAGAGCAGCTGGGGGCTGCCGGGTTGCTCCAGTAGCGCTGAGGAGCCGCTACTGGAGCAACCCAGCAGCACCCCAGCTGCTCTGCCCCAGCCATCCCCAAGTCAGCTGCTGCTAAAACTGACCAGCGGCTGACTACAGGAAGCCCGAGGCAGAGTTGCTCTGCCCCAGGCTTCCTGGAATCGGCCGCTGATCAGTTTGGGGACGCCTGGGTTTCTTAAGTTGAATCTGTATGTAAGTCAGAACTGGCATTCAGATTCAGCCACGGTTGAAACTGATCAGTTTCAGCAGCGGCTGACGCCAGTTCCGACTTACATACAGATTCAACTTAAGAACAAACCCACAGTCCCTATCTTGTACGTAACCCGGGGACTGCCTGTATATAATAGCTCAGTTTCTGAGAGTCTGTAACGCTGATGTACATGACCCCACCCACAAGGAGGCAGTGTAGACAGGCAACGGGTTTCTTGTGCAAGAAAACCCTATGACTAAAATAGCCATCAGAGCTTTCTTGTGCAAGAGTGTGTCCACACTGCCATGGATGCTCTTGCACAAAAGCATATCTCTTCCACAAAAGCATATGGCAATGTAGATGCAATCTTGTGGAAGACCTTTTGCACAAGAACTCTTGCACAAAAAGCCTACAGTGTAGACATAGCCTAAAAGTTCTAAGTGTTGTTAAAAGTTAACAGCTAACACTAGATCTTTTATTAATACAAAAATGGTGTAGCTCTGTTTTTCAGTTGGACTGTGCTAACTAACTCTTGCTAAGATCTCATTCTTAATGTTAGAACAAAAAAAAACTCAAATGTTTATTTTCCAACTTCAGACAAAAAGGACTTTTAGTTAAGTCCCTTTAAACTTTTCTTGGCTCTAGACTTCATTACAGCTCACTGTTATTTTTTTAGAATATGGTATCTGACTCATAGTGAACAAGTGTTAAGTGGCAATTTCTCAGCTGCAGCGTCTAAAATCTCATCAAAAACAGAAAATTAAGACTTTTATATAAAACCAGTGGGAGGGATATTCTGACATCTATTTGGAAAAGAAGGATCTTATATATTAATTTTTGTGGGAATTAAATCACCTATCCACACTGAGATTCCTAAAGTTAAGTCCATGTAAGTTAGACAATGATATAGTATATCTAGCTATACAGCTTTTTAAAATGGATGCAAGTAACACAGATTTATCAAGTGCAATTTCCCTGCTTATATAGTGTCATGGTAGTGCATCCTACACTCCTCATATGAACTCTAACTAGATGGAATGGAATAAACACAAGCTCAAATTTTTAGCCTCTCTTTAGGAGGCCCCTACAAGACACACTATTAGTTTTTTCAGCTGCTGGTAGTGTCTGCACCATGGATATTTGTATTCTGAGAAAGCAACTACAAGTGGTATAGTTACTATAAATCAGCCAAATACCTGGAAATAACAAAATTAATGGAATTTTATTGACAACTTGGAAATTGCATGTGCATTGCATAACTCAGTAGAAGCAAGTTTCAGTTTAGTTTATCAAAATACTTCAGTTTTCCAGCTGGATCTGGGATTATCTGTGTGAGAGAAAATGAAAGTGTTGGTCTAAAAACAAAAAAGAAATACTATCTACATCATATTCTAGCATTAAGGGTCAGATACTACATTTAGAAATTACCTTTCACCTGTTCATATCTAAGATTACTGCTTATTTCTAACATGCTAAACAGTGGAGAGGTAGAGGAAGTAACAGTATCGGTCCAGTTCCAAGGCTGTACTCCGCTCTGATTTTCCCTTAAGTGAATCTGGAATTATTTCCATTAATTAACATCTGTACTCAAAAGTGCCTCAGTTTACTTACAGCTCTTCTCTTGGCCACCACAGTCTCATGGCAGCTTCAGGTTTGATCTAATTAAATCAAACACATTTAGATAGCATGGCTACAGATGTTAATATATTTTGAAGAGTGTTTTGTGGAACTATTCTGCTTTTTAAGTGCACTGTACCTTTTGCATGGAAAGTAAAGAGAACATCTTATTTGTATTTACATCAGTACTATATTTACTGAGACCTGATATTCTCAGCAATGACTCAATTGACAGCAACAGGCATACTGAGACAGCAGATGCCAATAGCAGTAATGTATTACTTCCTCAACTTGTCTCCCTTTTATTAAGTGTATCACCCATTCATATAGGCTTGACCCTTCTTAGAATGGGAAATCAACTCATCAGCTGCAAATAGACAGATTATTCAGTTCAGCCAGAGGAAGTGGATTTCCAATGTGTCACACATCATCCTATAATCCATTTTCATCATAAAATGTCTCCAGTTTTTCTCACTAAGACAAATCTCAACTAGCCCATGAATAGATTTTCCCAGCATCTGCTTGTTTTTGCACAGTAATACAGAGTTCTGTTGCTCTGCAGCAAAATTAGCTAAGTAAATGTTGCCAGTTGCAACTTTTATTAGAGGCTCTCTCAGGGATGGGCAATTCTTACAGGGGGTCATTCTATGAATATTGGTAAGTCGTAACCAGTCACACATTTATAGTATATCGAAGGAGAGGTGCAGGATCTAAGAGGGAGTTTGGGTGCACAAAAGGGGTTCTGACCTTAGATAGGGAGCTGGGATTAGAAGCACAGCCCTGGCCAAGAGGTGGTTTGGGTGCTATGCGGAAGATACCGGCTTATCCATACACACTGGCTCTGAGGCTGCGTCTAGACTGGCAAGTTGAAAAACTTGCCAGCTGTCTACACTGGCCGCTTGAATTTCCATAAGAACACTGACGATCTAATGTAAGATTGTCAGTGTTCTTGTGGAAATACTATGCTGCTCCCATTCGGGCAAAAGCCCTCTTGCGCAAATACTTTTGTGCAAAAAAGCCCAGATCGCGAAAATGGCAATCGGGCTTTCTTGCGCAAAACCGTGTCTAGATTGGCACGGATGCTTTTGCACAAAAGTGTCTGTGCCAATCTAGACGCTCTTTTCCGCAAATGCTTTTAACGGAAAAACTTTTCCGTTAAAAGCATTTGCGGAAAATCATGCCAGTCTAGAGACAGCCTGAATGTACTATTTGAGGTTTTGTAAATATATATAATTTAGGGACTATCCTTTAATACAAGTCAGTACAGTGACTATCGTGATAGGACTTTGGTTAGGCACTGTTAGGCTAGGCACTGTACAGAGAAGACAGGTCCTTCCTCAGGGAACTGCCAACTCTATTTTCACCTGCATTGCAGGATGGGAGGGAATATTCTCTCTTTAGTTAACTCTGTGGTGCTTGGTTTTGATCATACATTGGAAAGTTGCAGGAGAAAGAAATGCCTGATGTGAAAAGAGTAACTGTTGTTCTACATGAAAAATGAAATACTGAAAACATGATATACTGTAATAAATCAGTCAAAATTCCAATGACAACAGATTAAGAACTTAGTACAGTAAAACTCCGATGGTCCGGCATCTGACAGTCCGGCACTCCTGATGGTCCGGCACCATAAGGAACCCGGAAGTGCTCCGGGCAGCCGGACCATTGGAGCTGCTCTGCCCCCAGCTTTCCCGATTCAGCCGCTGCTAAAACTGACCAGTGCTGAATTCAGGAAGCAAGGGGCAGAACAGCTGGAGTGCTGCCGGGTAGGTCCAGTAGTGCTGCCCCTCGGGGCTGCGGGACCAACCCAGCAGCTCCCCAGCTGCTCTGCCCCAGGCGTCCTGATTCAGCAGCTGCTGAAACTGACCAGGGCTGACTCCAGAAAGCCCCGGGGCAGAGCAGCTCTGCCTCTGGCTTTCTGGAGTCAGCCGCTGATCAGTATCAGCAGCGGCTGACTTGGGGACACCTGGGGCAGAGCAGCTGGGGTGCTGCTGGGTTGGTCCAGTAGCGCCGAGGAGCGGCGCTGCAAGACCAACCCGTCAGCACCACAGCTGCTCTGCCCCAGGCGTCCCCAAGAGCAGCTGGGGTGCTGACGGGTTGGTCTCGCAGCACCAAGGGTCAGCGCTACCGGACCAACCCAGCAGCACCCCAGCTGCTGTGCTGCAGGTGCCCCTGATTCAGCCACTGCTGAAACTGACCAGCAGCGGCTGAATCAGGGACTCCTGGGGCAGAGCTGGACTATCAGAAGGGAGGGCTATGAGGGGGTCTGGGGTAGCATCCCCCCACCCCAGATCCCTCATAGCCCCCCCCCCTTCTGATAGTCCGGCATATCTGATAATCTGGCACCCCCTGGGTCCTAAAGGTGCCGGATTATCGGAAGTTTACTGTATCATGATGCACAGGGCCTGATATTGTACTGCAAGTTAATGGGAATTTTTCTTTTGCTTTCAATGGAGATAGGCCTGGATTCCTCGTTTTATTTAATCATGCAATATAAATATGCTGAATATAAATATGGACTTACTGTTTCACTGCCAGGTTTCCAACCAGCAGGGCAAACTAGAAAAAAAAAGTAAAAATTGAAGTTCTCACTAGAAAAGAAATTAATTCTCTCATATTTGGTTTTCTGGCCACTCTTGAAAAACCTATCTTTGAATTTTAAGTAAAATAGTTCAAAGGTGCCACATGTAAATATGCAAAGTTCTTATTTATCAGACAGTTTCCCTAAAACATTTATATTGGTACTACTTTCAGGGCTGGTTGGATTGTTCCATTCACCAAAAACTGGAAATCCTTGCTTGTTTGGGTATGTGTGTGTAGGGGTATATACTGATTTTGATTTTCAGTTTATTAGTTAAATTACTACCAAAGTAATAGAACCTCCAGTTCTGAGGATAAATCCCCATTCCAGGAAGACACATGATGCCAAGATAAGAGTACAAGCATTTCACCACATGTAAATGGAGACGGGTATAACTTTCTTTAGAACTAATGCTATTACTTTATTGCTGTACCAATGAAGAAAAATTAAAGCATGCTCTACAAAGTGACCGTTTGATATCCTGTTTAGGGGACAAAAATATTAGGATGATCAAAATAAGTATTTGCCATTCTTACAATTGCTCAGTTGTTCACGTATAACTTACATGAGACCAGGGAGAGTTTCACTGGTTTTGATGAGGCTCTGCCCAGGCTCAAAGATTTGCTTGCGGAGTTGGGATTACATAAAAGGTGCACAGACATTTTATCCCCTGCAGACAGTGCTGCCAGCTGAAAAGTGGTGAACTTAATAAAAACCTTGGAGGATTTTTCCTTCCAGCCTTTGCAGAGTCCAATTAAGTATACAGCTATTGCTACATAAGTCCAGCAAACCCCAACAAGATTCCACATGCCTCTCAGGGGCTACGTCTACATTGGCCCCTATTCCGTAATAGGGATGCTAATGTAGCACTTGGGAATAGGCAAATCTGCGGGGGATTTAAATATCCCCCGCGGGATTTGCATTTTCAAGGCTGCCGCTTTTTTCCAGCTTGTGGATAAGCCGGAGAAAAGCGCCAGTCTGGACGCGATCCTCCGGAAAATAAGCTCTTTTCCGGAGGATCTCTTACTCCCACTTTCAAGTTTCAAGGGGGAATAAGAGATCCTTCAGAAAAGAGCTTATTTTCCGGAGGATCGCGTCCAGACTGGCGCTTTTCTCCGGCTTATCTACAAGCCGGAAAAAAGCGGCAGCCATGAAAATGCAAATCCCGCGGGGGATATTTAAATCCCCCGCAGATTTGCCTATTCCCAAGTGCTACATTAGCATCCCTATTACGGAATAGGGGCCAATGTAGACACAGCCTGGGAGACTCTAGTACTTGGTAAGCTGAGACATAGCTTTATTTGAGGCTGAACAAAAAGGACTTGACCTCCTTAATCAAAATAGAGCTATGTTTTATCGCTGAGCCTCATTTGAATACCTAATGAGCCACCTTTTTTTCAGAAGAGGCTCTTGCGCAAGAAGGAGCGTCTACACTGCCCCTTCTTGCGCAAGAAAAACCCTCTTGTGCAATGCCATTACACCTATTACTTGAGGAAGAATGGCATTGCGCAAGAGGGTTTTTCTTGCGCAAGAAGGGGCAGTGTAGATGCTTCTTCTTGCGCAAGAGCCACTTCTGAAAAAAATGGTGACTCATTAGGTATGCAAATGAGGCTCAGCGATATTCCACGCTTAGTCTCCTTTGCATATTACTCGTGCAAGAAGCTGCGAGTGTAGACGTAGCCCAAATGTATTAAAGTACCGAGCCTGATTCTTCACTGGCTAATGCTTTGTGTGTCATGGATGCTTATCAGTGGAAAATGGGCATAAATGCTCCTGTTTTCATTTGGTAGTGTTACAACTACTTTGCATTAGCTTAGACTCTACCCTAGGTGTAAGGCAGGGAGAATCAGGTAATCTTGAATGAGGGGAATTGAAAACTTTGTACAGTAACAATTATGAAGCTAGCAAATGTTGCAGTATGCCTTGCTTCCTCAGAACTAAAAAATACTTTCCAAACTAAAGAAAACCTCAACATAATTCCCACTGCCAAAATATTGAAAACAGGTACCTTCTCCATGTTTGTCAGTGTACTGGAATGCTTGTACTAGACGAAGTGTTTCATCCACTGATCTGCCTACAGGAAGATCATTCATTGTTATCTGTCGAAGGACCCTCTTATCATCAATAATGAAAAGGCCTCTGCAAAAACATGGAATTTCTTTTAGACACAAACCTAATGATCTTGATCTCTATTACACACATTGTGGTGCCCAGATATTGCAGCATGACATCAGAAGTGGCTGCCTCTCTCCAAGCACTACCCAGGCAGCGTTTCTGTGATAACTGTGAGTTTCCTTGGCAAATCCCTTCACATTACTTTTTCATTCATAATGTCCCCAGAATATTAAGACTCTACCTTCCCCCACATCTGGAGTTTTTCAATACCAGCCTCATTTGTAGGAGATGCTCTCAGTCTGCAGTGTACTCAGATCCTGCTGTAATCTACATAAGGTCAAGTCAGAATTAAGAAAGCAATAAACATAAGAATCGCCACACTGAGTCAGACCAATGATCCATCTAGCCCAGTGTCCTATCTTCTTAGAAGCAGCCAATGCCAAGTGCTTTAGGCAGAATGCAAAGAACAGGCAATCGACACATGATCTATCCCTTGATGTCCACTCCCAGCCATTAAAAGCAAGGGACAGCCAGATGTTGGGATTGCTTCCTTGACCATCTTGGCTAATAGCCATTGATGGACCTATCCTACATAAACTTTTCTAGTTCTTTTTTGAACCCTATTATATTTTGACTCTCACAACATCCCCCGACCATGAGTTTCACAGATCATGTATTTTGTTTGTTTTTAAACTTGCTTATTAATTACATCATGTGATCCCTGGTTCTTGTGCTATGTGAAGAAGTAAATAACACCACTTTCTTATTCACTTTCTTCACATCAGTTATGATTTTAGACCTCCATCATATCTCCTCTTCGTTGTCCCTTTTCTGAGCTGCAAAGTCCCAGTCTTCTTAATTTCTCCTCATGTGGAAGCTGTTCCATGCCCTTAATAATTTTTTGTCCTTTCTGTGTATCTTTTCCAATTCTAATATATCTTTTTTGAGAAGAGGTTACCATAACTGTACAGTATTCAATGTGTGGGTTTACCATAGATGTATATAGTAGTAATATGTTATTTTCCCTCTTATTCATTTCTTTCCTAATGTTTCCTAACACTGTTAGCTTTTGTGACTGCTGCTGCCGACGGAGCTGGCATTTTCAGAGAATTATCCATGACGACTTCAAGATCTCTGTCTTGACTAGTTAACAGCTAATTTAGATCCCATCATTTTGTATATATGTTGTTTGTTTCCAATGTACATTAATTAGATTTACCATCATTGAATTTCATCTGACACTGTTGTCCGATTACTCAGTTTTGTGAAATCTCTCTTGCAACTTTTTGCATCTTCATTGATGAAGTAATTTTGTACAGTTTGAAAATTTTGACACCTCACTGTTTAGCCCTTTTCCCAGATCATTTATTAATCTGTTGAACCACACTGGTCCCTGACAGATCAGTGGGGGGACATTACTATGTTCATTCTGAAATCTGACAATTTCAAATTTTTTTTGTCTTTTAACCAGTCACTGATTAATGAAAGAAACTTCCCTCTTATCCCATAATTGCTTACTCTCTTTAAGCGCCTTTGTTGAAAAACCTTTTCAACAGGGATGTAAAATCCCAGTTAACCAACTAAGGAGGATCAGGACTGGGGACTCCTGCAGCCCGGCTAAAGCAGCCCCCAGTCCGTGGGGCTCTGTACTGGCTGGCTGCTGGCTCCCAAACCCACGTGGGGACTGGGACTGTCAACTGCTCCTAGGCCCTGCCAGAGCAGTGGGGCTCTTAGGCTCCCTGTGGACAAAGGCTGCTCCAGACAAGAGCGTCCCCTGTTCCTGGTGGTCCGGAGCAGCCCCCTGCAACAGGCGAGGAGCTGCTCCAGCCCTCACTGGTTAACTTTTCACATCCATACTTGTCAAAGGCTTTCTAAAAGTCCCAGTACATAAGTTTGCATTTTTCTTCAGTGCTATTATGATGATGCTCAAGAACTTTTTTTACATGCATTTTTGTATGAAGTCTTGAACACTATTTACCCTTAACTATGTAGCTTGGTAAATAGACCATGGAATTTGCAACATTGTCCAGACAATAGCTCTAATGTCTCAAAACACGTGATGTTTTCACTATAGGATAAGGAAGAAAAAGAAAGTGACGTGTGAGAGAGACTGACTTTTTCAAAATTCTGCAAAGCAGCAGCAGTAGCAAAGAACACTGAAAATGAATGGGCAAGAAATACTGCTGTATCAAACAATGCCACAACTACCACTAGACAAGATTTACATACTTCTGATCAGCAGCAAGGTGGTCAACATAAAATATCTGACAGTTCTTTACCAAATTTTGAATCCATGGTTCAGTTTAATTTAATAAAACACTAGGGCTGCATCTAGACTGGCAAGTTTTTCCGTAAAAGCAGCTGATTTTGTGGAAAAACTTGCCAGCTGTCTACACTGGCCGCTTGAATTTCCGCAAGAACACTGACGATCTCATGTAAGATTGTCAGTGTTCTTGCGGAAATACTATGCTGCTCTCGTTCGGGCAAAAGCCCTCTTGCGCAAATGCTTTTGCGCAAGAGGGCCAGTGTAGGCAACGTGGTATTGTTTTGCGCAAAAAAGCCCCGATCGCGAAAATGGCGATCAGGGCTTTCTTGCGCAAAACCGCGTCTAGATTGGCACGGACGCTTTTATGCAAAAAGTGCTTTTGCGGAAAAGCGTCCGTGCCAATCTAGACGCTCTTTTCCACAAATGCTTTTAATGGAAAAACTTTTCCGTTAAAAGCATTTGCAGAAAATCATGCCAGTCTAGATGTAGCCCAGATGTAATAGAAGAAAAGATCAGACCGGGGAGTTCAGATTCTGACAGAACACAGCATTTCAGCTTATCTTTAAATCTCTCAATTTTAAATGCATAATAGATCATTATGGATTAACTTCTGAATGAAATAAATGTTTCCTTGTGAACTAAGAGCTTTAATATACAATTTCAGCCAAGTTATCAACAGTCAGTGGAAAAAAAGCCCATATAATAGATATTATGAATTTCTGAATGGGAAGCTTAAATGACTGTTGTTTTATTTCATATAGCTTATAGCATTCTGAACATTTTCCTTACTACTCATTCTCCCACTCATCAGGTATGTTCAATTGGTTTGTTATTGTACATCTTCACATGCTGGCCTGTTGATCTGTCTTTTTAAGAAAAGTAATTTATCCATGTAAACAGACCCAGTATATGTTCAGATATTATATACTATGTTCATCATAGTAGATATAAGAGAAGAGTGCCAATATTATGTGTCCTTTTAAACAGAACTGATAGAAAGCACTGCTATTGCAAGATAGAATGTAGTGACAGAACATAATACCTAAGCGTATGTCCTTGGTCCTCTAGATATACTCCATAATCCTTAGAAATCTGGTGTGTCAAATCAGAAAGAAGAGGGATCTTCATTGGTCCAAGTCCTCCTTGTTTTCGTGGAGTATTAATCCTTTAACAAACAAAAGAAATGCACATTTATTCTTCAGAGATTTTTATTCCACATACAAATAACTTTTCCATGTAGCTTTTGTGCAGAAGGAATATCTATATTTGTTTTGTTCTTTTTCCTACTTATTTGTTCCAGCTTGCTTCCTACACTCTTTCAGTGTATCCATTTACAGCTCCCTTACACTCCTTTTCATGCCTCCTTCCATGCTTCATTTGCACGTGAAACACCTTCCTTCTCTGTCTGTGGCCAAACTATCCCACCTTTCTTCCAAATCCCACAATTAAAAACAACACCCCAGTGAAGATTTTTTTGGTGTTAAACTGTCACAGAACGTCTGATCATAAAGTTGGATGCATAATTTGTAATGAACAACTATCAGGCAGAATAGGAAAATCTGGGGAAGCAACCCATATCTTAATATGTATCCACCAATAATCGACTACATATTTGAGTTTGTTTGTTTGTTCAAGAACTCCTTCTAAACTGTAAGAGTTAGGATCATCAAATTCAGTATACAGCTTCCTCTTATTGTAACTTAAAGCAAGGAAAGGGTTTGGTTGTGCCAGAACAATGAGATGTGCTTGGAATGGGACTGCTTCTTATAATACGATATCAGGACTGGCCCAACTCCCAGCCTTTAGGGAGAGCAGGAGGGTGACTGAAGCTCCCCACCTCTGATTCTGTTGTGAAAGTGCACAGTTTGCTGCATTCCTCATTCTGGCTGGGGAGCGCAGGGAGCAGACGAACCTGCACCTGCCCTAACTGGGGGACATGCACTCCTCCCCCTGCTCTGCCTGCTGGAGCTGCAGTGGCTATGGAGAGGCACATCTCACCAGGCTGCTACCTGCTGCAGAGAGAGGGGACTGGGGTAGTCCTCTCCCAGAGGCAGCCTGCATACTGAACTCCTCATCTCCAGCCCCACCCCAGAGCAATGATTTAAATGAAGTATGTACAATTTCATTTGATTTTTGAAAAAACAAAAATTAATTACGGACCCGAGCAATGCCCATAAAATCTTCTAGTTTTCTATAAAAGAGTCATAGGTAGGCTACATACCATGCTAAGTGAGTGAATTGTGAGTCAATAGAACAAGCTACCACTTCAGTATTTATTGCTCTGAATTCTTCAATTCTGTCACTGAAGGCGATAATTTCAGTTGGACACACAAATGTGCTAAAAAATTGAAAGTGAAGTAAGTTCAGAAAATTCTCAGTATATCCAGGATTGACTTCTGTTAGCTCAATATGTAGGTAAATTAGTTTCTACAGAGAAGCTAGATATTGACTGAAGTATTTAAAATAGATAAATGATGAATTACTTAACACAATTACTGCTTTTATTTACACGTAGAATCCAATGCACACAAGTGAATAATAATTTACACTTTACAAGTAACTGCATTCCTAATAGCATTCATAAATGTGTTCACAAATGGATTATCTATCATCAAACCCTGAAGTAAATTGTCAGTGAATTGTGAATAAGACTGAAAATGCAGTCAGTGTTGACTTAATATTACATCTTACAATTTAGATATAGTCACAATTATTCAGATTTTAAATTTGTACATAAATTACTGAGATTCAAGAATGACACACCAAGTTTCAGAGAAAATAGTAATGCAAGTTGTAGCTATTTTGCATTTACCTCTTCCTGCTTCTTCTAGACACAAAATTACACTTTAGATCACAATTGTTGAATCTTTGGGCACGTCTACACGGTAGGGTTAAAGCTGAAATAAGCTGTGCAACTTGAGCTATGTCAATTGCATGAATTAAGTCGAAATAGTTTATTTTGGCTTTTGGTGCTGTCTACGCAGTAGGGAGTCCAAGAAAGAGCACTCTTCTTCCGACTTCCCTTACACCTCGTAAAATGAGGGTTACAGGAGGGAGTAAGAAGTCTGCCAGCTCACCATTATTTTGAAATAAATATTGGTAGTGTAGACGCAGATTATGTTATTCTGAAAAAACACTGCAGTGTAGGAGTACCCTTTGAGAGTAGGAGGAAAATAAATCAGTATTCTAATTATCAGTGCAGCTAACTGTCTCTACTACTCACTAGGGATGTTACATTTTAATTAATCAGCTAATCAAGTAGTCGATAAAGACGGAGGTGGGTGCTCGCTATTCCCACTGCCTTTCAAATGTAGCTGATAGAGGCAGCAAGGGGGGAGGGGAACGACTAGTCGAGTAGTGACTCAACTAAGAAATAAGCATATGCATATTAGGTAGTCAGCTACTCAACTAGTCGCTTACATCCCTACTACTCACCCTTCCTTTGTAAAGGGCTTTGAGTTCTACTAGGATGCAAATATCTATTACAATAAATAACCAGATAAACAATTAAAGTTATATTGTTTAACTGGTAAGCTGTTGGTGGACCAGCATCTGGGGCTGGGGTCCCACCTGCCTCCCCACTCCAGGCCATGCCAGTGTAGCAGAGGTTGGGGTCTCACTGCCTGTTACCTGGTAAGCATTCCAGTACGCCTAATGCTTACTGGGTAACCGGTTAACCTTTTACATCCCTAAGTTCTACCAAAAGTGCTAGATGAGTTATTAATATTACTAGTTTGCTTTGTTCCTCATTTCAGGAAAACAAGGGTCTTGATTCTCCTTGGTATAAATCAGAAGTGAGGCCGCCAATTGAGGAGTGGAAGCAAGGGAGCAGCTGCCTCAGGACCCAGTGATTTAAAAGAGCCCAGGGCTCCCAGCTGCCACTACAATGACAGCTGCAGTGGCAAGAACCCTAAACTCTTTAAATTGCTGCTGGAGCTCTTGGTGGCACTGAAGGGCTGGCTGGGGGAGATCAACCGCAGTGCCACCTCTTCCACCAAAGGCCCCATTCCTTTTGGAGGGGCCAGGAACCAGCTCTCACCAGGGCCCAGTGAAGTCTCTTGTCAACCGTGATCAGGAGTAACTCTATTTTCTGCAGTGGAGTTACAATAGTGTAATGAAAGTAAAGTCCATCCAATAATATAAGTTAAATGCATCCCATAACATGCTTGAAAGTCTGTGAAAGAAGAAATATCTTGCAGAGCATATGAAGTGAAGACATAAGAGACAATGTTATTCTTTCCTGTATGCAGCTAGTCCTGTGATAGCAAAGATTGTAAACATTGCCTACTAAGATGCTACAGAACTACAAAATGTCAAGTGCAGTTGCAATTAACATCTTAATGCTTCCTGATGCTAATCAACACATTTCCAAAATTCAGGAAGGGTGGAGTAGGAAGTGTACATCTTGGTCTGTCTGCATCAGTTTTACTTACAAGTCAAGAGGGTAGAAGAAAAAGACAAGGTATTTTCCTTTATAATCTGTTAATTTCAGCTCTTTAAACTCTCCATTAATTACCGCTGTTCCTTCCCAATAAGGTGCTGGCTTGGATACTAGAAATAAATATAGATCCAAATTGAAATATAAGAATAAAGTGAAATGTGTACATAAATGAGGTTGTTCATCAGCTAAAATATGTTCAAAGACAGTTTTCCTCTCTGGATGGATGTCTGGTTCTTTACATTTTAAGACACACAATTTACAATCACACTTTTAATTAATTTAAACCTTTCACAAGAGAAAAGTATACCACACAATGGGGTCATTCTGTGTTCAAAAAATGTACATTTCAAGATGCATCAAATGTACAAAACTTAATAGATTTGTGTTCACAAATTTCTGAACCATCTGAAATGTTGCCAACGATAAGACTACAGGACAGAAAATGCTGCACACATCTAGCATCCCCTTAACACATTACAAGAATTTGCAGGGTGTTCTGATTGAACCGTAGAAGTGCTGAGTGGATGTAGAAGGAAGCTCTCACAGTCAGGCTGCGTCTAGACTGGCATGATTTTGCAGAAATACTTTTAATGGAAACGTTTTTCTGTTAAAAGTATTTCCGCAAAAGTGCGTCTATATGCGCAAAAGCATCCGTGCCAATCTAGACGCGATTTTGTGCAAGAAAGCCCCGATCGCCATTTTAGCCATCGGGGCTTTTTTGTGCAAAACAGTTCTTTCCTGTCTACACTGGCCCTCTTGAGCAAGTATTCTTGCGCAAGTGGGCTTTTTCCTGAGTGGGAGCGTGAAAGTATTTGCGCAAGAAGCACTGATTTTGTACATTATAAAATCAGTAATTTGCGCAAAATCTTGCCAGTCTAGACGCACCCTCAGTGTTGTAGGCAAACAGCATGCACTTTACTTTGTGCGCCCCCTTGGTTTACGTGTGTGTCACTTTAGTAACACCAGTAGGGAAAAAATAACAGATGTAAACCAGCAGAATCTAGAGATTCTGCATGTAGGTAATAGTAAACAAAATTTATCATGGGCCAAACACCCCTAATGACCTGTATGTGGCCTGCCAGGTTGTTTACTACTGGTATAAATGTTAACTTATGACTTATCCATTTATAGTGGGGGTAGGCAAACTTCGGCCTTCGGGCCGCATCTGACCCATCAGCCATTTTAATCTGGCCCTTGAGTTCCCATTGGAGAGCAGGCCCCAGGTCCCACTCTGGTATTCCCCCTAGGGAGAGGGATCAGGGATTTTCCCTGCTCCACACATGCCTCCCGGAAGCAGCCTGTCCCCACTCTAGCTCCTATGGGGAAGAACACTCAAAAGGCTCCATGTGCAGCCCCCACCCCAAGCACTGCCCCCCCACTGCTCTTATGTGGTGGGAACCATGGCCGATGGGAGCTATAGGGGTGACACCTGCAGATGGGGACACATGCAGAGCAGCCTGGCAGTGCCTCAGTGTAGGAACCTGAGGGGGGGAAATGTGCTGCATGAAACCTGCACCCCTGACCTCCTTCTACACCCCAATTCCCTCACCCTGCCCGAGCTCTGATCCCTTTCCTATTCTTGAGCACCCTCCTGCTTCCTAGCTCCTCACCCCAGAGCCAGCACTCCAAACCTTGATCCCAGCCTGAGCCCCCTCCCACATCCCAAACTCCTCATTCCCAGTCCCACCCCAGCAGCCCCCGTTGTAGTCCTCATCCCCTCCCACACCCAACCCCAATTTCATAAACGTTCATGGCCAGCTGTACAATATCCACCCCTTGAGCCAAAAAAAAAATAAAATAAATGGTTCACCCTTGATTTACAGCTACGGGGATAGGAGTCTTTTGGGCCACGGTACCAAACACATTTCCCCCCTTCCCTGTGAAAATCCTCAGGCAGGATCATTCTGCTTTTCAGATCCCTGAAGCGCTGGCAGCCGGGGAGCTCCCCCGCACAGTTCACACCAATGGGCTTTATGTGACGTGGCCTACTCCCCCCGAGCGCGCTGCCTCCGGCTCCAAACGCAGACAGCGGGAGCCAAGGGAAAGCGCTTTAGTCCGGCCCACGGCCCCCCCCCCCCGCACGCACAGGCCCCCCCGGACCCAGCAGCGCTGCCTTGGCCGGCCGGGGCCTCGGCGCACTGAGGGCCCCTCGCAAAGCCGCGGAGATGCTGCGGGGGCGGCTCAGGCAGAGCAAACCCTCCCAGCGGCCCTTCGCGGCACGAGTGGAGGGAAACTGAGGCCGGTGGGAAGCAGCAGAGAAACTTGGCCCCGCAGCCAGAGGACGCTTCAAGGGGCGGGGGGGGGGGGTGTGTGTGCGGGGGAGCCGGTGGCCCCGCCCCGGGGGGGGGCAAAGCAGCAGGCGGGGTGGGCCCGGAGCGGCGCTGGTTGCAGCCCCTGCGCTGGGCAGAGTGGACGTGGCTCCCCCCCCCCCGCTACCTACTCTTGGCCTGGCTGAGGTGCAGCGAGTGGTCGGAGACGGGCACGCGGGCCGCTTCCCCCGGGTAGACCTGGCCCCCCGCGTAGTAATGGCACTTCTCCTCCTGCGCCGCCCCGCGCCCCGCCAGCGCCAGCGTCCCGCACAGCGCCAGCCAGCGCCGCGCCGCCTTCATGGCCGCCCCGCGCCGAGTGCGCCGCCCGCGAACAGCCGCGGCCAGCCAGCAGGGGCGGGGCTCTGCTCCCGCCCCCCAACACGTACACACTCGCCTCTCTCCGCCCCCTGCACACAGCCCGGCCCCTCCCCACACGCTGCTCCCCCCTATTGCCTCCTCTCCCCCCCCATCCCCGGGTGAAAATAACTTCCATTTCTGACACCCTGGTGGGAGGTGTCCCGGGCAAGGGTGCGAAACAGCAGCACCTGTAAGAAATGTTAGGGGGTGGGGTGCAGTGGGGAGGGGGGCTCAGGGCAGAGGGTTGGGCTGGGGATGCAGGAGTCGGGCTTGGTTGATGGGGGGGGGGGGGCTCAGGGACGGGTGTGTGGAGGGGGTGCAGGAGACTGGGAGATGTAGGAGCCAGAGGTTGGGAATGTCTGCTGAGGGTGAAGGCAGAGGCTGGGAGTGTATGAGTAAGGGTTGGGGCCATAGGGGGACTCCGGGCATAAGCTTGGGATGTGAGGATGCAGGCATCAAGGCAGGGGACTGGGAGTGTGGGGGAGGCTCAGGGCAGGGGCTGTGAGAGGGTACTGGAATTGGGAGGAGGCTGTGTGTGTGTGAAGGCCCAGGGCAAGGGGCTGGGGATGTGTAGGAGTCAAGTCAGGGGGCTGGGAGTATAGGGGGAGCCTCAGGGCAGGGAGCTGGATGTGTTGTGTAGGGGAAAGTGAAGGGAGGGCTTGGGGCTGGGGTAGTCCCAGTCATGGCCAGGTTACCTTGCCTGGCTGATGGACAGATACTCGCTACTACTCACTGCATTGCCAGGAGGGAGCTGTGGGCTGGTTGTGTTAGGACACTGCTGCAGGGAAACCAGCAGCAGTGCAAGAGACCCCCCCCTGGCCTGTCATTCTCTTCCCCTGGCTTTTCCCTATGGACCACTGTCAGCAATGTACCCCACAGACTGCACATGTACTGCTTGGCTTCCAGAAAGAGAGGGGCCGCAGAACAGGCATTGATGCACCAGGAGCCTCGTTGGGAGTGCCCACAGCTGGCCCCTTTTACACTTGCCTGCCTCACCTGGCCACCAGCAGGCATTCTGGGAGCCAAGCTAGGAGAGCCCACCCAAACTTCTCAGCATGCACCTACAGTGGAGTGCTGATGGCTCTTGCTCAAGCGGTGTGCAAGGGGAAAGTTTTAGTAATCAGTAACATGTATATGCCATTTTGTAAAAGTACAAACAACAACATGGACTCCATCTTGGCTGCCCTTCTCCCTCTCCTCAGGGCATTTTCCCGCTCTTTTGATGTTTCTGGCGGGAAAACTAGGCAAACATGTGACTTAGGTTCTGCCCAGCAACAGCCAAGGGCTGTCTCCTGAGTTCCAAGGGGCTGCCCTTCTGAGTCCGGAGATGCTTAGAGGACAGGCTAGCACCCCTCAGATAGGTTTTGGTTGTGGGAGGGTGAATTTACTTGCACGCAAGGGGTGTGCTACCAGCTGCCACCCTTCATCAACAAGGCCATACACACCCCCATGATGGCGCTAGGAGGGGAGTGGGCTAACCATCGCTGAAGCAGAGCTGATGCAGCCTGATCGCTGTCACCTGAGATACCATCTGGAGCCGGAGTTCTACCTTTGTGAGGGTCCATAAGCTGCAGGATATAGTAGTAGTTTCGTAATCCTACATTTCCTTACCTGGGTCCCATCCTGGGGGAAGGGAACTCACCTGAGTTGCAGTCATGCATCACCTTTGTGTCACTTACTTTTAGTCCTGGGGGTCCTAAAGTTACGTGCTTTACCTTGTTTGAACTGTTAAATAAATGCCCTCTTTGTTAGCACCCACATCTTAGTCAATTTTGGTTTTCCTATGGAGCTGAGACAAACCCTGATGACAGAAGCAGATAGGAAGATGTTCCGTTAGGCTGGTTCCCTTTTTGGCCAGGCATACCAGTCAACAGGTGCACTGGGACATGTCACTTTAATTTCACCACTTCACTGACTTCCTCTCCCAACACTCCCTCCCCCAACAGTCCTGCCCGCTCCTTTCCCCTGCCTTTCCTTCCCCTTCTCTACCCTCCCATATACACAATGCCCCTGGGGCCTACTCCTTTCCCCACATTGTCCTTCTCTGCAACCTCTCCAGAGCCTCTTCCTACTCTCTTTGGGTATGTCTACACTACAAAGTTAATTCGAACTAACAGACGTTAGTTCAAATTAACTTTGATAGGTGCTACACAGGCAAACCGCTAGTTCGAACTTAATTCGAACTAGCGGAGCGCTTAATTCGAACTAGGTAAACCTCATTCTACAAGGACTAACACCTAGTTCAAATTAACTAGTTCGAATTAAGGGCTGTGTAGCCACTTAATTCGAACTAGTGGGAGGCTAGCCCTCCCCAGCTTGCCCTGGTGGCCACTCTGGGCACCACCAGGGAAACTCTTCTGCCCCCCTCCTGGCCCCGGAGCCCTTAAAGGGGCACGGTCTGGCTACGGTGCCCATGCCAGGTGCAAGCCTGCTAGCACCCAGCCAGCAGACCCTGCACCTGGCACAGCGCGAGCCAGCCACCCGCTGCCACTCAGTCCTCCGCTCTTCCCGGGACCAGGCTGGCGGCTCACAGGAGCCTGCCCGGGGCCGCAAGAGGCGGGCACCCGCCTGGTCTAGTGTGGACATCGTGGACCTCATCCACAACCTCCACACTAGGCACAGGAAAGTGGCTGTCTGGGGCAGGATAGCTGCCAGCCTGGCCACCCAGGAGCAGGTGTGCATGAAAATCAAGCTGGTCCAGTGAGATCCCCGACCCTGAGCTTAGAACGGCCGTACTGGGTCAGACCAAAGGTCCATCTAGACCAGTAGCCTGTCTGTCGACAGCGGCCAACACCAGCTACCCTGTAGGGGATGGACTGAAGACAATGACCAAGCCATTTGTCTCGTGCCATCCATCTCCAGCTTTCCACAAACAGAGGCCAGGGACACCATTTCTATCCCCTGGCTAATAGCACTCCATGGACCCAGCCTCCATGAATTTATCTAACTTATCTTTAAACTCTATTATAGTTCTAGCCTTCACAGCCTCTTGCACCACAGGTTGACTATTTGCTTTGTGAAGAGTGTTGGCATTCAGGGCACTCCAAGCCAGGACTGCTTTGCTGTCCCTCATCGAGTTAGACAAGCAAGCAGGGAACCCCTGAGAACTGTCTGTCCGGGGTGGGGGTCGGGACCCTTGAAGCACAGCCGTCGGCTAGCCTGAGACAGCAGCTCCACGCTCTAAGTCCTAATCTGATGCCCTGCCGGCACTGCTTCCGGCCATCCTTAACCCCGGTTCAGGGTCCACTCAGTGTGGACATGCTAGTTCGAATTAGCAAAACGCTTATTCGAACTAGTTTTTAAGTCTAGATGCGCTAATTCGAATTAGCTTAGTTTGAATGAACTAATTTGAATTAAGTTAGTTCGAATTAGTGCTGTAGTGTAGACATACCCTTACACACTTCTTTCCTGCTCTCCAACCACACGTACACTGCCCTTCTCTGTCCTGCCACCACACACAGGCACATGCTGCTTCCTCTCTCTCTTCTCCTCCAGCTGCTTCTTTTCCTCCTATCCAGTTTCAAACATCAAATGCACCTGCTAATTATCCTGAAAAACTGCAATTTCCAGGTCTTTGTGCCACCATTGACAACGATGATTCATTTCAATGAGACTTTGTTGCCATGACATGCTGTAGAAGTGTTGTGAAAGTGTTGGTATTTTAAGCCTGAACCCTCAAGCGTTTGTCAGAGCTGCAGTGCATCTATGCTCAGGTTATACACTGTGGCTAGGGTTTCATCCTCCAATATCCATTCATAAGCAATGTGTCGTCCTGGAATGGTGGCACCTCGCAATGTTATAGTGAGTGCACAATGCACAGATCAGGGGGCTCCACATGTGACATAAGGGACACTCACACACATACCAAAAGCAAAATGCAGGACAATGTAGCACTTTAAAGACTAACAAGATGGTTTATTAGATGATGAGCTTTCGTGGGCCAGACCCACTACAGAGATAGGTCTGTGCAGCAAGATTTGGATCCATGTTTATGGGTAGTGTATTGTAAATGGCTGGTCTTCTGTTTGGTCTTTCAGATCAGGTCCCATTTTGTAGTAACCAGAGTTCATCCTGTTGAAAATATCTGTGTCCACACACAAACATACTTCAAATGATTATTAAGGAGGGAGGAAACAATCTCCAATTTACCCCACATTTTGATAGGGTAAGGAATCAATTGATTGTGCAGATGGAACACAGCGGCACAATATATTCACTCTCAATTCTGACAGCTTCAGCAGATGCTTAACCTCTCTCTGCACCCTCTGATCCTTTCAGCCACAATGCCACTTGCACCTTCTGGCAATCTCCTCCAGTGTGCTTAGCCTCTACATTAGGTAATACATAGCTCCAGCACTCCTGGGATTGTTGTAACAGTTATGAAAGTAAAAAAAATTCTAGTTTTTTTGCTCTGAAAGGCATTTTTCTTAAAATTCTTAACACACAGTGTATCCATCAGGGCTGAAAACAGGACACGGTGAGTGGGGCAGCCCTATGGTGCAAAGACCAGGGGAAGGGGGGAGATGGAGGGGCAGAAAAATGTGATGGACCAAAATGTGGTAGAAGGTAGACTCCTTCTAGTGGGGCGACTGCCTACACTAGCTGAAAAGTGTTAAAGCAGGCTGGAAGGATTTAGAGCCCTGCATAGAGCCCTAGTGTGACATTACTGGATTTTGATATGAACGTGCAGATCATTGTTGCACCCACTGTTGTGTGTTTGCCCCAAAATATGTGCAAAGTGGGCCAACTGAGGTGTCTATTGAAAGCATGTGCTTTGCTGATTCTGTTTATACTGTTCATGCACCCATATGATTTTTGTATGAGAAGTTATGAATAATGGCTCTGTACTGATATTTCAAATGTTTGTGTCCAGGAGACAGTGGCAGGGGTCACCAACCTATTGTAAGGGGTGGCTACTCAGTGGAAAGCTATGCTTCATGGACAGTGGCCCTTAAGCATTGCCTATAAACACCTGAGGAATTCTGCTGCCAATCTGCAGTCAAGCAGGCATCCCATGGCTGTTTGCCTAAAAAGGACATGGACAGGTGACTTGCTCATGTGACAAACTCCATTTTGGGAGGTACCTTTACAAAGGAGAACCATGAATTTCCCTCCACATGGGCAAGATTATCAAAGGGGCCTATGGGGTTCCTTCACTAGTCTTCAATCCTGCTCTTCACTTCAAAAGCATCTTGACAAAGAGCCTGGAAGGATTTGTTGACCCATCTTAATATAGGATATACTCCGGAGACTTTTAAGAGAGCAGTTTGTTCCATCTCTACTAAGAACCTGCATCAGGAACTTTGTGATTGATGTATGTAATGTGATTTCTTTACCAATTCAACTCTCAACCTTTTCTTTTTTTGTATTAATAAACCTTTAGATTTTATATTATAAAGGATTGGTAGAATGTACTTTTTTGGGTAAGATCTGAGGTATAAATTGACCTGGGAATGTGGCTGGTCCCTTGGGATTGGAAGAACCTGTTCAGATTTGGTGAGACTGGTTTTCGTAACCTCTCATCTGCATAAGGAGTGGTGCTGGTTGTAGCACGGATAAAGTTGGAGTGTCTAAGGGGATTGCTTGTGTAATGTCTCGTTGGCCAGAGTGGCAGCTGAAATGTTATTTGTGACTGGTTTGGTGCCTGATAGAGGAGGGCCCCCAGTCTTGGGCTGTAAATAGCTGTGCTTCTAAGCAATTTGCTTTGATTTGATCCTCTCAGCGGTGTCCCCAGACCCAGTTATATTACACCTGGACAGAGAGGGGCTTGCTAGGGCAGCCCTGTTGTAAGGAGCTGCTCAGCAGGGTAGAGGGTAGTTGGGTCCTGACCAGAAAGGGTGGAGGTCTGGTAAACACCTTAGAGGGATCAGTGCAGGGCAGGTCTAGGGGAGCGGGAAAGAGGCTCCACTCTGATACCTGTCAGGCTGTGGGCCTTAACATAAGGGCCATGGAGGTGCAAGGGTCATAGAGGAAGCGGCCCAGGGAATAGGAAAGAAGGACAAAGCTGCTGCCAGAAGGTCTTTGGGCTGGAGCCAGAAAGTGGGCAGGCCTGAGTCTTCCCTTACACCGCACCTTGCCACCAGGGAGAGCTGCCTATACAGACTGTGACTCGGCCCTGAGGTGCGGGCTAGACTGGGGTACAGTTGTCCACGGTGGCAGTGGTGAGGCTGAGGACTGCTGATACCCCCAGAAGGAGAGCGAGAGACCAGTGTGGTGAGCACAGGGAATACGGTGTCCTGAGAGGACACTATGGTCCTGGGTGCGACTTGGGTCTAGAGCAAGAGTGTGGAGAGAGCAGAGAGTGGTGACAGGACAGACACTGGCCAGAAGGAGGTGCCCTGCTGAGGACTGAGCTAATTCCCAGTGTGACCAGCAGGAGGAACTGCAGCAGAGAGTCATGACCCCATTACACTCCTGCAACAGAACTGGGATCCCATGGGTTCCTGTTACCATAGCTTGCCAGCCTTACTTCTGTGGTGCTGCTGGTGGCAGTGCTGCCTTCAGAGCTGAGCACCTGGCTTGCAGCCACCACTCCCCAGCCACGCAGCTCGGAAGGCAGTGCCACTGCCAAGTAGCAGCACAGAACTAAGGCTGGCGATGGCATGCCATCTTTACTTCTGTGCTGCCTTTACATCTGAATGACCCAAAGGATGCAGAGGAGCTGATGACGCAAGTAATAAGGAAAGAAAACAGGAGGCTAGTCAGGAATATGGCTATTTTATGGACTTTTCTGGCTGTATCCAATAGAAATTATCTCCAGTACTACAGCATTAGGGCAAGGAAAAAACCTTAAAAAAGAGATTTAAGTTTGGTGTGACGTGGACTTGCCTCATATTGGTACTGTGAGGGTTAACTCTATTCTTTGGGCTAAGGAGGCCACTGACATGCTGGGCATGCTCAGGTTGGAGACTAGATATAAAAGGGACCAGCATGGCTCATTCAGGGCTGACCGCTGAAGAGGAAGCTCCATGCTGGAAAAGATGGAAGTCCAGACAGTGGAAGCCAGTGGTGCTCAGACTCTGGAGAACACCCACGGAGTGTTGGAGCTGCACAGACAGAGGAGCCCAGAGACCCTGGGGATGGTGAGATGCTGCATCGGGAACAGGGTAGGATGTAGCTCAGGGGATTAGCTACTGTGCCATGTGGGATAAGTGTCTTCTGGATGGCTTCACTGCTGGCCCAGTAGGGGCATAGCTGCCACTGACCAAGCCCTGACCCAAGGAACCAACACCTCATCCAAACTGATGGAGGAATTGTATTGGTTGTTGAATATCCGAGCACTAAAGGCCTCTGTGTATCATCCGCAGACAGGTGGCTTGGTTCAAAAGTTTAACAGATGTTGAAATCTGTGCTGAGGATGTTCGTAGATGGAGGTGCAGGGCCTGGTGACTAGGCGGCCAGCCCCAAGCTGCAGAACAGCTGGCTGGCAATCAGCTGCAGAGCTGATGGAGTAGTGGTCAGCCCCACAGCAGCAGCTGCCCCTGGAATAGCTTTAAGCCCCAGCTTATTTGTCCCTTCCCTTCCCCCCCCCCCCCCCCCCCCCGGTTATTTTTAGCAAAAGTCAAGGATAGGTTGTGGGCTACCATGAATTTTTGTTTATTGCTCATGACTTGTCCTTGACTGTTACTAAAAGTATCTGTGACAGACGCTTAACCTCAGTAATGTCAATAATACTGCTGCATGTTCAAAGTCATAACAAATTTAAGACTTAAAATTCAGTCATTACTTGAATCCTGGCACCTCTAATTGCAAATTAAGCATTACCTCCAGCTCCCAGAAATCCCCTTTTGCTCTGCTTGTACAACTCCTCAGCCACCTATTAGATGGTGATTAGTAGATTTCCCTACTAGCTATGCCCTGGGTCTGACTCTGCAAGTTCTCAGCATCTGGACCACTGTTTATTTTTTGTTTTGGCTAGTATTCAAGCTCTGACAGATTAACTGAGAAGCAGCATAATTGGAGGTGGAGGAGCATATGGGCATTGTCAGCTATTTTATATTAGAGAAAAATCAGAAATTCAATACGTCTGGTAATGAAAGATAATATATAATTACATAGGCCACAGGAAAAGTAAAATTTTAACTCAAATAATTTAATTCCTTGACCTGCCATCCCCCTCATTAATAAGAAGAAAAAATCTGGGAAATACAATTCTTTATAGGATAACCTTTCCAGGAAGCATCTAGCTTTGAAAAAGAGTACTGACTAAAATCCAAGAAAGGCACACTATTATCCAGCTGAAATGAAAGAATGTTGCTAGAAGAGGGGATGGGGAGGAATCGACAGTGCCACTATGAAAACTGTTAGCTTTCAGAAAAAAAAATGTCTCCTGACTTGACAAGTCAAATTTGGATGAATATAATAAGGCTTTACTAATATAATATCCATATTTTATCAATATTAGCACATGATTACAGTTTCAAGGATGAGGACCTGTGGTTGTACAAATCCCTGTTTGTCTGCATGAACACACGTATAAATCACAGTTCACAGGTAATCTGGTGAGAACTAGCAGGAATCTGTGATGGGGCATTCCACATTCTTTATGGGAATATGGTTATGAACCTCTATTTATTTTGTTTGTATGTGTGTATCATTTCTGTATCTGAAGTTACAAATATTGACTGTACGTTTATTATCAATGGGTTCATGTTGGGAAAAGCCTACTACCAGCCCATCAAATACAATAATGAACAAGCCAGACACCGAGCTAATGGCTCATTAATTCCTCATTAGCAAGAGACAATGAACTATGTGAGAACTTTGGTTTTCCTGTAAGGCTGTGTCCAGATTCAGGGGTTTTTTCGGGAAAAGTAGTCTTTTCCCGAAAAAACTTCCCCTGCGTCCAGACTCAAGCCGCGTTCTTTCGAAATAATTTCGAAAGAACGCGGCTTTTCTTTCGATGGCGGTAAACCTCGTTTCACGAGGAAGAACGCCTTCTTTCGAAAGTTCCTCTTTCGAAAGAAGGCGTTCTTCAATGTAAATAGGGCTTCCTCGAAAGAGAGCATCCAGACTCGCTGGGTGCTCTCTTTCGAAAAAGCGGATTGCTCTTTCGAAAGATCCGCCTGCAGTCTAGACGCGATCTTTCGAAAGAGGCTCTTTCGAAAGATGCTTTCGAAAGAGCCTCTTTCGAAAGAAGCCTGCAGTCTAGACATAGCCTAAGAGTGAGGACCAGCCTGTAAGAAATGACTATTGGATCTGCAATGACCTGTGACCCTCACTTGATGCAGGAATCCTTCTTGGATTTGGTACTTTTTCCACAAGAAAGAAAAGGTAGGGGGTCAGGTTTGGAAGGTAAAGGTTTTAGGCAAATCTTATTTAAGGGTGGGAAGTGAGGTAATCCTGGGTGTCAGCTCTCAGTGGTTACTGGACCCAAGATGACTGCTAGAAACAACTAAGACTGAACTGGGGAAGGAACTGGGCCAAGGCTGGAAGGGAGTCTGATTTGTGAAGAGAGATTATTAGAACCTCATTTAGGATGAGATTTTTCCATTTAACTAGTTTCTTTAGGCTACGTCTACACTGCAGGCTTCTTGCACAAGAACCATTTTGCGCAAGAGTTCTTGTGCAAAAGGTCTTCCACAAGAGTGCGTCTACACTGCCATGTGCTTTTGTGGAAGAGATGTGCTTTTGCACAAGAGTGTCCATGGCAGTCTGGATGCTGTCTTGCGCAAGAAAGCTCTGATGGCCATTTTAGCCATAGGGGTTTCTTGCGCAAGAAACCCCTGTTGCCTGTCTACACTGCCTCCTTGTGGAAGAGCTCTTGCACAAGAGGGCTTATTCCTCATGGGGAGAGGAATAACTCCTGCGCAAGAAGCCCTGTTTTCCGATGATTTACTGTAAATTTACTTGTGCAAGCACGCGTGTGCAGTGTAGACGCTCTGCAAGCTTTTGTGCAAGTACAGCTGTTCTTGTGCAAAAAGCCTGCAGTGTAGACGTAGCTTTAGTGTATCTATCTTAGACTGAGTGCTTTGTATTTTTGTAGTAACTTGTTTTGAGCTATTGGCTACCCTTTTGATTATTTAATACAATTAGTTTATTTTTGGTTTATCATGTAATCCAATTTATGTAATTTCTAACTGGGTGGTGGCGGACGAGGGGGAAGGGCAGGAGAGGCTGTGTATATATTCCTTCACATTGAGGAAGGAGGTGAACTTCATTTAAATTTGGGCTTGTACCCTGGGGGCTGGGTGAACATCTGGGAGCTGCGGTAAATCCCTTAAACTGAGTCTTCACAGAGCTGT
Source organism: Pelodiscus sinensis (assembly GCF_049634645.1). Lineage (NCBI taxonomy): Eukaryota > Metazoa > Chordata > Testudines > Trionychidae > Pelodiscus > Pelodiscus sinensis. The sequence goes on from NC_134711.1 coordinate 205,664,851, forward strand.
TCTCAGTGTCTGTATCTGCAGCTGGCAGAGGCCTTGCTTGTGGCTTTTGCTAGTGGAGCCATGAGGACTTTACTTAGCAAGACCAGGTGTGGCAGCATATATACACCCTGTCCCTGTGGGACGTGGCTACCAACAGGTATTGACACCACTTGTTCTGCTGTCAGGCCGGCAGCAACTTACATCAGTCTGTCACCCTGAGGCATTGAGGCCTACTAGCCCGAGACAGTAGTGCTCTCCTTTGGTTACAGTGCAGCACAGCCTCATGGCTAGAGTCAGTAATACAGCCATCGGGTGCTGGGCAGCACAGTTTAAGGCCTAGACTCTCAGGGGTTTGGTGCAGCAGTCCCAGTAAGGAGACCCACGCCCACCCTCCACCACGGCCCAAACCAGGGTGCTGTCAGTAGGGGAGTGATCCGCCATTCATTAAGCAGTGAATCACAACACACTGAGCTCATTCGGGTGGGAGATACCACTTGCACATCCTCCCTGGCTCACTTCCTATTACATTAAGCATTGGGCTGATCCATGTGGATCCCAGGTCTAGGTCCACAGCACCAGTCTCTCCCTGAGGCTCCTCCAGCTTTGAAGGGTCAATGCGGTCTCCTGGGTCACTTCTGGAGCTCTTGGTCCTGCTTCTCCAGCATCCAGCTTAGGGTGAGCTGAGCTGCTCCCTTTTATACTGCCCCAGCAGTTGGAGCATGCCCAGTCTGGGTGAAGGAGTGGGACTTCCTCTGCCCACAGGGTTTTAGTCCCTTCTGTCCCAGTGCAGGGTATGCATGCCCCATCACACCAGGTAATAGGGGGGCCCAGGCTGACAGAGAAGGGGGCTCAGTGGTGTCTGAGCACCTCAAATAACATCCCAGAGGTCCTGACCCATCACATACTCCTTGTTAAGTTTTCTGGTACCTATCTTTGATAGAAGGAAATGCCACACATTTGTTTGCTGCTGCTCTCTCCTATTAAGAGGGAATCACCAGTGTTTTTCCCCCCTCTGCATGGTCCCTAAAGGGTAGCTTCTAGAGTCCAGAACGCTGTATAGTCCTAGTCTGCATAGACAAGCTATTTATAAACTTGGACATAGAATTAAAAGATTTTAAAAGGTGTCTCTTATCTGGTAGTATTAGTAGGTCCCTTATCTATGTCACTCTTTCTAGTGGAAGTGACAAGGAGTCCTGTGGCACCTTATAGACTAACTGTAGCTTATCCAATTTAATTCACACCCACAGTACATTTACATGGGGACAAAGCCATCCTGGTGGCTGAGACCTTATCTGCTGGAGAAAATTGTACTGCTGTAATTAAATCAGCTTAGAAATTCATTTAGTTAAATCAATTAAGGTATTCTGATACCTAAATAAAAATGCCATTGAAGGAAACTGCCCCATTTTAACTAAAACTGACTTAGGCTTTACCTATACTTGCAGCTTTAATGCAACAGTGTGGTTGGGGTGCTGGGCACCTGTCTACACTAACAAGTCACTGTGCTGGAACTTGCTGTGCTTAGGGTGGTGATTTTTTCACACCCTTGAATGTGAAAGTTTCAGGGCAGTAATTTGCCAGTGCAGACAAGCCATCATTCAAAGTGGTACAATTTTCTACTATAAACAAGAAAAGAACACCTTTGTAAGTAGAGAAGGTGCTTGCATAGTTTTTTTTCCTCTTCCCTTTCCCTCATCCCTGCCTATCAGTGATGATAGGAATGATGTGAGGATTAAAGTGTGATGCACTTTAAGACACTCAGGGTATGTCTACACTAGCTTCCTAGTTTGAACTCGGGAGGCTAATGAGGGCGACCGAAATTGCAAATGACGTGTGGGATTTAAATATCCCGTGCTTCATTAGCATGTTCCCAGGCGGTCGCCATTTTGGAAATTGACTAGTCCGGAAGAACTGCCTGCGGCAGAGAAGGGTGATTCCAAAATAAACCTCTTACTTCGAATTACCAGCTGCAGGTCTTCTTGCACCCAGTGCTCCTGACTGTGGACCTGCCTTCCCTGTAACCGCAGCTGCTGCTGCTGGTACTCCTCCTGGTTGCGGGTGCGCCTGCTGGCCCGGGTGCAGGTGGATGTTCCAGGCAGGGTGCTGCACCCTGCACTCGCAAGTGCTGCGGCTGTGGTGAAACAAGAAAAGTGGTCAGTTCTCCCTGGGGACACAGAGGGTGAAACCCCTCCCCCCTCTGCAAGGCGAGGACTGCAGGTGTCTGCACCATCATGTCCTGCTATCCCTGGAAGTATGAGCTGGCCCAGGACTGCACCCCCTCAGCCCCTGTGCTGCCTCTAGTGTGGTGTGTGTGGGGGGGGGGGAGAGGAGATGTGCCCTGCCTCTGTGTAGAGGGGGCGTCTGGAGGGAGGGCAGTATGCAGTGTCTCTCCCCGGGGTCAGGAGCTTGTCATGTGCCTTCATCCGTAGACGTATGTGGAGAACAGGCCAGGGCCCCTGCATGGCACCCAGCTGAGGCCACATGTCCCAGCTGGCATGGCAGATGCACAGGTTGCTGCCTGCTCCATGGTCAGCAAGGCCCCTGCGCACGGTCTCTGGGCTCCCCCTTGCTCCCCGCCCCACATAAGGGGACCGTGATGTCACTCACATGTGGAGGCTGCTGACAGGCTCTCCGGTACGGCTTGTGGTGCTGAGTGCAGGGCACACTCCCTGCAGGCTCCTGCAGCTCCTGGCTGCTGTCCTCCTCCTCTTCCCCTGTGTCAATGACCAGCAGGGGGACATGGGCCATCTGACCCCCCCCCCCCCCCCCCCAGGACACGGTCCAGGGCCTTATAATGCGGGCAGGCCTCCAGGTCAGCCCCTGGTTGGGAGGCCCTGGCATAGGCCTGCCACAGCTCTTTGATTTTAGTTTGCACCTGCTCCTGGCTGCGCATGTGGCCTCTGCGCCTAGTGCGGAGATCGTGGGCATTGGAGGCCTCCCCCCAAACCTCTGTGAGGTCCACAATCTCTGCATTAGACCAGGCAGGCACCTTTTGCAGCCCCTGGCAGGCTCCTGGGAGCTGCCAGCCTGGTCCTGGGGAGCAGTGGAGGGGTGGGTGGCAGTGGGTTGCTGGCTCATCCTCTGCCAGGTGCACGGTCTGCTGGCTGTGTGCTGGCAGGCTTGCAACTGGCACAGGCACTGTGGCCAGAGTCTGCCCCTTTAAGGGATCTGGAGCTAGGGGGGGAACAGACGAGTTTTCCTGGTTGTGCCCAGAGTGGCCACCAGGACTCCCTGGAAAGGGCTGGAGGCCCCCTATTTCGAATTAAGTGTCTACACAGCACCTAATTTGAAATAGCTATTTCGAATTTGGCATTACTCCTCGTGGAATGAGGTTTACCAAATTCGAAATAAGCGCTCCGCTATTGCAAATTAAATTCGAAATAGCGGTTTGCATGTATAGACGCTATTGAATTTAATTGGAAATAACGGCTGTTATTTTGAATTAACTTTGTAGTGTAGACATACCCTCAGATAGAAGGCACAAGTGCATATGATTATTAATATTTCATAATTGCCTCCTGACCCCCGTTTCTAAAGGCTAGCCCTTTAATTAGTGCCATTTACTTTCTTCTGGTGTTATTCCTCCTCGCCTCCCCCCCCTTTACTCCTATTAGCATCTTTGCACCACCTGTCTTTATTGAACTCTTGCTTCAATTGCATTCCAGTTTCTTCTCTTGTATCCCAGTCATAACTGCCACTCTCAGCTTCTAGCCACATGCTGGTAGATCTACTGTTCATTTACCAAGTAGCAGCCCTTTTCATCTCAGACTCCCTGTTTTGTACCAGTGCAAGCAGTGGCACAGTGGATTAGCTTCCTAAATTCAGGAGGCAGTGAATCATAGCCCTAATAGATTTCTAACCGCATGCACTGCCTGTCTTAATCCTTTTATGCAATGGGAAATGATGTACTTTTACTACAAAAATAACCAGTTCTACAGCATACAACTGCAGAGAAAAATGACTTAAGACAGGCCCTTTATCTACTTTTCTTTTGAGACTGAGTTATTTAGGGCTGGGTCTGTCTCTTACCATGTGCTTGTATAATGGCTTCCATAATGGGACCTGTGTTGTGGCCTCTCAAGGCTAATATGTTACAAATATTAAACAATATTTGACATGTGGTTAAGGGATATGACATCTCCCAGCTGAGTTTTACCTAATGCAGGCAGCAGAAAAATAAATATGTGGTTAAACAGAATTGAGGCTAATAGGTACATTATCTTTTCATTTTGGATACTCTGATTAAAATTTGGCCTAAATCACATGTGAAAATAATTTTGCCTGCTGCTGGGCAGCCTCTGGTTCCCATCACAAAAAATATTATTTGGCATACTTCATCTCAGCTGTCAGACTACTCGTAAAAGCAGAAGCAAGGAAATTGTAAGCCATGATTTACTGGGAAAGATTTTGAGGCAGCTGATTGCATAAGAATCACTAATATATAAGATCTTATGCATAAAACTTGGCTGTAGCTGCTCTTATTAGATAGACAAGATGGGTACAGTGTTTTAATGGACCAAACTCTGTTGGTGAAAGAGACAAGCTTTTGAGCTACCACAGAGCTCATTTTCAGGCAAGGGAAACTAATACAGACCTTGTCTGCACAACAACTTATTTTGATGTCATTTACATTGCTCAGGGATGTGAATAATTCACAACCCCCAAATGACGTAAGTTATACAGACCTAAGCATCAGTGTGGACAGCATTATGTGGCATGGGAGCTTGTCTCACTGTCATAGCTACTGGCACATGTAGGAGGTGGAGTAATTAAACTAAGAAGAGAGCTTTCCTCTTGGCTTAGAGCATCTTTACCAGAAGCCCTACAGCGGCACAGCTGCATCGGTGCAGATGTGCTGCTGCAAGTGCTATTATGTATATAGCCTCAGTGTCACTGCTAAATATAAGGTGGAACAGATTGCTTAGTGTAAGTAGCTAACATATATTTCAAGGGACCATTCACGATGAAGAGGCCTGTTAACACTTTCCTTTATTAAAATCCATAAAAATTGAAGAGTAAAGCCTTTTTAGTTCCAAGGTAGAAAAGTGCATTTAGATGAGAAACCAAAGAAAGATACAGATTGACTGAGCAAATGAATTTAGCTCAAAGAAGCACTTAGCCATATGTTTTACTCTTTCCATCACTAAGTCACAGATGCTCCCCGTGACTGTCTGAAAACGTGGAATGAATTATTCATGGTCAAAGAAGGAAATATGTTCTCCCTGTACTTAGTATAATTTATCTTTTGTACTAAACTATAAAGAATAAAAGTATCTGTAAAAACTAAATAGATCCAAAACAAAATTGCACAGTGGCATCATAGTGAGGCTTATTTGCTGGTGACAGAGGAAGAAGAGTAGCATACAAGTGAACCCATCATTATGCACCATGATGTGGCTAGATTCCTACTACTTTCTTACCCCTTCTATAAGTCTATAGACAAACTTTTTTTTTAAAGTCGGGTTCTCAAAAAAATTACATTCTGGGAAAAAAATTACAACCCCACAGGACAAGCATATTAGTCAACTAATCTACTATATGATGTTAATGTTGTTCTGTTCTTCCCATTCCCTTATACTTTTCACAGCACAAAGTTTTATTCCTGCTTCTTCCAATTTTTCTTTTAGAATCCCCTGTAAACTCCTCAGGACAGAGATAAGCTTCCCCCCATCCCGTTCCCCCCCCCCCCGCATATAGCTGTATAGCACCATTCATACTAATGACATCGTCATAAACAATAGTGTATCTCAAACAGACCACGTATGGCAATGTTAGGTCTGCATAGTGGGCTGACAGTAGCAGAATCTGATTGTATCTCTTTAAAAGCCTCTTTGTTAGGCAGCCAGGAAAAGCTGATCTTCTTCTCTGGTCTTGCCACTTAGGCTATGTCTAGACTACATGGCTCCATCAACGAAGCCATGTAGATTAGACATAGGAAAATGAAGCAGCAATTTAAATAATCACTGCTTCATTTACATCAAAATGGCTGCCGCGCTGTGCTGATCAGCTGTTTGGCGGCACAGCGCGGTAGTCTGGATGCTCCGCAGTTGACAAGCGAAGCCCTTGTCAACCACCCCTATAAACCTCATTCCACAAGGCATAATGGGGCGGTTGACAAGGGCTTCCCTTGTTGACCACGGAGTGTCCAGACTACCACGCTGTGCCACCAAACAGCCGATCAGCACAGCGCAGCAGCCATTTTGATGTAAGTGAAGCAGCGACTATTTAAATCGCTGCTTCATTTTCCTATGTCTAGAAACCTAATGTACACGGCACCAGGCCTCTGGTAGGTAAATAACTGAAGGTCAATAGGGGTACGTCTATGCCTCCTGGGATGAGGTTTACCTGGGTGGTCGACAAATGCCTTTGATGTCGACACCTGCGCGTCCAGACTACAGCGCTGAGCCGACAAACAGCTGATTGGCTCAGCGCGGCAGCCATGTAAATTTAAATGAAGCGGCGATTATTTAAATCGCCGCTTCATTTTCCTATGCCTGGTAGCCTAATCTATATGCCTCTGGCGACAGAGGCATGTAGGCTAGATGTACCCTGGGTGAAAACTGTTTTTGCCTGCTGAATCTTGTGTAAATTTCATTGCTTTACTCCGTAGAGCCATGTAGTCTAGACATACCCCAAAGTTTCAGAGCCCTCATTTCTCAAGGTTTAAATTGCAGCTAGGATGGGCTCCATTCAGCAAGGCATTAAGAAGTCTTGTCGCAATCCAGCAAACCAACGAAGGATGTGCAGAGTCCCACTGGCACCAAAAGGACTCCTGATCTTAAAATTAAGCATGAGTACTTTGCTAGACTGGGACCTGGAGCGTTGAGTAACTGGTATGGCTGAGCCCTATGGTGAAACTGACCAAGAGGTTCCCCTTCCCCCTGTCCCAATCTATGTCTACACTACACACTTTACGGTAGCACAACTGTACCAATGCCACTGTAAGGTTTCCTGTGTAGCCGCTTCATGAGAAAGTTTTCCTGGTGGAGTAATTAAACTACCCCCACAAGCAGCGGTTACCATGTTGGTAGGAGAGCATCTCCCATCAATGTGGCTTTAACCACACTAGTGTTTTTGTCAATGAAAGGTGTTTGTTTCACACCCCTGACTAACAACAGTGTTACTGACAAAAGTGCTAGTGTAGGCATAGCAGTTTGCTTGCAGGGAACATCAGAGCTGTGCTCTCTCTATTCTAACATAGCATTTTGCAAGATGACTAGTATCTAACTCATCTCTGCTCCTCTCCCCTTCTCCTGATGTTCTGAAGAGCTGCGGACTTGTGCCATTCTAAGGACATGTCTTCGCTACTCACTAGATCGATGGGCAGTGATCAAGTCAGCAGAGGTTGGTTTTATTGTGTCTAATATAGATGCAATAACACAAGTAAATGCTCTATTGTCAACTCCAGCACTCCACCAAAACGAGTGGAGTAGGTAGAGTTGAAGGGAGAGCTCAGCTGTTGACTTACCACTGAAGATACTGCATAAGCAGATGTTTCAGCTATGTTATTCATGTAGCTGAAGTTGCATAACTTAGGTCGACTGTCCAAAGTAATATAGACGAGGTCTAAATAGAAAAAAAAGATAGGATTTCTATGTATGTACTTTTCACAACATTGATAGCAGTAACTAAATGCTGAATTCTGGAACACAAATACATGGTGGTATGAAGTCCATTGAGCTGTTCTCCTTTTATTTAGATTGGTGGTGTTAAATTGCTGTCAAACTCGTGTAGAAAGAGAAGAATCAGGCCTCTGGTAGGTAAATAACTGAAGGTCAATGGGTGAAAACTGTTTTTGCCTGCAGAATCTTGTGTAAATTATATTGCTTTACTTTAAGGTTCATATGCTTTTTTGTGATGTAGTATATATAGATAATGGAGATATGGGAAAGAATATTGAAACAAAGCTGCTAGAATGAATTTGTGTGTCTGATTAGGCTACTGTAGAGCTATGAAGACTATTACTTTGTAAAAGCAGTTAACTTTTATTAACTGTTTTGTAAATAAAAGCCAAGATCTTAATATATGATTTCCCCTCCCCTTCTCCCCATCAATAAACAAAAGGGCATTCCCACCATCTTTCCCTAGGGGATGAAGTCCTTGAATTACAGACTGAAATTTAAATGGTTCTAATTAATTTAAGGTGGAAAAATATATTGGCAGAAACAATGGCCTAAATTCAACTTGATTACTCTTGCACTGATGTTAGTAGGGGTTGTCTGAGTGTAATGGAAGGAGAGCACTGCACTTATTTGTTGTTAAAAAAGCAAATACTGTCTTACACCTTATCTCAGCCATTGAAATTTGACTCTCCCTTGCTTTCTCAGTTCAAGTGGTGTCCTTGAAAACAAGGATTTAGGATATTACATTGGCTTGAATATGGGTAGTGAACTTACGGTCACTTTCATGTACTAGTAAAGTACCTTTTTAATTTTAGTTTACCTAATGTGAAATTATTTGTGAAGAAAAGGTGCTTTGTCACCATTTCTTGGAACAGATCCCTGATATTCAATAATACTTTGTTGCAATTGGCAGCTGGTTTTGTCCTTGTAAATTAGTCTACAAAGACATTTTAACAAATATCTGACATTGCTTGTCCTGCATGAAAGAGAACCTATACTACAGAAAACTTTACTGGACAGAAAATGATAGAAAACAGCTGTTTCATAAGTGTTATTGGACTGAATAGAATGACCATAATTAAAATTACCAATTAGAAGAGTGAAATCCTTTTTGGCTCCTAATAAGGCTAGACTGATGGGAACAGTTGTGTGTGTGCTGACTGTAAAGTGCTTCTGAAGCAGGGCAGAGGGAGACAGAAAAAACATACATAAAGAAGTATTACGAGACAAGATCTTTGTTTTGACAGTAAATTCACCCTGACTCTTTCCCACTCCTAATGCTGACAATAAGCTAAAACCATGTAAACTGTCTCATTAAACATAACAGGATTGTTCTTAAATCAGTCATCTTGGATAGTAGAAGTATAACAGGAAAGTTTGTTCTTATCCCATAGTTTAAAATACTCCCTAGTGTGGGGGCTGCGCTCGTGTTTAGAAGTAAATAAAACAGGCCTCCCCTTTTGAAAGAGAAGTTCTATTTAATCTTTTTTCTTTTCTCTGTCTGCAAGTGGGACGTAGCCAGTGCTGACCTCATGTGTTGTAGTTCATCAGAAGCACAGAGAGGCCCATATAGTTGTTACAGAGATAAGTGTTTTACTAATGTTGACTTGGCATATACAGGAACCATAATCAATACTTCCAGCTCTTCTGAATCCTCCTTAACTCATACAATGCTTTATAACATTCCCATGACAGCAAAAGCTTCCTTCTGTGTTTGGCATTCCACTTCGGAGAGTTCTCTACTTACATAAGGAAGATCTGAACTGCTTGACAAATGTCATCTGCTTGCCCCAATGAATTCTATTGGTCTAGTATTAACTGTCACTTGAATTTTAACTGAGGGGGTAAAAGTGTGCATTTATTTTGTATATTGATTTACAGAAAGAAAAAAACCTCTCTCCCTCTTCTAGTCAAATGCAGCACTTGCAGGCACTCCTAGGCTGCGTCTAGACTGGCAAGTAAAAACTTGCCAGCTGTCTACACTGGCCGCTTGATTTTGCACAAAAGCACTGACGTTCTACTGTCCGAAATCAGTGCTTCTTGCACAAATGCTTTGATGTTCCCGTTTAGGAAAAAGTCCTTTTCTGGAAATGTTTTTGCGCAAGAGGACTGTAGACAGCTAAAAACTGTTTTGCACAAAAAAGCCCTGATGGTGAAAATGGTGATCAGGGCTTTCTTGCGCAAATCCGCGTCTAGATTGGCACGGATGCTTTTCCGCAAAAAGTGCTTTTGCAGAAAAGCGTCTGTGTCAATCTAGATGCTCTTTTCCGCAAATGCTTTTAATGGAAAAACGTTTCTGTTAAAAGCATTTCCGGAAAATCATGCCAGTCTAGACGTAGCCCTATAGTTTATAAGGTGTGGAGCAAGGCAGCCAATGCTGTAAGCTCAGGAACAGTTTTAAAGAGTTAATATCACACTCAAAATATGGCTGTATGCATCTTTAAATTAACAAACACTAAAGGCAACTGCTTGGTTGCAGCACTTTAAGCCAAGGCTATGACCTAACCCTGGGGTAACTATTGTCCGCAGACGCCTCAGCCAGCACTCCCAGAAGAAGTGCAGGCAATCCTACTTAACTGACTTGTTGCCTTCTGATTGGTGAGTATCCTTCCTGGCCCTTCTAGGTCTCTGGAGGTCTAAGTCTTATTGGTAGTGCTTCCTGAAAGGGTTTTCCTTCAGTTGGTGTGTCAAGGTACTGACACATCCAGCTGAGAGAAGAAAAGGCCTGCTAGCTGAAACTACTTCCATAATAGGCCTGTACTCAGGAATTTCTGTGTGTATGTGTGTGTGTGTGTGTGTGTGGGGGGGGGGGGGGGGGGGGAGGGGTGTAAATGTGGACTGCAATTTTTTAAATATAAAGGAGTTCAAAATAGTCATGCAATGAATGTGCATAAGAGGGGCTAATGAAAAATGTGAGTGGAAACAGTGACTGGCAAAATTATTTTGTTATAACATACTACAAGGCTGTGTCTACACTGGCACCCTTTTCCGTAAAAGGGATGCTAATGAGACACTTTGGAATTGCAAATTCCGTGGGGGATTTAAATATCCCCTGCGGCATTTGCATGAACATGGCTGCCGCTTTTTTCCGGCTCGGGGTTTTGCCGGAGAAAAGCGCCAGTCTAGACGGGATCTTGAGGAAAATAAACCCTTTTCCGCAAGATCCCTTATTCCTTGAAAGTAGGAATAAGGGATCTTCCGGAAAAGGGCTTATTTTCCACAAGATCCCGTCTAGACTGGCGCTTTTCTCCGGCAAAACCCCGAGCCGGAAAAAAGCGGCAGCCATGTTCATGCAAATGCCGCGGGGGATATTTAAATCCCCCACGGAATTTGCAATTCCAAAGTGTCTCATTAGCATCCCTTTTACGGAAAAGGGTGCCAGTGTAGACACAGCCCAAATGTATAGCGTAATAAAGGTTTTATAGAAATTACCTTCTGGCATCATTATTTATTTTCTTCAGGAATACATAGAAAGGTGTGGAGAAATTAGAGAAGATCCAGAGAAGAGCAACAAAAATGAAAACATGGTCTATGAGGCAAGGCTGAAGGAATTGGGCTTGTTTAGTTTGGAAAAGAGAAGACAGAGGGGACATGATAGCAGTTTTCAAGTATTTAAAAGGGTGTCATAGGAACATTGTTTTCCTTGGCCTTTTATGATAGAACAAGAAACAATGGGCTTAAACTGCAGCAAGGGCGGTTTAGGTTGGACATTAGGAAAAGCTTCCTAACTGTCAGGGTGGTTAAACACTGGAATAAATTGCGTAGGGACATTGTGGAATCTCCATCACTAGAGATATTTAAGAGTAGGTTAGACAGACACCTGTCAGGGATGATATAGACTGTGCTTGTCCTGCCATGAGGGCAGGAGACTTGACTTGATGATCTCTCAAAGTCTCTTCCAGTTCTGTATTCTATGATTCTATGCCCTGAAGGTCAACAGTCCTTCGCTCTAAATTAGTGGGAGGCGAAATAGAATACTAGAAACATGGTCCCTTTTCCAACAACACACTAACCAACTCTGAGCTGCTCAAATCTACAGACATGTTACCAGAAGCACCCACCAAATCTCAACTGCTGGGCCAGCCTATGGGTAAATAGCTGATCTCTCACATAGTCAGAACTGAAGACATGGAGAGCTTTCAAGATCAGTATCAGTAAGCTTACCTGTGAGACTCCCCTAAACTGCCCAGTGTCTCTTCTGTCTTATCTAGCTTGAACTTCAACTGATGTTATCCAAGACCCTATCTGATTCAGCCAATGGGAAAATACTGATACTACTGGGTTTAATTAAAACCAAGAGCTCCCTTTCATCTGGATGCTGATGGCATCACAGATGAAATTTCCCATAGTCTTTCCCTAGTAGCCTCATGGACACAGAATACAAATGAAGCCCTATAAAACCCACTCCCATAATTTCTCAGGCTAGAACTGTGTTGTGGTGAAGGGAGATTTGCTTTTTATTTCATTAAAGCTGATGGATGTGGAAGCACCTTTCCTTCATGCTAAATGAGGGAGTGATTAGATGCCTCTGTTTCATGATAACTGAAAAGAAGCTACCATGGCAAGTCCTGAATAGAAAATGAGATATTGAGCTTGGGGTTGATTTTTTTCGGGGCTGGAGTGGAGTGGAAAGACTGGGTATAAATGGAGATGCTGGGACATGACTTTGGTTACAGCTGTCTGTCTCAGTTTATAAAAGGAACCAGAAAGCCATGGAGAAAAAGTAAACATTGCCCTAGAGGGATGCCAAGAGAGAGGGCTTCTTTTGAACACAGTTCTGGACAGAAAGGCAGACTTGGAACTGAGCAAGGACACCGTCTCCTGTTATTTGTTCCTCCTGTGCTAATGGAAACAGAACGTTGTGTACGTTCTTTCTAAATAAAAAGGATTGCACCAAAGAAGCACCTGTCACATATAATCAATTTCTGCTCCTCCTGGAGGCAACCCAGCAAGCCTCATAAATTAGCCAATATTTACATTACTTGAGCCAAGAAGTAATAATAACAATTGTCTCACACCATCCTCTGCAAATGTTAATGTCCTGGCATTGACAAGCAATTATTGTACCTCATGAGATGAGATTTGTCAACTCGGATTAAAAAAAATCTGAGTCAAGGATACATATTAGAATCCCATTGGAATGGCTAAGCCTTTAATGATGTGACCATTTTTCTACATACAGCTTTTTGCAACTGAATTGTTCTTTATCTTGATGTGTGTCTGTGTGTTGGACATATGTGATCAGGTGAAATGATTTTGGTCAAAACTAAGTAAACTCTGCAGATCACATTTACATAGCTCACTAGATGGCAGCATCCTGTTATTTTTTACACTTTAAAATGGCAAATAAGAAAGTGTTCTACAATCAGGTGTAAAAAACTTGATGAGTATCAGAAACGATTTTTTCTAAGATACACACTAGAAGAAAAGCAGCTATACAAAATACTCATTAACATGGACAGTTGCAATTCCTCAGAATTCTCCCTAGCAGTTAATGAAATCAACCCCATAAAATCTTTCAGAACAAGTCTCCATTATGTTTGTGAGTGAGGAGACTATTTTAATCACACAAATATCCCCATCCATTCGAAGGATATAATAAGATGGAGAGAACCATACAATTATGGGTGAAGGAGAAGGACGTTTACAACAAAAGATACCTGTTAATATGTTCCATCTAGAGCACTGGAATTGATATTGACTTCTAATTTTTGCTTTGACGATGCAAAATGTAAGCCCAGTCTTCTGCAAACTTAAACAGAAGGCTCTCATCTCTAGTCTAGAAATAGCTCAGTTGCCTATAGTACAATGGCCTTCATTCTTATGTCTTAAAATAGCTTTCTTTTTTTTTTAACTGTTGTAGAAATTGCTGTGCTGTATTTGTAAATATGGGATTGTGTTTCAGTATGGGTAATGGCTGATTTTGTCATTGTGGAATGTTGATATCCTCATTTTTTCCGGATGTCTCTATACTTTGCTATAAAATTGCAGAGACCCACATACTTCAAGTTGTGCCAGGTGATTTATGGTCCCTGATATTTCCAATGCATTCTTCTCCATCCCTTTACATCAGGAATCATGGTATAAATTCACCTTCACCTATATGAATCAGCAATTCATCTTTACGCTTGTCCCACAGGGTTTCCATAATGCCCCCACTATTTGTCATCGAATTGTCTCCAACCCGTGGAAGAATCTGAAACATGCGAAGCACATATTAAGTTATGTGGACGATATCGCTACTGAAGGCAGGGACACCAATCTGGAAGCTCTAAACCAGGGGTTCTCAACCTGGGGTACGTGTACCTCCAGGGGGTACGAGAAGCTTGTCCAAGGGGGTACGGGGAATATTTGGTAAATAACTAGATTATCCTAATTGAAATATTCCAAAAGTAATAGTGTTAGTGAAAAAAGTTGTGGATTCTAGCGTCTAGAATTTATTTCCTTTCATATTGAATAGGGGGTACGGGAAGGTTCGCTAAAAGCCAAGAGGGTACGGGGACCAAAAAAGGTTGGGAACCCCTGCTCTAAACTAAGTGTTGGAAATGTTGAAGGAAGCAGGATTTATGATCAACCCGTTAAAAGCGCAACTGGTCCAGAGAAAGGTCACACACCTCGGAGTGGAACTAGGACAAGATGGCCGGAGGCCAGACCAAGCTAGGGTGGAGTTAATATCAAGCCTACCTGCTCCAACAGATGTCCACAGCTTAAGAATGTTCCTGGGGTTATTAGGATTCAGCAGAGATTTCACAGAGAATTTTGGATTAAAGGCAAAACCCCTTTATAAACTGTTAAAGAAATCTCAACAATGAAAATGGGGCAGTACAGAGGAAGAAGCCTTTTCGCAGTTAAAAGCCGCGCTGATGCAGGCCCCAGCACTGGCTTATCCTGACCCTAACCGAGAATTCCATTTGCAGCTATCAATGGGGAAGAAAGCCATAGGAGCTGTATTGATGCAGATGAAAGGAACCACTATAAAACCAATAGCTTATGGATCCAGAACCTTGTCAGAGGTGGAGCAGCAATATAGTGGATGTGAAAAAGAGGTGTCAGCGTTAGTCTGGGCGATACAGCATTGGGAATACCTGATAGGGATGGCTCCAATAATATTGAAGACTTGCCATACACCTGTAAGGTATATCATAACTGGAAGAGCAAACAATGGACAAGTGAGCCATCCAAGAATAGCCCGATGGACGCTGGCCCTGATGAACCACCAAATAAAAGTAGAGCCCTCCAAGTCGTACAATGTGGCACCTGCTTTATTTTGTAGCCATGTCTCTCCCAGTGAAATTAAGAATCATGAGTGTCCTATTCCAGAGTCTAACCCTTTTGAAATAACATCACCATTTGAATTAATAACAATTTATGAATTATCAAGGAACTTACCCAAAATGACACATGGGTAGTGGATGGAAGCTGCTATAGGCACAAGGGTCAACTAGTAGCTGGAGCAGCAGTGTTACATGTCAATACTGAAAAGGAAGTGCTAAAGCCCATATACGTTACATCTGCTCAAGCTGTGGAAATTATCTCAATAATATTGGCTTTAGAAAGCAGTTCAAGAGATAATGACATCACCATTTGCACAGATTCCGACTGGGTCTTGAGAGCTTTCATAGACTGAATGCTTGTATGGAAGGAACAAGGCTTGTGTACGACTAATAACCGACCTGTGGCATATGCTAAATTATTGTATTATGCCTGGAATCTAGCACAGTCTCGTAAGGGAAAAACATATCTGTTTAAGGTTCGAGCACATCGAAAGAACCAGGCGGAAATCTCTAACTTAAACAATAGAGTTGATCAATTGGCCAAAAAGGCAGCATCCTTACCTCCAGACATATCATGGAAAGTTACCTCAGAAATGATTTACTCTATCGAAGGGATGATGGACATTGAGCAATTAGAAGGGCTGGACAGCGAACTAGTGAAGTTATTACAACAGGGAAAATGTAAGAATCATAGAATATTTAAACATCATACTGGTCTAATCATGGCACAAAGACAGACAGATACACTGGGAGAAGAAGTTCCTGTTCTACTTATGCCTAGAGTATTAAGACAAGATTTAATATCTTTGTCACACATGCAAGGACATTACAGAGTTGAGAAAACATTAGACAGCTTTCCACAGTGGCTTGGTGGCCACAGATCAACTCCGACGTGGAACACTTTGTCCAGAATTGTCTGAGATATGCACAGAATAACCCAAAACAGGACACCTACAGTAAACCTTTCAGACATCAACCCGTAGACGGCCCATTTAATAGAATTCAAATCGACTTCATTGGACCATTGCCCAAATCATCAAAAGGGAACATGTATTGCCTCGTGGCAGTGGATCCATTTACTAAATGGATCGAGGCCATTCCTGCACGAAATTGCATTGCCAAAACTACAGCACGCATATTGTTAAATTACATCTTTTCTCATTTTGGTCTCCCTAAAGTTATAGACAGTAATCAAGGAACACACTTTATGGGAGAGATCACTAGGCAACAGTTCATCATGTTAGGGATACGCCAGAAATTCCATACTCCAGGGCATCCACAGTCTTCCGGACTAGTGGAAAGATCTAACTGCACATTAAAAACAGCACTCCGGAAAGTGATAGAGTCCTCTGGAAAAATACTTATTGCTATAAGCAGGGCTCGACAAACCGCTGAATCTACTCGCCCATGGCGAGTAGATTTCAGCCAGTTGCTCTGTGCGCCCCATTCACTGGCGCTTCGTGCATGCACAGTGCCTGTCTGGCGCATGCGTGGTGCAGGGCTGGCAAGTAGCTCTAACCGGACTTTGTCAAGCCCTGGCTATAAGATCAACCAGAAGTGCTACTGGATACTCTCCTCATGAGGCTCTACTTGGTCGACCAATGAGGACTCCAGAACTCTGGTGGGTTCAAGGAGAGTTACCCCCAGATGGATTCCAACCTCGAGCGTTAACTGAGGGATATATTCAACAACTATTGCATACCATATAATCGGTACAAAAATCTATGGCTGTCAATCTAAAGAAAAATATTCAAAAGGTGGATCAACGTTTAGGAGATAGATTACAAATTCAAGAATGGGATGTTGGAGACCAAGTTTTATACCGATTCTTTAGTGAAAAACACCACCCACTAAGTCCTAGATGGATGGGACCCTGCTATATCATTAACAAGACTGGACCAACTGTGTATCAAATAGAATTAACAAGTGGAAAAAAGAAAGTCAAGAAGTAGTTTCATAATTCCCAACTGAAAAGATGGAAAGTAAAAGATCAGACCCCAACATCCAACCAACATCAAGTACCTGAAAACCCCCCATAATACTGATTCATCTATATAATGATTAATTGTTGTTTACATTTCTTTTAGAAAATGAAGGTTCAACTATTCGTGTATAAAGTGTTCGTTAAGTTTCTGATGGGAAGAGGATCGCTATTCCTGGAGAATGAGTACTGGAGGTGTACCGTCATTGACCGACCTCTACGTTTCTGGAATATCCTGAAAACATCTATGATACACACCACCGCTGCTGTCAAACGAGATATTAATGATCAGAAACTATTTAAAATCTCAGGATGTTTTAATGTATGGGTACAAATTGTATGGGAAGTGCTATTTTGATATCTTACATGAGAGACCTGGCCAAAAAGAACTAGTATTCGCCACCCAGAAGCAAGCTAAGAAAGTCATTGTCCGAACTCCAGACTGGGTGGATATGGGATTGCAACCCCATGGCGGATGTGACTGGGGCATTGACTTCAAACAGATAGGCTGCCAAGAAAAGAAACCTGTTAGATGTGTGATTAACTGCTATAGGTTAATTGGAAGATGGGAAGCCACAAAATGTGTATTTCTAGATGTGCTGAGCCATACTGTAGTGAAACTAGGCCCAAGCAATCTTACAGTCCAGTGCTCTTTCGAAAGCTGCTGCCGCGTTCTTTCGATTTACTTTCGAAAGAACGCGGTAGCAGTCTAGACTCAGGAGAAGTTTTTTTCTAAAAAAGGCCACTTTTTTTTGTAAACAACTTTGTAGTCTAGATACACCCACTGAGAACTGGGGAACATGGGCGGATTGACCATTTACTCCCTCCCCCAAATGAAGCTCCCATTGTACATGAGACAGATAAAGAACTATTCTTCACACACACTGCCTAGCCCCGAGGCCCTAAATGCTATTGCAAATAATTAATAATAACAAATAAATAATGATAATTACAACAAAGTATTTTTGGACACCTCATAGAGATGACAGACAGAAAATAAAAGAGCAGACTTCTTAATCTCTACCTATGGCTGTGTCCAGACTCAGGGGTTTTTTCGGGAAAAGTAGCCTTTTTCCGAAAAAACTTCCCCTGCGTCCAGACTCAAGCCACGTTCTTTCGAAATTAAATTGAAAGAACGCGGCTTTTCTTTCGATGGCGGTAAACCTCATTTCACGAGGAAGAACGCCTTCTTTTGAAAGTTCCTCTTTCGAAAGAAGGCGTTCTTCAATGTAAATAGAGCTTCTTCGAAAGAGAGCATCCAGACTCACTGGATGCTTTCTTTCGAAAAAGCAAGCCGCTTTTTTGAAAGTTCAACGTGCAGTCTAGATGCTCTCTTTCGAAAGAGGCTTGCAGTCTAGACATAGCCTTGGTGACTGAATTAAAAATACTCTTGTTACCAGTCCCTGGACCAGCCAAGGGAATAACCCAGACAAATGGTGAGCTGAAGCAGTACTAAAGCTAATTTATTAATAAGATTCTTAAAGGTAAGATGATACTCACACACATCGCATTCATACTGGCAGTTGAAGGTAGGCTGCAAAAATGGCATAGATAACTTCCGATTCCACGGAGATCGACCATGAGGCTCAAGGCTATCCATGGAGTCCCTTGGATCTGCAGGAGAGTTACTGCCTCTGATTTAGTCTCAGATTTCACATGCTGTTACAGCCTTTCTAAAAGGAGTTCATTTTCCTGGCTACTTGTCAGTTAATTTGTCTACTTTCAGGGTCTTTGTCTGTCTTAAAAGGTCACGGATCCTAAACCTGCCTTCTTGGTTGGCTATTTCTTATTCACACCACATACACGCATTCCACAGGTTACATACATATTCATGAACAATATGGTTTCTAGGTAAAATTCAACGTTATGGCCTTAAGTAATCTGAAACCTGCCATAAATTGCACTACTTGACATACTAAAACAGGGTGGGGCCTAAACCAGAAGGGGCAGGATGCTTCTGGGCTTCCCCATCCCCAGACCATGATTGGTCTGGGGGTGGAGGAGCCCCTTTGCCTTCTCCTTCCCACTAGGCACCCGTGCTCCTGGCAGGGTGGGAAGAGGCTTCGCATGCTCCCTCACCTCCAGGTTAATCAGGGCTTGGGGGCGGGGGAGCGCGCAAAGCTTCCTCCCACCCTACTCGACCCCGCCAGGAGCACGCGGCACTTCAAAGGGCCACGTGTGCCTCCCAGGGCAGAAGGAGGCTTCGCATCCTTCGCTCTGCCCCTGCCCTGCACGAGTGTATGCACTTCGAAATGCCACGCGCTCCTTGCAGGGCGGGGGAGACTTCGCGCAGCTCCCCCACCCCAGGCCAATCAGGGCGTGGGGATGGGGGAGTGTGTGACATCTCTTCCCGCCCTGCAAGCAGCACTTCAAAGCGCTGCATGCCCCTAACAGGGCAGGAGGAAGTTTTGCATGCTCCCCCTAATTGGCCTGAGGGCGGGGAAGCAGCAGGGCCTCCGTGGGCTGGATCAACCCGCTTGGCAGGCCGGAGAGGCCATTTTGCCCACCCCAGTACTAAAAGAACCTAATGTAAATACTATGGGCTAACATGCTAAAGGCATGATAAGGACTTAACATAAATCGTGACTAAGAGAACAGAAGTCGTGGAAAAGAGGAAAGCAGAGGAATATGGTCAGCCAGCTAAATGCCAGGGGACAGGAGGAAGGAAGGGGGTTGTATCTGACTAGTTACAACTCTCATAGTACCTTTCAACAGCATTTAACTATCACACCCAGCTGACTGACATTTAATACATCTAATGCTGATTTTTTTTTTAAAGAAAAGTTCAAGTTTTAATAGTGAGAGCTAAAAACCGGCTTTCAATCTAAAGCTTTTGTTGGGGGCAAAGGAAAAGTGCAAGCAGTAAAGGGTTAAGAATGTCAAACTGTTTTCTTATAATAATGTTAAGATGCTTTTTGGTAAATCTTTTGTAAATGCCATTTGTAAGCTCCCTATTCTTTCCTGGGTGAATGTGGAAGTATGCTTGTGGTAGACACGGGGGCCGCACGGGGACATGAACGCGACAACGGACGCACAGCATGAACTACACATAGACATGCCCAAATATGGAAGACTCAAGAAAGCCAACCTAAGGAATGAGCAGCTATCCATAAATGAGGGAGGGATGCAGTGGAGGGGGGTCAGCCATCAAGCAGACCCTCCCGATGGTGCCCTCTGCTCGGATCTCCTGGCTAGCGAACCAACTCAGGATTTATCACGGGAAGACAGCATGCAGTGGTGCCTGCTAGCATTGGCGTACTGTCCTGAACTGTAAGTGTGCCCGAGAGTGTAAGTCAGTCCCCATTCCCCTACCTGTACTGACATAATCAATAAACCTTTCACATTTCCATAAGGTGGTCCCTTGTCCTTTGAGCCTGAAGCAATTGCATCAGCTTTTTCAGTGTCACAGCTCTGGAGCCCAAATAGTCCTGTAAAAGCCAGTATTAATAAATTAGAAGCAAGCTTTTTTTCCAGTTTGTTGTTGCAGATCAAGTACCCCGTATTTTTTTCATCTAGAGCTACTTCTAGACAGCAGAGCTATTTCGAGATACCGGAAGTATCCTGAAATAGTTATTCCACATATTTCAAAATATATTTCAAATAACAGGTGCGCTATTACGGTGTCCCTGTAACCCTCATTCCACGAGGGTTAAGGGACTTGTCAAAATAGTGCTTTATTTTGAAATTTGGTGTTGTCTACACAGTGGCTTACAATCTCTGAAGTTTAAAAAGTGCTTTTCTTCAATTAAACCAATATTAAAGGAGGATAGCTCTGTCAGTAGTTTCTACTCAGTACTTATCACAAATGACATACATTTTGTTAAGATGGCTGCAGCCATAAAAAGACTCTGAACTATCAATTTCAATATTAGGATAATAGTGTTACTTAAGCTCAGCAATTAACTTGCAGCATTAATGAGAACTGTGTACGTACATCGAGGAAAGGATATACAGATAAAATTCTGTTTTTAAATCAAGCACCCAAGTGGTACTAGATCATAAATGTTTTTTACCACCTTAACCTTTACTCTGTGCTGAAGAAAACAGCCATAGCATTTTTAAACATTAAAGTAATTTATTTAATTTTATTATATATAATAAAAGACAGAGCAACAGTTGTAAGGAAGTCAGCTCCACCCCACTGTAGAAAATGTTTAAAAAATGTAAACTTATTCTTCTTTATACTTTTCATTCCTTATAGGGAGATAAAATTACAGGATAAGAATGTGAGCCACTTACAAGAGCAGGACTGCAAAGTTTTTAAGTATAGCATGTTGTATTTTGAAACTGTTATGCTTTTGTTTTGTGTGCTGTAGCCTGGGAAGGTGTTTAGTAAAAGCTGGAAGGGGAAGGCTCGCCGATCTGATCAGAAAAGATCTAAGTTTGTCCTCTATCCCAGATCACAGTTCAGTGGAAACACAAAGCTCCCTCTCTTGAGGGTCAACAGGTGATGGACAACAACCACACGTTAACTCAGGGAATTAAATAGAAAACAGCTTTATTGCTAATGGGATAACGCTTATGATTACCACAGCAAAAACAATAATAAGAACACAGATCACTTGAGTTTCTTCCCAAGATGTCATCAACACAATCAACTTAAAACTTATCTAGGTGTACAAAGAGTAATAATAATAATTAATAATTCCTACACACACGAGGATCCCAAGGCTGGATGGAAAAGGGTGGCTTCCCTTCCCCTGGAAGACCTGGGAGCAAGTGTTAATCGGATTTCTAAAAGCAGGCTTAAGCAAGATTAAAGGAAGAAGTAAGCAGTTACAAAAGAGGAATAGATATAGATACTTAGTTTTCACTGATCTTATAAGAAACGCCCTGGAGCAGACTGCTTCTCAGCTATGCTGATCGCGCAGCCCCTATCTCTCAAATCCCTAGGCCTAAATACCCCTTTTGGCACTTAAGTGTTTCGGATAAACCACCCCCTTTCCATAAGTGGGCCTAACACCCCAAGATTTCTGAGGGTACCATCTTTGATTGGAAGAGATCTTTGGGTATCTTATGAATATTTATTATGGGTGACTGATGTTTCTTGGATGCTTTCCCTATACTACAAAGAAAGCACGGGAAGCTGCGGTTTATAAGCCTCCATCTGTTGTGATTGCACAGGAAGATTGAAATGTGCATAACTGTCATGTTAGCAGATTTATGCCATAAATTCTGGGTAGGATTCAAAAAATAAACTTCTTGCGCCGACAGCAAACTCTTGCTTCACCCCTTTGTTACCCAGGGAATAAGAGAATGTTAATTTTGAAGATAATTAGACTCGCTCTGACTAGATGTAATGATCCTGGATCCAGAAGTGAGATTCGCTTGGTAATCCGTATTTCTATCACCAGCGGACTACTGATCCAATAATCAGGCACAGGAGGTTTAAGGCAAAACCATATATGGGTAGGTCTACACTACAACGTTAATTCGAACTAACTTAGTTCGAATTAGTTAATTCGAACTAAACTAACTCGAACTAACGGATCCAGACTAAAAAACTAGTTCGAATTAGCGTTTTGCTAATTCGAACTAGCATGTCCACATTAAGTGGACCCTGAAGTGGGCTTAAGGATGGTCGGAAGCAGTGCCGACAGGGCATCAGAGAAGAACTTAGAGCGTGAAGATGCTTTCTCAGGCTAGCCGAGGGATGTGCTTAAAGGGTCCCGACCCCCACCCCGGACAGACAGTTCTCAGGGGTGCCCCACTTGCAAAGCAGTCCTGGCTTGGATTGCCCGGACTACCCACACTGGGCACATCACACCACTTGGCCATCAGCCCGGCTGCACTTGCTGCAGGCTGCCATCTGGGGAGAGGGGCCAATTAGGGGGCTGCAGGGGAGCTTCCACCCCCAGAAGCCCGCAGAGCCAGCCCAGTCCTCCCCATCGGGGGCTCGTGCCCCATTCCTCCCTCACCTCCTTCCACTTACCCTTCCCTAGCCCCTTTTCTTGATGTACAAAATAAAGGACAAATGTGTTCAAAAATGGAATCTGTCTTTATTGAACAAAACTGGGGGAGACTGGGAAAAGGAGGTGGGCGAGGGGAAGAGAGAGGCTGGGAGAGGGGAGGGCAACTACAATGATCAGGGGTTGGGAACAGGTCCCATATGAAGAGAGGCTAAAGAGACTGGGACTTCTCAGCTTAGAAAAGAGGAGACGGAGGGGGGACAGGATAGAGGTCTCTAAAAGCAGGGGATGGGTGGAGAGGGTGCATACAGAAAAGTTCTTCATTAGTTCCCATAAAGAAGGACTAGAGGACACCAAAGGAAAGGAATGGGTAGCAGGCTTCAAAGTAGTAACAGAAAGTTGTTCTTCACAAAGCAAAGAGTCAACCTGTGGAACTCCTTGCTGCAGGAGGCTCTGAAGGCTAGAACTAGAACAGCGTTTAAAAGGAAGTGAGATCAAGTCATGGAGGCTGGGTCCATGGAGTGGTATTAGCCAGGGGGTAGGAGTGGTGTCCCTGCCCAAGGTTTGTGGAAGGCTGGAGAGGGATGGCACGAGACAAATGGTTTGGTCACTGTCTTCGGTCCATCCCCTGCAGGGTCCCTAGGGTTGGCTGCTGTCGGCAGACAGGCTACTGGGCTAGATGGACCTTTGGTCTGACCCAGGACGGCCATTGTAAGCTCAGGGCTCAGGGTTAGCGGTCTCACTGGACCCCCTTGATTCTCTTGCACACGTGCTCCGGGGTGGCCGGGCTGGCAGCTCTCCTGCCCTAGCCGGCCACTTTCCTTTGCCTAGTGCGGAGATCGGGGACGAGGTCCACGATGTCTGCACTTGCCCAGCGGGTGCCCGCCTCTTGTGGTCCCGGGCAAGCTCCCGGGAGCCGCCAGCCTGGTCCCGGGAAGAGGGGGAGGGCTGGGGGGCATCGGGTGGGTGGCTCGATCCGTGCCAGGTGCAGGGTCTGCTGGCTGGGTGCTGGCAGGCTTGCACCTGGCACGGGCACTGTAGCCAGCCCGTGGCCCTTTAAGGGCTCCGGGGCCGGGAGGGGGGCATACGAGTTTCCCTGGTGTTGGCCAGAGTGGCCACCAGGGAAACCAGGGGAGGGCTAGCCTCCCACTAGTTCGAATTAAGGGGCTACACACCCCTTAATTCGAACTAGCTAGTTCGAACTAGGCTTAATCCTCGTAAAATGAGGTTTTCCTAGTTCGAACTAAGCGCTCCGTTAGTTCGAATTAAATTCGAACTAACGGAGTGCTAGTGTAGCGCCTATGAAAGTTAGTTTGAACTAACATCCGTTAGTTCGAACTAACTTTGTAGTGTAGACATATCCTATTTTAGAAAATTTAAACAGCAAAATAGGAGCAATAAACACAACCCACCCTATCCGAAGGTATAAAGGAGATAGAAAAGATCCCAATACAAAAGGTCATACGTTACAAAATGTCAGGCGATTGGCCCCCACCACCTACTACCTCTTGGCTAATTTTAAGCCTCGAGGGAGGACCAGCGGGGAGATCTCTTGCCTCAGTATCCTCGCCTTCTGGCCTAGGGCTGCCGGAAGATCCTCGATCATTTAGGATAATGGTTCTTCCTGGATACAGTATTGATTGGCTCCCCAGCGAAATTGTCCGATCCGGAAAGTGGGTGGGATGATGACAAAGTCCAAAACTAAGAGTAATATGACTCCTACCCAAAAACTCTCACATGGGAAATCTCCACACGTGGGTGGAATGTGAGTCAAAAACAAAAGGCTTCCCCACAGTCCATTAATCCATAGATGTTATGCTAATAGACACAAACCTAAAAGGGGATGGAACCTAAGGAACCCACAGAGCAAGAGGGACCAAAGGAACCCGAACTCTCCTCA
The DNA here is from genome assembly GCF_049634645.1 of Pelodiscus sinensis. Lineage (NCBI taxonomy): Eukaryota > Metazoa > Chordata > Testudines > Trionychidae > Pelodiscus > Pelodiscus sinensis. Next base: position 205,689,516 of record NC_134711.1, read on the forward strand.
GCCCAAGCCTTTTATTGTTATTGTTAGCGTTACACCACTGCGCAAATCTAGACCATTTTGCCAGGTATGTTTTTCTCGTGGAATCTTTTCTACTATGTAGCAGAATACATGTGACAGACCGGGCCAGGTCTGGGCACCACTGAGAGCATCCGCTCAGGGCGAATGTCTCAAATTTGGGGCTCCTTACAGCCCCCAGACTGAAGACCGTCCCAAATAAGCCACAAACCAGTCCCACAGAGCACTTCTGCTGCCTGCCTAGAAGCCTCACAAGAAAAACAACTCTGACACCCCAGCTCTCTCCGTGCCCCAGATTGCCCTGGACCTCATACACAGGTGAGGGGTCTTAGATCCCAATCTCCCCTACCCCGAACAAGTTCTGTCCGGTTCCAAGAAACCAGCCACAGATCCCAGGTCAATTTACCCTCTGGATCTTACCCACAAATCACGCTGAGCCACAGTAAAATCAACTGGGAACCACACAAGGGAGAAGCAATAAAAAAACCCAACCAAACCCACCCCTCCAAAACTCCCCAACCTTCACTAATATGACTCCAATATCAAGAAAGCTGGAGATCTCTTAGAATAGATTGCTGGCAAGCTTTTATATTACTTGGACTTATTCTCAGAAAATTTCCTTTGCAATTCACTATTGGTTTCATCAGTCTGTTCATGATAAATCTGGGACTACTTATGCTCATTTGCACTTTGGAATCCTGTTAAGATCTCTGTTTTGGGCAATACCTTTGCTTTTCTGGTGGCACAGTGTTGATGCTTCATTACATGCATTTTTCAAAACAGGGTGCTTGGACAAAATCTGAGCAGAAAGAAACCTTCGAACATCTCTGCCTTTTGTTGATGTTTTTCAGAGGCCAGAGTAATCAATTCAACTCTTTTAGCAAGGTACATTATTTCCTATTGAAGATAATTGTTCACAGGAGCAAAAACTTTCAAAATCATTCTCATAGTCTCAGCTATGAACAGGAATTTGTATAATTCTGTAATGTTCAATAGCCCCTCTTGATGTATTAAACAGATCGTCATATCCATTCACAAAGTTTGTCAGACTATTCCGACTCTCTTCTAAATTCTCGAGGATTATTTCTTAGGTTTTTAGCTGACAAGTTTATCTTGTTACTTTGAATGTTTGCAGCTGCTGGCCTTTGGACAGCATCTTACTTCATGCCTGTGAAAAAATTTGTATAAAGACTTGAGACAACATCTGCCACTACTGAGTTCTTCTCACACACGAATAGCCAACTGATGGAAATGGTGATTCAGGTACTGCATGTAAGATATTTGCTTGTTTAAATTCTGATGTAAAAGCATCTATATACTTCTTTTGCATCCATACATAATATTGCCTCCATCAAAATAAGAACCTAAAGTAAAGTCAAAACCCAGTTCATGAAGGTCTTTCAACATTTGTTGTGGGGCCATGAAATTGGGCTACTGCATTTGCCATAAGAACAGTGTAAAACAGTGGACAAATTTCCTACATTGATAGCATTCTTTATGTCACATTTCAGGCAAAAGCATTTGCCATCACAAATTTTCTGAATATCTTCAATAATATTTGCTATAACCTTCTTAATGTTAAGTTAAAAATTTAGATGTTTTCAAGTCACCAGGCCCTGATGAAATGCATCCTAGAATACTCTAGGATCAGATTGAGGAAGTATCTGAGTCATTATCTATCAAATTTGAAAAATCATGGAAGAGAGGGGAGATTCCAGAACACTGCAAAAGGGCAAATATAATGCCCATCTATAAAAAAGGAAATAAGAGCAAGCCAGGAAACTACAGACCAGTCAGCTTAACTTCTATACCAGGAAAGGTAATGGAGCAAATAATTAAGGAATCCATTTGCAAACATGTGGAAGATAATAAGGTGACAGTCAACATAAATTAGTAAAGAATAAATCGTGTCAAACCAATCTGATAGCTTTCTTTAATAGGATAACAAAGATAAGGGGGAAGTGCTGGACGTGGTATACCTATACTTTAGCAAAGCATTTGGTACAGTTTCAATTTCTTATAAATAAACCAGGGGCATACAACATGGATGGGGCTGTTATAAGGTGGGTGCATAACTAGTTGCATGACAATTCTCAGTAGTTATAAATGGTTTATAGTAGGGATGTTAAATTTAGTTTAATCGACTAATTGACTAGTCGATGGATTTTCCATCCATTAGTTGATAAGCTGGGGAGCCGCATCAGGGTTAGCTTTCAGCCTCGGGTGCGAACCCCTCTGTGGCTCTGCTTTTTAAATGTATTAAGAGCTGGTAGGCTCTAAATGTAAAAAGGCTGGAGCGCAGCAGGGGGACCCAGTACAAGCCAGGAATCAGCTGTCCTAGCTCTCTCTGATATCCCTTAATGCGCTTCTGATTTTTAAATGTATTAAGAGCCTTTAGGTTCTTAATACATTTAAAAAGCAGAGGTGCAGTGTCTGGGACTGGGTGCGAGCTGGGAATCAGCTGATTTTCCATACACTAATTGATTAGTTGATAAATGGGGGGAGCCACAGTGGGGTTAGCTCCCAGCCTCTCTGCCTTTAAAATGTATCAAGATGTAAAAAGGCTGGAGTGCAGCAAGGGGACCCGGCGTGAGCTAAGAATCAGCCGTCCCAGCTTACGCCAGATCCCGCTGCTGTGCTTCTGATTTTTAAATGTATTAAGAGCTAGCAGGCTCTTCATATATTTAAAAAGCAGAGGCACAGTGACTGGGACTGGGTGTGATCCAGAAATCAGCTGATTCCCAGCTCATGCCCAGTCCCTGCTACCTCCCTGCCTTCTGCGGATATGGTGCTGGGGGGAACCAGCTTTTAAGCCAGCTCCCCCCAGAACCGGCTCCTGCTCCCTCCCTTGTCGTCTCTGATAGGGTATGTCTACACTACAAAGTTAGTTCGAACTAACGGATGTTAGTTCGAACTAACTTTAATAGGTGCTACACTAGCGCTCCGCTAGTTCGAATTTGAATCGAACTAGCGGAGCGCTTAGTTCGAACTAGGTAAACCTCATTTTACGAGGACTAACCCCTAGTTCGAACTAGCTAGTTCGAACTAAGGGCTGTGTAGCCCTTTAGTTCGAACTAGTGGGAGGCTAGCCCTCCCCAGGTTTCCCTGGTGGCCACTCTGGCCAACACCAGGGAAACTCTATGCCCCCCTCCCGGCCCCGGACCACTTAAAGGGGCACGGGCTGGCTACGGTGCCCGTGCCAGGTGCAAGCCTGCCAGCACCCAGCTAGCAGACCCTGCACCTGGCACGGCACAGAGCCACCCACCCGATGCCCCCCAGCCCACCCCCTCTTGCCGGGACCAGGCTGGCGGCTCCCGGGAGCTTGCCCTGGACCGCAAGAGGCGGGCACCTTCCTGGGCTAGTGCGGACATCGTGGACCTCGTCCCCGATCTCCGCACTAGGCACAGGAAAGTGGCCGTCTAGGGCAGGAGAGCTGCCAGCCTGGCCACCCAGGACCAGGTGTGCATGAAAATCAAGGGGGTCCACTGAGACCCCCGACACTGAGCCCTGAGCTTACAATGGCCGTCCTGGGTCAGACCAAAGGTCCATCTAGCCCAGTAGCCTGTCTGCCGACAGCGGCCAACCCTAGGGACCCTGGAGGGGATGGACCGAAGACAGTGACCAAGCCATTTGTCTCGTGCCATCCCTCTCCAGCCTTCCACAAACTTTGGGCAGGGACACCACTCCTACCTTCTGGCTAATAGGACTCCATGGACCCAACCTCCATGACTTGATCTCACTTCCCTTTAAACTCTGTTCTAGTTGTAGCCTTCAGAGCCTCCTGCAGCAAGGAGTTCCACAGGTTAACTATTTGCTTTGTGAAGAACAACTTTCTCTTACTAGTTTCAAGCCTGCTACCCATTCCTTTCCTTTGGTGTCCTCTAGTCCTTCTTTATGGGAACTCAGGAAGAACTTTTCGGAATGCACCCTCTCCACCCAACCCCTGCTTTTAGAGACCTCTATCCTGTCCCCCCTCCGTCTCCTCTTTTCTAAGCTGAACAGTCCCAGTCTCTGTAGCCTTTCTTCATCTGGGACCTGTTCCCAACCCCTGATCATGTTAGTTGCCCTCCCCTCTCCCAGCCTCTCTCTTCCCCTCTCCCACCTCCTTTTCCCAGTCTCCCCCAGTTTTGTTCAATAAAGACAGAGTCAATGTTGGAAGAAACGTTATCTTTATTTTGTACATCAATAAGAAGGGGGGCTAGGGAAGGGTAAGTGGAAGGAGGTGAGGGAGGAATGGGGTACGAGCCCCCGATGGGGAGGACTGGGCTGGCTCTGCGGGCTTCTGGGGGTGGAAGCTCTCCTGCAGCCCCCCAATTACTCCCTCTCCCCAGATGGCAGCCTGCCGCAAGTGCAGCCGGGCTGATGGCCGAGTGGTGTGATGTGCCCAGTGTGGGCACTCAGGGCACTCCAAGCCAGAACTTCTTTGCAAGCGGGGCACCCCTTAGAACTGTGTGTCCGGGGTGGGGGTCGGGACCCTTTAAGCGCAGCCCTCGGCTAGCCTGAGACAGCATCTCCATGCTCTAAGTCCTCCTCTTATGCCCTGCCGGCACTGCTTCCGGCCATCCTTAAGCCCTGTTCAGAGTCCACTCAATGTGGACTTGCTAGTTCGAACTAGCAAAACGCTAGTTCAAACTAGTTTTTAGTTCTAGATGCGTTAGTTCGAACTAGCTTAGTTCGAATTAACTAATTCGAACTAAGTTAGTTCGAACTAGCGCTGTAGTGTAGACGTACCCATAGGCTGTGTCCAGACTACATGGCTCCATCGACGGAGCCATGTAGGTTAGGGTTGTAGGCAAAGGGAAATGAAGCGGCAATTTAAATAATCGCCGCTTCATTTAAATTTAAATGGCTGCCGCGCTGAGCCGACAAACAGCTGATTAGCTGTTTGTTGGCTCAGCGCGCTAGTCTGGATGCTCTGCTGTCAACATCAAACCCCTTTGTTGACCACCCCGTTATTCCTCATGGGATGAGGAATACTGCAGAAAAGGACCAAAGGGCATAGCTAAATATGAATCAAGTGTGACACTGCCACAAAAACATCAAACTTAATTCTGGGATGCCTTTACAGGAGTGTTGTGAGCAAGACACGAGAAGTCATTCGTCTGCTTTACTCTGTGCTGGTTAGGCCTCATCGGGAGTATTGTGTTGAGTTCTGGGTACCACATTTCAAGAAAGATGTGGACAAATTGGAAAAAAGTCCAGAGAAGAACAAAAATGATTAAAAGTCTAGAAAACATGACATATGAGATTGAGAAATCTGGATTTGTTTAGTGTGGAAAAAAGAAGCCAGAGGGGACATAAAAAGTTGCGACAAGGAGGAAGAAGGAAAATTGTTCTTCTTGGGCTCTGATGATAGAACAAAACGCAATGGGCTTAAATTGCAGCAAAGGAGGTTTAGGTTGGACATTAGGAAAAACTTCCTAACTGTCAGGATGGTTAAACATTGGAATAAATTGCCCACGGTCATTGTGGAATCTCCATCACTGGAGATATTTGAGAGATTGGCATCTGTCAGGGATGGTCTAAATGGTGCTTGATGCAGCCATGAATGCTGGGGAAAGGACTTGGAGCTCTCTAGAACCCTTCCAGTTCTACTATTCTATGATTCTAATGCCAACTATTTAATTCTGAATTTCAGCAGAAGAGTACTTGGCATTTTTGTGAATGGTTTTCAGAGCATTCTTAAATTTTGGATCTTGTCCTGCACTAAACGTAAGTAGGTTGATGATATTTCCTGATGAATTGTTCAGTATAAGACCTATTCCCCTGAAGTTTTATGATATCTTGATTTCCTCTGAGGCAACTTATTTTCCCAAGCAAACTGGATAATTTTTGCCACAGAATATGATTCTTTCACTTTGTAATTAACCTAGCTGGACTTAAGTATCTTAATTTTGACCTTCCCCTTTAGTGTAGATCTAGTCTTTAATTTTCCATGACAAGGGTCGTCTTTTCAGTTTCAAGTTATTTCAGTATTTTCCCTTTATATGAAATAGTCGATCACTGTTTTTTCTTGAGTTTTACCATGCTAGTTACTTTTGCTAGCCTCATTGGTTGTGGAGGGCAGTTCTTGCTTGTTTGCTTGACCTTCTCGTAGTGAGGTGGAGCTGAATGGGGAGACAGGATTAGGGAGTTAAAGAATTGCAGACTGGAAACAGAATGTCTGTGCTAGCCAAATTAAGAATCAGGAAACCATTTACAATGGATGAAATAACAATGAATAACAGGCTGGAGCTTAAGATGAGGTAAAGCAAAGCAGGGAATGGTGTGGCAGGGTCAGTCCCTGGGTCCCAGACCCCTCTTCAGTCCATAGTGTGGCAGCTTGGTACTGTGGCAGTGGTCCTTCTTGCCCTTGCCGGGGTTTCAGCTTCTGTCCCTTGGCTACAAAGGGCATAGGGGAGGTGCCCACTGGTCAGTCTGGGCTGGATAAACAGTCCTCTCTAGTGACCATCTGGACTCTTAGGCAACCGGGGGGAAAAGGAGCACAAATACCCTTTGTTGGAGCTCCTCACCCCCCTTGCTATCTCTGGCAATGCTGTCGTTTCCTTTCTCAGTTTGTCTCATTTTCTCCTGGTCTGGTCTGGTCTGGTCTGACCCCAGCTTCCTCTCCCACTCTCTCCCATTCCCAGCAGGGAAGCCTTCTTAAGGTTCCATGGCAGCCTCGAGCGAGATCAACTGGCCCTGACTGGTTGACAACAGCCCTGTTTCCCCTGCTCCTGATTAGCCAGGGCCGTTGCTGCCTTTTAGAGCTGCCTTTCTCGCTCTCTAACCTAGCCTTCTGGCTTGACTTTGTCACAACAGGTAGTGCAGGGACAGCGCATGCTGTACCGGGGTTGGTTCATACAAAGTAACCAAGCCAAACCCCAAAACATGTAATGCATTATATAGTGAAAGTAAAATAATGTATATAGGGGTTTCAGTGTAACTTTGGATGTGTGGTACACTCTGTACCTTTGAGTGTGTCAACTCAGTGTAGCTTGGCTATATGCCAAATCTGAGTAACAAAACTGGAATTGAACTGACCTATTGGGGAAGCAAGTGGAAGAGGTCTTGGGAGACCCACAACATAGCAACTCAGAGTAATATGTAGTTTGTTATATGTGTAGCTTTACTGTCAGAGATCACAACCCTGCAGTTTAGCAATGGCACTGAAAGGGTTTACATTTGAAAATATCTTCAGAGCACTGGAGGGGTGGGCTAGATCTAAAGGTCACGGTGGACTGCCCAAGGAAGTATGGGGGGGGGAGGTAGGACGGGGCAGCTGGGTAGAAAAAGAACTCCAACCAATAGAGCTAAATAAAAATGCAGAACAAAGAAACAAAAAACTTGTTGCAAAAATTAATTCTAAACACAGGATCCCACTTTAACAAAACTAAAACAGTTAACCATTAAAAAAAAATCTAAAAAGGGGTGGGGAATGGTCTGAAAAAAAGGAGAGATATCAGGTACACAAGGGATTTTAAAAGAAAATTAAAAAGGTATTTTAAATACCTATGTAAAAGAATGCTTGGAAGAGCACAGCAGAAGCGTGTTAATTGTCATTACATTTTTTAAAATAAAGCCTAGGCACAGCCAGGGAAAAAAGGAAACTGCAGCTTAAAAAAAGTGCATAAGAAGCAAAAAGGAAAGGTGCAAAGCCACTAAAATAAATCTGCTAAAACTGTGTCATTTTGAAAAATAAGTAATTTTGTAAAAAAAAAAAATGCTTATTAAAATGAAAGAGTTAACAACTTCAGAAAATAGTGAAAAAATTACTACATTAATCTCCTTAAAGTTATTAAATCTAACAATAAGTAAAAAGGGAAAAAGAGAATTCTTGGTTTAATAATAAAACTTGGTTATGGCATTAATACTTAGTGCAACATCATATGGTGGAAATCTGGGAGTGAAATAAATTTTGCAAGCAGAGCTCAGGTAGTGATGACTACCACCACTATCTCATAATGGCCATCAGGTTCAGAAAATGCTGAGTTTTCGTAAAAAGCCTTTGTTGACATATACACAATAATATTGTATACAAAACATATTGATTCAGTTGCATATTCTGTAGTGGTCAGGCCCCCGTTGCGCACTTGAGATGTCTGGACTGTGACTGGCACAAAAATGTAAAATAATAATAAAAAAATTACCTGTAGCTTCTTTTCCTTGTTGCAGTCCCATCAGCCATTGTACTAAAGTGGACTAACAGTTTTCAAGTTTGATTAAACCTTTGCCTTAAAAGTGCATTTTTTCCAATTGCAAATCTAGACTGAATAAAAATCATGTCAACTCCCATTCCACAGAGATGGTGCAGTTCCTAGGGAATCAGATAATCCATCTAAGGTTTTTTACTGGGCTATAAAGGAGCATTCCAGTTTGGGCCAGCTCATCCATGCTCTCTAATGCACTCCAAAAAGAGCCACTGCCTTCCTCTCCATTCAGAAAGCACTCTCCTTTTCCCTCCAAACAGATGGATTTTTCACCATGTAGCTGTGTCACATAAACTTGACTATAGACCTGACTTCTGTGTTGTAAGCACTGTCCAGGCTTTGAAGAAAAGCAGTTTGGGTTTTGTGTTTTGTCCACCTTTTTGGAGGGAGTCATTACAAGCTGCAGAAGATTTTGCTGCCTGTCTTAACTTCACTAATATAGAATCAATTCTTGGGGCAGAGTTGGGTACTGAAAATTGAGCATTGGTGTTTTGGCTAAAATTCTCGAAAGAGGAAATTGCTTGTGTGGTGTTTAGCCATCTCTGACCAGTGTTAACAAAAGTACACTAAGAAAAAACTCTCACTCTGCATCATTCTTTTCACACAGTCTGAAAGAAACCCACATACAAGATGCTTTTAATCTGCTTCTACTTGAGAAAGGGATGCCATGTTTTCAATCTTGGTGTGTGGTTTGTATATGCAACATTATGAGCAGACTGGAACAATTGTTTCACTATTTAGCTTAAAAATATTTTTAAATGCCTCTGCTTCAGTGATTTTCAGCATCCAGAAGGTCAGTTCACTTGGGAAACCATAGTTAAAGTCTCACATTTATGTAGCAAATTGATATTGACATTAAGCAAGCTTGACTGTACCTCAGGTTATTGGGTTTTATTCCCCTGCAGGTAAAAGTAGTGTACAATGCAAATTATCCACTGTTCCCAACTGATTTGTTACTGTGGTACACTTATTTGAACAGCTCACCACAGAGGATGTTTGTTTATATTTAGCAAATTATTTATTAAAGTGGTGGCTCATTACAGTCAAGCATTCTTTAGCGCATTCTAATTCTGATCTCAGTGCTCCTATGTTGATCCCCAACGAGGGCTTTGCTGATATGATTACAGTGAGCTCCTGGAAATTGATTGCTTTCAGAATGAGGTGGGTTGGGCTGCACTTTATAGAGAGTAGTTGAGTCTCTCTTGTTGGGAGGAGGCGAAGAAAGGAAGTAGCTATAACTGTTACTACTAGCCTGTACACGGTTGTTTCCCCCCAGGAGAACCCATTGCCTAGACTTACTTTCCATCTAGATGGTTTTTTTTTTCAGATTAAAGAAAATACTCTCCTGCTCCTGCCCTCTCAAAAAAATCAACTGAAGTTTCCATATGAAATGTAACAGAACAGGATTAAGGGCAGGAGTATGGTAAAATGGGCCTCTGCCCCTCTGTTATCTCAGTGGGAAGAGAAGCTACCTGTCTTATTCCTGGCATTACATGAGAAACAGGCTGGCCATGATTCTCCACCTATGAAATGGATGAGACATTAGTAATTACAGAGAATTTCCATTCCCCTGATCTATCTAGCAATGGTACTACAGCAGGGCCTTTTCTACTGGGTACCCCAAACTCTTTGGGATTGGGTGGAAGGCTGCAAACCAATTACCTTCAGGACTCCGCAGATGCTTGTGAGTTTCCAGGACTGGGCCTGAACACCGGAGACTATGTTAAGGAAGCTTCCAAATTGCATTGCACTCTCATCATGATACTTCCACCATGCTTGTTCTTCTTACCCGTGAGCTCCATCTATGAGGCGAAGGGCTCCCACCCAGGTACTAAAACCCAAATAAGTAACATACTCTTATCAGGGTAGTAGCTGCATCCTGAATTAAGCTGTTAAATTGGAGTTTTGTGCATGCCTTTAAGTTAAACAGATTTATCTTTCTGAGAAACTGGAGAAAATTTGTGAGCAGGTTTCAAAATATCCTAAGCAGTTGAAAAGTTTTAAAATAGACTAAACGAATTCTTACCAATGGTCCCTTTATTTTTTCCATCCATATGTTGAATATATTTTTATGTGCGCCAATGCATGTGTGAATGTGCACCACCAATAGAAACAAAAAACCTAGCTGTGAGTGCTCTTCTAATTAGCTGTGCGGCATTTGAACTTCTTCTAAATGTCCACACAAGTGCACAGTTTACAGATTACACTGATGCTTACACTACTTTCTATACCCAAATGAAAAGACACACTATTTATTCTATGTGTATACATACAACCCCCTTCCCTTACGAAACACACACACACTTTAAATAGTTAAAAAACAGCTATGGTCCTGTAGCACCTTAGAGACTAAATAATATATATATAAATAGATAGTATCATGAGCTTTTGTGGGCACATCCCACTTTTTTTATTTGAAACTCTGTGCCATATTTGTCATCTGAAGAAGTGGGTTGTGTCCATGAAAGCTCATGATACCATCTATATATATTTCTGGTTAGTCTCCAAGGTGCTACAGGACTATTGTTGTTGCTCTTTGCATTTTTTTAGTTAGACTCTTCATGCTCGTCTTTGCCTCAGGACTGCTGTGGAAAAGCTGCTGCTGCAGACCTAGCCGCAGGACTTACTGCTTTCTCCCTGGATGCAGGGCATGCTGGAACTCCACAGGCCAGTGCAGAGCTGTTCTCTGGCATGTTTGGGTGTGGTGGAGTGTTACTGGATTTCCACAGCTTGGCCCCTCCCTGCTGCTCCCCTCGCACTCTTTTATGGGGGTTCTCCGTGACTGTCTCTTGTTCCCTCAGGGCCACTGTCTTCAGTTCCCCAGGCTGTGTTCACACCTCACAGTGGTTTACAGAACCATAGCTATATAGAGAATATAACCAGGAAAAGTTGCCAATGATTCTAATCCCATTCCATCTAGTATATGTTTCTTTTTCTGGTCAGATGTTTCAAGAAGCTCAATAAGAACAGGAACTATTGTGACAAGAATGGACTATGAAAAGTTAAATCAAAAGGCCAAGAAAAAGAAAACGTAGAGGGAAAAAAGACGTAAGTGAACAGACTCAAGGTTTCAGAATATGAATGGTGTCAGCTGTTGCTAAAATATGGTATGCAATGAAACACAATGAAAAACAAAAGCAGTAACAGAGCCTCTGGAACTGGAAACTTTACCATGTTTATCAGTGTTTAATTAGCTGAAAACTACTCTTCTACACTATACTGCCTATAAGTAATTGCTCTAATGGTGTGGGAATTGCATTCCAAACATTGATTTGTTTTTTTTCCCCTTTCTTTTCTGAATACTAAGCATTGAATCTGGGCCAGAGTGCAGTGAAATGTCAACTCCTTGTATGCTTTGTTTGCTCAAGCTGTGTTACCTACAGACAGGAAATGTTAATGTGTTAAAATTTTGAAATGAGGATAAACTAATCAACTGAGAACTCATCCCAGCTCCAGTGAAGTGAGTTGACTAGCACTATTTTACACCAGCTAAAGATCTGGCTGAAAGATTTGAATCTGAAATGAAATTTTAGTGCTATGTAGGTGAGATGGACAACAGCATCTGATCAGTGGTTTTGCTTTTGAAGTCCCCTCCCCCATTGAGATTGTCTATCTGATGTTAATTTTTGTTATTTTTTTAGTGGACAAAGACCCAGTGAGAAATAATACTGTAGTTCCCTTTCCAAAGTGGGATGTGAAGAATGTTGAACAAATATTGACATAATACATCTGATCTATCTACACAATCACAAAGGAAATAATTAAGCCCAGATTCTGCAGTGAGCTTCCTATGAGTGCATGGGTACACTGCTCCATCTAAGCAGAGTTCACTGTAGGAGGATCTTAAATTTTAATGGCAGACCTCCTGGCCCTCAGAATATGGGCCCTTTTCCAGTTTCTCACTTGGGAACCTTCTTTTCTCATTAACTCCCACACTCTCTTGCTGTTGAATGGCTCCTAGAAAGCAACCCTTTGTCTGTGTATTGTGAAACTGTGTTCTTACTGTGCTGAAGCTGCTAGATCTGTTTAGGCATTGTAGTTTTGGGGAAGTTTGGGTGTTTTCTAATTAGCTCTCTAATTGAATTATTTTACAGATAGGATTTTATATATGTAAAATGCTACTTAAGCTACTAGTTAGTCTTTGTTTTGCCTTTACATGTCTAAGAATTCCATTTTATACTGAGAAGCTAAGGCAGCAGGTCACTCAAGCTAAGCAACCTTAAGACTTTGGAAGATGTTAATGAGAAATCTGAGGATAATGAATGAGTCAGTTAACAGATTGGTAAGTTAAATTGACAAGTGGTAGACCTTACCTTTGCAAAATTAATTTTACCAAGAGCAACTTAGTAGCAGATGGTACATAACACTGGAAGTTATTTTTAAAAAATTCAGCAGTAGAAGATTATTTATAGTATCAATCACCATACTACCTAGGGATTGATCTTAGAATCTTAAAAGGGCAGCATCACTACGGGCCATATGGAAAGTTTCAAATCTTTATCAGCGGATGAGCTAAATGAGCTTTTCCTTATTCATTTAAAAGAGAGATATTTCATCTAATTTTTCCTGCTTGTGGTTGAAAACAGAGCTGGAAAGCGTCATTTTGGGAGACGTGTAGCAGGAAGGAAGATGCAAAAGATCCCAAAGATTTAGGGTGTGTCTATACAGAGAAAAAAAACTCTGGCAGACATAGCTGACTTGGTGCTTGTGGGGTGCAAGCTTTGGGGTGTAGAATTTGGGCTCAGGGTGGGGCCTAAGCTCTGGGAAACTGTGAGGGTGAAGGGCCCCTGGGTATCTACCTAGAAATTTTTAACCTCTGAGGCCAACTCCCACAAGCCTGAGTCAGCTGACCTGGACCAGCCACAGCACTGCTGCAGGTCTAGTATCCCTGTATAGAAATGCCCTCAGTTGATTAGGTGGCTCTGAGTGTCTGATAGGAGTCCCAAAGGAAGTAATGCTCAATCCAAAATGCCAGATCGATTCAGCAACCCAGAATGTCCTAAATAATGAAAGCAACTGGTGCAATATTGTAACAAAACAAAGGGTACCATACCCTCAGCTTTGGAGGATTGTGACATCAAGAACAAAGAACATTCTGGACTGTACATTGAATATCATTCTGTGCGGAGTTTAGACCTGGTGTAAAGGGCAAACCAGAGAAGATATGCTATGCCACGCAACCCCTCACACTGTTTTTTGGGGGACATTCAGTTTATAATTCTGCAGTTTGCAGGAGGTCTTTAATGGTTTATAGCTACATGTTTAATTCTGTACCTTTATTTATTCTCCAGCTCTAAAAAAAAAAAATCTGAGCTTGGGCAAAACAGCAGATGGTTATAATTGCAAACATATATTAGATTGGCAAAATTTGTTTTTTGTTTTTTTTTACATCTTTGACAGATAGTATTGATGTTTATTTTTAATCATGCTTTAAAACTTTTATTCAATAAGGACAAATGCAAATTACTTAGGAAGGAACAATCAGTTTGATACATACATAATGGGAAGCGACTGTTTAGGAAAAAGTACTGCACAAAGGGATTGAGGGATCATAGCGGACCATAAGCTAAATATGAATCAACAGCGTGACAGTGTTGCAAAAACTTCAAACATGATTCTGGGATGCATTAACAGGAGTGTTGTAAGCAAGACACGAGAGAGTCATTCTTCCGCTCTACTCTGCACTGGTTAGGCCTCAACCAGAGTATTGTGTTCAGTTCTGGGTGCCACATTTCAAGAAAGATGTGGACAAATTGGAAAAAAGTCCAGAGAAGAACAAAAATGATTAAAGGTCTTGAAAACATGTCTTATGAGGGAAGATTAAAAGAATTGGGTTAGTTTAGTCTGGAAAAGAGAAGACTGAGAGGGAACATGAGTACAGCTTTCAGGTACCTAAAAGGCCGTTACAAGGAGGAGGCAGAAAAATTATTCTCCTTAACATCTGATCTTAGGACAAGAAGCAATGGTCTTAAATTACAGCAAGAGAGGTTTAGTTTGGACATTAGGAAAAACTTCTTGTTAGGGTAGTTAAGCACTGGAATAAATTGTGTAGGGAGGTTGTGGAATCTCCATCACTGGAGATCTTTAAGAGCAGGTTAGACAAACATCTGTCAGGGATGATTTAGTTGGTGCTTGGTCCTGCTGTGAGGGCAGGAGACTGGACTTGATGAACTCTTAAGGTCCGTTCCAGTTCTAGTGTTCTATGATTTTATGATTAATTTAAATTTTCACAGATGAGGGAAGTTATAGAAGGATCAGATATAGAAGGGTCAGAAACTAATTATTTAACAACAGCAGTCACTGAGATTCAGAAAGTTAAAGCTTTGTAACCATTAAAATACAAATTGTCAACATCACATGTCAAAATATGCAAAGTAAATGTAGTTAAATCAAGCTATAAAAAGTTCTCAAGCAGTATTTCTTACTTTGCCTATCTGTAAATCTCACGAAAACTCATCACCTAATAAACCATCTTGTTAGTCTTTAAAGTGCTACATAGTTCTGTTTTTTGTAAATCTCAGTAATTGATGGAAATATTTTGTCAGTTTGTGTGTATGTGGTAAAATTGATGTTTACTGATATTTAATAAAAATTGTATCCTTCCAAGCCTACCTATATATTATTGCTGGAGAGAAAACTATTCTTTAACTAAAACTGCTTCTATGAAAATGACATCTGAGTGTAAGCACAATACAAAACTGAAGCTAAATTAAATGTCTGTTTCTGCATAAAAGCTAAATTAAATCAGGTACTCAACATCAAATTAAAATGGGAGTCAGCTGAGAAGAACGTAAGTATTATAATTCTTCTAATGACCTGAAGTAAAACTGGCAAGAAATGTGCTTTCATATTTGTAACTAAAATATTACTTCTCTGATATATTGCTGCAGTTTGTCTTCCAGAGCCTAATGTATTCTTTTGCGAACAATAAGAATTTGCAGCTTTTACACTGTTAAGTCCTCATTCATTGTAGTGGTACCCACTGCCATCACTACATGATTGAGGCTATCAATATTTCCATCATAGCCACTATTTTCTAACTTGGCTGTGAAATTGAATGGCTCATTTCAGCCCAATAGCCTCTGTGGCTACTGACCCATGCATGACCTTCATGTATTCTTCAGACATATTGGAGTTTCTATAGGAAACTGCTCTCCTTCAGTGAATATACAATGCTTCAGGCATTTGGTCCTAACCTTGTTGTAGAATGGAATTACTTTTATTCTGCCTGGTCAGACTGCCATACAATACATCCTAGCCAAGCTTTTGAAAATGACAGTAGGGGACTCCACTGAGGCTTGTCTCAGAGTTGTACAGCTGTCCTAATGCCATTGCAAGCGCGTTCCCTGTCAACTGTTGTCATATAGAATAACAGAAATATAGGACTGGAGGGGACCAAGAGAGATCAAATCCAGCCCCCTGTGCTGAGGGAGGACCAAGTAAACCTAGAAGATCCCTGACAGGAATTTGTCCAATCTGTTCTTGCAAACCTTCAATGATGTGGATTCCACAACTTCCCCTGAAAGCTTATTCCAGTGCTTAACTATCCTTATAGATAGAATGTTTTCCCTAATATCTTCTACCCTAAATATCTCTGGCTGCTAATCAATCTGATTATTACTTCTTCCATTATAGGAAAATATAGAATTAAATATAGAATTAGAGTTAGTTGAAGTCTGGTTCAGGCGCCATATGTGTTGAAAAGAGAAGCTCTGATTAGCAAATAGAAGGAAGGATTTGAAAGTAATAGGGCCAGAAAAAATGAAGTAGGGTGGATGTCTGGTTTAAAGAGCAATTAGAGATAAGGGAATTTTTCTAAAAAGCAGGCCTCTGACCTATAGGGAGAATAACAGGGAGAAAATTTGTTTTTAAATGAGCCAACATGGACCTTCCCAATCTATACACACATGTTCATATCAGGTGAGTCTACGCTGCACCATCATTTCGAGATAACTAGCATTATTTCAAAATAACAATGTGAGTGTTTACACAGCCATTCTGTTATTTTGAAATTATTTTGAAATAACAGATGGCTTATTCCAAAATCTTAAGCCTCATTACACGAAGAATAACGCCTATTCTAAATAGTTATTTCGAAATAAGGCATATGTGGACGTTCCACTGCTGCTATTTCGAAATAGCCTTTCACCAGTTATTCTCTGAGGGTATGTCCAAACTAAATCCCTTTTCTTGAAAAAGGGATGTAAATTAGACACTTGGAAATTGCAAATGAAGCCGGGATTTAAATTTCCCGTGCTTCATTTGCATAATGGTGGCCGTGGTTTTTTTTTTTAAATGGGCTTTTCAATAGGGAAAAAAATGAGGATTACAGGATCTTTTGAAAAAGGGTTTATTTTCAAAAGATCCCCGTCTAACCTGCCGTTTTTCTATCAAAACCCAGTTTCGAAAAAAACCACAATCGCCATTATGCAAATGAAGTGCAGGAAATTTAAATCCTGGCTTCATTTGCAATTTCGAAATGTCTAATTTCGATGTAGGTTAGACACACCCTAAGTTATTCCTCCCCACTGCCTCCTGGGGCTCTAAATTGAGATGCACGTCTACATTAGGGAAGCCTGCCTCAGATTAATTTTGAGGCTTCCCTGCGGTATAGATATGCTATTTCGAAATAAGCTATTTTGGAATAACTATTCCGGAATAGCTTATTTCAAAATAAGCATTCAGTGTAGAGGTACACTATGTAATACAGATGCAATGGAATAAATGTTGGAAAGTGGGAGGGGAGAAAAGGCCTCGGGGAGAAAGGAGGAGGTTGTAAATCTTAAGAACGTAAGAACATAAAAACGGCCGTACTGGGTCAGACCAAAGGTCCATCTAGCCCAGTAGCCTGTCTGCCGACAGTGGCCAGCACCAGGTGCCCCGGAGGGGATGGACCGAAGACAATGATCAAGCGATTTGTCTCCTGCCATCCCTCTCCAGCCTCTGACAAACAGAGGCCATTACTGGAATAAGATTGGAAATAAGGGTGAACTGTCTCAAATGGGCCTTTAGTTGAAGTCAGTACTTAGCACTGACATCCCTTGTTTGCTGAAGGATAAAAAAGTAAACTCTCACAGTGTTCATTGCTAATGTAGTCCCCTTACTAAAGGGGCCTCTGTTTTATTCTGAAAAGACCCTGTGTGCTACAATCCAGACTACAATTCCCATGAGCCATTGGAAAAAAACAGGAAGGGAGGACTCTGGGGGAGGAGAGGACTGCTCTCTCCATGTGCTTGAAGAAAGAGGCCTAGCAGTCTGGGACTCTGCCTTGCAGTGTGGAACCAAAGGGGGAGCCAGGCTGCTGCCAAGGACATTGATCCAGTGCAGGGGCTGTTGGAGTGCAGCTACAGACCGTTTGCCTGTTGCAACTGGGAGTTAGCAGGCTGCTTCCTATAGGCACAGCATGAGGCAGTAAGTTTGGGCCTTGTTGGAAAAGTGCTGCCTGGGACAGAGCTGCTGTTTAGCCTGGACCAAATCTCCACTACAGCTGCAACATCAGGCGCCCAGGAACACCTGTGAGTGTGACCTGCTCCCCAGTAACCCGGGGAGGAAAAAGGGGGTTACACTAATATTTGCCTGACCATGTTGTAGCCAACCTCTATGGGTACGTCTAAACTATATGGCTCCGTCGATGGAGCCATGTAGATTTGTTGTTTTGGCAAAGTCAAATGAAGCCGCGATTTAAATGATCGCGGCTTCATTTAAATTTACATGGCTGCCGCGCTGAGCCGACAAACAGCTGATCGGCTGTTTGTCCGCTCAGCACGCTAGTCTGGATGCTCCCCTGTCGACATCAAAGCCCTTTGTCGGCAGCCCCGGTAAACCTCATCCCACGAGGAATAACGGGGCTGCCGACAAAGGGCTTTGATGTCGACAGGGGAGCGTCCAGACTAGCGCGCTGAGCGGACAAACAGCCGATCAGCTGTTTGTCGGCTCAGCGCAGCAGCCATGTAAATTTAAATGAAGCCGCGATCATTTAAATCGCGGCTTCATTTGACTTTGCCTATGTGTCTAATCTACATGCCTCTGACGACAGAGGCATGTAGTCTAGACACAGCCTATGGGTCTAAGTACCCTGGGATGTAGTTAACTTGCATGTACTGTATTTTGTTTTGCTACTGTTTGGCTGTAGTAAAGTGCTTTTTATTAAGGCCAAGATTATGTCACAGAGGTTATGGAAGTCTCAGACTCTGTGATTTCCAGGACCTCTGTGACATTTTATGCCTGAGCCCTGGGGCCAGCCAGCAGAGGCCTGGAGCTCTAAACCACTGCAGGGTTTCCTGCAACTTCCAACCATTGACACTGGAGCTCTGTGCTACAGCCACCCACTGCCATGAGTGTGGAAGAAGGGGCCTCACAGCTTTCAGTTTCCATGGATGTGGGTGGTGGGGAAGCCCTGCATCTCTGAGTCACTGGCCTTAGAGCTCCCAGCCCCAGGTAGGGCATGGGTGTCTGGTTTGCATAATTTTTGATGGTGCCCAGAATGGGTCCAAACAGCCATCCCATCCATAGGACAGACTGGGGCAAGCGCCCCAGGCCCTGTGCTTTGAGGGTCCCTGAACTTCAGGGGGACATAGGGTCCACAGTGGCCTGGAGGGTTTGGGGGGGGGGGCTGGTACTGGCAGCAGCGAGCGCCCTGGCCTCAGCCTGTTGTGCTCTGACCCACCTTGCCCCCCACTCAGTGGAGGGGGCAGAAGCCGGAAAGAGGTGGAGTTTGGTGGAGGGGGTGGTGAAGGGGCATAGCACGGGCAGGAAGAGGCAGGGAGTAGGCTCTGGAGAAGAGGGGGTATGTCTACACTACCCTCTTAGTTCAAACTAGGAGGGTAATGTAGGCATACCGCACTTGCAAATGAAGCCCGGGATTTGAATTTCCCGGGCTTCATTTGCATAAACCGGGCGCCGCCATTTTTAAATCCCGGCTCATTCGAACCCCGTGCTGCGTGGCTTCATGTGGCACGGACTAGGTAGTTTGGACTAGGCTTCCTAGTTCGAACTACCGTTACTCCTCGTGGAATGAGGGTAGTGTAGACATACCCAGGTGGACTGCGAGTGGGGCGGGGAGGGGTTTGGGACTTGCGGAAAGGGGTGGAAAGGGAGCAGGGTGGAGCAGAGTAGGCTGGTCTGGGTTGCTTGCTGCTAGTGGTGCCAGACCCCCCACTAACTGCCTAGGCTGCCCTAGACCCTGTGGCCCCCTGAAGCGCTGGGCCCCCAAAGTGTAGGTCCCAGGGCAGTTGCCTCAATCTGTCCTATGGATGGGATGGCTCTGAAAAAATAAGACCAAACACTGGTGGAGCTGGAGCCATGTTCCAGAGTATTGGTGGAGCATGGGCACCACAGGCCCATATACCTCACCACCTATGAGGGAGCAAAATGCCCAGTTGCCATGGGAAGCAGGGAAAGTAGGGGGACCCCGGCACTCTCATCTGAGCCACCACAGGTGCTTGGGACACGGCTGGATCCCACCCTCCCCATTTTGTAGCAGTTATTTTTAGTAAGAGTCAGGGACATGTCATGGCCTTCTGTGAACTTTTGTTTATTGCTGGGGAGCTGTCCATAATTTTTACTGAAAATACCTGTGGCAAAATTTTAAGCTTACTTTTTATTTTGGCTTTTTTAGACATATTTAGAGCAATTGTATAAATGCCATTGGGTCTTTTGGTTTAATAAAAGAAATTTGTGGTTACATTTAATGTTTGGTTTCCTATATTAATATCTATGATTTAAAATATTATTAATAATACCAACACCTACCTTCATTGTACACAGAGAACAAGTGATCGCTGTCCTCTTTGATAACAGTCCTTAACATATTTGGAGATAGTTATCAGGACCCCTGTAAGACAACTAGCTCAGTCTTGGGACTCAGGAACATGCTCTGGCCAGCACTTACCCATTCCCGATCTGTATAAGCCCAGTCCCTGCACTGAGCCAGGCACATAAAACAACCTCCCATGGTCCCCTTTAAGCCCAAGCCCTTAGTACAGGGTAGGGCAGGCAAACAAACTCAGTCTGTAGTGGTTAAGTGAGCCTAGACCCTAGTGCAGGGTGGGGCAGATAGTCCAAACATAGTTTGTAGTGTCAAGGGGGACACTACCACCCAGGAATTGGAATGGCAGGGGGGACACAGGCCCTACCTACTTCACTGCATCCCGGCCCAGGACCCTGACAGTGGCAGGACTAATTGCCACTGGGGTCAGTAGGGATACGGCTCGCAAAATGCTGGCTCACTGTAGTATGCTCAAGTCAGCCTGACTCTCGTCAGCTTCCCCTGGGCCACTTCTGAACTTCCCCTCGAGGTGTACCTGGCTCCATGGTCAGTCCTCGGAGTCATCAGGGTCTGAACCCTCAGGTAAGGCTAGCAAGGTTTCCTCCTTGGGAGGGCCTAGTGGTCCAGGCCAGTCCTCAGGGTCTGCGAGGTCCTCAGCAGCCTCCAAGCTTGGGAGCATAGGGCAGGCCTCTGCTTCCTCCAGGGGCTGTGGCCTGACTGAGCTTCTGGCCTGGGCTTTTATACAGGTAGTCCTACCCCCTGACTTCTGGCCAGGTAAAGGGGCAGGGCTAGGCTCGGCCCACCATGGCTCACAGAGGGGATCTTCCCCTTCTTGGTCTATGAGCAGCCACCCCTTCTCACTACACCCTCCCCCGCCCCTTGTTAGTTTTCTTTTCTCAAGACTAAACATGCACCTTTTAAACCTTTTTCACAGGTCAGATTTTTATTAAACCTTTTATCATTTTTGTTATTGGAATTCTACTCCTGTCCTCCAGAGTGTTAGCAGCTTCTCCCTGTCTCATGTCATCTGCAAATTTTATAAGCACACTCTCCATTCTATTATCCAAATAACTTAATAAGAATGTATACGGAAAAGGACTGGATCCAGGATAGACACCTTTGGGACCCCCGCTGATACATTCCTCCTGCAGTTTGACAGCAAACAATTTTAATTATCCTTTCATCATCGTCTTTCAACCCGTTTTGTATCTACCTTCTCGTAATTTTGTCTAGATCACATTTCTCTAGTTGTCTTATGATGTCATGTAGGGCTGTGTCAAAAGCCTTGCTAAAATCAAGATATATCATATAGATAACCCCCATCCCATACACGAGGCCAGTAAACATGTCAAAGAAGAAAATTAGGTTGGTTTGCCTCAATTTCTTTTTTATGAATCTATGTTGGCTGTTGCTTATAATCTTGTTACCCTCTTGGTGCTTACAAATTGATTGCTTAATCATTTGTTCCAGTAATTTTCCAGGTATCCAAGCTAAATTGACTGACCTATAATTCCCTGATCCTCTCCTCCTCCCCCCCCTTAAAGATAGGAACATTTGACCTTCTCCAGTCTTCTGGGATCTCACTATGCTCCACAGGTATCTTTGAGTGTACTTCATTAGGCCCTTCAGGATTGAATACATCTAACTTACCTAAACGTTCATTAACCTGTTCTTTGCATATTTTGGCTTGCATTTTTTCTTCCTCGTTGCTCATATTGTGTTAAGTATCTGGTCAAAATTAATCTTTTCTGTGAAACCTGAAACAAATTAAACATACAGGCTGTGTCTAGACTGGCAAGTTTTTCCGCAAAAGCAACTGCTTTTGCGGAAAAACTTGCCAGCTATCTACACTGACTGCTTGAAATTCCGCAAGAACACTGACGATCTCATGTAAGAAATCAGTGCTTCTTGCGGAAATACTATGTTGATCCTGTTTGGGCAAAAGTCCTTTTGTGCAAAAGCTTTTGTGCAAAAGGGCCAGTGTAGACAGCTCAGATTTGTTTTGCGCAAAAGCGCATCTAAATTGGCACGGACACTTTTCCGCAAAAAGTGCTTTTGTGGAAAAGCGTCCGTGCCAATCTAGACGCTCTTTTCCGCAAATGCTTTTAACGGAAAACTTTTCCGTTAAAAGCATTTGCAGAAAATCATGCCAGTCTAGACGTAGCCTAAGTGCCTCAGCCTTCTTGATGTCATCTTAGCTCTGCTGTCTTGCTAAATAGAGGACCTATGCTTTACTTTGTCTTTCTCCTGTCCTAATATATTTATAGAATGTCTTCATATTGCTTTGTATGTCCCTTGCTAGGTATAACTCATTTTGTGCATTAGCCTTTCTGATTTTGTCCCTACCTTTATGTGCTATTCTTTTCTAATCATCCTTGGCAGTGTGTCCTTGTTCCCACTTTTTGTAGGACTTTTTTTTAATCTTCAGATCATTAAAGAACTCCTGATGGAGCCTTTTTAAATTCTTGCAGTCTTTCCATTGCATTGGGATAATTTGCAGTTGTGTCTCTTTGGGAAACTGTTAGCTTCCTGAACTTCCGTTTCCCTTAGATTCTCTTCCCATGGGACCTTACTTATCCATTCTCTGAGTTGGTTAAAGTCTGCTCTTTTGAAGTCCATTGCCCTTATTCGGTTGCTCTCATTTCTCCCTTTCCTCAGAATCATGAAATCTGTCACTTTATGATCACTTTCAGTCAATGTGCCTTCAGCTTTCAAATTCTCAACCAGGCTTCTGCCCATTAGTCACAAATCATATCTCAAATGGCTGGCTCCCTGATTGCTTCCTCCACTTTCTGGAACAAAAAGTTTTCCTCAGTACATTCCAGGATACAATAGGGATATTTTGCCCTATTATTTTTCCAACAGATGTCTGCATAAAGTGTCTCATCATTACTAGATCTTGTGTATTGATAGTTATTTGCCTCATTCACTTTCTGCTCCTGGTTTGGTGGTCTCCATTCAAAATGCTAAAACCTTTGAAAGTGTAATGGGGCCAAAAGTTGTTGTTGGGTTCTTCCTTGACTGTAGATTAATTCCAAACACTAATGGGCTCTATTATGGATGGATCACTTGATGGTTACCAGTTCTTAGGGTTACCATATTTGAACTTTCAAAAAAGAGGACACCCCTGACAGGGAGTGTATCTGTATCAGTATCTACCAACTCACTTTGTATTAATGTAATACCTTCATATGGTAATCCTTCATTCCCTCTGGAGCACCTGGTATTGGCCACTGTTGGCAGACAGGATACCAGGCTAGATAGACCTTTGGTCTGACCCAGTATGGCTGTTCTTATGAGACTGGGAAGAGGATTGTTAGACGCTGTGATCAAGAAGCATTAGTATAAAAGTGAAATATGCAATCACTGCATTACATGGAATATATTCAACTAAACAGATTCATCTCTATGTCTGCATGGGAGTTTGAGGCAACATACCTGCATTAGCTTTGTTTGAGCTAGCATACTAAAAACAGAGTGTATCTGCAGCAGCATGATTAGGGTGAAGGAGCTAGTTGTCCAAGTACGATCCTGCCAGAGACCCTGGTTAGGTACTTGGGTTGGCTATCCTTTCCCAATTGCTGGCACTGCTGAGGTTAACTCTTCTATTTCTAGTGGATTACCTGAATCAGAGCTAGTGGGAGATATGTGTCCTTGAGCTGGAATTTACACCTTCCAATGCTAGTGTAAACATACTCTCTGGCCTACACCTATTAGGTGTTATTAGCTAATTGAATCTAGAAGGTTGCTCCCTGGCTGTTTTCAAATGAAATTAGCTTGCCTCGAAAGACCAGTTCATGTTTGTATTTCCAAGGAGATAATGAAGTTTAGATTTCATGCAAAATCTTGCCAGATAGAGAAAACAAACAATGATCTCACCCTTCTCTGTTCTCAGCAGAATCCAGTCACTGGCAGACTTTCCTTGGAGAATAAAATAGAGTCTGGAATTTTCTGGATTAAATCCCATAAATTCAGAGGCCCAGACTGTGCTGCACATATACTGGGTAATACTGTCGCTGTGAGTAGTTCCACTCTCTTCAAGCATCTGCAAAGGTGGCAGCATCTGACCTGGAAATAAGATATGGTTTTAAGCATTAAAATATGCAGAAAATTGAAGAGTTAAAGGAAACGTTTTAAGAAGATCTAAGCTCAGCTCTATTTAACCAAAGGGGAAAACACTTTCCTAAGCCTGGGAATTGAATAACATCCAGGAAATTTGTATGTGGTCTGGTAATTTAAATCATCTTTGTTAAATGTTTTTCAAATGTTAATAGATCCTCTGCTGATGTAGCTCCATTGCTGAGGATATGGCTATTAATGAATTAATAAAAATAAGTAGACAGCTCGTCAATCATTGTTCCTCTCTTGCAATTCCTTCCTCCCTCCCTCACAGATACTGACATACAATGAATTTTTAAATATATAGGTAATAAATGCTACTTAAAACAAATTAACGAAATTTAGTATGAGATTTATCAGATTAAGCAACTGTAAAATTGAATGTTGTTCAGTGGGGATTATTAATCTCTGAAAAAGAATCCATGACCATTTTTCTTACAAATCTGTATTTAAAAAAGGCAGGGTTTTGTAGTGGCACCATTCATCTCTATCCAGCCAGCTATCCTCTGGGGAACCTAGCAAGTTACAAATATTTTGTAACATAGAGAAAGTCAATTTTGAGTTAAGAACAACAAACATCTTTTTCTAGGAAAAGATGGCTACAAATTGATATGCTCTGCAGAAAGAGAATGTTCAGCGCTTTCAGATGTAATTGGTCAAACATGAATAGCTAAGAATTTCAGATGATTAAATTCCTTTAAATTCCAGTGTAAGAGAAGCTGAAATGAATTAGGCTATTCAAAAGAAGAGGGGGAAATCACTATTACAACTGACCAGTTGTCAATCTAGGTGCCATTAGACCTTGGGAGATGGCATCCACAAATCAGAGTGTATTAATAACATATGATGTCTTCATATGGCCGTATTTTAGGCTGGTTTACATCACAGAGTAGAATATAAAAAGAGGTATTACAAGTGTGAGAATCAAAGATTAATTAGGGGAGCTGATCAGGCTTTAGGATTCCCCCCTTGCAAATGTTTAACATACAATTTGATTACTATAATGGAATAGATTATTAAAGTAAACTTATTCTCATTTCTTTCGTGTAACCAATTGAGAAAATGACCCTGGTTCTCAAAGATTTTAGATCCACCTTGATTATTGATAGAAATCTGACCCAGAATCTTTTTATCCATTTTATTAAAACAAAACAAAGAAAACATATTCTCAAAGCTGAGATACTATTAATCCTATTAAATTAAGAATAAAACAATACAATTATCAAATCAGTATCAAGGCCAAAGCCACAAGTTTACTTGAATGTGGGATTGGGGTAAATTCCCATGTGAAGAATGGGGAAGCTGCCTGTAATATTTTCTGAATGTTATATATCTGTTTGCTTGTAGTGGTGTTTATGATATGATTTCATAGGGTTAATTAAATAAATAGCTGGATGGTCAGTCAGCTGCCCAGGAAGACTGACAATAGCTCAGATAAGAGATCATCAGCAAGAACTCAGCAAGGGCTTTAACTATGAGATGCTACCACCTCTCTGGTGGGCCGTTTAATCTGGTTTGATCTTATTCAAATACACAGAAAGACAAAGATCTGTGGTGTCAGTTAAGGAACAGACCCCTGAAGAACAAGGGGGGGAGAGAGACAGGGACTGCTGGATAACAGACTGAACCTCCAGCCCCTAAAAGTGGAGTCTCTGGGTGTATGTCTACACTGCCACCCTAGTTCCAACTAGGGTGTCTAATGTAAATATTCGAACTTGCAAATGAAGCCCAGGATTAAAATATCTCGGGCTTTATTTGCATGTTCCCGGGCGCCACCATTTTTAAATGCCTGGTAGTTCGGACTCCGTGCCCGCGGCTACACGCGGCACAGGCTAGGTCGTTTGAACTAAAGCCCCTAATTCAGGCTACCGTTACTTCTCCTGCAATGAGACCTTCCTATGCTTTAGGTAAGACAGATATGCTTGAAGACTGTGTTAAAAACACTTTATTCTTGTTATGACGTGTTCCTACTGTTTGTTTAGAAAAGGCTGTTTTGGGTCACTATATTCACATACTGGTCAGCACTCCTAAAGGGAAGGCTTTCAAGGCCTTGAACCCAGTGAGTCCTGCTGAGGAATCATTGCTGGTACAGAGGGTACAGCAGCCTGAGACCCCACCCCAGAGAGGCAAAAGTTCAAGAGTGAAAATCTGGTTTAGGGCATGCAGAGAGAAACCACGGAATGGGTCAAAGGTGTAGCAGCTAACCACTAGCTGTGACATCTAAGGAGTGATAGCCTTAAAACAGTCATAAAATTAACAAATACTTACTAAGGGAGATTCTAAAGAGGTCACTGGCCACTTGGTTATATCTAAGGGTATGTCTACACTACCCCCCTAGTTCGAACTAGGGGAGGTAATGTTGTCATACGGAGTTGCAAATGAAGCCCGGGATTTGAATTTCCCGGGCTTCATTTGCATAAAGCCGGCCGGCGCCATTTTTAAATGCCGGCTAGGTCGGACCCCTAATCCGATTAGGCTTCCTAATCCGAACTAGCTGTACACCTCGTTCCACGCCTCGTTCCATGGCCAGCTTTATGCAAATGAAGCCCGGGAAATTCAAACCCGGGCTTCATTTGCAACTCCGTATGACTACATTACCCCCCTTGTTCGAACTAGGGGGGTAGTGTAGACATACCCTAAAGGAGTGTGTGAAAGTCAATCACAGCTGTAACGTGTAAATGGCTGAATACTTTTATACTGAAATAAAATTATCATCTAATTGCTGAGCCACAACCTCAGGGGCAATTACAAAACTCCCTCCTTAGATTTAAATCCTGGTGGGTGGCTAACCCTTCCTGCCACAACAGAGTTATGATAACCCAGGCTTCAGCAGAAGTTTCCCGATAACCCACATTTTAACAATTACAGATGACAATCTCAAGTTTCTCAGAATTTTGAAATGTAGAACACAAAATACACTGAGTCATTTTATTCAACAATACATAGGCACGACTGCTGGAACTAGGAGTTTTAGCAGTGCTGCTGCCCAGCCTGGCACATGTGTCCATTCCACAAAGATTTGTAGGCTGGTTGAGTGGCTCTCAGTGCTCCCACTCTAAAAATTATTCCAGCACCCCTACATGTGGGACTGTTTAAACCTAGAGAATCTTTCTTTCAGGAATCTTCCATGCATGGATTTTATGAATGTTCTCCCACCACATGCATTCACATAGCCCCACTTTCACTTCCACTAAAAATAAAAAGGCTAATTAGGATGGGCTATCTCCCAACGAACAAAAACAAAAGATGACAAGGTACCTTTCAATCACCTGAAGAGGTAAGTTGTGTAATGTTCAGAAAGAGTGAATTGGGAGGGACTGCCACTAACTTACTGTATAGCGCAGGTTAAGTTACTTAACCTGTCTGTGACTCGCTTTCCCCTTCTGTAAATTGGTGAAGATATCCCTGCCTTCATAAATGGCTTTGAGATCCCTCCTCTTGAGAGGCATAACACAGAATCGGGGCCTTGCATTTTTCCCTTGCAAATGTTTAACATACGTTTTGATGAATATAATGGAATAGATTATTAAAGTATCATACTATTCTCATGTCTTGCTTGCTTGGCAAAAACAATAGTGAAAAATACTGTCTGCACAAAAGCAAGTTGAATTGTCTTAGGCAGCTACGGGAACACAAATGTTTTTCTTTTAAGCCCTAGTTAGGAATGATAAGGTCCCTCTAGCCAGGCTGGCTGACAGAGTTGCCGGCCCCTGGCCAAGATGTGTGTGGAGGGATAGTTCCATGGTCTGGGAAGGGGCTGGGTCTCAGCAGAAGGGCCAGGGCTGTGGGCAACCAGCCCTCAATGCGGCCTGGAGCGTGCTGTGTCCTCTCACTCCCAAGCAGCCCTCTGAGCTGCCCAGAGTGCACGGCACGGTGCTTCAGTGGTGATTTAAAGGGCACAAGACTCCAGCTGCCGCCATTCCTGCGCTGGTGGTGGTGGTGGCTGAAAGCCCTGAGCCCTTTTGAATCACTGGGTGCTGGAGGAACAGCTCACTTTGTCCCCTCTGGTGGTGGGCCTGCTTCTAGCCAAGGTAGAAACTGTCTCCAAATTGATGCTGAAGGAGCAGCCATGGTGAAGGAATAGGAAATGGAACTCTATGAGATGCATTCAATAAGAAAGTAAAAGCTGAGGATTTTTTTCCAGATAGGAGCAGCTGTTTATTCCATGTAGCTGGCACTGCATGGACATTTCTTAGCTAATTTTCTGTAGGGAAACTGTCAAGCAAGCAAATATATCTATAGATGTATCATGCTGTTTGTGAGCTCAAACGCTGAGAATCTATTTCAGGGCAGACTCCCCAAGTGGGTGGTGTGTTTTATAATTTAGATCTCACCAAGCATGGGCGGTTGGTGAAGCTTCTACTTGGGGAGGCAGTAGCTTCCCAGCCCTGGCCCTGCCCTCTTCCCACTGTCACCCTCCTCTCATCCTGTGTCCCTACTTACTGCATGCTTGTCCACTTCCAGCCAAATCTCTGAATGCAATCAAATTATTTTTGAAAAAACCCTCCACTTTCCTGAAATTTCTCTCTCAACAAAATGGAGCATATTTTGTAACATGTGCCAGATAGGCAGAAGGTACCTAATTAACAGCACTACATTTGGGAATAAGAAATGCCAGTGACAGGTTTATTAGATACCCTTATAGCTGACATTCATTCAGCTCGCAAATGCCCCAAACTCCTCTCATTGCTCCTGGGGAACACAGAATGGCAAGCATCAGATAAAGCAAATTAAGAAATCTCTGTCCTTTCTTCACACAATCAAACAAGGTGTCAGGCCTTGCCCTGAGCTAGCATTTGCCCCCTGAGAGGAAGAAGATGACTAGACTCAGACTGCAAAAGTTGCCACCTCATTTTCACTTCTTCACACAAACAATAGAGAGGTAGCCATGTTAGTCTGATCTTAGTAAAACAAAAGACAAAAAAGTAGCACTTTAAAGACTAACAACATAGTTTATTAGTTGATGAGCTTTCAATCTGAAGAAGTGGGTCTGTTCCAGGAAAGCTCATCACCTAATAAACTATCTTGTTAGTCTTTAAAGTGCTACATATTTTTTTCCTTTCGTTTCATACAAACAAGTGAGGGCTTCTTATATGTTGATTGTTTCAACAGCAGTTATCACCTCAGACAATGCATAAAAATTGCCAAAGGTCATGCCAGTAAAATTCAGGCTGCCTGCTGCTTTAACCCATTCAGCTCACAGAACCAATAAGGTAAAATGTCCCTCTGAGGCAAAATGATGGTGCCAGCTTTATGTATCAGACTGGTAGACCCAATATCCCCAGGGGTGAAGGAACCAAGTCCCCAGCCCTGTTCTGACCAGGAAAACGTAATTTCCCAACCACTGAAAAGAATTGAGACCTAACCCAGCAATAACTTCTCTCTTCCTTGCCACCATGTCCCTCTTTTCTTTGCCCCCCCCCCCCCATTTTCCTTCTACAGCCCTCTCTCTCCAGGCTCCCACTGCTCAAGATCACTGTCCTCCCCAACCAAGAGCTCCCCCTGCCCTGACCATCACAGAATTTGAACAAGTTAAAAACCAACCAACCAACCAACCAACCAACCTCCCCCCCCCCCAAATTGCCCCGGTTCAGGCCACTGCTTCCCTGTGGGAAAGCTCTGATTGGCTCCTCTGGGGATCCATTCCTCCTGGCCATTTATTATTCTGCCCAGTTCCACTTAGGAGGCCAGCACAGGATACCTGCTGCCACAAACGATCCAGCTGTCTCTGCAGCACACACACACTTATGGCAAAAGCTGCACGAGGCTGGCTGGCCTGCCTGCATTTTTGACTAGCCATTTGAAAAGTGATGCTGGGGGAAGCTGGATGGAGCCCTGCTCTCGCTTCCCTTGCCTCTTCTGGCAAATTGCTCCAGCATCACTCAATGGGAGGAGGAGTGGTCCCATAAAGTCTCAAATTGAAATTCTCCTGTAATCCAGGAGCAGTGGCTACTGTATAAATAATACAGAAAGATTTTGAAATTGTAAAAAACACTTTGCAAAATTGCACTTCTCAGCACTTTCCATTTGATATCAAAACACCTAACTAAAACCAATGAATGTACACAAACTCCTGTGAGGCAGGCAAATATTATTACCCTTTTTTTTGGATGGAGAAACTGAGGCATGGGATAATTATGTTCCTTATCCACTGTTTTTTTTAAAAAAATCAGTGGAAAAACTCCCCTTGAGACCAAGCCTTAAATGATGGGCCCAATGTCACACTGGGTGTCTGTGGCAGGAAGGCCATTGAGAAAAGCCCTCATCTTCACATTTCTAGCAGAGGCCACTGGCTGCACTGAAATGGGGAGATCACCTGAAACCCCAGCTTTCCCCAGTACAGGAATTCCGCAGTGAGGCTGCGCCTGACCCTAACACAGTGACAGACAGCCCCTCTGTGACAGACATACCAGGTGTGGCTGGACAGGCTCAGCCCAGCATGACATACCAGGTGTTACTGAGGGCGGATCCAGGTGTGGGGCAGTCTGGGTGTGGGCGGCTCTGTGAGAGATCTGGATGCACAGGGATTTGGTGGGGGGTTCTGGTGTAGGGGCAATGGGACTCTGGTTGAGCTCAGTGGAGGAGCTGAGGGGAGGTGGGGCTTGGTGTGGGGTCTAGGTGCTCAGGGAGTGGGACTTCATTTCATACGATAGGGGGTCCAGGTGCAACTTGCTGGGGCTCAGTGAGCTGGGGGGGCTTGTTGGATGAGCCCAGGTGTAGGAGAGCAGGGCTTGTCAGGGTGAGGGTTAGATGGACCTGCGTAACCAGGGAGCTCCAGCTGGTGCTGAGGGGACACTGTCTGCCGGACTCCTGCTCCCCCCAATCCCTCATCCCCTTTTCTTCTTTATCCCCCTCTCCTCATTCCCCTCACTCCTCACTCCTTCCCCCGGCCTCTTCTCCCACCTCCTCACGCCCTTCCGTCATTCCCCTCACTTCCCATGCCTTCCCCATTGCCTCTTCCCCCCACCTCCTCACCCTCACTTCTCTCATTCTTACCCACACTCACCCAACTCCACTGCAGGGCACAGAAAACAGGAAGCGGTGTGGTGGGGGGGAGAGGGCAAGGAGTGGCGGGTATCTGGCAGCTATCTCTGCAGGGCTCCTTGGGCTAGGCAACCCTCCCCGTCTCCACACATTAGCAAGGGGGAGGGGGACTATAGGAAGCATGTCTGGGGAGAGGATAAAAAGAGAAGAGCCAGCAACAGGCTCCGTAACAATTGGGCTGGGAAAGTGAAACCAAACCCACCCCCACTCCACACACTAGCAAGTGGGGCAGCCAACCAAGCAGGGAGTGTGCAAAGGAGAAAGGGGGTGTTACCCAGGGAATGAGATAACGTTAATTTTGAAGATAGACTCGCTCTGACTAGCTGTAAATGATCCCTGATCAAGAAGCGAGATTCGCCTGGTAATCTGTATCTCTATCACCAGCAGACTACTAATCCAGTAATCAGGCACAGAAGGTTTAGGGCCAAACCATATATTTTTAGAAAATTGAACAGTAAAACAGGAGCAATAAACACAACCCACCCTATCCCAAGATATAAAGGAGATAGAAAAGATCCCAATACAAAAGGTCATACGTCACAAAATGTCATGCACTCGGCGCTCGCAACCTGCAACTTCTTGGCTAATGTAAAGCTTCAAAGGAGGAGCAGCGAGGCGATTCCTCGATGCAGTGTTCCTCGCTTTGTGGCCTAGAGCTGCTACAAGAGACTCGATCGTCTAGGATAATGGCTCTCCCTGGATATGGTACTGGTTGGCTCTTCCGCGAAACCGTCCGATCCAGAAGGTGAGTGGGATGATGACAAGGTCCAAGGCCAAAAGTAATATGACTCCAACCAAAAACCTTACGTGGGGAATCTTCACACGTGGGTGGAATGTGAGTCAAAAACAAAAGGCTTCACCACAGTCCATTAATCCATAGATGTTATGCTAATAGACACAAACACAAAAGGGGATGGAACCTAAGGAACCCACAGAGCAAGAGGGACCAAAGGAACCCGAACTCTCCTCAGCCCAAGCCTTTTATTGAAATGGGAAAAGGCTCAATGTGCTGAATGCAAGGTTTTAGGGCCGGGAGCATATGATTAGAGGGAGGAGTGCAGCTTTTGGTGATGGGTCCACATGATGTTGAGAAGAGTGCTTAGGCAGAGTATCGTGTTCAATGCTGCTCTTTTGGCAGGAAACTACACTTGTGATGGTAAAGACATCCCTCAAACAAAATGACAGTTCACAGACTCCATTTTGTGTACCCTTACTCATAGAACTTACACTCAGGGTAACGGGGTAGCAAGGAGGAATCCCACTTTGCCCACCGTGGGCCAAAGTGCGGGGGAGGGCTGAGCAGGAGTAAAACCGGCAAACAGAAGAGGCATCAGCAGCAGGAACACAACAAGCTGGGGGAGAGGCAAATCTCTGCAGGGCAGGGCTAGTAATTTCCCGGAGCTGGTGAGAGGAATGGAACTGAGGCTGCTGCAGCAGCAGGGAGAAACCTGTAATTGGAGCCTTGTGTCTGTGCCATGCAGGTTCAGGGGCAGGCTGCTGAGGAGGCCTCCTGCTTCTCTGCTTTCCCAGCCACCCTGGAACCTGCCTGAACCACACTAACCATTCCACAGCAACCCCATGTGGCTGCTAGAGGCAGGGTGGGGTGGGGTGAGGCCAGCACAGCTCCAGCTTTGGGTAGGCTGTGCCTTTCTTTGCCTTACAGACCAAACACCCATGTCACCAAGCCAGTTCGAAATGTGAACTTCTGGATCACTATATCAAGAATTTTACCATGGAATCATAGACAGTCCCATAGACTTTCACACATGCCTTGCCACCCAGACAAATGGGACTTTGTGATAAAAGATTACTCAAACCTAAAATCAGATTTCTCCCAGTCCCAAGAGAGCAGTCACTTAATCCCAAATCAGTTGGTGCTCCCAAACTTACACCAAACACAATGCTGAGAGCCAATTCTATAGCAAACTAACTATCTGTGGCACGAATGGCTTTGTGATTCAGATAGCAGGATTTCAAACTGAATTCTTCTTTCAAAGGCCTGAGGCTGAAGCTAAAGAAGTTGGGATGGATAACTCGGGATACTGATAAACACTAGGGCTGCGTCTAGACTGGCAAGTTTTTCCGCAAAAGCAATTGCTTTTGCAGAAAAACTTGCCAGCTGTCTACTCTGGCCGCTTTGAATTTGTGCAAGAACACTGACGATCTAATGTAAGATTGTCAGTGTTCTTCCACAAATACAATGACTCTCCCGTTCGGGAAAAAGTCCTCTTGTGCAACTGAGAACCGTTTTGCGCAAGAAAGCCCCGATGGCGAAAATGGCTATCGGGGCTTTCTTGCGCAAAACCGTGTCTAGATTGGCACGGACGCTTTTCCACAAAAAGTGCTTTTGCGCAAAAGCGTCCGTGCCATTCTAGACGCTCTTTTCCACAAATGCTTTTAACGGAAAAACTTTTCTGTTAAAAGCATTTGCGGAAAATCATGCCAGTCTAGACGCAGCCAATGGGTATGTCTAGACTACATGGTTCCGTCGACGGAGCCATGAAAACTAGTTTACCCGGCATAGGCAAAGAAGCGGGGATTTAAATAATCCCAGCTTCATCATTAAAATAAATATTGCCGCCGTGCTGTGCCGACGATCAGCTGATCCGGCACAGCGTGGCAGTCTAAACGCGGATCCGTCAGCTGGGGAAGCCTTTGCTGATCGATCCTGTAAACCTTGTTTCACGAGGCATAAGGGATCGGTCAGCAAAGGCTTCCCCAGCTCTCAGATCCGCGTTTAGACTGCCACGCTGTGCCGGATCAGCTGATCGTCGGCACAGCACGGTGGCCATGTTTATTTCAATGAAGTGGGGATTATTTAAACCCCCACTTCTTTGCATGTGCCAGGTAAACTAGTTTACATGGCTCCATTGATGGAACTATGTAGTCTAGACCAGTGGTCCCCAACCTTTCGTGTCTGCTGGGTGCCCAGGGGCGGGGCCGCTCATGTGCCGGGCATCCGGGGGTGGGGGCTGCCCACGCGCCCTGAACCCAGGCCCGGCACCGCGCATGTGCTGCACGCTGGGAGTGGGGCCAGCCCAGATGTTTCGGCGGGCGCACATAAATACCTCAGCGGGCGCCATGTCTCCCGCGGGCACCGCGTTGGAGACCACTGGTCTAGACATACACTATGGTGTATTCACTGCTTGTTGATCTCAAGGTATCAACTCAGCTCCTGTAGGCAGTGTTTCTTGTCTTTCTTCTTTGCAATACTAAAATGTATACATCCCCTGAAACTACTAGGAGCCCAGCACTCTTGAAAATCAGGCCACTCACTGGCATGTCTAAATATAAATTTAGAATTTGACACGAGGCACCCATTTTGGAAAATCTTGGCCTTTGTATTTATTTAGATGCTTCAGAGGCACCTATCCAGTGCCTGAGGTACCTTACATTCTGTTAAAAAACACATCAAAGAATGAAATCTCCGAGATCACACTACAGACCACATGAAATTCTCTTCCATCTCCACCTGCTCATATCTCATCCATCCCCACTTTCTCAGCGAATACCCTGGAGAATAGATAGGCTTTGCATTTACTATATGCCCTGAAAGTCATAAGAAACAGATTCTTCCAGATCAAGAAAGAGGAGGTGGAGTGAATTCCAAACAGACATCTTTTGCTAAGTTCTTTTCTTCCACTAGGGATGTAAAATCCCAGTTAATCAGTTACCCAGTAAAGCCTTAGGTTTAACTGATAAAGTGGGATCACAGCGGTGACTGCTCCAGTCTGACTGGAACAACCCCTAGCTCACAGGGCTGCTGGCTCTTGCTTCTGCCCCCTTGCCTGCCCCCACACATGCAGTGGCCTGTTTTTGCTCCTGGTTGCCAGTTCATATCCCTAGCATTCAGCCTGCGGTTCCTGTTTAAATCAGGAGGCTATTAGTGTGAATGTGTTAGGTTAAGGGTGAGGAAACTTTTTTGGGTTGGGAGCCACTGACCCACAGAAAAATGCGTGAGAAGCTGATGTGAAGTGGCACCTCACTCATGAAAATCGGGGTGCTAAAGCTCTAGGCTTCCCTATGGGGCTGGATTAACTCTTCTGGGGGCCCCAAGCTGGGTGGGAGCGAGCCAAAGACGAGGGGTTCAGTGTGTAGGAGTGAGATGCAAGGGAGCAGGCTGGGAGTCAGAATTCAGGGTCTGGGAGGGAGGTAGGGTGCAGAAACAGGCAGAACCTGGGTGGGAGTGGGGATGTGGAGTCTACTCAGGAGGGGTCAGGGGATTGGAGTGCCTACCTGGCACAGCTCCCAGGGTGGGGGCACAGAGAATTCCCAGCCAGTGAGAGCAATGGGGAGTAGAGCCAGTGAACATAGGAACAGAGCTTCCCTGTTCTGCTGTTCCTTCAGCCTGGGGGATAGGGGAGGAACAGCAGCATGCAGAGTTGCTTCCTCTCTCTGTGAGGCAGAGCCTGCCGGCTGTTTGCAGTCCGCTGGCCATAGGTTCCCTATCCCTGCCTTAGATTATTGCAAATGCTGCATCTTAGGGTTATTTCCACTATTGGGTTAAAATGAGGTATAGCTCGAGGGCTATGATGACTTACTCATGTGTCAGAAAAAGGGGGGGGGGACCAGTCTCATAGCTCATAAGGGATTCAAACTACTTAAAGTGTCATAGATCAAAATGAGCTCCATATTGTTCGCCTGGAAGCTAGTGCAGACTGCAAAGAACACAAAAGTAATGTGCAGTAGATACCAGTAGTCATGTGCCAAATTTTGCTTTAATGGAGTTGTTCTAGATTAGAGAAGTGTAATGAAAGTAACATTTGGCTGAAAGAGTGCCAATTTGGAGCAGCATATTATTTTTCTGTTTGTGCATTATTCTATGTAATTACTGTAATTATATGCAGGGCTCGACACATCACTATATCAGATGAGTAGATTTCAGCCAGTTGCCCCATTCACTGGCGCTGCATGCATGCGCAGTGCTGGGCTGGCGAGTAGATCTCACCGCGGTTCGTCGAGACGCAATTATATGAACTAGTCTGCTTTACGTAATGGCACCAGCAGAAAGGAGACAATGTTGTCAGTAAGGGTGTGTCTAGATTACATCCCTCTTTCGAGAGAGGGATGTAAATTAGGCACTTCGAAATTGCAAATGAAGTTAGGATTTGAATTTCCCATGCTTCATTTACATAATCGCATCATGGTTCTCTTTCAAAAAAGCGCTATTTCAAAAGTAAAACCGCAGTCTAGACATGGTTCTTTCGAAAATAGAAGGCTTTTTGAAAGATCCTGTAAACCTCAAAAAATGAGATTTACAGGATCTTTCGAAAAAGCCTTCCCTTCTTCTTCGGGTAGTATCCCTGTGGGTGCTCCACTGTGGGTGTTCGCCATTTCCAGTCACACGGTCCAGCTCCCACAAGTTCCTCCTAACCATCTTTGGGCGCAGATGGAGAAACAGCTCCCTCTCGTGTCAATCCTGACAAGACCTGAGAGGAGAGAGAAAAATGTGTATATAGTTATTATTATTACTTCTTAATGTTATTGAGTTTATTGTTAGAGCGTTCACAGAAAAAAAAAGAGTTAAAAGTTAAAGTTTATTAGGTTTAGTTAGATTGTTGAAATGCCTGGCTCAAAATGAAATGCAAGAAGTATGCAACATGTAAGGAATCCATGCCCGCTTCTTACGGACATTCATCTTTTATAAGATGTCTCAGAGAGGGGCACATTCCCCAGAAGTGTTGCCACTGTTCAAAACTTATGGCCAGGGCATGAAGAGAAATGCGGCTCAAAATGTTACTGTTTGATAAAGCCCTTCAGCCGCAGTCAGACCCTCCGGCGAAGCCATCTCGCCATGCTTCTCCAACGGTGGCACATAAGAAGAAAACTCTTTCCCCGTCTCGCTCCTTACCACCAACCAGAGTGAGTATGGGTGATAGACCAGGCACCTCAGGAGTGACAGTGACCCGTAGACCAGAAAAAGAGAAGCAGGTACGTAGAACTTCGTCACCGAGTCCAGCAATGCGTACTAGGTTCGACGGGGACAGGTGAGCAAAGCCCACAGGTAAGTGCTGAATGTGTGGGACTGGGAAATGGGTGGAAATGGGGGGGACTACAGCCTATAATGGCAAGGAGAAAGGAGGGTCAGGGCACAACAGGGAGGCAAGATCAAATCAGTATCTTAGATGCCTATATACAAATGCGAGAAGTATGGGTAATAAGCAGGAAGAACTGGAATTGCTAACCAATAAATACAACTATGATATCATTGGTATTACAGAAACCTGGTGGGATGGGACGCATGATTGGAATATTGGTATGGAAGGGTACGGCTTGCTCAGGAAGGACAGACAGGGAAAAAAGGGAGGAGGGGTTGCCTTG
The DNA here is from genome assembly GCF_049634645.1 of Pelodiscus sinensis. Classification (NCBI taxonomy): domain Eukaryota; kingdom Metazoa; phylum Chordata; order Testudines; family Trionychidae; genus Pelodiscus; species Pelodiscus sinensis. Next base: position 205,726,971 of record NC_134711.1, read on the forward strand.
TATATTAAAAATGTACACACTTGGACTGAAGTGGAGATGAACGTGGGAGATAGCTGTGTAGAGAGTCTCTGGGTTAAGCTAAAAGGGGTAAAAAACGAGGGTGATATCATGCTAGGAGTCTACTACAGGCCACCTAGCCAGGTGGAAGAGGTGGATGAGGCCTTTTTTAAACAATTAACAAAACTATCCAAAGCCCAAGATTTGGTGGTGATGGGGGACTTCAACTATCCAGACATATGTTGGGAAACTAACACAGCGAGGCACAGGCTATCCAATACGTTTCTGGACTGCATTGGAGACAACTTTCTGTTTCAGAAGGTTGAAAAAGCTACCAGAGGAGAAGCTGTTCTGGATTTGGTTTTAACAAATAGGGAGGAACTAGTTGAGAACTTGAAAGTGGAAGACAGTATAGGGGACAGTGATCACGAAATAATAGAGTTCATGATCTTAAGGAAAGGTAGAAGGGAGACCAGCACAATTGAGGTTATGGATTTCAGGAAGGCAGATTTTGATAAGCTCAGAGAACTTGTAGGTAAGGTCCCATGGGAAGCAAGACTGAAGGGAAAAACAACTGAGGAGAGTTGGAAGTATTTCAAAGGGACGTTGTTAAGGGCCCAAAAGCAAACAATTCCGCTGTGTAGGAAAGATAGAAAATATGGCAAAAGACCAGCTTGGCTTAACAAGGAGATCTTGCATGATCTCAAAATAAAAAAGGAGTCATATAAAAAATGGAAACTAGGACAACTAACAAAGGATGAATATAGGCAAGCAACACGGGAATGCAGGGGCAAGATTAGAAAGGCAAAGGCACAAAATGAGATCAAACTAGCTACAGGCATAAAGGGAAACAAGAAGACCTTTTATAAATACATTAAAAGCAAGAGGAAGACCAAGGACAGGGTAGGCCCACTGCTTAGCGAGGAGGGAGAAGCAGTAACAGGGAACTTGGAAATGGCGGAGATGCTCAATGACTTCTTTGTTTCGGTCTTCACCGAGAAGTCTGGAGGTGTGCCTAACGTAGTGAATACAAGCAGAGAGAGGGTAAGTTTAGAAGATAGGATACACAAAGAACAAGTTAAAAATCACTTAGGAAAGTTAGATGTCAGCAAGTCACCAGGTCCTGATGAAATGCATCCCAGGATACTCAAGGAGCTGATAGAGGAGGTATCTGAGCCTTTAGCTATGATCTTAGAAAAATCATGGCAGACAGGGGAGATTCCAGAAGACTGGAGAAGGGCAAATATTGTGCCCATCTATAAAAAGGGGAATAAGAACAACCCAGGAAATTATAGACCGGTAAGTTTAACGTCTGTCCCAGGGAAGATAATGGAGCAGGTAATTAAGGAAATCATATGCAAACACTTGGAAGGTAATAAAGTGATAGGGAATAGCCAGCATGGGTTTGTGAAGAACAAGTCATGCCAAACTAATCTGATAGCTTTCTTTGATAAGATAACGAGCCTTGTGGATAAGGGAGAAGCGGTGGATGTCATATACCTAGACTTTAGTAAGGCATTTGATACGGTCTCGCATGATATTCTTATTGATAAACTAGGCAAATATAACTTAAATAGGGCCACGATAAGGTGGGTGCATAATTGGCTGGATAACCGTAGTCAGAGAGTTGTTGTTAACGGTTCTAAATCCTGCTGGAAAGGGATAACAAGTGGAGTTCCTCAAGGGTCTGTTTTGGGACCCGTACTGTTCAATATCTTCATCAATGATGTAGATATTGGGATAGAGAGTACTCTTATTAAGTTTGCAGATGATACCAAACTGGGTGGGGTTGCGACTTCTTTGGAGGATAGGGACATAATTCAAAAGGACCTTAGCAAGTTAGAGAAATGGTCAGAGGTAAACAGGATGAGGTTTAATAAAGAGAAATGCAAAGTGCTCCACTTAGGAAGGAACAATCAGTTCCATACATACAAGATGGGAAGCGACTGTCTAGGAAGGAGCATGGCGGAAAGGGATCTAGGGGTCATAGTGGACCACAAGTTGAATATGAGTCAACAGTGTGATGCTGTTGCAAAAAAAGCAAATATGATTCTAGGTTGTATCAACAGGTGTGTTGTAAGCAAAACTCGTGAAGTCATTCTGCCGCTCTATTCTGCACTAGTTAGGCCTCAGCTGGAGTACTGTGTCCAGTTCTGGGCGCCACATTTCAAGAAAGATGTGGAGAAATTGGAAAGGGTACAGAGAAGAGCGACAAGAATGATTAAAGGTCTAGAGAACATGACCTATGAAGCCAGGCTTCATGAACTGGGCTTGTTTAGTTTGGAAAAAAGAAGATTAAGGGGGGACATGATAGCGGTTTTCAAATATCTAAAAGGGTGTCACAAGGAGGAAGGAGAAAATTTGTTCCTCTTGGTTTCTGAGGACAGGACAAGGAGTAATGGGCTTAAAGTGCAGCAGGGGAGGTTTAGATTGGACATTAGGAAAAAATTCCTAACTGTCAGGGTGGTCAAATATTGGAATAAATTGCCAAGGGAGGTGGTGGAATCTCCCTCTCTGGAGATATTTAAGAACAGGTTAGATAGACATCTGTCAGGGATGGTGTAGACGGAGCTTGATCCTGCCTTGAGGGCGGGGGGCTGGACTCGATGACCTCTCGAGGTCCCTTCCAGTCCTATTATTCTATGATTCTATGATTCTATGATTGGTATTACAGAAACCTGGTGGGATGGGACGCATGATTGGAATGTTGGTATGGAAGGGTATGGCTTGCTCAGGAAGGACAGACAGAAAAAAAAAAAGGAGGGGTTGCCTTGTATATTAAAAATGTACACACTTGGATTGAAGTGAAGATGAATGTAGGAGATAGCTGTGTAGAGAGTCTCTGGGTTAAGCTAAAAGGGGTAAAAAACGAGGGTGATATCATGCTAGGAGTCTACTACAGGCCACCTAGCCAGGTGGAAGAGGTTGATGAGGCCTTTTTTAAACAATTAACAAAACTATCCAAAACCCAAGATTTGGTGGTGATGGGGGACTTCAACTATCCAGACATATGTTGGGAAACTAACACAGCGGGGCACAGGCTATCCAATAAGTTTCTGGACTGCATTGGAGACAACTTTCTGTTTCAGAAGGTTGAAAAAGCTACCAGAGGAGAAGCTGTTCTGGATTTGGTTTTAACAAATAGGGTGGAACTAGTTGAGAACTTGAAAGTGGAAGACAGTATAGGGGACAGTGATCATGAAATAATAGAGTTCATGATCTTAAGGAAAGGTAGAAGGGAGACCAGCACAATTGAGGTAATGGATTTCAGGAAGGCAGATTTTGATAAGCTCAGAGAACTTGTAGGTAAGGTCCCATGGGAAGCAAGACTGAAGGGAAAAACAACTGAGGAGAGTTGGAAGTATTTCAAAGGGACGTTGTTAAGGGCCCAAAAGCAAACAATTCCGCTGTGTAGGAAAGATAGAAAATATGGCAAAAGACCAGCTTGGCTTAACAAGGAGATCTTGCATGATCTCAAAATAAAAAAGGAGTCATATAAAAAATGGAAACTAGGACAAATAACAAATGATGAATATAGGCAAGCAACACGGGAATGCAGGGGAAAGATGAGAAAGGCAAAGGCACAAAATGAGATCAAACTAGCTACCGGCATAAAGGGAAACAAGAAGACCTTTTATAAATACATTAAAAGCAAGAGGAAGACCAAGGACAGGGTAGGCCCACTGCTTAGTGAGGGAGAAGCAGTAAGAGGAAACTTGGAAATGGTAGAGATGCTCAATGACTTCTTTGTTTCGGTCTTCACCGAGAAGTCTGGAGGTGTGCCTAACATAGTGAATAGAAGCAGAGAGAGGGTAAGTTTAGAAGATAGGATACACAAAGAACAAGTTAAAAATCACTTAGGAAAGTTAGATGTCAGCAAGTCACCAGGTCCTGATGAAATGCATCCCAGGATACTCAAGGAGCTGATAGAGGAGGTATCTGAGCCTTTAGCTATGATCTTAGAAAAATCATGGCAGACAGGGGAGATTCCAGAAGACTGGAAAAGGGCAAATATTGTGCCCATCTATAAAAAGGGGAATAAGAACAACCAAGGAAACTACAGACTGGTCAGTTTAACGTCTGTCCCAGGGAAGATAATGGAGCAGGTAATTAAGGAAATCATATGCAAACACTTGGAAGGTAATAAAGTGATAGGGAATAGCCAGCATAGGTTTGTGAAGAACAAGTCATGCCAAACTAATCTGATAGCTTTCTTTGATAGGATAACGAGCCTTGTGGATAAGGGAGAAGCGGTGGATGTCATATACCTAGACTTTAGTAAGGCATTTGATACGGTCTCGCATGATGTTCTTATTGATAAACTAGGCAAATATAACTTAGATAGGGCCACGGTAAGGTGGGTGCATAATTGGCTGGATAACCGTAGTCAGAGAGTTGTTGTTAACGGTTCTAAATCCTGCTGGAAAGGGATAACAAGTGGAGTTCCTCAAGGGTCTGTTTTGGGACCCGTACTGTTCAATATCTTCATCAATGATGTAGATATTGGGATAGAGAGTACGCTTATTAAGTTTGCAGATGATACCAAACTGGGTGGTGTTGCAACTTCTTTGGAGGATAGGGACATAATTCAAAATGACCTTAGCAAGTTAGAGAAATGGTCAGAGGTAAACAGGATGAGGTTTAATAAAGAGAAATGCAAAGTGCTCTACTTAGGAAGGAACAATCAGTTCCATACATACAAGATGGGAAGCGACTGTCTAGGAAGGAGCATGGCGGAAAGGGATCTAGGGGTCATAGTGGACCACAAGTTGAATATGAGTCAACAGTGTGATGCTGTTGCAAAAAAAGCAAATATGATTCTAGGTTGTATCAACAGGTGTGTTGTAAGCAAAACTCGTGAAGTCATTCTGCCGCTCTACTCTGCACTAGTTAGGCCTCAGCTGGAGTACTGTGTCCAGTTCTCGGCGCCACATTTCAAGAAAGATGTGGAGAAATTGGAAAGGGTACAGAGAAGAGCGACAAGAATGATTAAAGGTTTAGATAACATGACCTATGAAGCCAGGCTTCATGAACTGGGCTTGTTTAGTTTGGAAAAAAGAAGATTAAGGGGGGACATGATAGCGGTTTTCAAATATCTAAAAGGGTGTCACAAGAAGGAAGGAGAAAATTTGTTCTCTTGGTTTCTGAGGACAGGACAAGGAGTAATGGGCTTAAAGTGCAGCAGGGGAGGTTTAGATTGGACATTAGGAAAAAATTCCTAACTGTCAGGGTGGTCAAATATTGGAATAAATTGCCAAGGGAGGTGGTGGAATCTCCCTCTCTGGAGATATTTAAGAACAGGTTAGATAGACATCTGTCAGGGATGGTGTAGACAGAGCTTGGTCCTGCTTTGAGGGCGGGGGGCTGGACTCGATGACCTCTTGAGGTCCCTTCCAGTCCTATTATTCTATTATTCTATGATTCTATGAACTCCATACCCTGGGCCGGGACAAAGTACTTCTTGTCTGCCCTTTTGCTGGTGGGTGGCGCAGAGGCTGGGGTTTGCCAAATGTCGTTGGCGATCTCCAATATTGCCTCGTCCAGTGGAAGGGCAACCTTGGATGAGTGGGATGGATGCAGGTTTCTCAGCAGGTGATATTGTTTCTGCTGGACCTCTCTCAGTTGGACCTTCTGGCTTTCAGCGACCCTTTTGAATAGCTCTTGGAAGTCCTTTAGGTCATCAGTTGGTGAGGTGTTTCCCTGAAATACAGTATCATCGGGGGAAGAGGAGGCCACATCTGGGGATTGTTGGTGAGAATCCTCCAATCAGGGGATTGTTGGTGAGAATCCTCCGTATCTGAAAGATAGGCACTCTCCTCCGTGATGTGCTGGGCCACTGCTGGTTGGTTGCCAGTAGGCGTAGGTGGTCTGTCTGAAGGTGGGGAGACAGACTTGCTCTTGTCTGGTGTGGTGTCCGAAGGAGCAGTGAAAGTGATATGGCTCTTGAATGGGCAGGTGAGCAGAGTGCTCCTTTCACGTGTGTTGCCAAAAATAAACTCTGTTTATTGAACATAACTGGAGTGGGGGAGGAATGAGGGCAGGAGAGGGGAGGCGAGAGGGTGGAAGAGGGGAAGGGTAAACCTGGAAGGATGGAGCTGGAAAGGGGAGGCAACAGGAGGAAGGGGGAGGAGAAGTTCAGGTTTGGGGGTCTTGCTGGTCCACCTGTCTCCCAGCACTGTGGGTGTGGGGACCTCGGCGTCCCCAGGGGGGAAGTGGGTATGGAGGGTGGGGCGTATAGGGAGGAGGGCAGGAAGAGGCGGGAGGGGGAGCAGCTGCAGGTCTTCATGGAGCACCCAGTGCCTTCGCAGGATCCCCAGGTGCTGCCACTGGTACTCCTCCTGGTTCCGGGTCAGCCTGCTGACCCGGGGATCGGAAGGATGTCCTGGGTGGGGTGCTGCGCCCTGCACTCGCAGCTGCTGCGGCTGTGGTGAAACAAGAAAAGTGGTCAGTTCTCCCTGGGGACACAGTGGGTGAAGCCCAGCCACCCTCTGCAAGGCAAGGACGGCAGGTCTCCGCACCATCAGAGCCAATGTGCTTGCACACAGGACATGTTCGGAATGTCCTGCTATCCCCGGCAGTGTGAGCTTGCCTGGGACTGCACCCATGCCCCTGTGCTGTATATAGTGTGGGGGTGGAGGGAGGAGGGGAGATGTGCCCTGCCTCTGTGTAGAGGGGGCTTGTGGAGGAAGGGCATCGTGCAGTGTCCCTCCCCAGGGTCAGGAGCATGTCATGTGCCTTCATACATACACACGTGTGGTTAACAGGTCAGGGCCCCTGTGTGGCAGCCAGGGTGGCACAGCACATGCACAGGTTGCTGCATGCTCCGTGGTCAGCAAGGTCCACATGCACGGTCCCTGGTCTCCCTCTCCCCCCTTCTCCTGCCCCACATAAGGGGACAGTGATGGCACTCACATGTCGAGGCCTCCCCAGCCTCGGATGACACCTGTGACATGGCTGCTGTGACGCCTCGGGGGTCCTGAGTGAGTGCCATGCTCCCTCCAGCCTCCTGCGACTCCTGGCCATTGTCCTCCTCCTCCTCCTCCTCCTCCTCTTCCTCCTCCTCCTCCTCGTCTTCCTCCTCCTCCTCTGTGCCCTGCTCTGGGCTCTCTGCCCCAGGGTCGATGACCACCTGGGGGGCATGGACCATCTGACCCCCCAGGATGAGGTCTAGGGCATCATAATAGGGGCAGAGGTCTGGGTCAGCCCCTGATTGGGAACTGCCCCCTGTGGCCCTGCCACAGCTTTTTGATTTTCATGTGCACCTGTTCCTGGGTGCGCATGTGGCCTTTGGTGGCCAAGCTGTCAGCCATCCACCTGTAGACAGCCACGTTCCTGCAGCTAGAGCAGAGATCTTGGACATTGGATGCCTCCCCCCAAATCTCAATCAGGTCTTCACACTGGACCCTGAAGTTTTGGGTCCACTGTTGGTTTCCCTAGCATTCCAGGACGATGTGGTTCCACCAGTCGCTGCTGATGTCCAGACGCCAGATGTGGCGGGGCACGGTGGTATCCAGGCGCTGCTGCTGCTCCTCCTCATTCCCCAGGAGGGTCTGGAAGAGGGCCTGGGGGTCGGGTTGCAGCAGATGCTGCGAGGCAGACTCCAGCAATCGCTGCTAGGCTTACAGCAAGACATCCAAAATGAGCACCAGAGTGCCCAGGGGCAGCTCTGGCTCCGTGGTGCCGAGTGCTGTGGTGTCCCGAGTCAGGGCAACCAAAGCAGACAGAGACACAAATGCTTTGCTGTCCCTCAGGGTATGTCTACACTACCCCGCTAGTTCGAACTAGCGGGGTAATGTATGCATACCGAACTTGCTAATGAAGCCTGGGATTTGAATTTCCCGGGCTTCATTAGCATAAAGCCGACGCCGCCATTTTTAAAAGCCGGCTAGTGCGAACCCCGTGCCGCGCGGCTACACGCGGCACGGGCTAGATAGTTCGAACTACGTAGCCATTCCGAACTATCTGTACTCCTCGTGGATAGTTCGGAATGGCTACGTAGTTCGAACTATCTAGCCCGTGCCGCGTGTAGCCGCGCGGCACGGGGTTCGCACTAGCCGGCTTTTAAAAATGGCGGCGCCGGCTTTATGCTAATGAAGCCCGGGAAATTCAAATCCCGGGCTTCATTAGCAAGTTCGGTATGCATACATTACCCCGCTAGTTCGAACTAGCGGGGTAGTGTAGACATACCCTCCGCGAGGTAGGCAAGCAAGCAGGGAAAGCTGAGAATCGGCTGTCCAGGGGTGTCCCTTTAAGCACAAGCCTCAGATAGCCTCAGGCAGCAGCCACACAAAGCAACTACTGACCTGATGCCCTGCTGGAACCAGTTTCAGCTGGCCTTAAATGCGATTCAGCATCTAATCAGTGTGGACGCTTTATTTTGAAATAGCAAAACGCTATTTCAAAATGCATTTTGTGTGTAGATGCGTTATTTCGAAATATCTTATTTTGAATTAACTATTTCGAAATAAGATATTTTGAAATAATGCTATAGTGTAGACATACCTTCAGAGAATAAGACAGCGTCCTCACAGGCACCGTCTTCAGGTGCCTAGACCAGCCCATCAACAGTCAAACAAGCAGCAGGTTTGACGGGAACATTGAGAGACTGCAAGCCATCCAGTTGTTGCCCAGCTGCAATGTCACCAAAACACTCTTTCACCATCGTTTGAGGCCCTTTCAACATCGTTGGGCTGCAAAAACATCAGACCAATAGGTCATGCAGCTCATAACATCAGGCTACGTGATCCCATTCGCATCCCTACCCCCTTCTACTCTTCCCCCTCTCACTCTCTTTAGGGACCCATCTCACAAATCTCTTCTCAAACAAGAGGTGGCCCACTTACTCGACATAGGAGCAATAGAGAGGGTTCCGGAGGCATTAGAAGGCAGGGGTTTTTATTCCCACTCTTTTCTAACACAGAAAAAATCAGAGGGTTAGAGACCCATTCTTGACCTTCGGCAGTTGAATCAATATCTCCGCAAGCAGTTATGGTGAAACTAGCAACAATCATACCAGCACTGGAGCAACACGACTTTTTTTGCATCCCTCAATTTACAGGATGCTTACTTCCATATTACGATTCACCCGGCTCACAGACAATTCCTCCATTTCCTAGTAGGCAACAACCATTACCAATACAAGTTCCTTCCATTCAGACTATCGTCAGTCCTGAGGGTTTTCTCCAAAACACTAGCTGTAGTGGCAGCATTTCTTCGTTGACTAGGGATCATTATTTTCCCATATCTAGACAACTGCTTCCTCAGAGCCCCTTCCTTCGAGGAAGCCTCACAAGCTGTCAATATCACGAGGTCTCTCTTCGATGCCTTGGGCCTCATAGTCAACATTCAAAAGTCTTCCCTTATGCCACAATGGTCTATTACAGCCTTTAACCAGCCTATAGAGGGGTATATCCCCTTCTCCCAATTATGAAAAAGTTTATTAAAGGCCTCACCAACCTTTTCCCGAACAGACAACCTCCAGATGTGTGGAATTTAGAAATGGTCTTAGATACCCTAATGCGTCCACCATTTGAGCCCTTGGCCGCATGTGACTTTAATACCTTAATGATGAAAGTTGTATTCCTCCTAGCTATCACATCTGATCGTAGAGTGGGGAAATTAGTGGCTAACTCAGCTAATCCCCCCTACACCATCTTTACACCACAAGCGGTCATCCTGAGACCACAACCATTCTTCTTACCTAAGGTTAATTCTTCCTTCCACATAAATGAACTGATTATTCTACCCGTATTCTATCTGAAACCGCATACTTTGGAATGTCAGTCAACACTACACTCCCTTGACATCTGCAGGGCCTTGGCTTTTTACATCAAAAGGACTCGTGAATTGCAGAAATCACAGCATTTGCTGATTTTGATGGACTATTGCTCCAGGGGTGGCCCATATTTGTAAAACAGGCCTTAGTAGAAGGGTCCTTTGATTTCCATGGAGCGAATTGGTTGAATATTAAAGTTTTGATGCATAGTCTCTTGATAAAAGACCTTGAGAACTTACTCCCCATTGCAAGTTTTGGTTGTTGAACTGCCTGTGAAGACCCACTAGCTTTCAAACACATTTTTTGGGTAAATATTGTGTGCAGTTATAAGGTAAGTCCATTATGGCTGCATGTAGCTTTTATAAAAACATTTCAGAGGGCTCTTCGTCTCTTGTTTTTTTTTAAAGCTAGAGAGTTAAAAACAGCCCAAGAACATTGAGCCATAGACTATTGTGGCATTTTTGTATCAGCCATCAAATGCAAGAATATTCCAATTTAGCACCAGAACATTCAACATCCCTTATTGTGTCACAACAACCATTTACATTTTATATGTGTCTAAAATAAAGACTGTATGTCCTTTACGAAAGGGCATTCAGGGAACAATCTGACTTCTTAAATGAAAAAGCATGTAGCTCCAGTCACATTGAGACACGCAAGCCATTTTGAGTGAACTGGCCTCTCTATGACATAAATCTTGTTCCATAATTTGTTAAGCTACTGTCATTTTTGAGAGAAATCCTTGATGTTCATTCATGGCTTGTGCCAGATAATAATGGAAATGATACTTCAGGACAATTTACAAGACTACATATAGTTTGAATTTTTTTGAACTTTTTTTTTTTTGCTGGTTACATCCAGCGATGAAAATGGCACCATGTACCATTATAAAGGGATTTATTTAGAACCCAGAAAATGTATAATAAAGTTCCATATGACGTATCAGGTAGACTTGCAAAGATTCAGGAAGCAAGGAATGCATACAGCTAGATATTGATACAGATACAAATGCATAAATGTTAACGACAAGAAGAAAGGCTTTACTTAGAATGGTTCAGGCAACATGGAAACCCAGAGGTCCTTCCAAATATTGGGGAGTTGATTTTACATGTGTAAAAATGTGAAATATAAATTTGTTTGATTTTCATTAAACAACTAGCAGATTTACCTGGCATTGCTTGGATGTGTAACTCAAGAGATGGTTGGTTGCGTTTTGTTGGGAAATAAAAGGAAAATGTAGATGTGTTATGTAAATGACTGTAATTTTCAAAAAGGTGGGCATGGCCTAGCCCTGTGAGGCGACATGCATGGAGTGGAGGAGGGAAGGAGGACACCCTAGGCCTAGTGAGGAGCAGTGCAGGGTTGAGGAGGAAGGAAAAGGGAAGAGGGAATCTCCAGATTCCGTGAGAAGGCGTGAGAAAGGGGAGGAAGGGGAAGGGAATCCCCATACTCTGGGGCTACATCTACATTGGCCCCTATTCCGTAATAGGGATGCTAATGTAGCACTTTGGAATAGGCAAATCCGCGGGGGATTTAAATATCCCCCGCGGGATTTGCATTTTCATGGCTGCCGCTTTTTTCCAGCTTGTAGATAAGCTGGAGAAAAGCGCCAGTCTGGACGCGATCCTCCGGAAAATAAGCTCTTTTCCGGAGGATCTCTTATTCGTATCAAATTTGATGGCCTTAGCTGTTACCATATAGGAGGAGTTCTTGCACAAATAGACAGAGACACAGGCATTTCATTTCTAATATATATATATAGATTATCTGATTAAGATAATCTATATATATTTGTCTTTTTGAAATACAAATTACAAATCTGGTTGTAATATTTACATTATTTGGCGGAAGATAAAGAAGTTAACTCTAGTCCTAGGTGAATAATTGTGATGAAAAACACTTGAATTTACACGGCAGAGGGGAAAAGTCATCTAAGGGAGATTTATTGAACTATATGAAATCTTATATAGAGTGAGTAATGTCAAGTTGAGTTATTATTATCAAAGTAGCACAGATGGTTAGACAAAGGAGCATAAAAAGAAAGAAAGAAATCCAGCAATTTGTTGGGTAGGAACAAATTGTTTCTCTCTGACAACAGGAAGTACTATTTTTATTTCTAAAATAATAAATCCATGCAATGGTCTATCATAAAGAGACAACATCACAGAAGCCCAAACATCTGTGTCATTTGGATTTAGAGGCAGGTGAGAAATGATAATTTTCTGGTTTGAAATAGCTACTGCCAAAAGGGATGCATTCTGAATGTTTTATTTGTCTGTCCAACATCTGAATTGGTGCTATCTTCTTCTTTTTTCATTTGGTGCCCTCTCCCACATTTTACTTCATATAGAATCACAGGGTTGGAAGAGACCTCAGGAGGTCATCTAGTCCAAACTCCTGCTAACAGCAGGATCAATCCCAACTAAATCAACCCAGCCAGGGCTTTGTCAAGCCGAGACTTAAAAACCTCTAGGGATGGAGATTCCACCACCTCCCTATGTAACCCATGCCAGTGCTTCACCACCCTCCTATTGAAACAGTTTTTCCTAATATCCAACCTAGACCTCCCCCTCTGTGGCCGTGTCCAGACTCAGGGGTTTTTTCGGGAAAAGTAGCCTTTTCCCGAAAAAACTTCCCCTGCGTCCAGACTCAAGCCGCGTTCTTTCTAAATTATTTCGAAAGAACGCGGCTTTTCTTTCGATGGCGGTAAACCTCATTTCACGAGGAAGAACACCTTCTTTCGAAAGTTCCTCTTTTGAAAGAAGGCGTTCTTCAATGTAAAGAGGCCGTCTTCGAAAGAGAACATCCAGACTCGCTGGGTGCTCTCTTTCGAAAAAGCGGATTTCTCTTTCGAAAGAAGCCTGCAGTCTAGACATAGCCTGTAACTTGATACCTCATTCTGTCATCTGTCACTACTGTGAACAGCCTCTCTCCATCCTCTTTGGAACCCCCCTTCAGGAAGTTAAAGGCTGCTACCAAATCCCCCCTCACTCTTCTCTTCTGTAGACTAAATAGACCCAATTCCCTCAGCCTCTCTTCATAAATCACATGCCACATCCCTCTAATCATTTTGTTGCCTTCCTTTGGATTCTCTCCAATGCATTCACATCCTTTCTATAATGGGGGGCCCAGAACTGGATGCAATATTCCAGATGTGGCTTCACCCGTGCTGAATAAAGGAGAATAAGCAATTCCCTAGATGTGCTGGCAATGCTCCTATTAATGCAGCTCAATATGCCGCAAGCCTTCTTAGCTACAAGAGCACACTGTTGACTCATATCCAGCTTCTCATCCACTGTAATCCCCAGATCTTTTTTCTGCAGAACTGTTGCTTAGCCAGTTGGTCCCCAGCCTGTAACAGTGCTTGGGATTCTTCTGTCCCCAGTGCAGGGCTATGCACTTGTCTTTTTTGAAGCTCATCAGATTTCTTTGGGTCAAATCCTCCAATTGGTCACTCTGGACCCTATCGCTACCTTCCAACGTATCTTCCTCTCCCCCTAGCTTAGTGTCGCCCCAGAACCGACCCTTGGGATGCTCTGCTTGCTACTGACCGCCAACCAGACATCACTATCCGTTGAGCCCAACAATCTGGCCAGCTTGCGATCCACCTTACAGTCTATTTAATACTTCTTTAACGTATCTTTGTCTATGTGAGAATATAACTAGGGTTTCTCAGTGAATGGTCTGTGTAGTAACTAAAGAAGAAATTTAGAGAGCTTAAAGCAGGCTCTCTCTGACTATGTTTCATGATGTACCTGTTGAAGACAGAAGTGATATGATGCAAAGGTCATCCATTCTCACTCCAGATAAATGCAGTAAAGGGGATCTTCCATAGAAGATGGGGTGTGAGTGCTTGGCTTCCCTGAAAATGCTCACTGAGGGTACGTCTACACTACAGCGCTAGTTCGAACTAACTTAGTTCGAATTAGTTAATTCGAACTAAGCTAGTTCGAACTAGCGCATCTAGAACTAAAAACTAGTTCGAACTAGCGTTTTGCTAGTTCGAACTAGCGCGTCCACACTGATTGGACGCAGGGGGGCATTTAAGGGCAGCTGAAACCGGTTCTGGCAGGGCATCAGGTCAGCAGTTGCTTTGTGTAGCTGCTGTCTGAGGCTATCTGAGGCTCGTGCTTAAAGGGACCCCCCCTGGACAGCCGGTTCTCAGCTTTTCCTGCTTGCTTGCCAACCTCGCCGAGGGACAGCAAAGCGTCGGTCTCTGTGCCCGTCTGTGTCGGTGCTTCCCTTCGGGGGGGCCGCCGCAGGTGGCAACATGGAGCCACGGCTCGCCCTGCACCTTCTGGTGCACGTTCTGGACTTGCTGCTGCAAGCCTGCCAGCAATGGCTCGAGGCTGCCTGGCACCACCTGGGGAACGTCAGCCCCCTGCCTCTCCGCCTGGCCGCCCTGGGGGCCGTGGAGGAGCCGCGGCGGCGCCCCGGCACCGGCGTGCCCCGCCGCATCTGGCGTCTGGACACCAGCAGCGACTGGTGGGACCGCATCGTCCTGGAGCACTGGGACGACCGACAGTGGACCCAGAACTTTAGGATGAGGAGGGACACCTTCCTGGAGCTCTGCGAGTGGCTCGCCCCTGCCCTGCAAAGAAGGGACACTCGCATGAGGCCCGCCATCCCCCTCCAGAAGCGGGTGGCCATCGCCCTCTGGAAGCTCTCCACGCCGGACAGCTACCGATCCGTCGGGAACCAGTTCGGCGTGGGGAGATCCACTGTCGGAGCAGTGCTCATGCAGGTACGGCGCTCGTCGGCCACCGAGCCGGGGGGGAGGGGGGCTGCGAGGAGGGGATGGGCCGCCCCAGGGACAAAGGGGGGGGGCGGGAGGAGGCGAAAGCGCCCCGCACCGGAGGGGTCGGGCTGTCCCGGCCGTACTACACGCCGCCAGGGGGGTTGCTTCCGGGAGTGGGGCGCGGGGCACTGCCAGGGCACGCACGCTCCCAGCCACCCGGGCGCCCCACTGATTGACGCTTTGCTGTGTCTCTCTCCGCAGGCGGTCAAGGCCATCAACCGGGTGCTGCTCCGCAGGGTGGTCCGCCTCGCCAACCCGGATGCCGTCATCCGGGGATTCGGCGCCCTCGGCTTCCCCAACTGCGGGGGGGGCCATCGACGGGACGCACATCCCCATCCGTGCCCCGGAACACCAGGCGTCCCGGTACGTGAACCGCAAGGGGTACTTCTCCGTCATCCTGCAGGCCGTATGTGACCACCGGGGACAGTTGACGGACATAAATGTGGGCTGGTCCGGCAAAGCACACGACGCCCGGGTGTACCGGAACTCCTCCGTGTGCCAGAGGCTGCACGCCGGGACCTTCTTCCCCGACCGCCACATCAGGGTCGGGGACGTGGACATGCCCGTCTGCCTGGTGGGGGATGCGGCCTACCCCCTACAGCCATGGCTCATGAAGCCCTACACGGGGCACCTCAACCCCTCCCGCCAGGCCTTCAATGCGAGGCTGACCAGGGCCCGCATCATCATTGAGGGAGCCTTCGGGCGACTGAAAGCCCGATTTAGGTGCCTCCTCACCCGCCTCGACCTCGCCGAGCACAACATCCCTTCCGTGGTGGCAGCATGTTGTGTGCTGCACAATTTGTGCAAGAGGAAGGGGGAGGCTTTCCTGCCAGCCTGGATGGCTGAGGCTGACCGCATGGCTGGCCACTATGCTCAGCCCTGCACCGCTGCCGTCCGGGAAGCCCAGCGGGGAGCCGTCCGGATCTGGGAAGCCCTGCGGGAGAGCTTCCAGGTGGAGGAGGAGGACTGACCTCTCCCTGCATGCCCCACTGGGGCCTTCTTCCACCCTCCCCCACTTCCCCTTTCCCCTCCCTAACTTCCCTTCCTAATGTCAAATAAAGACACCTGTTTTGGAAAAAAAACCCTCTCTTTATTTTACATAACTGGGGTGGGGGGAGGGAGGAATGAGGGTGGAAGAGGGGAAGGGGAAACCTGGGAGGAGGGAGCTGGAAGGGGGTGGAAGGGGAGGAAGGGAAGGGAAAGCTCAGGCTTGGGGGTTGGGCTGGCTCTCCCGTCTCGCAACACTGTGGGTGCGGGGACCTCGGGGGGGAGCGGGTGTGGAGGGTGGGGCAGGGGGGACGGGGGATGCGGAGGAAGCGGGAGAGGGAGCAGGGGCAGCAGAGGGAGCAGGGGCAGCAGGGGTGGGAGGAGGAGCGAGAGCTGCGGCATCCGCAGGAGCCGGAGCAGGAGGAGGCAGGAACCGGTCCACCAGGGTCTGGAGGTGGCCTCTGAGGCCATGGCCCTGCTCCTCCAGCGCATCCACACTCCGCTGGCGCAGCCGAAGGTCCTCCCGGACCCAGTGCTCCTGGTTGCGAAGCAGCTGCTCCATGAACCGGAGGTGCCGCCGCTGGTAGTCCTCCTGGTTTCTGGCACGCTGGCTGGCCCGGGCGCAGGTGGCTGTTGCAGGCGGGGTGGTGCGCACTGCACTCCCAGGTGCTGCGGCTGTGGTGAAACAAGAGCAGCGGCCAGTTCTCCCTGGGGACAAGGTTGTTGAAACCCAGCCCCCCTCTGCAAGGCCAAGGCCCCTGCATGACACCCAGCTGCTGCTCCATGGTGGGCAATGCCCAGGCGCACGGTCCCTGGGCTCCCTCTCCCCCCCTCCTCCCCCGTACACATAAGGGGAGCATGATGGTACTCACAGGTGGAGGCCTCCCCGGCCTCGGACGACACAGGAGATGTTGTCTGTGGGGTTCCTTGGGGGTCCTGGGTCCTGGGCAGGCTCCTGGCTCGCGGCGTCCTCCGGCTCCTCATCCTCGGTGTCCAGGACCGGTCCCTCTGCCCCGGGGTCGATGACCACCCAGGGGGAATGGACGGTGTGAGCCCCCAGGATGCGGTCCAGGGCCTGAAAGTGGAGGCAGGCCTCTGGGTCAGCCCCTGGCAGGCAGGCCTGGAAGTAGGACTGCCGCAGATCCTTTATTTTGCAGCGGACCTGCTCCCGGGTCCGCTGGTGGCCTCTGGCGGCCAGGCTGTCAGCCATGCGGCCGTAGACAGCTGTGTTCCTGTGGCTAGTGCAGAGATCGTGGACATTGGAGGCTTCCCCCCAAACCTCGATGAGGTCCACGATCTCCGCACTAGACCAAGCGGGCGCCCGCCTCTTGCGGCCCCGGGCAGGGTCCTGGGAGCTGCCAGGCTGGTCCCGGGAAGAGGGGGAGGGCTGGGTGGCATCGGGTGGCTGGCTCATCTTGTGCCAGGTGCAGGGTCTGCTGGCTGGGTGCTGGCAGCCTTGCAACTGGCACAAACTGTGTAGCCAGCCCGTGGGCCTTTAAGGGCTCCGGGGCCAGGAGGGGGGCAGACAAGTTTCCCTGGTGTTGGCCAGAGTGGCCACCAGGGCAAGCTGGGAAGGGTTAGCCTCCCACTCGTTCGAATTAAGTGGCTACACAGCCCTTAATTCGAACTAGCTAATTCGAACTAGGCGTTAGTCCTCGTACAATGAGGTTTACCTAGTTCGAACTAAGCGCTCCGCTAGTTCGAATTAAGTTCGAACTAACAGAGCGCTAGTGTAGTGCCTATCAAAGTTAATTCGAACTAACGTCTGTTAGTTTGAATTAACTTTATAGTGTAGACATACCCTGTCTCAGTAACTCATAAAGCCAGAAAAAACTTTTAGAAATGCAGTCAGGGATGTTGAACATTGTAACAGCTAACTTGGAATGTTCTTGTCTATGCAAATTACACTGTGTTTCAAGGCTTAATGCTCTTAGTGGTTTTTTAAAGTGTATCTTTTTTTAAATATAAAAACAATCATCATAAACGTTTTTAAAAGGCCACATGCAGCTATAATGTAAATGCATGCAATATTTACCCAAAATGTGTTTGAAAGATGGTAGAGCCAACAACCAAAACTTAACAATTGGCGTAAGTTCTCAGGGGCTCTTCTCAGCAGAAAACTTTAATATTCAAACAATTTGCTTCACAGAAATCAAAGAAAGAACCCATCAGGCTAAACAAAGTTCTTACAAAGCCCTTTTTCAAAAAAGTATTGTAGAAATCAAAGGTTTGAAACAAGAACAGTCTTTCCACTTTTACAAAACTCACTTGGAAAATGACTTTTTTTTAGGCCATGTTTACACACAAATTTGCCCCAGTTTAAATAACAATGTGTTTTTAAACCACCATGGTGCTTTAGTGAAGATGTTACTGTGGCATGTTACTATGCCGATCTCCCATCAGCATAGTTAATCTACCTCCCCAAGAGAGGGTATCTTATTTGACAAAAGAATCTCTTCCATCAATACAGTGCTACACAGTCCCTCAATATGGGAGGGGTGGAAAGTTTGTGTGGGGGTTAATGTTGGTATAACATCACCCAGAGGTGTGGATTTTTCACACCTCTGAGGGATGTAGTTAAATTGCTATAACATAGTAGTATAGACCTGTCCTACACTATAGCCCTGTGTTTTTAAACTGACTTAATAAAATCACTTTAGAACTCTGTAGACACTCTTAGGGTATGTCTACACTACAAAGTTAGTTCGAACTAACGGACGTTAGTTCGAACTAACTTTAATAGGTGCTACACTAGCGCTCCGCTAGTTCGAATTTGAATCGAACTAGGGGAGCGCTTAGTTCGAACTAGGTAAACCTCATTTTACGAGGACTAACGCCTAGTTCGAACTAGCTAGTTCGAACTAAGGGCTGTGTAGCCCTTTAGTTCGAACTAGTGGGAGGCTAGCCCTTCCCAGGTTCCCCCTGGTGGCCTCTCTGGGCACAACCAGGAAAACTCTTCTCCTCTCCCCCAGCCCCGGGCCCTTAAAGGGGTAGACTCTGGCCAGACGGCACTTGAGACAGCCAGCCCTGCCAGGAGTCTCTGCCCCGAAGCAGTGGCCCCACCATGAGCCAGGCAGCCAGTGGGAGTGACATGTCCCCTGCCCAGTCCCCCAGCACCCAGGGGCCAGCCAGGGGCCGTAGACGGCGCGCGGCCTCCTGGACTAGTGCGGAGGTCATGGACCTCATTGAGGTTTGGGGGCAGGCCCCCAACGTCCATGATCTCCGCACTAGGAGGAGGAATGCGGCCGTCTATGGCCGCATAGCAGCCGCCATGGCCACCAGGGGACACAGGCGCACCCAGGAGCAGGTGCGCATTAAAATAAAAAAGCTGCGCCAGGCGTACGCCAGGGCCACCAGGGGTGGCGCCACAGCAGGGGCTGCCACCTGCCCCTACTTCTCTGCCCTCAACCGACTCTTGGGGGGCAGGGCGGTCCGTGCCAGCCTGGGGGACAGCGAGCCGGGACTGGAGGGCCCTGACCCGGGCACACCGGAGGGGCCACCGCAGGATGTCCCAGCACCGGAGTCGGCAGGGTCGTCCAGGGAGACCGTACCGGGTAAGTAGTTTGAATTAAGTAGTTCGGGGGGGGAGGTGGCAGGGAGACCAGGGACCGCGCGCGTGGGCCATGCCTTCCACGGATCACGCAGACACCTGTACACGTGCGAGCACGTGCCATGCCACCCTTGGGCAGGTGGCTCCAGCTGCGTGACACCCAGGGGCCATTGCCCAATAGGCACATGCTTGTGCAAAGAGACGTGACATGCTCCCGACCCCGGGGCAGGACCCAGCAGGATGATTTCCCTTCACATGTCCCCTCTACACGGAGGCAGGGGACATCTCCCCTTTCCCCCCACCGCCCCGGCCACACTATACATGGCACAGGGACATGGGTGCGGTCTTGGGGCAGCTTCCAGTCCCGGGGAGAGCCAGACATCCTGACCATGGCCTCTGTACAAGCACAGCGGCTGTGACGGTGCAGGACATGGTCACCCTCACGTTGCGGAGTTGGGGAGGGGGCTGGGCATCATCCTCTGCGTCCCCAGGGAGAACTGACCCCTTCTCTTCTTTCTCTACAGCTGCACCAGCTGCTCGTGCAGGGCGCACCACCCCGCCTGGGACATGCTCCCGCACCCGCGGCCTGCTCCGGACTGCCAGCACGGAGCAGGAGTACCGGGACCAGCACCTTGGGGCCCTGCGAGCGGTGCACCGCACACTGCAGGCCTGGATGCGGGAAGACCTGCAGGTCCGCCACGAGCTGCTGTCTGAGGTCCGAGGGCTGAGCACCAACCTGCAGCTCCTGCTGCAGAGCATGGTGCCCCGTGCTGATCCTGCACCAGCTGTCCCCCCAACTGCTGTCCCTCCTCCCACTCCTGCTCCCCCTCCCACCTCTCCCTCCTCAACCCCCACAACCTCTTCCTCAATGTCCACACCCCCCACCTCAACCTCCGCACCCTCCACCCCATCGCCCCGGGGACGCCGAGGCCCCCTCCCTCGCTGTACTGGGAGGCGGTCGGCCCGGCGAGACCCCCACCCCTGATCCTTCAGTTTCCCCACCCCCTCCTTTCCCTTGCTTCCCCCTTTCAGCTCCCTCCTCCCAGTTTTCCCCCTCCCCTCTCCCAGCCTCTCTCTTCCCCTCTCCCACCTCCTTTTCCCAGTTTCCCCGAGTTTTGTTAAATAAACAGAGTTTCTATTTTTGAACACATGTGTCCTTTATTTTGTACATCAATAAGAAGGGGGGCTAGGGAAGGGTAAGTGGAAGGAGGTGAGGGAGGAATGGGGCACGAGCCCCCGATGGGGAGGACTGGGCTGGCTCTGCGGGTTCTGGGGGTGGAAGCTCTCCTGCAGCCCCCCGATTGTCCCCTCTCCCCAGATGGCAGCATGCGGCAAGTGCAGCCGGGCTGATGGCCGAGTGGTGTGATGTGCCCAGTGTGGGTACTTCGGGCACTCCAAGCCAGGACTGGTTTGTAAGCGGGGCACCCCTGAGAACTGTCTGTCCGGGGTGGGGGTCGGGACCCTTTAAGCACAGCCCTCGGCTAGCCTGAGACAGCATCTCCACGCTCTAAGTCCTCCTCTGATGCCCTGCCAGCACTGCTTCCGGCCATCCTTAAGCCCTGTTCAGAGTCCACTCAATGTGGACTTGCTAGTTCGAATTAGCAAAACGCTAGTTCGAACTAGTTTTTAGTTCTAGATGCGTTAGTTCGAACTAGCTTAGTTCGAATTAACTAATTCGAACTAAGTTAGTTCGAACTAGCGCTGTAGTGTAGACGTACCCTTATTTCAGTTCAAGAGAGGCTCATATCAATGTAATGTAAGTTGATTATTATCAACTTAATCTAAACTGAAATGAGACACTCCTCAACTGAAATGGTAAAATTCAGAATTCAATTTTTCTTTTTTATAATTTTGGTGGATAATATTGATATTCATTTTCAAGCATTTGTTGAATATTTTATTTTAAATTTCAACAGTTGCACAAAATTATGGGAGAGGGTCAGGCAATGCAGTAGATGTTGAGTTTAAAAAAAGATACAGTTTTATAACCATTACACACACATTGTCAACATCACATGTCAAAATACAGGAAGTAAATATTTTGAAATGAAACTTGAAACAAATTCTCAAGCAGAATTTTTCTTACATTGCCTATTTGCAAATATCAACTATCAATTGAAATATTTTTTTCATTGATTGATGTGTGTATAGTGAAATGAATATTTATCAATATTTGCTGATAAAAATCTAATACTTCCAAGCCTTAAAAAGAACATCTGTCCAGGTTTTTGCACTAGATAACTAAATTGTTTTTATGCTGACTGAAGTTAAATCAGTACATCTTTCCTGTGTAGACAAGCCTTTAGATTTTGGGGTGTGATCCTGAAATGTGGTGACGTGTATTTCATGTGAGAGAGAGGACACCTCAACTTCCACTCTTGCTAGTGCACAATGCCCAGAGCAGATTCGGTATGATTTGATGTCATTAGGAGGGAATGGCACCCAGTAGTTTGCTGGATTGGACCTTTCCTTGTCTGTTGCTAATTTCTCTGGGTATGTCTACACTACAAAGTTAATTTGAACTAACAGACGTTAGTTCGAATTAACTTTGATAGGCGCTACACAGGCAAACCGCTAGTTCGAACTTAATTCGAAATAGCGGAGGGCTTAATTCGAACTAGGTAAACCTCATTCTACGAGGACTAATGCCTAGTTCGAATTAAGTAGTTCGAATTAAGGGCTGTGTAGCCACTTAATTTGAACTAGTGGGAGGCTAGCCCTCCCCAGCTTTCCCTGGTGGCCACTCTGGGCACCACCAGGGAAACTCGTCTGCCCCCCTCCCGGCCCCGGAGCCCTTAAAGGGGCCAGGTGCAAGCCCGCCAGCACCCAGCCAGCAGACCCTGCACCTGGCACGGCACGAGCCAGCCACCCACTGCCACCCAGCCCTCCACCTCTTCCTGGGACAAGGCTGGCGGCTAACGGGAGCCTGCCCGGGGCCGCAAGAGGCGGGCGCCCACCTGGTCTAGTGCGGAGATCGTGGACTTTGTCCACAACCTCCGCACTAGGCACAGGAAAGTGGCCATCTAGGGCAGGATAGCGGCCAGCCTGGCCACCCAGGAGCAGGTTTGCATGAATATCAGTGTGGTCCAGTGAAACCCCCAACCCTGAGCCCTGAGCTTACAATGGCCGTACAGGGTCAGACCAAAGGTCCATCTAGCCCAGTAGCCTGTCTTCCGACAGTGGCCAACACTAGGGACCCTGGAGGGGATGGACCAAAGACAATAACCAAGCTATTTGACTCGTGCCATCCCTCTCCAGCCTTCCACAAACAGAGGCCAGGGACACCATTTTTACCCCCTGGCTAATAGCACTCCATGGACCCAACCTCCATGAATTTATCTAACTTCTCTTTAAACTCTGTTCTAGTTCTAGCCTTCACAGCCTCCTGCAGCAAGGAGTTCCACAGGTTGACTATTTGCTTTGTGAAGAAGAACTTTCTGTTATTAGTTTGAAGCCTGCTATCCATTCATTTCATTTGGTGTCCTCTAGTCCTTCTATTATGGGAACTAATGAAGAACTTTTCTTTATGCACTCTCTCCACACCACTCGTGCTTTTATAGACCTCTATCATATAGAATCATAGAATCATAGAATCATAGAATAATAGGACTGGAAGGGACCTCGAGAGGTCATCGAGTCCAGCCCCCCGCCCTCAAGGCAGGACCAAGCTCCACCTACACCATCCCTGACAGATGTCTATCTAACCTGTTCTTAAATATCTCCAGAGAGGGAGATTCCACCACCTCCCTTGGCAATTTATTCCAATATTTGACCACCCTGACAGTTAGGAATTTTTTCCTAATGTCCAATCTAAACCTCCCCTGCTGCACTTTAAGCCCATTACTCCTTGTCCTGTCCTCAGAAACCAAGAGGAACAAATTTTCGCCTTCCTCCTTGTGACACCCTTTTAGATATTTGAAAACCGCTATCATGTCCCCCCTTAATCTTCTTTTTTCCAAACTAAACAAGCCCAGTTCATGAAGCCTGGCTTCATAGGTCATGTTCTCTAGACCTTTAATCATTCTTGTCGCTCTTCTCTGTACCCTTTCCAATTTCTTCACATCTTTCTTGAAATGTGGCGCCCAGAACTGGACACAGTACTCCAGCTGAGGCCTAACTAGTGCAGAGTAGAGCGGCAGAATGACTTCACGAGTCATATGCCTCCTCAGTCTCCTCTTTTCTAAGCTGAAAAGTCCCAGTCTCTTTAGCCTCTCTTCACATGGGACCTGTTCTAAACCCCTGATCATTTTAGTTGCCCTCCCCTCTCCCAGCCTCTCTCTTCCCCTCTCCCACCTCCTTTTCCCAGTCTCCCCCTGTTTTGTTCAATAAAGAGAGTTTCTATTTTTGAACACACATGTCCTTTGTTTTGTACATCAGGAAGGGGGGTTAGGGAGGGGTAAGTGGAAGGAGGTGAGGGAGGAATGGGGTACGAGCCCCCGATGGGGAGGATTGGGGTGGCTTTGTGGGCTCCTCGGTGTGGAAGCTCTCCTGCAGTCTCCCTATTGACCCCCCCCCCTCCGGGATGGCAGCCTGCGGCAAGTGCAGCCGGGCTCATGGCCGAGTGCTGTGATGTGCCGAGTGTGGGCACTCAGGGTAATCCAAGCCAGGACTGCTTTGCAAGAGGGGAACCCCTGAGAACTGTCTGTCCGGGGTGGAGGTTGGGTCCCTTTAAGCACAGCCCTCGGCTAGCCTGAGGCAGCAGCTTCATGCTCTAAGTCCTAATCTTATGCCCTGCCGGCACTGCTTCTGGCCATCCTTAACCTCAGTTCAGGGTCCACTCAATGTGGACATGCTAGTTTGAATTAGCAAAATTCTAATTCAAACTAGTTTTTAGGTCTAGATGCACTAGTTCGAATTAAGTTAGTTCGAATTAGTGCTGTAGTGTAGACATACCCCGTCTCTCTCTCTCTCTGCTCAGATCTTCCCTATGGCTGTGTCCAGACTCAGGGGTTTCCCTGCGTCCAGACTCAAGCCGCGTTCTTTCGAAATTAATTTGAAAGAACGCGGCTTTTCTTTCGATGGCGGTAAACCTCAATTTACGAGGAAGAACGCCTTCTTTCGAAAGTTCCTCTTTCGAAAGAAGGCGTTCTTCAATGTAAATAGCAAGCCGCTTTTTCGAAATTTCTCCGTGCAGTCTAGACGCTCTCTTTCGAAAGAGGCTCTTTCGAAAGATGCTTTCGAAAGAGCCTCTTTCGAAAGAGGCTTGCAGTCTAGACATAGCCTATTAGGCCAGAAACTCAGAGCCCTATGGAATATCCTTATAGATTGATGTGGAGTTGCACATTTACAATGTTGAGGGTAGAGTATTGCAATTTTGAGTTAGCTGGTTCTTTTATTAAATACTAGCAGGCAAGTCCTGTTGATGACAGGCCAAAGTCATTTTGTGTAGATTACACTTATAGGAAAGTTCAAGAAATGAAACATATGTAGTAGAATTTTTATTAATGTTCCTGAAAAAGAGAAGTAAAAGAATAGTTTTAAGTTTGTAGGATTTCAACTTCAAATATTATTCATTTTATTGACTAATTACCATGCATAGTAAATTTGAATCAGAAACTCAAAAAGCTTTCATTACTCTTTCCGTAACATATTTGAATTATTTTGTGATTTGTAACAGTAAAATTTTTCTTTGCACTAAAATGACAACTGAATAGGCAACTCGATTTTAATTTTGTCAGCAAATATTTTGTATGAACTCTAATCATAATAGTCATGACCTTTTTCTGATGAAAAACACAAAATAATTATTTAAACCTTTCACCCAGCATATTCTAGTGTAAAAAGTAGGGCATTCAGCTAATTTACATGGCAAGATTGTTTATGCAAAATTTGGTATGTGTAGGTGATGACAAAGTATGACTTTATTTTGCACAAACAAATCCACAAAAAACCAAACTCTTCAAAATATATAATAGGTATTATATAGATTATAATTGATTCTCAATCCAGCTGCAATAGCTGGGTTTCCTAGTATGAATTAATATATTTCTGAAATGTTAGCCTCATTACATGGGCTACATATTCAATTTAGAACAGGTTATAAAATCTTGCTTTTAACTTACAATTATAAGGAGAAATCCCTTTTTTCCTACTTCCTTTCTGTCAGGTCTGTCTTTTCTCTGGTGCCAGGTCCATCAGTCTCTTTCAGACCCTTTGTCTTCTTTATACCCCTTGGCTACGTCTAGACTACATCCCTTTTTCGTAAAAGGGATGTAAATTAGATGTATCGCAATTGCTAATGAAGCGGGGATTTAAATCTCCCTGCTTCATTAGCATAAAAATGGCTGCCAGTCTAGACGCTGATCATCTGGAAAATAAAGCCTTTTCCGAAAGATCTCTTATCCCTTATTTCAAGAGATTTAAATCCCCGCTTCATTAGCAATTGCGATACATCTAATTTACATCCCTTTTACAAAAAAGGGATGTAGTCTTGACGTAGCCCTCTTGTCTTTAGCTTCTCTTGTCTCCCTGATCTCTCCCTGCTAGTGCCTCCCCTTCCTCCAGCTTTCCTAGATTCTGATGCCAGAAGGGAGCATTGTGATCATCTGTCCGTCCTCCTGTTTAACATGCACCACAGACCTTCTCTAAAATACTTCCTAAAGCAGGAGTGGGCAAAGGGCCCTTTATGGGCCCATGGCTACTCTGCCAATCCCCCACCTCCAGGCCAATCACGGTCTGGGGGCAGGAAGCATGTGAAGTCTCTTGCATCCTTCCCCCTCCCTCCTGCCAGGGGCTACTAGAGAGACACACTAGCTGTTTGTGGAGCAAGGAGACTTTGTGAGCTCCCTCGCCCCTAGGCCCTGATTAGCCTGGGGGCAGGGAGACCCGCAAGATCTCCTCCCACTAGGTGCCTAGAGGGAACATCAGCTGTGGAGAAAGGGGAAAGACATCTAATACCCCAGGCTAATCAGGGTGAGGGGGAAGCATAAGAAATCATCTGGCTCCGCCCCTTCCTCCGGAGATCCCCCCCTTCCGGGGTGGCTGAGGGCCACTTCAGAAATTTCTGAAGTGGCCTCCTTTTAAAAATGATTGCTCACCCCTGTCCTAAAGCATCTTTTAGAGAAACAGTCAGTCTTAAACCCAGATCTCCTGGTGACATGTTCCAAGATTGAACTTCCCTGCCTATTCTCATCACATGACATAGTGTGCCACCAGTAGTCAGTGTCTTCCCAATCTGAGTGCATTGCCACTTCCTACTCTATGCTTGAGACCTTGCCTCATGACGTTGCTTTCCCGCACATATCCTTCACTCTCAGTTTTCTCACTGTTTTGCTATTACTTCTCATACCTCTGGCTGAGCTGTATATTGGGATTGAAAGGAGAATTGTGACAAATCACTGTTCTCACATTCACATCTTGAAATGTAGCTTTTAGAGGTGTTTGAAAGTGAGTAAAAACATTGTCTCAAAACTTTGTTCACAATTTTTCACCATTTTGCTTCAGGACATGTAATGCCTCTGGAATGGCACTGTTTGCGGAGGATGTGATACAGAGGCGTCAAACTCATTCAGTGTCAAGGACTGAATCCCATGTTAAATTATTGCTCTGGGGCTAGGTTACAAATTGGGATTGTTATTTCCCTGAATTCATTGATGTCAGTGGGAGGTTCAGCGAAAGCTTAAGGGGAGAATTTGTTTTTTATGTAGTAACTAAATTTGTAGGTACTTATTGATGTTTATTTTATTGTCACATGCAGCATCTCTCGGTGGGAAAATATGGTCACCTTTAGGGTGATTAGTATTGTCATCAATTGTTTGTCTTCTTTTTCAGCCTTTTGTCTCCCTCTTCCACGTTTGTATCCCCTTTGTCTTTCCCTGTGTTATTTCCACCTCCTTGTGGTCTCCACTTCCAGCCCATGCCTCAGTCCATCTATAAAAATGATCAACACCAAAGTGGGTAATGTTGGCACTGAAATATCACAATTGGATTTTAGAGCTGATGTCAGATAAGTATAGAATAGGGGTGGGCAATAATTTTTGATGGGAGGCCACTCCCAAGATTTTGGAAAGTTATCGAGGGCTGCACTCTTCCATAGTATTAATGGAAGATATGCAGGGTTTGGGGATGCAGAAGGGAGCTTGGGGTAAAGGATTGGGGTGCAGGAGGGAGAATGGAGTCTGGTAGGGAGTTTGGGTGAAGGAAGTAGTTGTGACCTAGGGCAGGGTACTGGGGCACAGGGTTTTGGGATGCGATCTAGGGTAGAAGGAGATTGTGATCTGGGGCAGGAGATTGGGGTGCCATATCTGGGAGAGGGAAGGGTGCATGTGGAGTGGGGGACAGGAGTGAGGTGCTAGAGGCAGGTTCTCACCAGGAGACTTACCAGCCAGCCTGCCTTCCTGCAGAGCTAATGGCTTGCAGGGCTTATAATGTTTCTGCCTGCTCGGCCATATGCTTGAGTGAGTGAGCAGGACGGTTGAGCTTTGTGGCTGCATATTATTCAAACAGGCAGCTCCCATTGGCCAGTGTCTGTCTAGAAACTGGCCAATGGGAATGTGCTGAAGGTGGGAGAAGCGTCTGAATCTTCTTCCCTCCCCTCTGGACTCAAAGAGAAAGTGCCCTGCAGCCGCGTTTCTGAGGGACATGTGGGGAAAGCAGGGGAGTCTGGCTGGAGTTCCCCACTGCCTCTGTGGGTCGGATCCGATGGTTTAGTGGGCTGGATTTGGCCCATGGGCCATAATTTGCCCAGGTCTGGTATAGAAGGAGGCAGGGCAGTGCCTGCTTCTTAATCACTGTTTCAGGCTGCCTACAGATTCAGGCAATCATCACTACATCAGGTATATCTTCACAAGCAGAAGAGCTAGAAACTTGTATTTAAAAACCAAAGAAAGCTGAGATTCTGGACAATTGGCACATGTCCCCCAGGCCACACAAGTATGTCGAGATGACATATGATTATACTCTTGATGTTATTGTGATTTATGGACATGAAAACCTCCTTTTGAAATCTGAAACAGAAGCGTAATTGGAATAGCTCCCATCATTTTTATTCGTACAGACAGAAGATGAACTGACCATTGTCAATGTGGCATTTCTGAGTTTGTTATCCAAATATCTACAAGTCAAGCAGTGAATGTGTCAGTAATTCTTGCACCAAAGTTTTGCATTATTGTAAGCAAGGGCTGAACTGCTGCTTGCTATCAGCCAGCTAAAAGGAGGGGTGTGTGTGCCCAGTACAATTGTTTAGCTCTGCAAGGTAATTAACTGTTAACTGTTGACATGTAAATACTGCTCAGGAGAGAATCCGAGGTGTGGCTATGTAAATCCCATTCAGCCAGGGCTGATGGAAGGTCAGTGTCGGAATGGAATGTGGAGAATTGTATATAATTTGGTACTTTTGTGGGGGTAACTAATCATGCTACCCCTAAATGTGGGAACTGTAAAACATGCCACCAGTGCTTGCAGGAGAGACACCACCATCATGGTAAGAGGTCTCTGAAGAACAAGCCTCCCCCCTTCCAGAGTTGAGTGAACAGAGCTGGGGGAAAGGGTTTAAGGACTTGAGTCAGCCTGCTTTACACCTGCTAGGTGTGAGCTATAAGACTGGCCCAGCCTGCACCTTTCCCCCTTTGTTTTAAGGACAGACCTAAAGCAGACTCCTTGAGGGGTCTTTTCTTTTGCTAGTCCAGTGAAAGCTGGATTCATTTGGCAGCCCAGCTGGTAGCTAAAGAGTTGACATCACTGAGAGCCAGACCTATTGCAGCCAGTGAAGTGGCTGCGACCAGTGGCGTGGTGTGGAGCGGCGTGGCCATCAGCGGTGTGGCGTGGAGCAGCGGCAGGCAAGGAGCGACGACCAGTGGTGTGGAGCGGCGGCAGGTGCCCAGCGGAGCGTCCAGAGGCGGGGGACGAGACAACTAATGGAGCATGGCGGAGTTTCATATAAGGTACCACCTATCTATCCCCCCACCCCCATTTCTACCCAGGTTGGGAGGTGAAACCCTGCGGGTGAACTTTGGGACTCTGGGTGGCACAGACCAGGGACAGAGACTTTTGGGGTGTTAGACTCTTTGGACTTCGGGCGATTCTTGGCTGGGGTGGGGGCTTGGCTCATGTTTGGGTTATGAACTCTGTGGTGTTTTCCCCAAGTTAATACCGTATGAATTCTCTCTCTCTTTCATTAAATGTTTCTTTCCTACACTGAGACTCAGTGCTTGCGAGTGGGGAAGTATTGCCTCTCAGAGGCGCCCAGGGGTGCGTGAATTTCCCAGATTACTGGGTGGGGGCTCAAGCCGGTTCTTTGTGAGATCGACCCCAAAATGCAGTTCTTGAGTCCCAGCAGCAGAGACTTCTGCCGGGTAGGCCTGGCAGTAACCAGGGCTGGGTTCACTCACCCAGAGTGTAACCAGCACTACTCACTCACCCACTCAACTGGGACAAAACCCTGACAAGGGTCAGGCCCTGGGAGAGCCAAAGCTCTGCCCATCCAAAGGGCCTCACACACATACCTTTCCCCAACAATCCATCGGGGATATTAGAATAGGGCACTCGGTGGGGCGCTCAATCTCCCTAAACTTGTTGCTTCGCCTATTAAAACCTTTAGGTCTCCTGTCCAGGGAGAGCGCCCCCACCCAACTCCTTATACTCTAGACAGCCCTTCACCAAACCACTTCCTAATTACGTCCGGGGCCCCACATTCCTCCCCTATTATCTACAGGCTCCTCAAAAACCAAGCTCTGTAACTCCTCCCCCTCCCGCCCCATCATCCTATGGAATTTACATTTACTCTGTATTCTCCACGCAAGGGGCACGACCGGCATTCTGGATGATGGGGCACCTCACCAGTGGGTCTCACCCTAACCCCAAAACCTGACCCCGGATGTACTCATTTGCTTCATAACTGCTCATTGTACACTTGCCGTTTGCTTGTCAAACATTCTCTCAATAAACGTCAATCTGTTCTCTCCCTTCTGAATCTCCAACTGTGACTGTGGTAGGCTCTGTCTAGACTACATCCCTCTGTCAGCAGAGGGATGTAAACGAAGCACTTTGAAAGTGCAAATGAAGCGGGGATTTAAATATCCAGTGCTTCGTTTGCATAATCACGTAATGGCGCTCTTTCGAAAAAGCGCTATTTTGAAATTGAAACCGCAGTCTAGATGCGGTTCTTTCGAAAATGAGGTGCTTTTTCGAAAGATCTTGTAAACCTCCAAAAATGAGATTTTTGAGAGAACCACGTCTAGAATGCGATTTCAATTTCGAAATAGCACTTTTTCGAAAGAGTGCCATTATGCGATTATGCTAATGAAACGCAGGATATTTAAATCCCGGCTTTATTTGCAAATTCGAAGTGTCTAATTTACGTCTCTTTGTTGAAACAGGGATGTAGTCTAGACACAGCCTTAGTGTCTCCAAATTGAAAGTCTGATTCCACTTGTGTGTGAGACTGCCTTTGACTTAGGAAGGAGCCCTTATTGAGCCAGCATTAGACAGCTTGACTCACTTATTCCTGAGAATCTAAAGAAAGAAAGTTAACTCCAAATGGAACTCCACTGAATCCTAAACCTATGTTACAGTGGGCTGAGCAAACCACTGTTTCACTATTGTGAAATCATTCTCTCTCTGGGTATGTCTAGACTGCATTGCTATTTCAGGATACTGGAAGTATCTCGAAATAGCAACACCGTGGCCCAGGAATGCGTCCGCTATTTTGAATTTTTTTTCTAAATAACAGACACACTCTTTTGTCATCCCTGTAAGCCTCGTTCTACGAGAAATAAAGGATGGCCCGAAAGCATTTTATTTTGAAATTTGACACCGTGTAGATGCACCAAATTTCGAAATAGCCTCTTTTGAAATTAAATCGAAAAAAGATACATAATTTGCATAGCGCAAATTTCATATCTTTTTTTGATTTTAGAGTGCCATCTAGATGTAGCCTCTCTCTCTCTCTGTGTGTGTGTGTATATATATATATATATATAATATTTCATCTAATTGATTTCAATAATGTATAGTAATAATTTGCAGCTCAATATTAAAAATATATAACAAAAAGTCATCTTGAAGTTTTTGTGGTCCTCCAGATAGCACAAAAAGAAAAAAAATGTTGTACCCAATCTCAATAAAAATGTTGCTGATTAAAAAATGTTAGCAGAAAATATTGCATATTTCTGGAAATTCTGCTAATGCAAACATAGGCCTGCTTGTTTTAAACTATGACAGATTTAAATTTTGCACTGTATATTTTGTGTGACTATATTCCTAACTCTCTCTCTCTCTCTCTCCCCTCACGCACACACACACTGTCTGTTATACACACTCACACGTGCTAATATCTACATCCCCATAGGAAATTGGGAATCCAATATAAAGAAGGAGATGATTGTTCTCTCATACAAATAATTCAAAAGAAAGCACAAGTTGACCACAATATAAATGTTAATTTTTTGTAATTTACATAAGGTTAAGAAGACTTAAGTGGGAATGTGTTTCCCACAGAGGAGCAATTTATTTTCAACATCATTTTTAAATGAGATTTTTTTTTCAATCAGAAAAGACAGACTCGGAATTAACTGATGATAATTGGCATGCATCAGCATCCTTGTTTATGTTTTCATCAGAGGAAGCAGAAACTAATAGACACACAGATAATGGACTAGTGGAAGTGGACCCACCAGAACAGAATCTGTGCAAGTTGTGCAGTGGGGAAGCTTGTAATCCTGTCTGACCTGTCTGTGTATCTGTCTCTCACTGAATTTGTGCTGTGTACCCATTTTCAACTTTATCTCATTCCCATGAAGTTGCTCAGTGAAAGAGACTAGTTTCTCATGCTGTCAATTCTCTATAGCTTTTATGATTCTATACATTATAATGTTTGATATAGCTATTTTTTGGTTATAGGTATCCATTTCCTTTGTGGTATCTCTGCTGGCGGCTAGTCTGATTGGCACTGAATTACAAACAACCTTGCATCAGACAATAATGTTATGTTGAAAGCTCAGCCTTAGAAAGTCAATGTTGAACTTCCAGTATTAACAAGTAGGGATAATTGGCTTTATATTCAACTGTTCCCTTGCGTTCAACACTGTTCAAGTGGCACTCAAGTAGTTGTGCCCTCCTGTGAGCTCTGTAGTTACACAGATATATAGCAAAGTACATGCTGGATTCATAATTGTTTTTAGATGTTTAGAACTGGCAGAGCTGCTTAGCCCTAGTTATGTAACTAGAGATCTTGAGAGATTATTTGAAAAGCATTATTAGAGCAGGATAGCACAAAGTGAATTGAAATGTGCTTTTCTAAGCACATTTTCTTGACTGCTTCATAGTGGGTACAGTGCCTGGAGATATATACAATCTCTTAGCTTCAAGTAGACTGATTGGAACATGTGAGCGTCCTTAACTCCACTTCCCTAGACCTTAAAAAAAGAACTTTGAAGAAATTCTGGCCCCTTTGAAGTCAGTGGCAAAACTCCAATTTTACCTGTAGTGTTTTTATAGACTTTATATAGGTGAGTTCTTCCTGCAGGTTTTTGTCATTGACTTCAAAGGGGCCAGGATTTCTTCAAAGTACTTTGATTCTGCAAAGGGATGTCTGTGACCTGTCTGTGGAACAGAAGTGCCATGTGGTGGATATGCTTAGCTGACAGACTAGGATAGAAATATGAATGAATTCTAAATTATTTGCTCGGAGTCCTGTTTCGTGTAATTCTTTATTTATGACTCTGCTTTGCCATAATTTATATATTTCATAACTCTTATTTTCCCATAGCTCAGTTGAAATCCTTTTTTCTTACACTCTAAAAAATGAATGCTTCATTGCCAGGAAGTTTTTTGGATACACAGGGAAAAAGGCAATAGAAGAAAAGCATCAATAACCCAAAGGCACCTAAAGATGAAAGAGTGAAATTCACCTAAATTAAACTTTCACTAGAAAAAGAATGTGCTGACAAATAAAAGCAGATAAATTAAAGCTGAATCTGCAGCACTTTAATTTACTCTCTGAATCTGGGTCCTAAAAACGATTCTTAAATGATCAAACTCTTGCACTGAGGCAGGCCCAAAATAATTCTGTAAACAGTTTACAAATTACAAGTTGTATATAAATAATGAATTTAATTCTAAAATGGGCAATATATTTCAGTGGTCATGGACATTTAGAAATGTAGATTACTATGTTCACTACCACTGTAACAATCCACTACATAATAAATGAAAATCAATGCATTTAAAAATTCTAATGAGAAAGGGGACAAAGTATAAATGCCTGCGTGGAGTAGAAGATGAAGGGTTTGATTTTACTATTCATTCATATTTTACAGAATCATCTGCTGTTTTGTACATGTGTAGCATAATAAGATTTTATTTTTATTTGCTTTCATCTCTTTTGAATGTAAATGCATCTATTAACTCCTTTGCAGCATTGCCTATGTATATCCTTGACATTATGATTAACTGTTTTTAATGCAGCATTTATGATACGGGATTACAGATTACAGGCAAATTCAAGAAGGCAAGGTCAATTCATGAAGATCTTACCTTGTATACTTGGTAATATTTGGAAGAAGCATGTACATAAGAAATCATTTGAATTTACACAGTTGGAAGTGGCAAGGCTCCCAGAGCTGCATAGTTTCAGGGCTCTGGAGTGCGGGGGGATTCATTTAGTCCATGGTAGAAAAATACTTTTGCAAGTAAGACTAGAAGGGATGGTTAAAATAGGAGGCTCACTTGGCGAATGAGCTTTTTAGAACCTGAAAGGAAGAAATAGACTGTTCTATGTGTAAAGGACAGCAGTCATGGCCACTGTGTAGAGGCTTTGTGGACTGGTGGGAGAAATGTGTGAAAAGGGCCTCGGATAATTTTGGTGATTCTAAAGATTGGAGCCTGGAGTCTGAAGTTTACAGCAACTTGACCTGATGCTATTTGAGGAAAATAAGAGTGATCATTTAGCGGTTTCAAAATCATTAATCTTTAAAGAATCTCCCACATTGTACACCCACTGAGGATGTGCTATCTTGTTTGTGGACACACAAATCCAAATGAATTTATCCAAATACAGATTTGTCAAACTTCCTCCAGATTCAGAGATATTTTTTCTGAAATTTACTGAGTTCTAAAGGCTAACTGGAAATTGATAACGGGCAACTCCAGCAACATCTGGAATCTGCAGACTTCCGAATCCTTGTCAGTCTAGTTTCAGTTCCAGGTATGGAACAAAGGACCACACAACTCCCACTGAGATGAATGGGAGTCTTTCCACTGACTTCAATGGGAGTTGGATGGACTACAGGCAGTCCCCAGGTTACGTACAAGATAGGGACTGTAGGCTTGTTCTTAAGTTGAATTTGTATGTAAGTCGGAACTGGCGTCCAGATTCAGCCGCTGCTGAAACTGACCAGCAGCTGACTACAGGAAGCCCGAGGCAGAGTTGCTCTGCCCTGGGCTTCCTGGAATCAGTCGCTGATCAGTTTCAACAGTGGCTGAATCTGGACGCCTGGGACAGAGCAGCTGGGGCGCTGCCGGGTAGGTCCCCACAGCGCCGCACCTCAGCGCTGCGGGGACCAATCCGGCAGCACCCCAGCAGCTCTACCCCAGGTGTCCCCAAGTCAGCCATTGCTGAAACTGATCAGCGGCTGATTCCAGGAAGCCCGGGGCAGAGCAACTCTGCCTCGGGCTTCCTGTAGTCAGCCGCTGGTCAGTTTCAGCAGCGGCTAACTTGGGGACGCCTGGGGCAGAGCAGCTGGGGTGCTGCTGGGTTGGTCCAGTAGCGCCGCTCCTCGGCTACTGAAACTGCTGAAACTGATCAGCAGCGGCTGAATCAGGACGCCTGGGGCAGAGCAGCTGGGGTGCTGCCGGGTTGGTCCAGTAGCGCCGAGGAGCGGCGCTGCTGGACCAACCCGGCAGCGCCCCAGCTGCCCTGCCCCAGGTGTCGGCGAGAAAAGCCTGGTCTGCTGGGAGGCGCGCACTAGCTGCGCCCCCCCCCCGAGCAGACCAGGGAGGCGCCGGCGGCGGGACCGCCGAGACGCGCCGTGGTCCCACCCACATCCTCCGCGGCTTTGCTCCGTGTCTCCCTAGTCTGCTGAGGGCCCCCCCCAGTAGACCAGGGAGATGCGGAGCAAAGCCGTGGAGGACGCGGGCAGCGGGACCACGGTGCATCTGGGCTGTCCCGCTGCCCGCGTCCTTGGAGGCTTTGCTCCGCGTCTCCCTGGTCTGCTGGGGCACCCCCCCCAGCAGACCAGGGAGACACGGAGCAGCTTTTGTCACCCCAGAGGACGTGGACGGCGGGACTGCGGCGCTTCTGGGCGGTCCCGCCGCCTGCATCCTCCGGGGCGAGAAAAGCCCCGTTCGTAACTGCGGATCCGACATAAGTTGGATCTGCGTAACTCGGGGACTGCCTGTATATTGATTTTTGCGTTACATCCACCAGTGGCTCTCAACGTTTCCAGACTACTATACCCCTTTCAGGAGTCTGATTTTTCTTCTGTATCCCCAAGTTTCATCCCCACTTAGAAACAACTTGCATAGAAAATCAGACATAAAAGTACAAAAGTAATACAGCACAATACTGCTGAAAAATTGCTTCCTTTCTCATTTTTACTGCATAATTTTAAAATAAAACAATTGGAATATAAACACTGTACTTACTTCTCAGTGTATAGTGTATATAGAGCAGTATAAACCAGTCATTGTCTTTATGACATTTTAATTTGTACTGAATTTGCTAGTGCATTTTATATAGACCATGGTAGAACTAGACAAATGTCTAGATGAGTTGATGTACCCCTTGGAAGACCACTGTGTACCTCCTGGTGTTCACGTACCTCTGATTGAGAACCACTATTTATAACCCACAAAAATAAAATCACCTGTAAGATGCTTCGCTGAGTAATGCTGTCCATTTAATGATCTCCTGCTGGCAATGGACTAGGACTATTTGATACTGTTGACAATAAAGTACTCTATGGCTGATTTGCTTCTAGAATTCTGAGGGGGTTGATGGAGTGAAACCTAAATAGATTCTCTACTTCTTAGAGAGGTCCCATTGCTGGGCAATACTTCCTCCTCCCTGGAAGAAATAGTGACTTTGATGAAAGCTAACAAGTTGCAGCTCAGTCATAGTCACAAGATGGAGGTGATATAAAATGGCAGAGGGCAAATTATATAGTTGTAAGGTGGGGTGGTGAAAACACCTACTTACTAATGGTGGGTAGATATGTTTAGCCAAAATAGCTTTTTTCCTTCAGTGATGTGAATGGTTAACTTGTTACCTAGTAAGCATCATCCTTAAGGGGTAATGCTTATCAGGTAATGGTTAATCGTTACCTGGAGCAACCCCCAGGCTGTCCCATCCCCATGAGGCTGCCAACTCCCAGCCTCGGGACAGAAGTAGCTGGGCTTGAGCAGCCCCTGCCCATGTTTAATCAGTCAACCCAGTTAATCATCTGCCTGATGAACACCTCTTGGTGTCCATCATTCATTTGTTACCCCCAGGCTAAGTAAATGTAATATTCTGAATTCAGGGCTACCCTTGAAGACTACACAGATACATCAGCTAGTGCAGAATGTACCCTCCTGCCTCCTGAGTATGGGAGATACTGTCACAACATAACACCTAGGCTCAAGTCTCTGTACTGTCTCATTTCTTTCTGGGGGCAATTGAAGGTCTTGCCTATTATCCTGTGAAGTCTTGCTTGGTGAGCAAACTGGCTACCTGGGGCCAGTAGAGTAGAGTATAGAGTAGAGTTGTTGGTTTTGTTGAACATGCTGATCGCCCAAAGCTGAGTGTAGAGTGAACCGTGACCACTATGAAGTGTCTATGTTAGTATGTACAGCTATGTTAGTTAGCACACCTTGCAATGTGACAAAAACCCTCTAATTTAAACAAGCCCAATAGACTATCTGTCACCATAATGGTCACAGAGGTAGTTGAGTTTGGAAGGGGCATCCTTCCTGTGAGGCCCTCTGGTAGGATTCTGAGACTGATGGCAAGGCTTCTGGAATTTTCTCTGCTTTGTGACGTGCAAAGACCAGAGCTTGGAAAGTGTGAGAACTAGATTTAAAGCTATGTGTGATGGTGAGTAGTTTCTTGTCTGTTTACATTTAGTTTAGTTTCAGCTTAGGTCTATTTAATTTTTTTTAAATTTGATCAGTTTGGGATGAATATTTGTCCTAATTAAGGCATGATGAGTGAGTGCTCATCATAGGTTAAAAAGGTAGTTTATTCAAACCATGTGTCTAAAAATCCTTTTTTTGGTATTCAAATTAGCTAGTTCTATAAGCGATGAATGCTGGATGAAATTAATAAAATGCATGAATCAATTTGGAGCACACAAAGGGCAGTGTCTCACTCTTAAAGGGCATGTTACTTTTACCGTATATCTAATCTAGAGGGACCAGAGAGACAACCCTTCACTTGGAATCCTTTCTGCAAAGTAGGGGTATGGTGGCAGAATGATCATGTTCAAGTTACCCCAATAATCTGCCAATTTCCTTTTTACCACTGGCTTGGGGGGTTGAAGAGAGAGCCACGATATTAACATTGCAGAGATACCATAAAGTATGGAACAATTTGGCAGCATTAGCTGTCTGTGTGCATGAGAAACCCAGGACTACAGTAACTAGCTCTGGGTGCAGAGGCAGAGCTGTTGGCATGAATGAAATTTGCACAATGTCATTCTGGCTCAAAAAGGGTTACTAATTAGTCTCTGATAAGCAGCAACATTCAATTATTCCCTCCCACCCCCTAAAGTTATGCATCCCCGTCGAAAGGATACATGAACTCAGAAGACCAGAGTAGGGCCTTTAATACATAAATACACTAGATGGGGCTATTTGCTCGCTTTAAAATACTTTCTAACAAAGACAACGCTGGTGAAGCAATGTCTTTTACAGGATCAGTTTCTGTGGGGAGAGAGACAAGCTTTCAAACCTACAGTGAGCTCTTCTTCAGGTCTTATAACAAAGAAATAAGCAAGGAGTGGCTCAGAATAGGCAGGAACGGCGGAACCTTATTCATGCCCTAAGCAACATCTGACGGCATAGGAAAGGTTTAGATTCAGATAATAATTAGGTCCAATATGGTGCTGACAGACTGATGTTTTTGAACCCATTATGTCATGAATGAGAGACACAGTGGCATGTCATCAACTGGGATGACAGGTAGCCGGAGGAAGAATGATTGCATCCTGAGGATTTGGAAACATGACACAGTTGTGTTCATATACTTGATCATGCAATACTGATAGGGTAGCTTATGGCTTTGGTTAATACTGAAGTGAAAAGATGATGTCTAAATGTAGCAATTTATAAACAGTTTTGATTGGGATTTTGTTTGAATTAAGATATACTGACTATACTGTCTTGAAAGGCCTGCGAATGCTCAGACATTCAGGGGAGATAAAGGACCAGATACATGACTCAGCATTCCATGACTTTTCTGTGACTTGACTGGGCTTGCATGAGGTATGATGCTGGAGAAGAAGCTGTCCCCAACACACAAAGTTGGGTATTTTATGATTTTTATTCTTTTAAGAGTTCTGAAGAGAGCCTGACAGCTTTGTTTTGGTAATAGGGTAGGGATTTCAAAGCACTAATTGTTGGCCCAACTTTTTCCGATGCAGATGTTCTGGGCTGACTATTCCTATTGAAGACTATTGCACTAAATACTAGTTTTATATAGTTGCCCACCACCACCAAATCAGAACTCCCTCCATGTAAAATCTATGCCAATAGTTAAGCCTTGGTTAGACTGGTTGAAGCTACTGGCCTTTTTCCCTTTTAGGGTCAACAGCGTGCTTGGGACAGGCTATTTTCTTGTGTTCTTAGATTTTATTATTTTCGTCGTCTTTTTTTTTCTTTCGGATGGTAGAAGTTTAGAGGTTGGAGGAGATGCCAGTGTTGTGAGTGTCATTCTCATGCTGGAAAGGCTTTTTATTGGAAAAACTAATTACACCAATCTTCAGTATTTCTGAAAGTCCCAACACAATTATTTTAAACAGGTCTGCTCCATTTGCATGTGCTAAGTTTTGTTCTTTAATTTGCTCCCTATCTTAAACAAAGGCATGCTTTGGAGGCCTATTGAAAACACTTGAAAAAAAGATTTATTTCGTTACCAGGTATTTGTATCCAGTCCATGATTTAGAGCATCTCTATCCTTGTGGATTTTATTGGAAAAGTTAATTGGGAGTTTATATATTTTGGGTAGGTTCTTTAGAAGTGGGTTGAGCTAAATTGCAAAAAGAATGCCTATATAAGATTTATAAAGAAATAATTATTTCAGAATAGCTATTTCAGTACATTTACAAGCGTAGAAGAACCCTTAGCAATAGGTTGCATATGCCTATGCATGTGTGTGTGTATATATATACATGCTTACCCTGATGCATACTTATTTGTTTCAAGTACCGTAGGAACATATTTATATTAAAATTTTACAGAAATGTATTTACATTAAAATTCTACAGACAATATGTCTATGTCACAGAGAACAATGGAGGATGCCCTAGTCATTACTCCTTCCTCAGGCAAAAAGAACTATAATTTTGTCTGAAGAATTGCAGAGCAGGGCCCTAAAAAGTTATGAGAAGAAGAAGATAGAAACTTAAAAATTCATTTTAACTCCCCCCATGGTAAAACAGAGTTTGTCCTTGTACTTTATTTTTATAGTAGCTTTCACACTCCCTCCCTCTGCTCAGTTTAATTTAGACAGCATATGAGTCATTATTTACAATGGAAAAGAAGTAATTAGCTTCACCACAACCTGTTGCAAGATCTCAGTATAGGAATGAAATCAGTGTGTGTCACTGGTATTTACATTTTATATATATATATAAAAGCTGAAAAGAACAAGTTTTAATCTAGTAGGGAATGTTCACACTGGGTAAAATTTTATTTTTGATCACTGTTTTGGTTTTTATTTACCTCTGACATTTTGACTGTTTTGACTTTTTTACCTTGAATACCTATCAGCTGAGGTCACTGTGGCATTCTGGTCACGAAGAAAAGGTCACATACCGTGTTTACCCCGTGTTTACCCCATGTAGTCTAATCTTCGACATACGTTCCTTACTACCACAGTCATAGAGATCTCAAAAGAGATGAAGAAATGCAGGGGCATACTTTCATTTCTATTACATAGGCCAGCAAATACACAATGTGATTTTTTTTCCTTTTATGGTACATCATAACAACAAAAGTTGATATAATAAAAAAGGGAAAAGCAAGGTCCAATTATCAAATTATCATTTCTAGAATGAAGCAGACTTTAAGCCAATTGGTTGCAGCAACAAGTATCTATTACATTTATCACATTCAATTTGTTTCCCCTTCACTTCATTCAATTACCTTTTCTATGCCTGGAAAATATTTTAAACCTTTCCCCACATTCTCAAATAAATTTATGCTTCTCCCATCTCAATCTTTCAACAAGATATACTTCTAATTATCATAGAATCCTAGATTCCTAGAGCTGAAAGAGACTTCAGGACGTCATCAAGTCCAGCCCCCTTCCCAAAGCAGGACCAGCCCTAACTAGGGGTACATCAACACTGCACGGCTATTTTGGGATATCCTGAAATAGCTACCCAGCGTATTCACAAGCCGCTCGTTATTTTGAAATATTTTTTGAAATAACAGGCTTGCACGAGGGATAAGGGATGGCTCGAAATAGTGCCTTATTTTGAAATTTGGCACTGTGTAGACGCACCAAATTTCAAAATAAGCTATTTTGAAATAGATTCAACATAAGATATGCAATTTGCGTAGCACAAATTGTGTATCTTATTTTGAGTTTAGGGTGCTGTATAGATGCACCCTAGATCATCCCAGCCAGGACTTTGTTAAGCCAGGACTTAAAAACCTCTAGAGATGGAGATTACACCACCTCCCTAGGTAACCCATTCCAGAGCTTCACCACCCTTCTGGTGAAATAGTTTTTCCTAATATCCAATCTAGACCTCCCCCACTGCAACTTGAGACCATTGCTCCTTGTTTTGCCATCTGTCACCACTGAGAACAGACTCTCTCCATCCTCTCAAATGTTCATATAATTAAAATGTTCATATAATTGTCCAGGCTCATACTTCAGTATTCAGACAGTTGCCACTTAAACTTCAAAACAACTCATACTTGGAAAAATGGGATGGAGCTCGCCATTCCTAAGAGACAGTGCTATATTGAAATTCTGTGGGCATAGGATTTTCTACAGAGATTGCTATAGTGCTGCTG
The DNA here is from genome assembly GCF_049634645.1 of Pelodiscus sinensis. Taxonomy (NCBI): domain Eukaryota; kingdom Metazoa; phylum Chordata; order Testudines; family Trionychidae; genus Pelodiscus; species Pelodiscus sinensis. Next base: position 205,768,239 of record NC_134711.1, read on the forward strand.
TTTGTGATGTTATAGTCAAAGGTCCATCAACATTCCTGTCACAAACCTCTTTGTTCCAAAGTTTCTGCTATTAACATTGGCTATTAAAATTTGTGTTGTGACCAAATTTGATATAAATAGTTCCAAGCCAGAAGTCTGTACAAAAATTATAAAGCTGTTTTCATAGCATAAATAGTATCTATTCCTGGTTAGAAAATAGCTGCAACCAAACTCCATAACTCCTTTGTACAATGCAAATGGAGATGTATCTTGGAGGAAATGGAGTTTTTCTTATTCCTCTCTAATGGTGACTAAGACATAAGTTACTTGCAAGAGGGAATCTCAAATATTTCCATTTTTTGAGGGCATGTGTGTTGGGAGGAGGCCACTAAGGCTATGTCTTTGCACAAAAACCCGTGGAGTGTCCACACCTCAAGTGCATTTTTGCACAAGAAAAGCTATAGTCAATCGACAGTACAGAGGGCATTTTGTGGTGTAGGTATACCTCCTTCTACGAGGCATAACTACTTTTTGTACAAGAGTTCTTGTGGAAAAAGGTGTGTGTGGATGCTCAACAGGGGTTTCTTGTGCAAAAAGAGCCTATCAGAAAAAGCACAGGTGCCCTGATGGCCATTCTGTGAATAGTAATCAAAGCTTTCTTGTGCAAGAGTGTCCATGCAGTGACATTTTTTGAGGAGTAACGTTAGTTCGAACCGAACCAAGGGGTTTGGTTCGAACCAACGCATCCTGGCGTGCACTTTCACTTTCGAAACAGCTGTTGATCAGAGTAATGTGCTGGTGAGATCATGCTGATGAAGTGCAGGATATTTAAATCCCTGCTTCATTGACTATTTCGAATGCCTGCATTTGCATCCCTAGTTTGAACTAGGGTGCAAGTGTAGACATACGCTAGCTGTTTTGTCTCTCTCCACTGAGGAGACCTGAAGAGAAGGGTGGCTGGTGTGTCTCTGTAGTAAGCAGCTAAGAGATTAGGGAGAGATCTTCTTAGGCTTGGAAGAATTACATTTCTATCAGTAAATATTGATACATGTTGATCTTGTACATACACAAATCAAAGAAAAATGTTTCCATATAAAAATTGATAGATAGGCTTAGTAAGAAAAACACTGCTTGATAACTTATTAGAGTTTGATTTATTTAAGGCTATTTACTTTATATACTTTATCGTATGATGTTGATAATTTGTGCTTTAATGATTACAAAACTTTTAACTTTTTGAAGTGTCTATTCTCTTTAAATGATCGTCTGGAGTCCCCCACCCAAATTCCCACAAATGTGAAAATGTAAACTCAATTAAAAGAGAAAAAGCACAAGTAAGCCCCCAAATTTTGTACAACTGTGAAGGTATAAAAAATTAAAATGGAAAAGATGGTTAAAATAAACATGGATATTTTTCAGTTGAAATTGCATAAAAATGATAATTGACTCTTGCAAAGCCTACTGTTCTATTCAGGCTTTAATATCATGCTCGTCGCTATAATTTCTGAGTGCTTTCTAGGGCTACATCTACACTGCAGAGCTATTTTGGGATGCCTCTTGTATCCCAAAATAGCTATTTTGCGTCTTAATAGCAAGCCCATCATATCATTTTTTGAGGAGTACAGGATCTTTCGAAAAAGGGTTTTACTTTTGAAAGATCCTCATCTAAACAGCCGTTTTTCTTTCGAAAAGCCCCTTTTTGAAAAAAAACCGCTGCCGCCATTATGCAAATGAAGTATGGGAAATTTAAATCCCGGCTTCATTTGCAATTTCAAAGTGTCTAATTTACATCCCTTTTTCGAGAAAAGAGATGTAGTCTAGACACAGCCTAACGGAAGTCAGAGGAAGAGTGCTCTATTTCAAAATAAATGCTGTGTAGACGCTCCCTATTTCGAAATAAGACACACAATTGATGTAGCACAATTTGTGTAGCTTATTTTGAGGTAAGCCCTGCAGTGTAGACTCACCCGGAGTGTTAAGGAGCTTACCTTATGCTGACCTGGCTGATCCCCAGGCTCTCTCATTCAGTGAAATACGTCTGTCCCTGTCCACATGTCCTTGAATTCTCACTCAGATGCCCACTCTCCCATCCCTGCATGGCCATGCAGCTCTCCCCCATCTGCATATGTCTTTGTGTCCTCACTCAGACACCATATCCCCCTGTAGCTCTGTACCCTTCCTCCTATGCCCATGTGGCCCTGAATCTCCCTCTTCCTTGTGGCCCTGTGCCTCCACTCCCATTCAGCTCCTGTCCATGTCTGTCCTCCCGCTCTTTCTCTTCTGAGCCCCTGTCTGAGCCCCCAGCAATGCCACACTGTCTCTCCCCCCAGATTTGCTGTCTCCTGATCTGGTCTGACAGGTGCTTTGAAGAAGGCATGGCAGGTGCTTTCTCTTCCCTAGCTGGCTGGGAGCACCTGCTCTGTTTTGGTACCATCTCATCTTCTGGTGGGCAAGTGGTGGAGCTGCAGTAACATTGCCCCAGAAGTTTTTTTTTTCTGTGCAAAAAATTAAAAATATGCCTGACTCATTAATTATGCACATGCTCAGTGGTGCAGAAATCCCCCCGAATTGGTTGCTTATGTTGCTGCAGGGATATACTGCAGTTTCTGAGCTAGTTGTAATTCCCTAAATTCTGAGGACTTCATGCCCAGGCATATCTCATTGCTGTAATTCAGCTGAGAGGTGATGTATGGATAACTGAGCCAGGCCTTCATCTGTCAGTAGGAGATGGTGTTTCCTCACCAAGTGGAGATTTGTGAAAGCGTTACTCACATATGCTGCTATTTGTAGAGCCCTGTATGGATACAAAATTTGTATCTGCATCTGATCCATGAACTGCAAACATGATCCGCGGATATCAGTGGAGTTTTAAAGTGGATAGCCACAGATTTGCAGGGCTCTAGCTACGTGAGAGTTCATGGTGAGTGACGTATCCAAGAGTTACTCCTAAACAACAGGCAGAATTAAACAGCTAATAGGCTTATTGACTTATAACTAATTGACTTACATTGATAGCCACCTGGCTAAATGAGAGCTATATTGATTTAAAAAATGGCCCCAGTTAGATATATAGATGCCTTAGCTTCTCTTTAAATCAGGTCAATTTTTTAGCCAATATAATTTTCTTGCCTGTGGTTTTTGGGGCATCTCATAAAACTGCTGTCTCAATTTACTTTCTTTATGTGTCTGTGTATCTATCTTAAAAAAAAAAGAAGAAAGAAAAGGTGAAAGATGAAGGGGTAACTTTGTCAAGTTAAAGAAGTTGAGTTCTGACTCCATCAAGGAACACTTTCTAATCCATTAATCATTCTCATGGATTGTCTTGGAACTCTCTCCAATTTAACAACATCCTTCTTGAATGGTGGGCACTAGAACCCACACAGTATTCCAGGAACAGTCACATCAGTATCAGCTACAGATACCTCTCTATTTGTACTCAGCAACCCCCTATTTATACAACCAAGGATCACATTAGCCCCCTTGGCCAGAGCATTGCATTGCATTGCATACACAGAAGCCAATGAAAAAATATTTCTATGGATAATAATCAAAATTTTACAGACTCGAAAAGGTAAGAAAAATGCTGCTTGAAAACTCCTTAGAATTTGATTGAAGGATATTTATTTTGTATTCACAGCAGGACCAAGAATCATTTAGACCATCCTGACAGGTGTTTGTCTAACCAGCTCTTAACTATCTCCAATAATGGAGATTCCACAACCTCTCTGGGCAACTTATTCTACTGCTTAACTACCCTGACAGTTAGGAAGCTTTCCTGATGTCCCTCCTCCTTGTAACACCCTTTTAGGCAGTTGAAAGCTGTTACCATGTCCCCTCTCCGTCTTCTCTTTTCCGAACTAAACAAGCCCAGCTCTTTCAGCCTTGCTTCATAGGTCATGTTCTCTAGACCTTTCATCATTTTTGTTGCTCTTGTCTAGACCCTCTCCAATTTGTCCACATATTTCCTGAAATGTGGTGCTCAGAACTGGACACAGTACCCCAGTTGAGGCCTAATCAGCACAGAGAAGAGCAGAATAATTACTTCTTGCGTTCTGCTTACAACAATTTTGATTTTTCCCCATTTTTTTCCAACCTGATCAATTTGGACAACTAACTTCAGTTTTCATATTGTTTCTGTTGACTGGAATCTGCATTTTTTGGCTTAAAAATATGTTGGATGAAGAATTTCACTCATCTGTGCTTCCCTCAGTGAGTAGGTACACTTGGGGAATGAGGTACAGAGAGGCTAAGAGACTTGCACAAAGTCACACAGGGAGTCTGTGGAGGAGCAGAGAATTGAACTTGTGTCTTGGTCCCAGACCAATACCCTAACCAGCAGTGCACCCTTCACTTCCTTTCACCCATCTCATTCTGGTGAGCACCAATTAATGAACCACAGAGCAGCCCTGCTTAATCATGCCTAAAAATCCTTGTAATTATGACCTGAACCTGGGAGGGTTCTGGGCCAAATCCTTGGAGTCAATCAGGCTCTAGCATCACAAAGCAGCGTATCTGCCAGCTTGCATGACCAACTGAGGATTCTTCTGCTGAAATGGCATAAATATATCTCACTGCGCTTATGTAGCTCTGAGCTCCACCCCTCTTGTCCCTCAGGGTAAGGAAGTGCCGAATCCACCTGCTGCTGTACTCTGGCTAGTCTAGATATGCTGGAATGACCACGGGGGATTGTTGCATGTAAGTGGCTGGGGTCGGAACCTGAATTAACAGCTCTGGGGGTAGGGGAAATGCAAAGAACTGTAAAGACCTGGGGAGCCATCCCAGGGAGGTGTTACTGCAGGAGTAAATGCACCAAGGCGTTGCCTTCCCAACAGCATACTTTGCTCAGCCCGTAATGCCATTCATTGTATTTTGCTGGTTGCTTTTATCTCTATAACCGGGGGCTCCTTCAGCAGCATTCAGGAGTCTCAGACACTCTTAGCTTGCCCGTTTCCGGTAAGGTACTGCTGATGAGTATGCAACTGCATTGGATCTGATACTGCATAGCCTGATCGCTACTTTTTTGGGAACAATTTGCAAATATTCATATGAATCCTGAATATTATTATTTTCAGTGTTCCATGGTTTCCAGGGCAGAGAAACAGCATGAATGATGACCAGATGTAAATATGCCACTTTCCAGTAAATACTCCATAAACATTTAGAAATGCAAGGTGAACTATAGCTACAGTATGGTTCATAATCTGCAATGCTGGAAACTGAGCTACTGTACTTTTCTTAAGAATAGTGAGCTGAGTGCGCTGTATCCTATATTCAACCACCATAGATGCTCCAAGCAATTTAGAATAATGCATTCAGGAAATAAATTCTTTCTCTAGCAGTTTACTTGGTGTGTGTGGGCGTATATACTGCAAGTGTCTAGGGTTTGCTGATGAAGCTAAGGCCATGAAAAATATTTGACTGCTATTGCGCGATGTTTCTGACAATGCAGTACATTTATAGCTGTACTTGTGTGATACCGAGCATACTCTGTGTGCATGAAATCCTACCCATACCTTCATTACTATTTTTTTTCTTCAACCTGTGTGTTTATGAAACAAATGATTACAATAGTTTAAAACAGAGGATATTTACACTACATGCTTTCTTTTTAAAAAACCCCAAAGCTGTATAATGAAGTCAAGTTCAAGAAATAGGGAATAAGACTTGGGCATGAAGGATGTGAACCATATCTTAGAGTACGTCTACACTGCATGCTTATTTCGGAAAAAGCTATTTTGAAATTTATATTTTGAAATGCATTTAAAGCTCCCCCCCCCCCCCAGAAGCACTTCAGGCAGGGCATCAGGACAGCAGTCACTTCCAGTAGCTGAGGCTTTCTGAGGCTCATGCTTAAAGGGACTGCCCTGTACAATCATGTCTCAGGCTCTATTCCTTTGACTACCTCCTTGAGGGACAGCAAAGCCTTTTCACTGTGTGCTCTGGTTGCCCTTGCGGACACCACAGCACTTCTGCCATGGAGCCAGACCTGCCTCCGAGCAGTCAACGGCCCTTATGTCTCATGCTGCACCTACTGATACACTTTCTGCAGGCTGCTCTTGTGGCTGTGCAGGAGGAGGACCCTTTGCTTATAGAAGCATAGAATCCTAGGGCTGGAAGAGACCTCAGGAGGTCATCGAGTCCAGCCCCTGCCCAAAGCAGGACCAACCCCAACTAAATCATCCCACAGGGCTTTGTCAAGCTGGGACTTAAAAACCTCTAGGGATGGAGATTCCACCACCTCCCTAGGTAACCCATTCCAGTGCTTCACCACCCTCCTAGTGAAATAGTTTTTCCTAATATCCAACCTAGACCCCCCCACACTGTAACTTAAGATCATTGCTCCTTGCTCTGCCATCCGTCACTACTGAGAACAGCCTCTCTCCATCCTCTTTGGAACCTCCCTTCAGGAAGTTGAAGGCTGCTATCAAATCCCCCCTCACTCTTCGCTTCTGCAGACTAAATAGACCCAAATCCCTCAGCCTCTCCTCACAGGTCATGTGCTCCAGCCCCCTAATCATTTTGGCTGCCCTCTGCTGGACCCTCTCCAATGCGTCCACATCCTTGCTATACTGGGGAGCCCAGAACTAGATGCAATACTCCAGATATGGCCTCACTAGAGCCAAATAAAGGGGAATAATCATTTCTCTAGATCTGCTGGAAATGATCTTCCTAATGCTCCATAATATGCCATTAGCCTTCTTGGCTACAAGGGCACACTGCTGACTCATGTCCAGCTTCTCATCCACTGTAATCCCCAGGTCCTTTTCTGCTGAACTGCTACTTAGCCAATCAATCTCCAGCCTGTAACAATCCTTGGGAGTCTTCCGTCCCAAGTGCAGGACTCTACACTTGTTCTTGTTGAAACCTCATCAGATTTCTTTTGGCTCCATTCTCCAGTTTATCTAGATCACTCTGGACCCTATCCCTACCCTTCAATGTATCTACCTCCCCCTAATTTAGTGTCACCCGCATACTTGCTGAGTGTGCAATCCATCCCCTCATCCAGGTAATTAATAAAGATGTTGAACAAAATCGGCCCTAGATCTGATCCTTGGGGCACTCCCCTAGAAACTGACCACCAGCCAGACATCGAGCCATTGATCACTATCCATTGAGCCCAACACTCTAGCCAGCTTTCTATCTACCTTATAGTCCATTTATCCAATCCATATTTCCTTAACTTGCTGGCAAGTGTATTGTGAGAGGCCGTATCAAAAGCTTTGCTAAAGTCAAGGTATATCACATCACTGACTTCCCTGTGTCCACAGTGCCAGTTACCTCTTCATAGAAGCTAATCTGACTGGTCAGGCATGACTTGCCCTGGTGGAGCACCTCCTCACTTCTCTCCACGCACTGCTCATGCAGCTCAACCCCTCCCAACCTCCCCTGCAAACTGTTCACTGCCACTTCTGGTGACTGGACTCCAATTCCGACTGGTGGGATCGGCTTGTGATGGATCAGTGGGACGACCAGCAGTGGTACCAGAATTTCCACATGCAGAAGGACACCTTTCTGGGGCTATGTACATGGCTCGCCCCTGCCCTCACACAATGGACCGTCATGAAACCTGCCACTGTGTATGAAGCCTAGCCCTCATCTCTGAGCCAACACCAAAAGGTCTTGGGTCAGATGACGGTGTTGTGTTTCTAGCAAGGTCACCTGAGGCCTGGACAGTGGGCCCTTTCCTGCAGAGACACAGATGTCCTAGGGAGGAGCCTCGCTACACCCCCCACCCCATGGAAACATGCTGGCCAGGCCAGGAACCTGTGGGCAGGAGTGGGGGTCGATGGGGCAGCTCAGCTTCCCTCCATGCTGCACACGCCTTGGGTCCAGCCATGTTGGCCTCCTGCACAGAGAGAGGGCTTTTACTCCTGCCCATTGGAGGAGAGAGAGGGCAGGGTGTTGGGGGGTGGTGTGTGTGAGCAGCAGATGCTGCTTTCTGGGGAGGGTGCTCCTGGCATCCCCTCCACTTCCTTCCTCTCCCAGCAGGCTCACATGGCAGGTTCTCAGTCTCCTCTGCCTCGCTGTGCTTCCCTGGGAGCTCATGCTGCTCTGAGAATGCGGGTGTGACCCCGTGTCGAGTGTAGCGCTGCTGTATGTGTGTGTCTCCATGTCCCTAGTCTCCTTCTAGTGGTGGCTTGTGGTGGGAGGGTGTTGTCAGAAGTAAGACAGGCCTCTCCAGACTCCTTGTGAGTCAGAGCACAAGGATCCTCTGTTGCAGCCTCCTGGGGCTGTGCGCCCCAGGCTGGTGCTCCGTGTGCACTCACATGCACAGGCTGCTGCGCGAGCCCCAGGCCGAGAAGGACAAGCAAGGAGCATGCCCTCGCCACTTGCTGCCTTCCCCTGCATGGGTCTAGGGACAGTAATGGAACTCACCCGATGGGCCTTCCCCAGCTTCAGATGAAGCCTGGGAGACATCCAGGGGTACTGGTCCCAGGGAGAGCATGATATCCTGGCTGGCGGGCATTGAGCTGGTGCTGGCTTCATCCGACTCTTCCTCCTCCCTCTCCTCCGCACTGGCTCTGCCCCCTGGGAAGGCAACAATGGGCATCTCCTGCCCAGAGTCCACAACAAGGGGGGAAGGGACTGACCCCCCCCTCCCAGGATGTGGTGGAGCTGATCATAATAGGGGCAGGAGCGGGGTGCTGCCCCAGAGTGGGACCTGTGCTCCCTGGCCTTGGCAAAGACCTGCCTGAGCTCTTTGATCTTCACGCACATCTGCTCCTGGGTGCGCATATAGCCCTTGTGGCCCAGGTATCAGCCATCTGGCCATAGACATCGGCATTCCTGTGCCTGGTGCAGAGATCCTGGAAGTTTGCCTCCTCTCTCCAGACCTCAATGAGGTCCTGTGTCTCTGCACTAGGACAAGAAGGCGCACACCTCTTTTGTCCCCGGGTAGGGTCCTGGGAGTTGGCTGTTTGCTCAGCTGCAGCTGTGGAGGGCTCAGACAGAGCACAGGAGTGGCAGCAAAAGCTGTGCAGGCTTCTCTAATGTGGTACATTGTGGCATAGGGCTGGCAGGACCTGAATTGTTCCACAAGCCCTTTCCCCTGTAGCTGCGGTTTTAAGGGCTGCAGGAGAAGGGGAACTATAGAGTTCAGATGAGTGTGGCCAGAGTGGCCAGCAGGGCACCTGTGGGAAGTCCTGGAGGCCACTTATTCTGAAATAACTCCAGCTGCCCTGTCTACACACGTTCTATTTTGAAATAGCTATTTAGAAATAGGCATTATTCCTCATAAAATAAGGGTTACATAATTTGGAATAAGGCACCTGTTATTTCAATATTATTTCGAAATAATGAGCTTTCTGTGTAGCCACTCACTTTGTTATTTTGAAATAATGCTTCTGTGTAGATGTGCCCTAAGTGAGCTGGCATTAATGTCATTCCATTGCTAGTACTTCAGTTCAGATTATGTCTTTCCTTGGGTGGCATATTTATGATTGCCAATGCTGTACAGAGGAAGATTTTCCTTTATTTAGTTTTCAGATGAGTGAGGATAAATATTTACATTTCCTAGTTCGTACTATATGCTTGCAATGATAAAAGACTTAGAAAGTAGCTTGCTAGGATGAAAAAAAGAAAAGAAAATAGCCTCCTAAAGAAAAACAAATATTAAAGGATAAATTGAGCTAAGACTACACAGAAAAAAGCCATAAGCACTGGATAGACTAATTTGAGTAAGGGAACGAGGCATATACACAAGCAGTTTAATTAATCTACTAGTCTTATTTCATATTCTAAAAGATTTATTAACCATGACAGGAAATTTACTAGGGAACAAAATCAAGGTATTTGTAGAATTGTAAAGGTGAGACTATTTGCCAATTATAATGAGTAACTTTTATGTTAAATTTCATGAGGAGTCTCTGTCTCTGTCCGGAGCTGAACCTAGAAAGAATAAAATAAATATGAAATGGTGCATTGTGCAATCACATTCCTAAGCTGTTTATATGTAGGCTTCAAATTAAGGGTTTGGTGTCATGGAAACAGCTTCTTCATTTGGAAAGCTTCTGCAGCCCTGTGAGAAGCAAAAGATGTGTGTGTGTGTGTGTGTTGGTTTTAACGATCCCCATCGCCCTTCCAGATATCACATTCTGTTCTTACAAGAGAAAATGGAACTAAACAGGAAGGCAGTGCTCCTGCTCTACTTGTTGTACTATGATTTAGACTAATGTAATTCATTTCAGCATTGCCATTTGTCAACTGCCAATTTAAATGGGTCTTATTTTGTAATTAAGTTGAAGTGCAGTTCCTACGTTTTAATTATATTTCCCCCCTACTAATGAAAGACTACATATGTGTCTAGATGCTATACATATGTATATACACACTTTGGTATATACATCGTATTTAACTATTTAAAATACATGAGCTCAGCGAATAAATAAATATTGTGTATATTACCATGGAAGCATGTGTGTGTGTGTGTGTGTGTATGATTATGGTTTGTATATGATTTTATTAATGAATGAAGATTTTTGTTGTTGCTGAGGACAAAGAGAAAGCAGTGGTAAGGGAAACAATTATACATTTTTGCAGCCTGCAGAGAAACTCTCAAGTCAATACTGGATTCAAATATAAATTTGGGAATTAACAGCACTGGAGGCTTTGTCCTGGGTTTGATGCCAGCTGGTTTTGTAGGCACAATTCAGATTGCTCAGTAATTTTTAAAATTAATTAGTAACATGGGAGTTGTACAGAGACTAGATTAACTGCATGGGAGGAGGGGGGTTTCTCTTTTGCAGTCGTATCTGTATGTTTTGTAGTACATTTCAGAAACAGACCAGTTTAATGTCACATAAAGTTCACCGACTTCTTGAATCTCCTAGATTGCTATCCCAAATTTGACAGCCATACCAAGGACCATGTGACAAGTCATGGACTAGGTGGCAAGCTTTTAATCTATAGAGTCTTGGTATCAGCATTCATTAGCAGTTATAGTTCACATACTACTGTTTTTTCTGACAGGGCTTAGGAATCACATACTCAGTGACAGAAGCATTCTAATGAAAGCATTTTGTGAGAAGGTTTCACAAATATTCAATACCAACTCAAGAAACCTTCACCCTAATCTATGTGCCTATCTATTCGATCAGTCGCCTACACCACAGGAGGAGTATGAATGTATATGTATGTGTGTGTGTGTGTTTGTGTGTGTGCGTGTAGAGGTGTATGTGTCAGTGTCCATATAAGTCCTGTGGAAGACCTCCTGAGGGGATATTGCAGGGTTCCCTATCTACCTAGCAGGAGGAGACTGGATGAGGCTGAGAAAGCTGCATTCTTCCATTCTGAGAGTCTCTGGGGCTATGTCTACATTGGCAAGATTTTGCGCAAATACTTTTAGTGCAAGAGTTTTTGCATTAAAGTATTTGCGCAAGAGAGCGTCCTTTTGCTCTGGCATGTGCTTTTGCGCAAGAGATGTGCTTTTGCGCAAAAGCATCCGTGCCAGTGTAGACACTCTCTTGTGCAAGAAAGCTCTGATGGCCATTTTAGCCATCGTGCTTTCTTGCGCACAAAATTCATGTTGCTTGTCTACACTGGCCTCTTGCACAAGAGGGATTATTCCTGAGTGGGAATAGTTCTTGCGTAAGAAGCACTGATTTCTTACATTAGAATGTCAGTGTTCTTGCGCAAGAACTCGTGGCCAGTGTAGACAGGCAGCAAGTTTTTGCGCAAAAGCGCCCGCTTTTGTGCAAAATCTTGCCAATGTAGACACAGCCAGGATGTATAATTAGCCTGTGCTCTTTTCTCTCCCTGTACTATGGAAACCCAATATAAAGAGGTTTCTAGAGGAAGCTATTATAGGGAATGATCCAAGAAGTTGGGTTCCTGTAGGAACCTTGTTTGCAGGAGCCAGTGGGACTGGGGAGCAGGCCAGAAACAAGGGAGGATGCTGTGACCGGGCAGCCCCACCCCGCACTCAAGCCCCGGGAAATCACCTGGCGCCGGGGGCAGAGAGGGCCCCACCCACACAGCCCTACTGGGCATGCTCCGAGGGGAGCCGAGGTATAAAAGGCTGCAGGCTTGCTCAGAAGGGGCAGACCGCGGCCCGAGCTGGAGCTAGCACCAGACCGCCAGAGATGGAGTCGCCAGGCTCACTGGACGTGCCGCTGCCAGGCCCAAGCCGGGCTCGACCCCAACGATGGAGCCGCTGGCCGACCCCCCGCGACCCAGGCACCACGACTGGCCGGGGGTAGGAAGTGACCCAGGGCAGGGAGCTGGAGAAGCCCCTGAGGGTGCATTGAGGGGAGGAGCCCCCCCGAGTCAGTGGAGGGAGCCGCCCGCCACTGACAGGGCCCTGGGTCAGGGCCCGGTGGAGAGGGAGGGCCCGGGCCCCCCTACCCCCCTGCCCTGAACCCCGGCGAGTGGGGGCTCGGATGAAGGACTAAGTCTCGGAAGGACTAGGCCAGGAGGCCGTATTTCCCCTAAAAAAGGGGCATTGCACTTTGGGGCTTGGCCCGAGTGGGCTGAACTATGCCCCGGACGGGGGCGGCAACCCCGAACGATGGGGGAGCCCCCCGACAGATTCCTTTTACTGCCAATGGTTTCCCTGCAGGATAAAGGCTTGCTAGTGCATTCTGAATAGGGCACGAGTTGCTGAACAGTTAGAACTCTGTATACGTTCAGCTTTCTCCTTCTGTTTGCCAGCCTAGCCTGCTGTGTTTGGGAAAGCAGAGCCATGAACTGTTTATTTTATTATTTTATTATTATTTTATTAACCCTTTCTTCCCCATCCCAGGGAGTAATTAATCCTGGCCTCCTTTGTTCCCTTGAATACAGGAACTGCAATATTTGCTCACCCATTTTGGAGTATATAATGGAGGGATGTCTCCCTATTTCCTCCCACAACTCAAATCTAACCTAGCAGAGAGCCTCTGCTTCCTCTTTGGAGGAGTGAGCCATGCCCCATCCTTTGGATGGAAGAACCGAGAGGAAACTTTGTCAGTAAAACTCATGGGGTTTCCTTTCTCCTAACTAGGGAAATGGCATGTGGAGTTCTCTCCCTTCCTATTTCTATCTAACTTGGTCATGAAGAAAATGACAGTTGCTGTGTTACCAAGGCAGGGATCTCGTCACCATGTGTGGCTGCAGGACGGAAGATAACTTAATTTTAGAAAAAAAGATGATTTCCATACTCCATCGGCTCATAAGAAATTAGTTATTGTTCAAGATTTTAAGATAGATAGTTCCATCTTAAAAAACGGATTTCAGTTTTTAAATTAAATTGGACAAAAACAGAATTCGTAGCACAAACCTCCTCATTCTTGGGTTCTGGAGTCCTTTGGAAATGTCCATCGTGTCCCAGTTAGGGTGGTCTTTAATGCATCCCCAGAATACCGGACATGATGAATCTTGTGGGACTGGCATGGGCCTGCCCTCGCCAACATGACCCCACCCTTGCTGACATGATCTTGCATGCACCGTGTGGCACAGAGGAGGCCATTTGAAGAGAGCATCATCCCACGTGAGAGTTTAATGGAATCTTCACAAGGGGTGCACTTCTTAAAATGGTGTCCTCCATCTGTGACGCTGAACAAAACAATGTCCTGGTTTATATCAGTGCCAGACAGGGGCATGCCACACAAAACCAGGACTTTTCAGATGAATGACCTGCCTAATCTCAGTGCAGAAACTCCTGGTTGCCGCAGGCTAAAAGAACCTGTCTGAATGCATGAGTGTTCAATCACAAAAGATAAGGAGAGGCTATAAGACATAGACCAGATGAGAGAGCTGATATCTTTTATTGGAAGTTACAATCTTTCAAGCTTCATAGAGCTCTTCTTCAGACCAGGAATACAAGATATAAGGGAGATTAATTAAAGCAAATGTGAATTATAGGAGTGCTTAGTAATTGCCTGTCAAAGGTTGTATGCGACAGACTTCGGCACAAGGGGACGTGTGAGATGTATTTCTGTGCTTCCTTTGTCATCTCTCTCTTCCTATGCTAATGTCTAGTAAAGGGTTAAGAAAATAGCTTCAGCTAAAAAGTTGCATTTATTTGAAATTGAATCACTGTGATTGAAAGCTTTCATTTACTCTCTCAGTAGCCACAATAAATGTAATGGCTGTGAGTTTCTAAACCAAAAAAAGAGACTTACCTTTTTTCATAACTCCCCATTCAAGGACTGAATTGGTACAAACTGAGAGTTGGAAGCAGCTGCCCTCTCCAATAGCCCACATGGGAGGGTCTGCAATTCTGTACAGGCCTTATATGGGTCATGCGAAGGGGAGAGGCTCCTTATTCACCTCTTCCCCTTAGCTCTGCACAGCCACAAAAGGGTTAGCCCGGACCTCTAGGAAAGTAAATGGGAAGATCTGGCTCTGTGAGTCTGTGGAAAAGAATTCAAAGTTGCTGTGAAAAGTACTGCCGCACTGCAGCTCTCACCTCTGCAGTAAACAATTGCATAATAAAGTGCTATTCGTTTTTTGCCTGCTCTACTGAAGTAAGAAGTATGTTAAAGAAACCAAATGCTAAATAATTATTTTAATAAAATAAAAAATTCCCACAGCAAAAAATTTCCTTTATTTAAAAGAAAGTTTGAGAACTTTGACGATCTGGGACATTTTCCATCTTAGAAAAACTGCATTAGGTGTGATGCAGATGTCAAATGCACCTGTGTTTGAAGGCAATGAAATAGAACATGATTTCCCCCCCAAATTATGATGTTTTAGCCTTAAGTTCTATATCATCATAGGCTTCCAGCCCACAGCCACATATGAGGACCAAGCAACTGAACTGGGCTGAACACAGAACTGAGAGCTAGGAAATGCCAAGATATAATCCTAGTTCTCACAATGACTCCTGGCGTGTGGGAAAGTCCCTCAGGGCTAGAGAGAGCGAGCCTTGGTCTGATGAAATGGCGACTTTCTCCACAGCTAGTTTCAATGGTTTCCAAGGATTGGTTGCAGAATAAGATGCCACTCAGTGTAAGGGTATCATGTCTCAGGTTCCCCATCTGTAGAACCTGGATAACAGTATTTATTTTCACACTCTGATGACGGATAGCTGATGTTTATAAAATACTCGGCAGATGAAAATTGCCCTCTATGTACTAAATATTGTTAAGTGTCTTGGGCACAACTTAATGCGGGCTTTCCCTGGAATGAGCAACAGATAGACATCTCCTCAGGGACAGAGTAACTAAGAACAGAAGCAATCTAGATACACATGCTTTTGCATGTCTTTCATCTTAGAGATGAGACGACAAATTCTGGCACTCTGGGACATCCTGTGGATTTGTATCACTCTCTGGAAGGCTGGTATTTACAAAGCAATGAATACATTCCCGTCCCTAGTTTCCTTGTGTAACATGTATAATATGCAGCATGTTCTTTCTTTAATAAGTAATTAATCATAAATCAGCGTGAGTTACTAACTGAAACTTAAAATTATTCTGCGTTGTATTTGACTGGTTCAGGATACCACGTGTTAGCATGAGGCTTTTAAATCTTTGGCAGGTGCAGTGCAGAGCTGTTCCCCTCCAGCAGGAACCTGGGAGGAACTGTATCTCTGGTGGGTAGAACTCTCTCAGTGCTGCTCCAGACATATAGGGGCAATGGCATAGATTGCTGCTCTCAGTATACTGACAACCCTCTGTGGCCACTGTGAAGGGGAACCTTGTTATGCCTATTTCCTGCCTGTACATCTTCACCCCCTTTATGGAGTCCTGCCCTCTAGAAATGGAACACGGTAAGTTGTCCCCGCATGCCCAGGGTGACCATATTTCTCTATGCTGAATACAGGGACGCCTGGTAAAATTCAGCGAGTTCAATGGCAATCAGTGAGAATTATGCAGTACAAGCATTCAAGTTGACTGAACCCCCATTAAAAAGAAATACTGCGTATCTGGATTCTTTGTATTTACCTTCTTATCTTCAAGGGTTTAGGGTTCACACATGGAGGGGTGAAACATACCCCTCAACTACTCCCACACAGGGAGAAGTGACACACACACAATCCTGTATATCTCTCTCATGGGCGTATGTGTGTGTGTGTGACCAACCCTTCCATGCAAGCAGGAAGGGATTAAGCACTCCGGCAGCATTGGGCTCAGGGAATCTGACTACAGGGGCTTCGGTGCACTTGCCAGAGAAATGGCTCAGCAGGGGAGGGAGCCTAGGGGACAAGGCAGCCCCATGCTCCTTGAGGGCAGGGCCCAAGGTGGGGGAGAGGGGTGAAGAGAATTCTAAGGCGCCACTTGGGGGCGGCTGTGGAGCCTGCAAGTTCGGATTATGTAAAGGCTGGAAATTGCTTCTTCCCCCGACCTTGCCATGCCACAGTGGAAGCTGAAGGACAGAGAGGCTTCCCCGTGCCAGTGCTGTGTGGGGCTTTCCATAGACAGGGCTTGGTTTCTGTTGCACAGCGCCCTGGGCAAGAGGGTCTTGGGTTTCCCAGGGTGTTGGACCAGCCAGAGGAAGTGGGGAAGGAACGAACCTGATGGCCAGGTTGTTGGAGAGCCCAGTGCTCCGACCAGGGGCTGGGTCTCCACGCAGCACTAGGAACGGAGGATACTGCCTGGTCCCTGCCTGCACTCCCCAGCTATCACAATTCACAGTGAATGCTGGCTGGAAAGAGGATGTGGGACAAAGCCCTGCTGGTCGAAAGCCTTACAGTGGGGGCTGCATTGATGGACAAGCAGCAAAGATGTCCAGCCATGCATGCTATATCCCCCCCATCCTTCCACACCCACCCCTATTGTTGGCCACTGAACCACCTCCCCCATCCATTGGACCTTGCTGATGTGCGGGTGACTGGTGAGCAGGGATCCAACCAGCAACAGGACCTGCCAGTACTGATGGAGGGAAGACAGAAAATATGGAACAATTTGTCCATTTTTAAGAAAAATTCCGGATACTTGTAAGAGGGCTTAAATACGTGATTGTTCCTTTAAAAACAGGACAGCATGCCCCAGACAACAGGACTGCTGTTGTGAAACCATGAGAAGAATGGGGACGGGTTTCTCAGTCACTCGTCCCATGCAATCTGGTCCCATGTTATTATTTATAGGTTAACATGTTTCCATGAGTCTGTTTGGACACTTCCGCAGTCTTCCTGATCTGCTGCATTGCATACACCCTTGCAAAATGGAAATAATTCACTGATTATTTAGCTTGCAACTAGCAAGTCTTTGTCTCATGGTCTCTGTTTGCTCTGCTGCCTGGCATATATCATGTCAGCTCCATCTCCCTCAGTAATAATTTGTGGCCTTTCTATTTGTTACCCCCCAAGACAATCTGGTCTTTAATGAGAGAGTCTTCTAAAATTCCATAATTACACAACTGGCTTTTAGTTTTAAGTCTGTGACAAATTCCTCTCTCGCTTCCCTTTCATTTCATGCTTTCACCCTGACCATACATCTTTCAAAAGTAACATTTTTTTTTCTAGGAACACAACCATCTTCATTATTTCTGCAAGGCTTTCCTCCCTCTGCTCACCACCAGTGTAATCTTTTTCTCATCCTTCAAGTTATTTGCCCCAGTGGCTTTCATAAGCTGCTCAGATTGCTGTTTGAGGCACGTTCAACTTTTCCCCTGATTCACAGGGCTGGTGGGAGTTGTTGCCAGTGGCATAGGCTCTGTAACAGCCATTGCAATGTTACCTTACTCACAGGGTCATCCAGCACACTCTGTCATTTACTCCTAATACCATCTGGTATCTTACTGGTGAGCAGGCTGGTGTCTAGATAAACCCTTCATTATGAATGGGAACTATGCACAGAAATGAGGTAACAAAATTTCCTACTGCTCTGTGTAGATGCAGCTTGTAACTGCCCTGCCCTAGACTTCCTTTTATTCCTGCCCCAACAGGAAATATCTCAGGGAATCCAAAGACTGGATGAAGAGTGACAGGAAGCAAGGCATCTCTACACTGCTGGAGGACTGACGTATCATAAGCCAGTGAGTCTCTCCACACATTGCCCTTGCCCTAAGTGCCACCCCCTGTCGCCCCCATTGGATGGGAACTGTGGCCAATGGGAGTGGCAGAGGTGGTGCCTGTGGCCGGGGCAGCACACAGAGACATGTGCCCCCACCTCTGTGTAGGAGCTGGAAGTGAATGTGTCACTGGTTCTGGGAGCTGCTTGAGGTAAGCACCACCCAGAGCCTGCTCCTGAACCCCTCCTGTGTCCCAATTCCCGGCCCAAGATTTGATCCTCCTTCTGCCCTCTGAACCCTTTGATCCCAGACCAGAGCACCCTCCTGTACCCTAAAACCCTCTTCCCTGGCCCCATCCTTGAACTTGCACCCCAGGCAGGCCCCTCAATTCCTGCATCCTGATCATTGTCCTGGCCCAGTCCCTCTCACACCCTCTGAATGCCTTCATCCCAAACCAGAGCATCCTCCTACACCCCAAAACACTCACCCCCAGAGCCGTGCACCCCCAACCAGAGCCCTCTCCCACACTCCAAACTCCTCACCCCCAGCTTGGAGCCACCTCATACATCCAACCCCTTATCTCTGGCCTCATCCCAGAGCCTGCATCCCTAACCAGAGCCCTCACCTTCTCTTGCCTCCGCTGGAGCCCTCTCCCACACTCTGAATCCCTCATCCCCAGCCACCCCCCAGAACCCAGACCTCCAGCCTGAGACCTCATCCCTGCCCACACTCCAAGTTCCTTAGCCAGTGAGTGAAGGTGAGGAGAGTGAGCAACAGAAGGAGGTGGGTGGAGAGAGTGAGACCAAGGCCTCAGAGAAGGGGAAGGGCATAGGCAGGACCTCACAGGAAGGGCGGAGCAGGAGGTGGGACAAAGGTGTTTGGTTTTGTTCGAGTAGAAAGTTGGCAACCCTAGGACAGGACTCCAAAGTACGTCATGACCCCATTTTAATGGAGTTGCTAGGGCTGGCTGTAGACTTGGTGGGGCCTACTGCCAGAGCCAAAGCCTGAACCCACCACCTGGGGTGGAAGTCTAAGGCTCAGGTCACGGGGCCCCCACATGGGACTGAAGCCCTTGGGCTTGGGTGCCCCTATTTGGTGCAGTGGCTTGGGCTTTGGTCCCCCTTTCTGGGATCATGTAATAATTTCTGTGGTCAGAAGGGGATCATGGTGCAATGAAGTTCGAGAACCCCTGGCATAAGCACTGTCTTTTTGGCATACTTAGGCTGTGTCTAGACTGCAGCCCTCTGTTGACAGAGAGATGTAGATTAGGCACGTCAAAATTCCTAATGAAGCAGGGATTTAAATAGTCCGTGCTTCATTAGCATAAACATGACCACTGCTTTTTTTCAAAATGGAACTTTTTCGAAAACAAACCAAAACAAACCCAACCAAAAGCGGCAGTCTAGACGTGGCTCTGTCGAAAATAAAACCTTTTTCAACAGATCCTGTATTCCTCAAAAAATGAGGTTTACAGGATCTGTCAAAAAAGGGTTTATTTTCGACAGATCCGCATCTAGACTGCCGTTCTTTTCTGAAAAAGCTCCGTTAAAAAAAAAAAAGCGGTGGCCATGTTTATGATAATGAAGCGTGGGATATTTAAATCCCTGCTTCATTAGCAATTTCGATGTGCCTAATCTACATCTTTCTGTTGACGGAGAGGTGTAGTCTAGACACAGCTTTATGGTATGTCTATGTAGCAGTGATATTTCAGAATGACGGATATAATTCCAAAATAACTATGCGAGCGTCTACACAGCTAGCCCATTATTTTGAAATAATGAGCGGCTTATTTCAGCATCTGTAAAGCTCATTCCACAAGGAAGGTGCCTCTTCTGAAATAGCTATTTTGGAATAGCAGTAGTGTGGACACTCCACTGCTGCTATTTTGAAATAGTTCCTCCCCCAGGCCATTCAAAGTAATTACTCCCCTGTGCTTCCTGGGGCTCTAAATCGAGGTAGTGCATCCACATTAGGGGTGCCTGCCTTGGACTAATTTACAGGCTTCCCTGCAGTGAGACACGCTATTTTGAAATAAGTTATTTCTGAGTATTTCTTCCAGAATAGCTTATTCTGAAATAACTGTGCAGTATAGACATAGCCTTATTGATTACAGATTGTCTGTTACTCCTTCAGGAAATGGGACCTAACAGCCCAGCTGCCCTAGGCCCTCAGGATCAGTGCTTAGACGTACGCTGGCCTAGAGCTCCTACATTGTGGGCTCTCTGGTTTACCGTCACCCCTTCAGGGACACAAGAGAGTGGAAGCAAACAGCCGCACGAGCTTTGCAAATTGTTCCAGAGCCCAGTACACTATATATTTTACAGAGTTCGTGCATCTGTCTTTCTGCCTGGCTGTGACTCTGTCCATCCATCTGTGAGTCTGTTTGTTCAAGAACTCCTCCTAAACAGTAAGGCTACGTCTACATTGGCATCCCTTTCCGGAAAAGGGATGCTAATGAGACGAGTCGAAATTGCAAATCCGTGGGGGATTTAAATATCCCCCGCGGCATTTGCATTTACATGGCTGCCGCTTTTTTCCGGCTTGGGGATAAGCCGGAGAAAAGCGCCAGTCTAGACGTGATTCTCCGGAAAATAATCCCTTTTCCGGAGGATTTCTTATTCCTACTTGAAAGAATAAGAAATCCCCCAGAAAAGGGCTTATTTTCTGGAGAATCGCGTCTAGAATGGCGTTTTTCTCCGGCTTATCCCCAAGCCGGAAAAAAGCGGCAGCCATGTAAATGCAAATGCCGTGGGGGATATTTAAATCCCCCGCAGATTTGCAATTCCGACTCATCTCATTAGCATCCCTTTTCCGGAAAGGGCTGCCAATGTAGACGTAGCCCACGAGCTAAGACCACCAACATTTGGTATATAGCTTCCTCTTATCCTACCATAAAGCAAGGCCAAGGTTTGGCTGTGGCAGGAAAACGGGAAGTGCCTGGAATACATTTGTTTCCCATTACATGGAAAGGGAAGGGTCCGATAGGAGGGACAGTCATGCTCCACAATGACCGCTGGGGACAGTATGCTCAAGGGACAGTTATGCTGCAAAGTAACAACAGGAAGGTGGCTGCACCAGGCAGGGAGTGGCCAGCTGGGGTCAGGGCTCTTCATATGACTGGCCACCAGCTCAGGTAAGTGGTGCCCCTGCTTCTAAACCCCTCTCCCCGGCAGCAGGTTGCAGTGCTGGATGAGGGGAGCCCCACTGGCCAAGGAAATGCCCTGCACCCCCCAAGGAAATGCCAGCTGGTCCACCCCCACTCCACTAGCCAGAAGCCACTGGGCAGCCCATTTTCTGTCCACTCCAAGAGGAGTCACCCAGCCACTGGCCAGAGGCTGTGCAGCTCAGCCCAGCCTCCCCCACCCTGAAACAAGCTGCTGGGGGGGCTGGATAGCCCAGTCCCCCCACCCCCCACATTAGGAGCTGCCCACCCACTGGCCAACTGGCTAGGAGCCAGACAACATAGCTCTGACCCTCTCCCCCTGCAAGGAGCCACTGCGGGAAGCCAGAGAAGCGCAGCCCTAGCTCCCCTGAGGGGAGCCACCATTGGAGCTACATGACTCTCACCACCACGGGCAGCCCTGGTAAGCCCTCCAATCACCCAGCCCCTGGGCCCGAGCTTCCCCTGCTCTGAATCCTGCACCCCCTGCCCTGAGCCTCCCCTACCTCCACTCCCCTTCCCTGGTTCTCCACCTCTGCCCTGACTCCTGCACCCTCTCCCCCTTCCTGAGTTCCCCAAACCTTATTCTGACTCCTGCACCCACCATATCCTCAGCCCCTTTCCCTGGGCCCTTCACATCCTAAAACCCCTGCCCTGACTCCTGCACCCCCCCCCCAAACCTACAGCCTTCCGCCCTGAAGGACCAAAGCAATGCTGGGTAGATCTGATTAGTAAATAACAGAAGAAAGAGACAGATCTAGACCAAACAATGAAACACCTCTGCCCCATTCCCCTGCTTCAGTTTTCTCAGCATTCTTGTGCAGTCTTTGGGTGTTGAGCAGAGTCCTCTAAGGAGCGCAGTCCTTTGCCCTGAACATTGCTTTGCCTGAGTCATGATGCCTCTCCTCTCCAACAAGCATCTTTCTTCCTTGGCTGCTCATGTAGTTAAAAAGGACCCCTTGTCTGATGTAAGCAGGCCTGTCTGTTCCTCACTGCTGCCCAAGCTTCCTTTGTCTCTGTTACTCTCGCAGAGATTTCAGATCTTTCCAGTACCACCTGGTCCCTTTGTCCTACTTCTGTGGAAATTCAATTCCTTGGATATTCAATTCCTTCAAACTCCAGCCCCATCCCATACAGAGAAGTTGGAGAAAACTGGTTTAAATCTAGACTGCAGTTATATCTCTCCCTAGGTAAGAGCTTTTCAGGTCAGTGCTGAGAGGCACTAACTACTGACCTATTGGTACGGAGGCATGCCAGCCAGTGGCACAAGAACATTTTTAAAAGTGAGGGAGCTGAACCCCCTTTCCCTGTCTGCACCCACCCCCAGCTCAGGCTGAGAGCAAAGCCCCAGCACGAGGGGCCAGCTGCCAGGACTCTAGGTGCTAGGATGGAAGCCCAGGGATGCTACAGCACACCCATCCCCCCACACCTCTAGTTCCCATGCCTATGATAACAGCACCGCTCCACTGTCTCCTTACTCCCAGAAGCATGAGGTAGAACACAATAAGAGACAATTATAAAACTCAGTGATACTGGTGCTGTGAGTTCATAGCACTTGTATAAAGGGATTGGCCAACCTTGCACCCCTTTAAGTTCCCTCTTTCTGCCCAACTCTTAACTCTGAGGAGATGTAGGAGGAAAGGTCATAGAATGGATGGGTACAACATATCTTGAACAACAACACTCGCAGAATGGTTAGTAACTATTTTTTTCTTTTTTTAAGTGCTTGCATATCTCCATTCCACTGAAGGAGAGTCTCACACACTAAGGATACATCTACGCAGAGGGACTATTTCAGGATACTAGAAGTATCCCAAAATACCTACCCTGTGTCTTTTGAATGCGCCTGCTATTTTGAGATAGGTCTTGAAATAGCAGATGCACTATTTCGGCATCCTTGTAACCCTTGTTCCACGAGAGTTAAGGGATGTCTCAGAATAGTGCGTTATTTCAAAATTTGGTGTTGTACAGATGCCAAATTTTGAAATACGCTATTTTGAAATTCAGTCGAAATAAGATACGCAATTTGCGTAGAGCTAATTGTTTATCTTATTTCGAGTTTAGGGTGCTGTGTGGATGCACCCCAAGGGTATGTCTACACTACCCCGCTAGTTCGAACTAGTGGGGTAATGTAGGCATACCGCACTTGCAAATGAAGCCCGGGATTTGAATTTCCCGGGCTTCATTTGCATAAGCGGGGAGCCGCCATTTTTAAAACCCCGCTGGTTCGAACCCTGTGCAGCGCGGCTACACGGGGCTCGAACTAGGTAGTTCGGACTAGGCTTCCTAGTCTGCACGGGGTTCGAACCAGCGGGGTTTTAAAAATGGCGGCTCCCCGCTTATGCAAATGAAGCCCGGGAAATTCAAATCCCGGGCTTCATTTGCAAGTGCGGTATGCCTACATTACCCTCCTAGTTCGAACTAGGACGGTAGTGTAGACATACCCTAACAGAATGGTGGGATCAGAGTTTGACCAGAGAAAAATGCATATGGATTTAAAAAAATAAAATTGTAATGTTTATAGAGTTTGAACTAGGTATTTGTAAACTGAGTCTCTTTATTCATTAAATAGTTTATGATTAGCATACAGAACTAGGGAATTAACATGAAGTTTTAGATTGTGGAATAAGTCAATAGCATTCCTTGAAGGTAATAGGAACATTCAGACATATCAAGGAAAAGTTCATTTAACAAAATTAAATATTTTTGCACTCTTCTGATTGTTGATAAATTAAGTTACCCAAGATTTAAATCACACTAAATCAGTGTAAGCATATGGTGTATGTCTCTACTACAGCATTATTTCAAAATATCTTCTTTCAAAATAGTTATTTCGAAATAGCTTATTTTGAAATAACGCATCGAGATACAAAATGCATTTCAAAATAGCGTTTTGCTATTTTGAAATAGCACGTCCACACTGATAGGATGCTGAATCGCATTTAAGGCCGGCTGGAACTGGTTCTGGCAGGGCATCAGGTCAGGAGTTAGCCTTGGGCAGCAGCCACACAAGGTATCTGAGACCTGTGCTTAAAGGAACCGCCTCCTTCCCCCCCACCCGACAGCCGGTTCTAAGGTTTCCCTGATTGCTTGCCTACCTCACTGAGGAACAGCAAAGCATTTTTTTCTCTGTGTGCTCTGGTTGCCCTCACTCAGGACACCACAGGACTCTGCAACATGGAGCCAGAGCCGCCCCTGGGCACTCTGGTGCTTCTCCTGGACGTGCTGCTGCGAGCCTGGAAGCACATTTTGCAGGCAGTAACAGTCTCCCTGGTGTGCCCCACTGGAGGCTTGTGCCTCATTCCTCCCTCACATCGTTCCACTTACCCCTCCCTAATCCCCCTTTCTGATGTACAATAAAAGAAATGAGTTCATTACAACAAAGCCTCTTTATTGAACAAAACTGGGGTGGGGAGGAATGAAACTGAGGTGAGTCTGGAGAAAGAAGGTGGGAGAGGGGAGGAGGAAACCTGGGAGGTGGGAGCTGGCAGGGGGGAAGAAGGGGGAGGAGAAGCTCAGGGCTCAGAGTTGGGGGTCTCACTGGCCCAACTGTTTCCCAGCATCATTGGTGCGGGGGCCTCTTCGTCCCTGGGGGTGTGGGGAGGGTGAGGAGGAAGAAACGGGAGGGGGAGAAGGAGTGGGAGGAGGAGTGGTAGCTGGGGAGGCAGCAGGGGCTGGAGCAGCAGGTGACAGCAAGCTCTGCCCCAGGGTCGATGACCACCTGGGAGGCACAGACCATCCTGTCCCCCAGGATGTGGTCCATGGCATCAAAATAGGAGCAGGGGTCTGGGTTTGCCCCTGGTTGAGAGCTGCCCCCTGTGGCCTTGGCGTACGACTGCCGCAGCTCCTTTATTTTCATGCAAACCTGCTCCTGGGTTCGCATGTGACCTTTGGTGGCCAGTCTGGCAGCCATCCGCCTGTAGACGGTTGCGTTCCTTTGTTTAGTGCGGAGATCATGGACATTGGAGGCTCCTCCCTAAACCTGAATTAGGGCCCTGATCTCCACACTGGACCAGGCAGGCGCCCACCTTTTCTGGCCCCTGGCTGGCTCCTGGGAGCTGGCAGACTGGTCCTGGGGAGCGGTGGAGGGCTGGCTGGCACTGGCTGCCTGGCTCATGCTGGGGCCACTGGGTCAGGTGCAGCGACTGCTGGCTCTGGGCTGGCAGGCTTGAAGCTGGCACAGACACTGTGGCCAGAGTCTACCCTTTTAAGGGCTCCGGAGAGCGGGGGAGGGCTGGAGGCCCCTATTTCGAAATAAACATCCCCATAACGCTTATTTCAAAAGAGCATTTTCAAAATTGGTGCTATTCCTTGTGGAATGAGGTTTACCAATTTTGAAATAAGCCCTCCGCTATTTCGATTTAATTTCGAAATAGCTGTTTGGCTGTGTAGATGCTGGTAAAGTTATTGTGAAATAATAGCTGTTATTTCGAAATAACTTTGCTGTGTAGACATACCCATGGAAAAAGAAAGAAATAGTGTGTTTATATTGGTTTAAATTGAAATTAGAATTCGATCCAAGAGCTACAATCTCAATATATATAAATATAAAGAAGTGAGGTGAAAAAAGAACATTCCTACATTTTTACTATAATATTTTCATAATGATCTTTAAATGCTTTATATCATTTGTAGTATAAATGTTAGAGTAAGTCTGTATATAACCACAAATAGTGATGTGTCAGTGTTTGGTTTTTACAGGGTTAATTCATCAGAATTCTTATGAAGTTCTCTGCTGGTAATGGTAGTGTTCTCTTTCTAACCTGATTTCAGTTACTAGCACATGTCTTAAGACCAGATTTAGAAAGATATTTTAGGCGCCTAAAAATGCAGATAGATGTTTAGAGGGATTTAGAAGTTCCTACTTGCATATTGATTTCATTGCAATTTAAACACCGATGACTTTAATGGGACTTAAGTGCCAATCCTGCTTAGAGCCTTTTGTGAATTCTTTTTGGTGCTTAAATACCTTTGCAGTTCTAGCCCCCTATGCTTCAGAACCTAAACATTTTTTATTAGGTCACAAGAAAAGTTTGTCCGTTGAAGCACAGTTGTAATCCATGGGAGGCATGGCCCATTCAGGACAAAATTGGGACTTAAATCTTTAATAGTTCATCATTTAGCATCCAATATACTATAATAGCATATAGCTTTTGTTGTAATGCTCTAGCAATGAATACTCTTTGTGGTTGATTTGCTTTTTTCTCTGTATTTCTCTGCTTACTGTGGGTGCATCTACAAAGCACAGTAAACTCAAAATAAGATACGCAATTTGTGCTATGCAAATTGTATATCTTATTTTGATTCTATTTAGAAATAGCTTATTTTGAAATTTGAGCAGTTACACAGCACCAAATTTAGAAATAACACTATTTTGAGACATCCCTTAATCCTTGTGGAACGAGGGATGCTGAAATAGCATGCCCATTATTTCAAAAAATATTTCGAAATAATAGGCGGCTTGTTAAGATGTGGGGTAGCTATTTTGAGATATCTTTGGTATCCCGAAATAGCCATGAGGTGTAGACATAAGCTGCATCTATGTATGTGTATAGACCCTTTTTCTACAATGATGGCTGGTCCCCTGTCTTGGTGGATAGAATGCAACATCATTACATTTAAGAAGTAGGCCCCTGATTTATTAATTTTTTCCAAAGCTTGTGCTTCTACATTTATCTTGATTAAATATTATTTACTATATTAGCAGAAGTAATTCAGTAGATCCCACCTATCTGTTTACATTGTTCATTATTAGAGAGCTATTTCTCATAATTCAGGTTGTGACTAGGTTCC
The DNA here is from genome assembly GCF_049634645.1 of Pelodiscus sinensis. NCBI lineage: Eukaryota > Metazoa > Chordata > Testudines > Trionychidae > Pelodiscus > Pelodiscus sinensis. The sequence goes on from NC_134711.1 coordinate 205,795,045, forward strand.
CGTTATAAGTACCATTTCTTGATTCCAACCATGAAATGAAACATTTTTTGTTCATGACTTTCCTCTTACCTCCTTGAGATCCTGAGATCTCAAGATTTGGGGAAATTGCTTTTCTGTCTGGAGAGCTTTCTTTTGTGTGGGGAGTTCTGCAGAATTTCCTTTTGTTTCTGTCTTGTCCAGCATGTATATGGGATCATGAGCAGGGTTAGAATGAGCAGTTGTATTCTTGGCCACAGATGAAGGGTAGCAGGCTCAAATTCAATCTGGATAAGACTAAGGTGATGCTGGTGGGTTGAGGACAGCAGATGTAGTGAAAATTGTCAGCTTTTTAAAATAAAGATATCTGTGTGTCCTTTGTTGCCAAGGTTCACAGACTGGGGGAGCTGCTGGATGATCCCATAGAAGCAATGCCTAGAAAGGCTTTTCTCACATCCTTTATGGGTCAGATTGTTGTGACCTTATCTTCAGGATGCAGACCCTGTTACCATTATCTATAATTTTACTGCCTCAAGAGTAGACTACTGCAATATGACCTACATGAGGGTTAAAGCAATCTGGAAAGAGAAGATGGCAAACATGGGAAAACAAGATGGTAAACATGACAACTTGCCTTGTAAGCAGCATTAGGGTATGTCTACACTACAGTGTTCTGTAGGAAAAACTGCTGTTTTTCCAACAAAACTTGCAGAATGTCCACGCTGCAATCGCGTTCTTTCGAAAGTAAATTGAAAGAACAGAGGAGTTCTTCCAACATTGGTAAGCCTCATTCTATGAAGAAGAATGCCATTTCCAAAAAAGCTCTTTTGGAAAAAGGCATGTGTAAACGGGGAGGAGGGATTTTTTTTTTTTTTTTTAAAGAAAAGGCCTCCAGGAAATAGCACAGGAGGTTGCCCAAACTGGTTGCTCACTGACTGGTAGCTGTGTAGGGTGGCGAGTTTCCAAAGGGCGATTGCGACTCGCTTCTCCAGGAGGATGGCGGGCCGTAGGTGGGTGTCGCGTCTCTGGAGGGCAGGGACAAGGCAGGCACACAGCTCCAAAAAGGTGGCCTTCCACACGCAGAAGTTTTGGAGCCACTGCTGGTTGTCCCTCTGCTCCATGATCAGCTGGACCCACCAATCCAAATTGGTGTTGAGCCTCCAAAAATGCCTCTCCTCTGTGGGTTGCAGTTGCCAGAGTGTAGCTCCTGCACCCAGGGAGAGGGTCCCCAGAATGAGCTCAGAGTCCAGCTCGTGCAGGACCAGGAAGACAACTGGCACAAAGTGCTGCAAAAACTGCAGCATGGCCATGTGGGGTCATCGCATGCTGAAGGGCAGCTCTGGTTCCATGGCACAAAGAACAAAGCTGTGGCATCCAAAAAAGAATAGGGCAACCACAGCAGGCACTGTGAAAGCTTTGCCATCCCTCGAAGAGGTAGCAAGCATGTAGCAGAAGCAGAGAAATGGCTGTCCAGAGGGATCCCTGTAAGCGTGTGTCTCTGCAAGACTCCAGCACCAGCACTTGGAAGCAACTGGTGACCTAAAGCCCTGCCTGAAGTGGTTCTGGGTGGCCTTTTATGTGAGAGAGCATCCAATCAGTCTGGACGTTCTCTTTTGAAAAAGCACACCACTTTTTTTTGATGCGCTTGTGTGCAGATGCTCTCTTTCGGAAGAAGTTTTTTCAGAAGATCTCTTCCAATAAAAGCTTCTTCCGAAAGAAGCCTGCAGTCTAGACGTAGCTCTACTCACCAGAAGCAAATGAAAGGCCCAAGGAGTCAGTCTGATACCAACAAAAGATTATTAAATTATTGGGATTTTTCATAAAAATCCAGTTTTGACTACATATTTCTGATATAAACAACTGTGGTTAAAACTGGAAAGCAGAAGAAAAATCCTACTTCATTATTGTGTTAAGAATCTAGGTTGTATCCATAATCAATCACATTTTGATTGATTTGCAAAACTCTGACACATAAAGTGTATATGCTGGCTTGAAGTATCAGTTTAACCTTCATTACCACGTTAATATCTGCAAACAAAAACACATTTATATCATATTGAGGGTTTAGATTACATTTATGTACTGAAATGTAATTCATGTCAGCACAGTGTGGTTGTTATTAATTTCTGCAACTCACACAAACCCCTCAAAAATCCAAACAAACCCAGACACCCCCCTAAAATTCCAGAAAGGAACTGAGGAGCTTCTAAATAAAAAAGGTGCTTAATTTATCACAATTTTCTTTCTACTCTTAGTAGTTTCTCTGTCTCTTGGGATAAAAACAGCCACTTGTGAACTGCAAAAATGTCATTTGGCCTTGATGACATTTTCTTAAGTGATGGAATTGGGCAATACTGATTCGTTTTTCCAATGGCATGAAAAATGCCAAACTATGAAGCATAAAACATTTGCTGCAAAGGCTGTTGCATTAATAACCCATTGTAGTTTTTTAAAGATGGAAAGTCTAATTATAAACAAGTTGACCACTGCGATAGCTTGCAGTACAGATATCATTTTTTTTCATTATACTGCATTATGTCCTGGAGTGTATTTTCATGGCCTTTTGAAACCAATCTATTGGGCTGCATAAATGCTCTTTCTACTGAGAATTGGCTGGTGCAAATAGATTATGTAATAAGACCATTTACATAAACAATTTTTGGTGGAGTGGTGTTAAGCTTTCCCCACTCCTCCAATAACCCTGGGGATATAAATATAATATAGAAAGCACTACCTATCAGACAAAATCTATCAATCTGTAACTCATACATAATTCATTGGTGCTGAATAGATGAATCCTACTTTAAAACACTATGGAATATTAGGAAGTATTTTCTTTTCAGTTCAGAGTCTGTTTGCAACAACTAAATTTGCCTTTAGAGCTTTATAATTGTACATAAAATTAAATGATGGTCTATAAAAATGCAGCTCACTAGGAAGCCATAGATAAATGGGCCAAAAGTACATTTGCAAAGGTGATAACTAGAATTAAGTTTCTATCTATATTAACCCAGTTTTCAAGATTTTTTTCTTTTTTATACAAAACAGACAAATGCTATCTGGCTGCAAATGAATATAAAAATTCTTACGCTTGAACAATTTCTGTACTTGTTTCCATTCCATCTCACCACTCTTTCTGCCTTTTTTTTTAAAGGCTAAAATCAATATGTTGAGAAGGAGACCTGTTGCATAACTTGGGAGGTTTTTGTGTGTGTGGGGTAGCAGGAGGGAGATGGGGGAAGGGGAAAGGGGAATAGTTGGGTGAGTGAGTGGAAGTGGGAGGTAGGCGTTCTCCGACAGCTATAGTATTCACCTGGGATTGCCAGGTTTTTTTGAGAAAAAAAGTTAAAGGCACTTAGTCATTGTAGCATGGCATCATTTAATAAGTGATTTTTAATATAACTATATAAATTTAAAAATATATAGACCTGATTCTTTGCTGATTTAAATTGGCATTAATCCATTGATTTAAATGAGGTCAATTTCAAGGGAGCAATCTTAACTATCAAGCAACACAGTGTTTTTGTGTACATTTGCTGTTTGAAAAAAAATAGCATCTTTGACAAAGCAATTTCACATGGAACAGGATCTTCATCAAAGAGCCCAGCTGGCTTCATAGCAAAGCTCTTGTTCTGCATGAACAGAGCCCTTGCTTTGTCAAAGATTCTGGTCTTCATTAAACTCATCAAGTGACTCAAGAGCTCCACTTCTAAATCAGCTGAGCAGTACAGCTGGCTAAAATTTTTCAAATAAAAAAATTTACTTGACAAGTAGATTTTTTTCTCTGAAAAAAATGAAAAAAAATGAAAGTGTTTCTTTAGGCATAAAGCATATATTTCAGTTTTTGAAAAAACAAAAACCGCCATTATGCGATGAAAATTTTTTCTCCTTAGAAAACTTTTGACCAGCTTTAAGTAGTGAGGTGGAGAGGGCTACCACGGAACTAGAGGGACCATTCTGTGAATCCTGCCACCAGAAATCCAGGGGCAGAACAGGATGTATAAAGGGCAGATTCTGGAGCCCAGTTGGGCTGCTGCTGCTGAAGGAAACAGATGCTTACTGCTTGTTCCTGAGATGGGAGACTGCAGCAGACTCCCACCAAGCTGAGAACTAGCTGACCACTGGACTGAGGAGTTTCTGGGAAAGTCACTGCCAGACAAACCAGAGGACCCCCTGTAGATCAAGGTACACTCTGAGGGGAAGAGAAGAAGTGACTCAGGGGCGTCGCTGCTGGAAACCTAGTCAGAATGTTGTGTCTGGATTCCCCTCTGGTCTAGTGTCAGAATACTTTGCCACCGTTAGGGCCCTTTGCTGGAACTCGGTGGAATTGGTAGGACCCATGTCTCCCTATAACTCCCACTGCAGCCTTGGGGTGGCAATCCCCCACTCTGGGACAAGAAACCTGTATTTGTCAGCAATCTGCTGTAGTGAGGGTGCCCAGTCCTCTTGCTGCTTGGCCCTGAATACAAGCCTGAGCCATAGACTCTTTGCTGCCCTGCTCTGACTATGGGCATAAATTTGCAATTGTCTGCTCCTCTGCTCTGATTGCAGGCCATAGACCCCAAATGACTGCCACTCTGCCCAGCCTGCCAGCCAGAGCCACAGACTGTGTGCTGTCCCTAACGGTGGGTGATGCCGCAGTGAGGCAGAGTGACCTCCCATTCACTCAGATGGGGAGGACCATTGCTAACCCACTACATTTTACTGTTCAGCTGATTCAGGAGGGGAGCTCAGTGACCCTGGTCTTTATCAAAGCAATAGCTACCATGTCAAAGCTCCAGTTTTTCGTGAAATTTTTCAGGAAGAAACGGAATCATAGTCCTTGATAAATCAATAGAAGAGCCCGGTGGTCACCAAATGGGTCACTGTCAGCCAGTTTGTCACCTCCTGTTTTACAGAGGTCTCCATTGGACAAACAAGCAGGTACTGTGTAGAAGAACTGCTTAGATGTTGCATAGACGTACCTAACTGAGCCGTTTGTGTTCTGGTCTTCATTGCTGAGCTGACACAGGGCTCTGCCTCCTTTTTGGTGCAGCGTTCACAGGTCTCCTGTCTGATTTTCCACTTTCCTCACTCACTCATCATGCGGGCTGTGGAGCGGAGGAAGGGTCTGTTTTCTGTCCTTTACTTCTTCAGAGAGAGGGATTCATTCACTTCTGACACCATGTAGTGTGAAGGTATAATCACAAAGGCATGCATTAAGTAGATGAGAACTTCCTAACCAGCAAATTCCCCTGCGTATTAAGATCTCTGTTGCAATATTGCTTGGTCCTCTCTGGTATCTGTGGAGGACCAGGAATTCCATAATCACTAAACACTGATATACCCACATTAGCATTAATCTAGCTAGCACAGGTCCCAAAGCAGTGAAGCAATGGCATTGTGAGTATCAGCATGTGCTGTACAAACCCATTGGGAACCCTGGGTAAATATTTTTGGGGCTAGCATACTCTGAACATATTCCCAATTAGAAGTATAAAATGATGGGGACTCAAGGACTCAAGAAAAAGATCTTGGCATCATTGTGGATAGTTCTCTGAAAACATCCACTCAGTGTGCAGCAGCAGTCAAAAAAGCAAACAGAATGTTAGGAATCATTTAAAAATATCATTTAAAAATAGAAATCCATTAAAAAATAGAAATCCATGTTGCGCCCACATTTTGAATACTGTGTACAGATGTGGTCATCTCATCTCAGAAAAGATATCTTGGCATTGGAAAAAGTTCAGAAAAGGGTAACAAAAATGGTTAGTTGGTTTGGAATGGCTGCAATATGAGGAGAGATTAATAAGACTGGGACTTTTCAGCTTAGAAAAGAAAAGACTAAGAGGGGGTATGATAGAGATTTATACAATCATGGCAGGTATGGAGAAAGTGAATAAGGAAAAGTTATTTACTTGTTCTCATAACAAAAGAACTAGGGGCCAACAAATGACATTAATAGGTAGCTGGTTTAAAACAAACCAAGAGAAGAATTTCTTCATGCAATGCACAGTCAATATGCGGAACTCCTTGCCAGAAGATGTTGTGAAGACCAAGATTTTAACAGGGTTCAAAAAAAGAATTTGATAAAGTCATGGATGTCAGGTCCATCAATGGATATTAGCCAGGACGAGTAGGAAGGGTGTCCCTAGCCTCTTCTTGTCAGAAGCTGGGAATAAATGACAGAAGAGGGATCACTTGATGATTAGTTGCTCAGTTCATTCCCTTTGGGGCATCTGGAATTGGCCACTGTCAGAAGAAATAATATTGGGCTACATGGACCTTTGGTCTGACCGGTATGGCCGTTCTTATGTTCTTATCTATATAATCAGTCCTGTAAATGAAAAAAAATAATTGGAGAATAATTAAGCAAATATAAATTCCTGTAGGTCATTTTGGTGTAGAACCATCTCAAATTGCTCATAACTCTTACTCAGATAAAATGCATTTTCATTACTTAGGGACAAACATCCTATGGTAGCAGAGCCATAACAGCAAGACGGCGTCTGTTGCTGGATAACACTTTATTGCATGGTGAGTACCCTAGAGCACATAATGAAGTCCATGTTTCCTATAAATTAGCTGTGCAACATTAAATTTTATTGCTAAGAAATAGCTACCTTGTCTCAAAGGCATCTTGGTCCTGATTTTATTAACCTGCATTATAGCTGCACAGGAATCATGTATAAAATGACATGTAAAAAAGATAATTACTTCACCAAAGGCATCAGTCACATTTTCCTTTAATTTTCTGTACCCTCAGCTATAGAATAATTGATAGCACTGTATCCAATTAGAAGATAACTTTCAACAGGGGACTAAAACAAATACGTTTTTGTTAACTTCTTCGGGGAAAACTGCTGACATCTTTAAAAGGTTCTGGAATATTGTTACCTTTCATTCCAGGATCTCCAGATAATTTACAAACATTAATAAAGACTCCTGACACACTCGTGAATTTCATAACATACTATCAGTGTGTTATAGATGGGGAAATTGAAGAACAGAAAGGTGAAGAGTCAAATTTCAAACTTGTTGAACATCCACAGGTTCTGTTGAAGTTGATAGGAAATATGGGCGCTCAGTACATTTGAAGATCAGGCCATACATAATGGTATTGCAACTGCTTGTGATTTTATTGGGATGTTCATGATAATTGATGTTTCTTAAAGATCCAGCTCCTGGAGTCATGTTTAAAGATTCTGGCCTGAATACTTGCAGAGAACATTTTGAAAATTGTGAATTGTAAAGACTTAAAATCCACAAAGCAAATAACCCCGTCCCTCAAATTTCTTATATTTAAAAATCTCATGATGTTTAAGTCAATATTATGATTTTTGGACAACGAGTTAATACTTATTGCCCTAAATTATTCTGAACCCAGAACCAGAGACAGATATTACAACTCCATACTCCTCACATGTGTTTAACCAGTTCTCAGTGCTTTCAAAAAGTAAATATATCAATAATATATTTAAAAAAAAGAAGTGTGGAATCAATATATAGTAGCACAGACCTCTACAAGAAAAAAACTGGTCTGCATACTTCACTGGTGTGAAATGGGATTGCTTTGTTGACTTCAATGTCACTGGTCAGCACATAGAGACATTGGTATTTGGGGAATCAGGGGACTTGGGTGGAGTAAATGACCTCGGAACACAGCTCTTACATAGGCTGTGCAAATGGGGTGAGTACTTGGGAATGCATCAGAAGCTGTCCCTAATCCAATTTAGTGACAAGCAGAGATTCTTGTTTAGTTTCCATCTTCAGAGCTAATATACAGTCCCATCTGACAGGTGTACATGAAAGGCCAATTGTGCATCAAAAAACACATCGTAATCAGGTTTGTAGTTGTAATCATGCAGAGAGAAGCAGGTATGAGACTTGTTGGTGTTAAGGACTGAAATCCCAACAAAAAAAAATCCATGAGAGAAATGTCAGATAAATGTTAAAGAAGACTGGGTCTGAATCCTGCTTGCTTTAGTCACTGGAGTAGTCCTACTTAAGTCACCTTGCATGAGTAAGGCAGGCAGGATTTGACTGCTCTCCATGTAAATATGGGGGGGAAATGTTATATTATTATTGTCAAAGAGGCAGGTTGGAAAAGGAAATGCTCATTAAAAGGAGTAGACAGGAAGAGAAAAAACGTTTAGGTCAGATATAGCAAAGTCTTTCCAGAAGCACCTACAGTACAAATAATAATATTTTACAGGTAGAACATTATGGATAGTATATAATAGTAAGTATAGTGAAATCTTGCACTAATGTTTCATAGAGTTTTTTTCTTGCAAAATAACAGACTGAGTTTAGCATCACATTTATGTTCACTACAACTATTATATTCTACTTCCTGAGTGTGACACCTAGGAGAACTTCTGAACTGTAAAGTCATGATGGAAATATTCATGGAAACTCTGAGGGGTTTTTGAGTGCAACTTAGATGCCCTTAGGAAGAGCATGGAATTTAGTTTATTTATTTCACTGGAATTCCACTTGCCTGACCTTTAATTGGTTTAACTGTATTTCTGTTAATAACACGACCACCTGTTCTGATTTTTATGGATGCTTTTATGTAGTAATCACGAAAAGATACAATGTGATTCAAATACATGAATTGATATTAGGAAAAAATAAACATTGTTCTGTATTTTTCATTCAATTGATATTTATTTTCTTTATATATGGATAGTTGTGCTACTCAGTGAGCATCTTTGTGAAAGATCATTGAGTGTTTTACAGTGTAGGCATAGTCAAATCCTCCAACTTTCATTAATTTGAGCTTGAAAGCCTTGATTTTTTAAAAGGACTTCAATGCTGCCTCCTATTTGGGAGGCACAAATTGTGGTTTTAAATATCTAAAAACAGTAAAACCTGTGCTATCCGGAACTTGAGCATTCGGAAACCTGTAGAAACTGGCAAAAAAGGCCGGGGGGGGGGGGGGGGGGGAGGGAGGGAAGGAAACTGGCCCTTTAAATGCTGGGACACGCCTCAGACAAGCGTGTAGCATGTACCTGGGGGAGGGGTGAACGGCAGCCAAGAGCAAGCATTCTAGCTCCCCCTGCAGCTCCTGGCACCCCTGGCAGGCCAGCCCCCTGTGGTTGCCCATCAGCAGGCCACCCCTGCCATCTACGCCTCCCATCCCTTGGCTTCCACCCCCCCTCACCAGGCCACATCCCACTCCCCCCCGCGGCTCGAGGCCCCACCAGCAGGCCACATCCCAGCCCCTGCACAGCTCCCGTACCCCCCCATTCTCGTATGTCCCTCACGCCTTCCACCCCCACCCTCAGATAACCAGAATTTTTAGGTTACCGGCATGCCTTAATCCCCGGGCATGCCAGATAACACAGGTTTTACTGTACCTGATTGCATAGGCAGATATGTACATACCTCAACAGTGTAATACACACCCTCAATTACTTGTAGTCACGACTAATTGTAAGTGTAAAAGTGCACCTACTATATAAGAAGCTGAAAATCAGTCTTCTTCACTAATTGTATGTACACATTTTATCTATGTTATCATGACCCCAATCAAATTAAAAATAGTAAAGTCAATAGATTTGGAGTCTTCCTGTATATTTTGCTGTGTTGTCTCAGAATTAAACTACTATAAAAAAAAGAGAATTTCTAGACCTGCTCATTAACAAATCTGCTTTGAAAATCTAAACTTGCATTTTTGAGTGTTTTGGTAACTCACTCAAAAATGGTTATGCAAAGTCACTGTCTCCAATTTATGTCAAAGCAATAGTAACTTTGAATCCTTGTTCTGAACACATTTACTTCTGGTCGGTTCATCAGACCAGAAACATTTAAGGCAGTGGCTTTCAACCTTCTTTGCATTTGTGGATCCCTAAAATTTTGAATTGAGGTGTGGGGACCCTGCAGATTATGTGTAAGAGTTACAGAGTCTACAGACCATATATTGAAAATCTCAGTTCTGAGGTAATGACTACCTTTCACAGACTCTTCAGACATAGTCTACGGATCTCCCATGGATCCATGGGCTACAGGTTGAAAGCCAATAATCTAGTGAATGGGCTGGATATGCATTAACTCCAGCAGTCATGGTATAATATTCCAGTCATTTGAATTGGCATTGTGTGTGACTAAGGCTGCAAGCCTGAAGAAGGATTAAATAGTTTAATAATTTTCAGTTATTCAGACATTTGTCACTGTCCTTAGAAAATTAGGGGAGAAAAGTTGTGTTTTAGATTTGTTTTCTTCTATACAACTTCATGGATACCTTGCAAAAGACCGATTGTGAATTCATAAAATCTGAATGAGTTTGCAACACTTTTCAGCTGAGAACAGTATTTATGGACAAAATAAATAAGTAAAAAGTGGTGTTCAATTATGCAAGCAACAGGAAGAAAGTGCAGAAGAGCTGACTCAAGGCTGGTGGACCAGTTATCTGAGATTGCTCTAGTGCTGCTGCTGGATGATTATGTGCTGAGCACAGACAGTATGTGCTTTCTGCCTTCTCTTCCACCTGAAGCCATTATTGGAAAAGGACTAGTAACAGTGCTGTGTGTGCACAAAGAATATCTATGTGGCTTCAGCAAAATGTGTTTTATAGGTCATAAATAATCAGACAGCCCCGCAGGACAATTGAGGAAACAAAGTTATGTATACACTTTTCAATGAAAAAAAGAAAAAGGCATAGGTTCAAATTTTGCCCTACACAAACTCTTATTGACTTCAGTGAGATATACAAATACACAAGGACCCATAGCATTGATTTCAGGTGGAGATTTAAATATCAGAGCATAACTCCCACTGATGTCAACGAAGCCTGGAATCCACAAAACCTAGTGTCTTACATGACCAATCATAACTATGCAACACAGTTCAATTAGATGTAAACTTGGATATAAAATCCATCTTTATTCAGTAAGCCCCCAACAGACCTATGCACTATACATATTCTTCTTAAGCCTGGGATTTTCACATTACCCTTTTTTAATGATTGATTTGAACTTACCATTTTTCCTTTGTATTTGTCTTCATTCTTTTTTATTCCTTTTCTTCACTCTTGTTTTCTTTCCATTGAGATCATATTGTAGTTCATTTTGTCTCTTTTTTGTTTCCCCCCAAGTGTATTTGTCTCTAATGCATATTTCTGTCTTTCCCCCTCTTCTGATCTGTTTCCCATCTTGTCTTTTTATTTATGTTATGTTCTTTTAGCATCTTTACTTCCTCTCAATCGCTCCTTCCTTTTCTCTGTTCTTCCCCATTTTTCTCTGCTTGTTTGTCCCAGACAGCCCCCTTCTCCAACACTCTCATGATTCTAATTAGTTCAACTAATCACTATTCAGATTTATGTGACTCACTTTTAATGGATGGGTTGTTAACAGAATGATCAGTGGTTTCAGCTGACATCTGGTTTCTTGTAAAGAAAGCATGTCTTTCCCAAGTGACATTCCTCCATGGATCAGTGTGTTCTTGACATTTGGAAATGACTTTTTCTGGCAGTTTGAAACAGTGAAACAGGTGGTCCCAAGTGTGCTTGGGTTGAAGAGCATTCTGAAAATGCAGGTGAGACAGCCTGTATAAAGTAGCTCCTGAATGCAGAGCATCTAACTTATCTACTGAAAAGGATGCAAAAGAGATTCTTCAATAATATGATGAGGTGTCTAATAGCTCAAGACATGTTAAGCATATAATACGGAAGTTGCAGCTATGAAGTACCAATTGTAGCACACGTGTTTCAAAATGTTCACCTTATAATGTTCATTGGCTGCCTCAAATCTCATGGAAGAGACAACTTTGATTTTTTTTCCATCTAGGACATTTTCTAAAGGAGAGAGTAGAATGAAAGCCCCTCCTGTTGGCTAATGTATAGATTACCATCAGTCTCAAGGTACTCACTAGCCTTCCACTAAAGCAATAATGCAATTGTCTGCATATTACATGGAGAATATAAAGATGGATTTTGTGATGCTAGAATGAAATGAAAGGAAACCTTATAAGTCCCTTTGGACTAGCACATTATTTTAGAGGCTGGAACCTTACGTTGTTTCTTCTGAAGCCAATTGTAAAACTTTCCTAGGTCTAGACTGCGGTGTTTTTGTGTAGTTTTTTCCACTTTTTTTTCAGAAGGGGCTTTTTTGCAATTTGGCCCCATCTACACATGGCTAAATGGTGGAAAAGCCTCCTCTTTCGGTGGAGCCCTTATGTCTCGTGAAACAAGGAATACAGGGCTCCCTGAAAGTGCACGTTTGCTCTTCCACAAAAAAAAAAAAAAAAAAAAAAGCAGAGGCGCAAAGGCGTCTCTCTGGACACAGCAGGTGTTTTTGCGGGCTACCTCCCCACAAAACCCCCATAATCTAGACATAGCATTGGGCCAAATTGACACTGCCTTGTGTCTTTTGTTATCATTTACTCCTGTACAGGGCAAGTGCAAATGACTACACATGACACAGTACAGTGGTGATTCTAATGGGGGAAGAACAACATGTCAACTACAGGGAGAGAGAATTGAAATGTGGGTCCTTGCAGGAGGTGATTGGAAATAAAAATTCAACATTAAACACTTTCTATGCATATTAACTTTAAATGCATCCCTCTGACCACATTCATGTCCCTTTTAACATTTGCTTACCATGAACATTTGTGAAATTGAAGTGAACTGCTATGAATGTTCCTGAAAAGTCAAAGTCTTATGTGTAAGTATTTGTGAAAATCAAATTTTAAATTAACATGTCTGAGTATTTGCACCAGAAAATGTTCAGAAGCACATCCAGGACTCAGTCCTTCAAGGTACTGAATGCCCTTTTATGATTCAGCAAAGCACATGTGCATTAGCTTAACTTTAAACATGTGAGTAATCCCACTGAGTCCAGTGAGACTATTTGTGCTTTAAGTTAAATATGTGCTTTACATCTACGTGGACTGTGTTGCATAGTTATGTTAGGTCATGTAAGACTCTAGGTTTTGTTTCTGTTCTTTGTCTGAGACGTCTGTCCTGAATGGTTCTGAGCTTTCTGGAGCCCATCCAGCAAAGCCCTTAAGTTTGTATTTAACTTAAAGCACAAATAGTCTCACTGCCATGTTAGTCTGTAACTTTAAAAATAAAAAATAGTCCTGTAGCACCTTAGGGACTAACACAAATATATGCAAAGTATGGGTATGAGCTTTCATGGGCAAAACCCGCTTCCTCAGATGAGCAGAGTGCAGAGATGCTCATCTGAAGAAGTGGATTTTGCCCCCGAAAGCTCATGATACTATATATATTTTTGTTAGTCTCTGAGGTGCTACAGGACTACTCATTTTTCAAGCATGTGAATAATCCCATTGAATCTATCACATTTGCAGGCTTGAGGCCTTCATTTGTTTTTAAGGTAGTAAGTCTCCTTATATGCATGATAACTTTCTTACTGATGCTTAAGATACTGTTGTTAGGGCCATATGCTCACCTTCTCTTCCTTGTTTTCTCACATAGAAAGAGGAGCGTATAGGCCTATCTCATGAAAAACATCATTGACCTTCCATGGAAACCAACGGAAGTTGTGTGTATTTCAGTCAGAACCATTTTCCCCAGTAATTTTCCCCATGTATTTGTGGAATTAATTTTGTTTTGTGCACCGATATGGAAGCAATGTGTGATACATCACGTAGACAGTGTGTAGTGGGGGTAGAACTGAGGGATTTAGAGTGTAGGAGGAAGATCATGGTTGGGGAAGAGGCTGGGGCTCCAGCTAGTAGAGTAGGCTTTGGGGTGGGGCTCAGGATGGGGTACAAGCTTCCCCAGAGCTATGGCAGGAAGAGATAACTCCTTCAGCTTCCTCTCCCTGCAGAAACACTTGGAATGGAAGGAAAGTTGTCTCTCCCCACTGTGGCTGGGGCCACAGGATAACTGTTCTCCCTTCACCGTGGCAGGTCTGGGCCAGTGCTGGATTGGGGTCAAGAGTGGGGTACCTCTCCACTGATCACAGCAGGTCCAGGACTGGACTGGGGATAATGGGGAGAGGTGCCTTTTCCCATGATGGCAGGTCTGGGGCCAGGGCACCATTTATGGGGAGCTAGGGAGGCAGCAGCACCCCTGAAGTTGGAATGCCTTGATGCAATACTTGAGGTCTGCTTAAAGCTGCATGCTCTGACTCCAGAGGCAGGTTTTAACTGCAACAGAGTTTGAGCAGCTTGCAGTTTTGCCTTTGGGTGAGGAATTTGTTATAAAAAGAGGGAGGCAGGTGATTAAGAATAACCAAAGGCTGGGCATTCCAGTAATTAAAGGCTCCTTAGATCATCATGAAAACATTTCTGGGTACTCCACTTACAACATAGGAGAAGAAAAAGAGAACAGGAATGAGTGTTGTGCTGCAGGGATCTGCATTTGGACCACTACTGTTAAACTTCTCATAAATGTTGCAAAAGGGATGAACAGGGACTTATCCATGCTGACTGCAAAGAGTTACAAAGGGATCTCACAAAACCGAGTGTTTGGACGACACAAAAGCATACGGAATTCAGTGCTGATAAGTGCAAAGTAATGCACATGGAAAAATATAATCCTAACTATAGATACAAAAATGATGGGGTCTAAAATAGCTGTTACCACTCAAGAAAGAGATCTTGGAATCCTTGTGGATAGTTCCCTGAAAACATCTGCTCAATGTGCAGTGACAGTCTCTAAACTAAAAAGCTTACAGAATATTGGGAATCACTAGTAAAGGACTAGATAAGAAGACAAAATACCATATTGCCTCTGTATAAAGTTATTTTCCACATGTTGAATACTGTATGCAGATCTTGTCTCTCCAGCTAAAAAAAAGATATATTGAATTGGAAAACATACAGAAAGGGTAACAGAAATGATTAGGAGTTAAGGAACACCTTCCATATGAGGAGAGATTAACAAGACTGGGACTTTTCAGCTTGGAAAAGAAATGACTAAAGGGTGGAGTAGGGATATGTTTGAGGATAGAAAATCATGAATGGCATAGAAAAATAGAATAAGGAAATGTTATTAATTCCTTCACTAACATAACACAAGACGCTGACCCAATTAAATGTATAGGCATCAGATTGAACACAAACAAAATACATTTTTTTTCATAGTCAACTTGTGGAACTCTTTGCCAGGAGATGGTGGAAAAGCCCAAACCATAACAGGGTTCCAATAAGAACAAAAGTTCAAGGTCCATCAATGGCTACTAGCCAGAATGGGTAGAGATGGTGTTCCTAGCCTCTGTTTGCCAGCAGCCGGGAATGGGCGTCCAGTGATGGATTATGATGATTGCTTCTTCTGTTTATTCCTTCTGAAGCATCTGGCGTTGGCCACTGTTGGAAGACGGGATACAAGGTAGAGGGACCATTGGTCTGACTTAGCATAGCCATTCTGATGTTCATAATGTATGAAATGTATCTGACCCCTGCTGTTACCCACTAGACCCTACTCCCCTTCCAGAGCTGAGACAGAGCCCAGGAGTCCTGATGGGGTCTGTCTCTCTCCACAGAGTTAGTAACAAAGTAAGAATATACATTAAAATGTTAAGGCTAACTATGTCCCTTAAGTGACTTGCCACAAGATTGCAGAATATGTTAGTGTTACAGCTGAGTGGGTATAATATTTATTTAATTTTCTTTCTTTTATATAGGAATTAGATACAGTGTTCCTGTCAGCTAACTGCTAAGCTATCTGCTAAAAAAGTAAAGTATTTCAGTACCTTAGTAGTTTCTAGGTAGAGATGATGTGTGTGTAGGGGAGGGTGGATGGGGTTGGCTCCCTCCCCCCATTTAGTGCTCGGCTTATACTGAGCATGCTCAGTAATACTGTCCTCAGTCTGCCCCCCTATTATGGCTGAAGAGGTTGCCCCTCTCAACAAAATCTGAAATGGCACCCCTGGTCTAGAGCTGGGGAGAGGCATCTCTCCCTGCTGCAGTCCTGAGCGCCTGCATAGCACTTAACAGGCAGCAGCACGGCTTAGAAGGAACTTAGATCCCAGCTATATTTGTTCTGAAAGGTCTGTAGTATAAATGTAGGAATTGACCTATGTGCTCCCTTTGCTATGATATATTCCATAAGGAGATGTAGTGGGCTGGGAGAAGAGAGAGGGGAATTTTCTGATGGAAAAAAAAATTCATACAAATGAGAGGCACAACCTTTAAATTCCATGGAATCTGAGACTTTGGAAGAATATCATGCTCTAAATCCATGGATCTTGAAGCAACTTGTTGAGATACTGCCTCTCTGCACCGCTCCGTGTCCTCCTCCTGCTTTGAGGACCTGTGCTGCTTGGCTGTTGCAGTATGTTAGCCCCTCCCTCTGACAGTGCAAAAGATTCAATTTGGAAGTTTGGCTTCTTAGAATAGCATTAACCCCGTGGAAATTTCCTGAGTTTTAAAATCTGCTGAGTTTATAAGGAGCCTGCTGCAGACAGCAGCTATCCCCCAAGGTAATTCTCATGAAGCCACATTATTCCCTCAAACTTCCCACCATTTGGTGTCGTTGCAGTAATTTTCACCTGCTTATGGGAAGGGAAGGAAGTATGTCATGGCTTGTCTCTTTGTCCACTGGCTTCACATTTCATACCATGTTCCTTTCCTTTTACTCCTTTTCTGTGTAGCAGAAGGGGGGCTCTAGCTTTATAAACTCTTTAGTATTTCTCTCTAAACCCAGTGGGCCATAACAACTTCTTTGGAACATTGCAGTCTTCTATGCGATGACCTAGTTAAAGTCTTGCTAATCACAGAATTTCTTAATTGAAATGATAGGTGGTAACAGCCCCTCAAAAGGCTATGACAGGGTGCTGAATTAAAATATTCTCTTTGCAATTCAATGCAGTCTAATAGTCATTTCAGATTTCTCAAACTCATCTTCATCCCATATTTTAGCTGTTCAGAAAAATTGCATATTATTACAGAGTTGCAGTAGAGAAATTATATTTTTTAAATGTGTGCTTTATTTTTTAAACCTGTATAAATAAATACAAAATGACAAAGAGGTTTATGTTTACTAAACATTGCATTTGATTTATGACATTACACAGTGTGTGTCACAATAGTTCAACTTGTAACTGAGTCCTTTTACCTGTTGGTGCATAATTCTATAACTTGTAGGATACAATTTGTCCTGAAGCTGCATCCAGCCACCCTTTTAGTGGAACCCCTGAGTGCTTAGAATTGCAAATGTGTGTTGGGGAGCTATTGAGTCGCAATAGCTGAAGACTGGGAATTTCATAAGAACAGAAGAAGAAGAGGTTGAGTACAATTTGTCTATAAGGAAAAATATATTAAAGTAAATGCTGAACTTTTAAACGTTTTTATTTTTTATTTTCCCCACCCCCTTGACAGTGGTTTAAAAAAACTCTAAAGAAATTTAAAGTGAAGAGATATCATCAATTCCTTTGATTACACTGTTCAATTACCTGATTCTTTTTTCATGCTCCTTGAAAGGATGCTAATGCTGAAGCCTCCCATGGCCAATATTTATTTATTTCTGTTAGATTACATTGTGTGTGTGTGTAATAAAATCAGCCACTTGATACAGTACTAGTTACCCAAACAACTCATTATTCTCAGCCAGGGAAGGTCAACTGCCAAGGTTCTAAAGAGGTACACTGGGTCATATGCATGATTTATTTTTTCTTCATGTATTCTATATATCTTGCCATCATTTTCTCTAGATCAATCTGAATAGAGATATTTTATCTTGACAATTAGAGCTTGTGAAATTATTTATTGCGAACAGCTTATTCATTTTATTTGGACCATTTTTATAAGCAAATTGCCCATAAACAGACTCTCAAATCTACAGAAGTGTTTGTTATTCATAATTGTTAAATAAATCATTTTCTCTACAAATGTGGAACTCTAGAATGTCTGCAAGTTGTCTGCAGCAAGTGATCTTTCAAACATTCAGTCTTTGGTATTTTCTATTTGAGCTCTATGCATGATCAGTTAGATTATGTGGTATGGTTTATGTTTGCTGACTGGATGTCCTAATGTATAAATAGAAGTTGTGGCAATACCTAAGAAAATAACTGAGGATTTGAATGAGAGAGAGACAGAGAAAGAGTTAGTTGGAGAGACTTCAGTGAGAGAGACAGGAGGTAAACAAGTCTTAAGAAATTTTAGGACTTTGAAAAGATTTTCTGTCTCTTTCTGCAAAAGAATGAGTATTTAGTGGCAAAGTAGAGACCAGAAAGTAGACTAACTCTTTCCTTACTGAGGAGTAGAGAAAGTTATAACTAATATTTATTTGTTGCCTGTATTCAGTTCTCTCTTGTCACATTCACACCAGGTAATTGCTGTTGCTCAGAGCCTCCTCTTTCTTGACAGATACTGCTGCTAGCTGTGCTCCTTGCCCTCTCCTGTTTTTGCCTGTTGAGGGAGTTAGGGCTGGTGGCTTCCCTTCCTTCTAGAAGCATCTTAAAATCAGCCTGAGGGGATCCTTGTAACCACAGGACAATATACATGTTAGTGGTTGTTCCATAAAGCAGTTGTGTCTAGATACTGATTTCCCAACTGCCTTGGTATTTGGCCAACCTGCAAGCACCTTGCACCTTGGACTGAAACATTTCAGAAATAACTTCCAAACAGATTCTTCCCCTTCTGTCTATCATTAGTGTCTCTTAATTGTGGCTCATGATAAGTAATCACTCAGTTGTGCTTATTTAGGCCACTTTTTAAAAGAAAATGTCAACTGATTTTGTGTGCCTCAAGTTTTGGGTACTCAAAAGGACTGGTAGACAACTCTTCATTAACATTTTTGTTTCCTCATGGAAAATTGGATTTGTGACCAAATGAAATTTTCTCCAGAATGTGTTTATTTCCTCAAATTTTAATTTTTGACCAGAAAATGGAAAGGATGTAATCTGAAAATTGTTGGATTTCTGTTTTATATTGAAAAGTGAAAAATGTTCTGCTGAAAATTTCAAACAAAACATGTTTTTTCATGGTTGATGAGATTTTCAGTGAGAAGAATGTTTTCTAGCCAGCAGCAGTATTTACCATAGTTTGATTTTCAGAAGTACAGAAAATGCCAGGTTCCATCGATTTCAGCTGTATTTGTGTATGTTCAACATCTTTGAAAATCAGACCGTAGGTATGTGAAGTTAGACACCTAAAACCGATGCACCTGACTCAGAGGTCACTTTCCAAAACTAGGCATTTGTTTGTTTTAAAAATTGTTTTTCTCAAACTCCTATTCTCTTTCTTTCTCTGACACCCTCATATCCAAAACCACAAACCCAATAAATGTGATGGATGGGTTAGCACTTGTAGTGCAAATACACTATTTCATGCATGAAAATACGTGTTCACACACAAATAAAAGTTTTTTTTCACAGAAAGCAACTGTGAGAACAAAATGTGGGTTGCAAGGTATGAAGCCAAAGGTTGAGAGCCATCAAATGCTAGAGCAGCACAGGCAGCCAGTGTGAATGTCTCTGTTACTGCTTTAATAAAACATCACATGAGTTCAAAAAAGATGCAGCTAGTTTTTCTTGTGAGCTTGTAAAGAACTCTTTTTAAAATAGTTTCCTTTAAAAAGATTAGCCCTATATTTTCAATTTTATAAATGAAAGGTTAACTAAAGACTTTTTGCATTTTTAAGTGAGTTCTGGTTGTTTCTCCTTGAACAGCTCATGATCTTCTATCCACTGAGATATTATGGGGATGCATTTCCTATAGCTCCAACTGTTCCAGTTTGTTTTTAAAGATGCCATCACCTTTGGAGGAGAAACTGATCATTCTAAACTCAGCCCTTGGCAGCTAAATGAAGGCAGAATTGATATTTTAACTCTTCAGGCCAAATTTTCAGCAAGCATAAATCTTCATAGTTCCAATTCAGATATACTGATTTACACCAACTGAATTCTAGCCTTTTAGTTTTAAATATTATTAAATTTCATCTTTTCACCTCCAGCTAATTACTCACTAATCACTAAGGGGAGGTCTACACAGCAGAGCTAAAGTTGAATTAAGCTACACAACTATGCTATTTTGGAATAATGTGAGTTATTCTGAAATAACGCTGCTGTGTAGACATATCCTAAGAGTTATTTATTGAAAAGAATATCCCCAGTCACTTTTTATATTTTTCTTTTTCACCTGTGCTCCCACTCCCTTCTCAGTTTAAAGTGGAGGCAGGCTGTAAAAATCAATAATTTTAAATTCTTACCTTATTTTCAGCCCAGCAACAAACCATCTGAAGATTTGTTCAGGGGTGTGTGACTATATTTGAATGTTCTTCTCTGCTTAGCTATTTTTACATCATGCTTTTCTACAGTCTTCTCTAAAATAAATTTAGATGTTTCTTGATTTCACTTTTTGTCTCCATTCCACTAGCCTTTCCTGTTAACTATCCATTCCAAACATATATTTGTTATCCTTTCTGTGAAATACTTATCTCCAAACATTTTTATATACTTTTCACTCCGTACACTACTTTAGACTTAGTACCTTACGGACCCAGACAAACAGTTTGCAGGGCCCAAGGTGATACGCTGTGGTTAGCTGCACCATGCAGCTGGGCAGCTCCCAGCCAGGTGGGTGAGCGCTGGGCAGCGTGGGACCCTGAAAGCGCGGAGCCCAAGGCAACTACCTTGCTCACCTTGCCCTAGGGCTGGGCCTTTGAAACACATATCTGAGGGGCAAATGAACTCTGTAAGCCTTCTCTCTCCTTTTCACCATTTTAAAATCTCTTATTACATCAACTCCAAGTTTCTCTTTTCCCAATGAGAACAAGCCCAGTTCCTTTAACCTTTCCTGACAAATCAGTTTCTTCAGGGTTGGTCATCACTGCCTGCAAGGCAGTAATCTCTCCCTCATTGCTACGCGAGGTATTTCACATGCATCTAACGCATAGCTAAAGAGGCATCACATCTTTGTTTTGTATTCCACTCCTCTGCTAATTCCCCATTATAAAGTCTAATGTCTGGCTTGTCTAGAAACTACATATGCATGCACACAGGTAATAAACAATAATAAGGTGTGTACTGGCCATATGGCTTTGAAGAATACCCCAGAATAACCCCACTAGCTCCACTGTGTTAGCTACTCATATCAGAAACATGAGAGCAGTTCAGTGTCTGACTTCCCATGGTAGTTGCAGTCGGGATGCTCACAGTAAGGACAGCCATCAGCAGAGATGGAGAGATTCAAAAGTCACAGTGAGAGTCACGGTAAATTGAATGATAGAGTGGAGTGAATAGGCAATGCTGGGGCAGCTTGCAATATGATAAAATAAATAACATGTTGAGAAGAAACAAAAGGGGGGGGGGGGGAGGAAAGAGGAAGAAATTCAACTGCAGATGATCCCAACTCAAGAATCTTCAGAGAGAACTGACATTTCCCATTTCCTGTGACAGGTAATGTACCACATGGACTCACTTTTGAGCAGGAAGAATGATTGATGACATTTAAAAAAACCACCCGACACTTGAATATTTTATAGGGCCAGGGTAGGTTTTAAAAATGTTAAGTCATTTGTGTCTCTAGAATTTAGAATTCTTTATATATCATATCCCTTTGCTATGATTCTAAATATCTTTCTCATTCAATGATTAGAATACAGCTATTTGGAAAGGAAATAATTGGTTAATGAGTTTTGACCCACAGCATTGTCAGATAGTTTTTCAGTCTAAATTATATATACCAGTGAGGAGTTCGGTTCTGAGTTCTCCAGAATTTAGTTCTGGATCTAGGTTCAGATTCGGAGGGTCCATATTTTATCTACTTATACTTTTATCATCTTTTGTTTTGATTTTATATATGTTATGCATATAGGCAGCAGTGACATTTAATATTATGTAGAATGAGAGTCAATCTAGACCATCTTCTGTAGTTACCCGTACAAATCAGAGATGGAATTATAGACTTTTTTTATTGTGTAAATTATGTTAAGTAACCTTAATAAAAGTTCCAACTCCATATCCTACAACCTCCTGGAAGCAATACTGCTATCTCCCTATGCTCATTAATGCATCCTTTCTCTTTCAAACTCAACAGCTTCTCCACCTTTTCTGTTCTGGTCATCTGATAGTAACCACTGTTTATTTCTTCCTCTGGCTGTGCACCTGTGCATCTAGCTTCTCTTTTCCTGAGCTCCTTGACAGCTTCCCTGTTGCTCCCCCTCTTGCTGATTCATTACTTCTTTCAGCTACTAATTTAGCTTTGCCAGCTAACATTCAATAGTGCATTTCTGGATTGGCTGTTCCTGTTACACTTGTCAGCCTGAGCTGAGTTGGGCATATAAGCTGAAACGTATTTAACATTTCATACTGCAGTCTTTGAGTGTGTGTATATATTATATGATGTGCGTATGTATTTATTAGTTGGACATACTGCTATTAAATATTTTATCTGACAAATTTAACCACTTTTGTTTATAGTACCAGAAAACAAATTGAAATATTTTCAAATGTAGTCACTTTATGAAAGCATTTGATGTTTTTTTTGCACACTATTTGTAACTGTCTGTGGATTGATTGTGAATAGTTCTCTATAAATATTTGGTATTTGTTATTCAAGCTGCATTGTTCAGTTGTGATAGGTCAGATAAGTCACATCATATTACTTCTGTTTCCTGGTTGGACAGTGTTCAAATACTTGTGGCACAAATCCTTATATATATAAATGTAAAATTTTAGTTACATGAAAACTCACTGATGCAACTTTGATATTTGCTTTCTGGGATGATTTGTGCCCACTCAGTTCTGACACAAAGGGGAGTGCATATAGACAAAGAGAACATTTATGGAATATTTTTGCATACTTTTATACTATGTTATATACACATAGGATATGACAAATGGCAAGATAGTTCTTTAGCTATATATCTCCGTTAGGGGCAAACTTTAAATTGAACCTCTACCGGTACCTATCTGTGTGTGTGTGCATAAAATTTTGTATGCATCTGCATTTTCCACACTCAAACACTTGCTACAAAGGTAACACTTGTGCATGAGCTTGTTATTTAACACCAGCAAGTATTTATATTTCTATAAACAAAATAAACCCAGCTCTTTCTAATGAGTTTGCACACACCCTTAACTGGTGAGTGTACACAGAGATGTTTGTGCACAGGCAATTTATGCCTTATTTATTTGTGCAAGTTACTGCAATTGTTCATGTAAATCAGGTCATTGCACAAGTGGCTAATTATGGTAAGTTGTAGTAAAAACCATCTGATTTGCATACCCTAACAGGAATTTCACATGAAATGTAGGCATGTCACTTGTGCACAATTGCACATCTCACTTATTTAAAAAAAATCAGACTCAGTGTGCCACTTCCTAATAGTATGCTGATAGGCAGGGATGAGTGTTTCAGGAATAACTGTACATTTTAAAAGGGTATTATTAGTCAGTTACGTGCATGGAGAATTAGTCATACAGCTCTTGGTTATGTTGACAGTAGATACACATTAGTACTGTACTAAAATTTTGTTCCTTGAGTTCCTGAAAGACAATGTACTCTCTCTTACATTAGACTAGCAATCAGAAAATCAATGTTTTTTTGTTACAGCCAGAATTTCTGCCCTCAATGCATGAACATCTAGATTTTAAGATAATTTGATAAAGAATGATTGAAAGGGACTAGGGCAGCAGCAACAACTAAGTTAATCTACCTCTGAATTTGGCATTTGACTTCCAAATTCACAATCTCCATTTACATTAAAGTGTCTGAGAACAAAATTCTGGCAGCCAAACCCTTTGCAGCTCCCAGACTTGCTGCTTCTCATTGTGTCTTAAGCTTATGTTTGGCTCACTTGCTCTTTTGAGTAGACTTTTTTTTTTCAACCGATTGTCACACCTGGATGCAGCAGAACAACTGGCACAAGCACACTTGTCATTCAGCGTCATTGCTTACTTCCATTCTGAAACAGTCAGTCCAAATGGACCTCGAGGTCTAAGAGTCAGTGCAGGGAAAGCACTGAGGGGAAGTGGCTTCTGACTTTACAGTAATGGCTGGAGTCTCCGCATGGGAAAAGGAGAAAGGTGAATACAGGTGGTTGAGCAGATTTGAAAAAAGAATGAGACACTGAGCAGCTCTACTAGTCTTTTAATTTAGTTACATAAGTGGGAGCTCTCTGGAAATCTGGCCACCTATGTTAAATGACAAGGCCACAGGTATCAATGTGGCTTGTGTGTGTGAGAGGGAAGAAAGACATGCACAGGAAGTGTTCACAGTAGGGATGTAATAGTATAGCCGATTAATCAATTAACCAAAACGCAAAAGCTTATAGGTTAATGCTATAGATGACATGCATTTCCCTCCCTTCCCTGCCAGTACAGTTTTTAGCAGGCTGGCCAGCAGCTTGGCTCAGTCCTGGCTTGCGACGGGTCTGGGACCTACCTCCTCTGCAGCTCTGTATTTAAAGTGTACTGGAAGCTGGGCAGGCAGGCAGCCCAGCTCAGTTTCAGACTCGCACTGGGTCCTGAAGCTCAGACTCACCCCTAGACAAGGACTGCTGCCATCCCGCACTGCTGCCTCATTCTCAGAAGCAGCAGCACAGGGCGACCGGCAGCCAGTCCGCAAGGGGAGCTGGTTTTTAAACTGGCTCCCCTCGTGGACCAGCTCCCACCTGGCACCCCATGCGGCTGCCTCTGATACAGGGACTAGCCTGTATCAGAATAGTCGACTAACTGATACAATTTCATGAGGTTACTCAACTATTCAATTAACTGATATTTAACATCTCTAGTTGACAGATGTGGATAGGCAGAGATCTGCCCTGATGGCCTCATTTTTATTAATTGTAGGGAGGAGAGTATCTCTCAGGGCTGGGAATGTTGTTAGGAAAGATTTGAAGAGCAGTCCATTTGGCAATAACGGTGGCACCATTGTTCAGATGATGAAGATAATGCTGCATTTTGAGCCACTCAGACAAATTGCAACTATCCCCAGATGTTTATTTTAAATAATTTGTTGCTCAGAAATGGGCTGGCATTCTGCTGCTGGCAGTGGCTAAAGCAAAGGGCCAATATGATTGTTTACATTTAAAGGGCAAAGCCTACGAACATGAAGGGACCTGCTTGCTGTGGAGTTGTATTTGTGCCATTGTACTGAGTTATGGGGACCCAATGAAGAGAGTGAATAGCCTAGTGCAGCTGTTGGGCTATGTGCTGTGACGACCGACCTCTTATTGGTAGGGCCCTCCAAATTCATCGTCTCTTTGAGTTAGTTTCATGGCAATAAGATTTTAAATATCATAACTTTCATTATTCAGCTATTTACATCTGAAATTTCAGTGGGGTGATTTTAGAGGTCATCACCCAAAAAGGAGCTGTGTGTGTGTGAGGGGAAAAGGGGGTGTCACAAAGTGTTATGGGAAGGGTTGTGGTACTGCTACTCTTGCTTCTGTGTTGCTGCAGGTGATGGCAGTGCCTTCAGAACAGGGTAGCTAGAGAGAAGCAACTCTGGTTGGGAACACACCTCTAAAGGCAGAGCCACCTCCACCAGCAGCACAAAAGTAAGAATAACCTAAAATTAAATTGTGACCCTCTGCAACTCGCTTTTGGGTCAGGACTCCCCATGTGAGAAACTATGATCTTCCCCATGAAATCTGTACAAGATAGGACAGAAGCACACAAAAATCAGCTTTCATGGGGAGAGACCAGATTTCCGTCTGTGACATGTTCATGGCCATGAATTTGGTAGAGCATGAAGAGCATAATGGAGAAAAAGTAAGCATGTGTGTGTGTATATGAGAGAAAGAGAGAGAGAGAGATAGAGAGAGAGAGAGATTCACTAAGGCCACCAGAGCTGCTTAGTAATTCTGCTGTTACCCTGCAGCCTCGTGGGAAGATTTCTTCTCCACCTGGTCCTCCTGGAGAACGTAGTGCACCGTTTTAAGATTAGGTCAGATAAATCAGTTTGTTAATTGGGGGGGACTGAATAGGATTCTGCAGCAGTTTGGGAGCACAGGAAGCAAAGAGAGAGAGAGAGACATTTTATTTTAGGCATTGGCTGTACATTGAGATCTGTTATACACGTTTTTTCCTAAATCAATACAAAATTAGTAACAAAAAAATCACCTGAAATTTTGCAAGACATTAATTTACCACATGGATTAGGACCTTTGAACATCTTGGAGCTGAAAAATTCAAAATGATCTAGAATTTTGTATATTTTTTTTCCCCCAAACAAATGGTTGTGACAATTTTTAGAAGGCAGACTATAGAAGACATATTCAAGTCTAAGAAATGGGTGCATCCCAAAAGACACACAAAACATGATGCAAAGACATCATTCTTGTGCGCTCATCCTTTGCGTAGCAATAGTGAGGAAGCATAATGAAACTATATAAGGCTATGTGTGTGTGCACGCCTAGCTGCTACTTCCAGATAAGGGGGCATATCTGCAAAAATATGTGGGCCATGCCTGACGATTCAGTGTAGCAGTCAGGAGCACCTCTTTGCATCTACAGATAGGCAAGGCCTACCAAGCAGCCTCGACCATGGTTCTAGTAAGGAGAGGAGTGCAAATGTTATGCTCGGCACTTCCCCTGCAGTGAATGGATTTCATGGGGGGGTTCCGATGCACAATACTCTGCCAGTATTTAAACCTAAGGCCCTGGTCCTGCAATCAGAGTCAGGAGCATTGACCCCTGTGCTACCGCTGAGTCCTACTTGGACAAGGGCCATCTGTGTGTGTGTGTGTGTGTGGATGAATGAAGGACCAGAGACTATACATATAACTATGGTGGGTTGTTAGTTTCCTGCTGATGCTATCAGTGTGTTTCACCAAAGACATAGTGGGTAGTCAGTTTTCCTGACAGGAATTGAAATTAATAGCTATTGTTCCTAATTTGAATAACATTCAAAGATAGGTAACTTTATCACTAGAAATATTTATTATCAAATTTAAGTATTTATAAAAAAAAGGAAAAAGACTTGTATGGAGATAATAGTATCATTTGATATTTACTAGAATAAATATTAATCTCTAGAAATCCCATACAGGAAATATTTAGGGACAAATCCTCTCCAATATTCAAAGTCACAAAAAATGAGTGTAGGGGCTTACCGATAGGCTCCTATGTCAGTTACTAAGGCTATGTCTAGACTGCAAGCCTCTTTCGAAAGACAGCGTCTAGACTGCACGTGGAATTTCGAAAAAGCAAGCCGCTTTTTCGAAAGAAAGCACCCAGTGAGTCTGGATGCTCTCTTTCTAAAAAGCCTGTTTGCTTTCAAGAACGCCTTCTTTCGAAAGAGCACTTTCGAAAGAAGGCGTTCTTCCTCATGGAATTAGGTTTACCGCCGTCGAAAGAAAAGCCGCGTTCTTTCGATTTAATTTCGAAAGAATGCGGCTGCAGTCTAGACGCAGGTGAAGTTTTTTCGAAAAAAGGCTACTTTTTTCGAAAAAACCCCTGAGTCTGGACACAGCCTAATGCAAGGAGCACGTCTTAATGCTTTCTGTACCTCAGCCTGCTCTCCAAAATCTATTCACACTAGAATAGCTGGAGCCCTTTCATTGTACACAGTTGAGCCTGGAGCCTCTATCCAGGCCCTCTGCTTCCCCCCCCCCCCCCCCATCCTCATGACGTAGAACTGTATACAAGGTTAACTGTGGAAGGGTTTGGCCCATACTACTTTTATCTACTTTCAAATGTTAAGAAACAGGAAACCATGTATTTGTTAGCAACTGAAAGCTAGAAATAACTCGGGTTTTTCCTTCTATAAAACTCAGTCTTAACAGAGGGCTTTGCTTCTCCCTTGTTTAAGGATGGAGACATCACTCTTAACACAAACTATTGGATTGTGACATGGCTTTAACCAGTTTTTTTTTGTGTTAAATGAATGAATCAGATTTGTGACTGGGGTAGGACATGGCAATTGGCAGGAAGGAGAGTGAATCCAGACTAAAACTGTCACTAAACAGTTTTCTATTTCTTTAGCCATTTTCTCTGAATTCAGTCCGGATAAGGAAAGCTCTCAGTTCTGAAGCAAATACTGGAATGTTTGATAGTAATACAAGGTGCGTCAGTGATGCACTTTCCCTTTAGGCTCATAAAGCTAGCCTTGCTGAGCTTGTTTGTGTTTGGAAAAGGAGCTGTTCCTTCTCCTCAGCTCTCACAGCTCTAAATTTAATCTAACTAGAAAATTCTCTGATGAAGCTTTGGGCAGAAAATTTTGACATGGCCAATTTCTGTTTAAAGTGAAATGATTCCAGATGTTCCAATTTTTCCTCTGTTAGGCTATGTCTACACTGCAGCGCTTTTTCGGGATACCAGAGGTATCCCGAAATAACTACCCCACGTCTTAAGAGCAAGCCCATTATTTCGGGCTTGCTATTCCAACATCCCTGTAAACCTCATTCCACGAGGAATAAGGGACATTTCAGAATAGCAAGTTATTTTGAAATTTGGTGCCGTGTAGACAGTACCAAATTATGAAATACACTATTTTAAAATTGTCACAAAATAAGCTACACAATTTGCATAGCTTAAACTGCGTAGCTTATTTTGAGCTACAGGTGCAGCTGTAGATGCACTCTCAGTGTTTTCCAAGAATGAAATACTTGTAAATTGAAAATAAACGTATGTTAAGCCACCATAGGGAATAATCTTGCAAGAAAGACTAGATTGCACTCAACGGTTATATGCATTTTAGTTTTTTCTTTTTTTTATATGCTTGTCCATTATGTGAAATGTGCTCTGAACAATAATGTATTAAAAAGAAATTGTAGTGTTTGTAAATTTATGTTCTGACTGGAATGGTATTCATATTTAGTCCTGTTTAAAATAAAAAATCCAGATAATAGTTTTATCTGAGGCTAATAAAACATCTCATGTAACTGTCAATCATTGCCTGCCACAATGTTAGACACTGACAATTTTTGTGTGTGTCTGGGAAAGGGATTTTCTGTATTGCACAGAAAAACACATTGAAATCTGTGGCAAAGGATCGAGCCTTGATGACCAAATTGTTTGCTTAAGCAAAGATGGACTTCTAAAATAGGTTAAGCAGAATTTTACACAAACACTTGGGGATGTTTTATGGTTGTTTGTCAAGGGTAAAAAGGGTTATCTCTTTTGCAGGGTTAATAGCTTTGGGCTGATATATGAGCCTAAATTATTTAACCACTTGAATAGTTTCTGGTGAATATAGCCTGGCTTCGGCCCAGATCATCCCAAGGAATTATGCTGGCTTCCTGATGGTGCCTAGCTCAATCTCTTTCTGAAGGTGGGGAACAGAAGTGGAAAGGTTATGATTAAAGTATGTGTGAAAATTCTTCTGGGTCTATTTGGGGCAGTGATGCTGCAGAAAGTAGTTCTTCCCAATCTCTGGTAAAGCAAGGCAAAGTCCAGCACTTGCGTACACCCAAATGTAATTGCATGGTGTTTTATGGTGGGGCTTCTCTGGGGTTCAGAGGAAAATACCACTTTGCCTACTCTTTTGTCCCTAAATCTGCTGGAATTCCAGCTCCTTTTTGCCTTCTTCCAAGGAGATAGCAAAAGGCTCCACTTTGCTCAGATTTAATAAGAGACCTATGAAGCTACAAGCTTGAATACCCATCTTTTCCCTCAGTAGCACTTAAAGAGTCCCAGCTAGCCATTTAACTTAAATGTAAAGAGGTTGATAATAGTGGGTGTTAGTAAATCTACTGATAGTTAAATACCTATTTATTGAAGTTTAAAAGCTAATGTATCCTGTCCGTTGAAACAGTGCTAATGGAGGGTAATTAGGTGTTATTTGGATGACAATAATGACTGTCACATAAAATTTAAAATAAATGTGCCTCTGGGGACCTAATTTAAAGACTAACCCACATCAAGCTCAGAAACAGATATGAAAAATTGGACCTTTCAAAGGACTCCCAAAGTTTATTTCACAGAAAGCATCAGTGTGCTTAGAGTTCTCTGGAAAAAATTCAAAGTGAAAGTGAAACTGGCAGACAGGAATCACACTTAAAATAATCACATGAAAACTCTTGATTTTTTTCTGAAATAAAGCTGATTTTCTGTGCTCACAAATCTCTCTCCATCCCCCATATGGCTGGAAACTATAAACCATGGCTTGAGCCTAAAGAAAATATCAAACATAAATAAAACAAAAAACTAAAGCAAACAACAGGTGCTTACAGAGGCTATCTAGGACTTCTTAAAGTACCTTTCCATCCACCCCCACATTCTGTTATTTTTCTCCAGGCCTGAGGATATCTGACAGTTTTTCTACCAAGAATGAAGTTGCATTAGAGCAGTGGTTCCCAAACTTTTTGGCATCATACCCCCTTTGTGATTTTTGAAAAACCCTCACGCCCCCACCCCCAGCAAAACTTGTTCAGCAAAAAAAAAAAAAGGAACTGGCCAGGGCAGCAAAACTTGATGGGGAGGGGAGAGGGGGCTGGGTTGCCTCATGCCCCCCCCCCTGGAATTTCTTCAACTCCCCCTGAGGGGCATGCCCCCCAGTTTGGGAACCCATGCATTAGAGCTTCCAGTTGCTCCTATAGAGTCAACAGACTTTGCTTCAGGGTAAAAGGTCTGAATTTTTGGCTAAGCAAAAAGTTGTAGAAATATCTCTTTGAAAATTAAAATTCACAAAATGGAATCTGAGGTTTTCACACAAGTCTAATGGGAGCCATTTTGAATTAGTGAAGTGAAGTACTGTACTACGCAGCGAGAGGCAAATCACCAATTTGTTGCAGCGGATACACTAATCATTGTGTAACATATGCAGCCTCCTCAAACCAAAGCACTCTCGTTAGTCCAAGCCACACACACCCTGAAAACATCAATTTGAGTTCCACAACCTATGATTTAGGTGAACATTGTGCCAGTTATTGAAATACTTTCAAGTATTTCTTCACTTTCTGGGCAGATGTTAACAAAGAATAGCCACTAGAACATCTCACTCAGAAGTCAGCTCAGTATTATTGGGTTTCTATTGACCAGTTAAGACTTCTCCAACAAAACTAGTCAATTGGCCTATGTTCCCAGAAGGGGGGTCTAATTGGTTGCTATGAAACCTCACAAGAATGTCCTGTGATTCTTTAAGGGGATATGAGGTGGGAGTGAGGATGCTTCTTTATCCACATTACTCCACATCACAGATGTTGACATAATTATCGATTTATAACACAATGCTCCAAAAAGACTCAGAAATGTAAAATAAAATAATGTAGTGTTTTCAATAGGCCCCTTTGGTACAGGCTCTCTGGGGAAACAGTTAAATGTGACACAGTTAACGTGGTCCCACCTTTGAACTGTAATATATAACTCACATTGTGATCTCCTGTCTCCTGGAAGAGCCCATCACTGTAAAGGCTATTGCTTTACAGCTACTCTAGGAAGATTGAAGGATTAAGTTATACATTATGTAAAACTATCCATTAATCCTCTTAGTGTCCATTACTAGTGAATGGCCTGAAAGAGACTCTTATTAAAGGATCCCTAACATTCACTTTTCCTTGGTGACATTAGGTATTTGAGGCTTGTTTCATGGATTTCGGTGCTGAAATATTCAGTACACCATCTTTTATCTGCTGTTAGAGTCATTGGCATATGTTAGTACAGTACTAACAAAATGATGGTTGGTAAAGCAGATCTCTTGTTTAGCTAGTAGCAAGACATTCTTAAAATAGAATTGTACATTTTCTAGCATCCCAGAGTCACTGACATTTTTTGTTTGTTTTTTTTTAAAAAGGAGCAGCTACAAAACCATGTTAAAAATGTTCTTGGAGATGAATTACATTTTAAAATAACTGTATTTTTAGAAAAGAAAGTGATTTGTAACACAAATTTGTTCTAAAAGTGTCTGGTTGCTGTTTAGCACTGGCAGGCAGAATCAAACCTGGGACCTCTGGAGCGTATTACACGAGCCTCTACTGCATGAGCTAAAAGCCAGCTGACTAGTAGCTAAGGCTGTAGAGCAGACTCATTAGTCTCTTTGCAAGTGGTCTCCGTGCCACTACATGAGACAGTGTGCCACACCCAGAAGGTGTGTGGGTTACAGCTGCATACAGCCTTCTTCTCTAGTTCAATTTGCTTTCTGTTATACAAACTTGCACAAATGTTTTCATTCGTGGAAAAGAGAAAAGAAAAGTTCAATGTGATGGCTAAGACCTATCACAGCTGACTCATTGAGCTGAATTATTGCTGTGCAGAAAGTTTGTAAAGCCTTTACCTCTGGATGAACACTGAACGTTACTTCTGCCTTGACAGTTGACCTTTCAGTCTGATTGGGCTCAGCAATAATAATAGCTGTATCTGCAGTACAGAGAAGGCAGAACAGTGCTTAGTAACCCATCTTCCCTTATTAGATCTTACCTCAAGTGACCAAAATTCACACTCTTTGCATGTGGGTATAAATTCTTTCACTAATAACATTTTTGTTATGGAGGCCAATTAATGTACAATTTCCATTTTCCCCCACCCACTATTTTGGCTATTCTTGGTTTTAGTTTAGGAAAAGAAAAATAAAAAAATCCAATGTTTAGTCTATAATGATCTCTTTTCTCTCAATAAGACCTAATGTGAAAAGACAACAAACAAAAAAGTCAGACTGTTGTAATTTGGTCAACCACGCGGGTACTATCCATATCCACCATTTCAACACACTCTATTTCCTCACGGTTTTCAGGATTCTTCTTCTCTTTCCTTTTTTTCTTGGATGGTGGCACAAAAGTCAGTATCACAGGTAAAATGGCAAAGCAGTGAAAGAAGGTGACTAATGCTATTAAAAACAAGCACCTGAACAGTGTACGGGTCAGATTTGAAGGCACAGCTGCAAGAGGAATCAGACCAACAATATAGCAGAGGTAGCCCTGTAAAATCGCTACCCCATGCACTTCTAGGGCATTTTTTACCCATTTAGTTCTTGTGAAATCTTTGCCCAGGACAAAGGTTGATAACAGTGGAGCACAGTTGTCAATTGTATAATTAATCCCATAAATTAAGCACAACACAGAAATACAGTCCAGTTCCACTTTCCACAAGGTCATGAAACCTATGACTCCAAATTCGACTGAGGCAACAGTTAGAGTGAGCCAGACATTGATTAGAGAGTCTGCCACCAGGAATGCCGAGAAGAAGAGCAGAAATAAAGCACTGATGCAGGAGTTTTGTAAGGGGGCTCCCACTGAGGAGGCGTAACGATCCATGTACACGAATGATGGATTGAAAACAATGAATTTCACTTTTGATGTGAGAGAGAGTTTCCTCAAGGTTTCAAGGAGATCATAGAGTTCTTCTCTCTTGGTTTCCATTGTCTTAGCCACCAAGAACATCCTAGAAGCCACTACATCAACTTCATTGTTGTATTTCTTGGAAAAGATGATATCCTCTGAAAAATGGGCATACTGGGGAGCTTTCAGGAAAGAGTTCCTCAACATGTCAGTAAAATTCTTTTTGGGCAATCCTGTTGATATATTGAGTTTCCTAAGATAATTTAAATAGCTCTCAAACCAAGATATCCTCACAAACCCCTTGGTATACTCTAGCACATCTTCTTGGACACTTGTGTTCCAATATTCTATTGACTCATAGATATAAAACCCAATGACTGGGCTGTAGTTACTGAAGTACTTTTGCTGGGCAGTAGTGTATTCAATAGTTCGTGTCGCAGTTGCTACGATGTTACTAAGGTCTGACCCTTCATTGACCTGCAGGTAGCCCATTAAGGCAAAGGAAATATAAACAAGGTAAAAGAGAACTACAAAAGGCTTGACGTAAGTGTTTGTTATCCAGTCACAGTAATAGCGTTTGAGGAAACACACCAAAAGATGACTTTCATAAGTATTTGTTTCCTCTGAATCCGTTGTGTCCTCGCTGAATTTGGCTGTCAGAAGAAACCTATACCACGCAGGCTTCTCTTGCAATACCTCTGGCTTTGGTACCTTTCTGCAGAAGATACTATGCTGGTAGTTGTTTTCTATGTAGCCAGTAAACACCAGGCTGGAACCATAAAAGGACAGTACGTAGAGGTAGTTGAAGAAAATTGCAATACAGGAATTGCAGCAGAAAATCCTAGCTGCTTCAATGTTAGTGAAAGGACTGGCACCTATTCCAAAAGTGACCAGGTACATGGCAGTGGTGAGAGAAAAGGAGAGCATGGAGTCTGCAAACACAGCTGCAGTTCTCTCTTTAACATGTTGGTCTTCTCTAGTTTTCCTCCAGGAGGACAACATTTCAAAAGTCCCATATAACCCATGACCTAGAATAAAGAACAGAGCAAGGGTTTAAGGAATGAATCTTTTTAGTCAGGAAGGGCAAAACATTATGGAAAAATTTTAACATGGACATGCTAAAAAGGCACAAAGGAGTTATTATTCATTGCCATTAATTTAAGTAGCGAAGGTGTTGTGAAATAAAAAATTAAGATTTTGTAAATTATAGAAACATTTAATTACAAAAAAAAACCCAGTTAGCAAACCTAAGTATCTTCATCATATATTTTAGGTAAGGATCAACATGTGGAAGCAGAATGTCAAGAATTCTTTAGAGTTTTCACACATCAGTGGTTGATGATAACCAGGTGTCAATATTTGTTTGTCTCAGCCATTGACTTTAGTTTTTCATGCATGCCTGTGATGGAGGATGCTTTGAAATTAAACATTTTGTAATCTTTGCGGGTGGTGGGATCTGACTAGTAATTAGAATAAAAGTTTAGGAGCCAGAAGAGGTTGGACATTATTTGGACTTCTTGCTGAAAAACTGGTTAAAAAATAAAGTGAAGGAAAGATGTTGTATCTGAGTTGAGCTTTGCTTGGTGAATAAATCACAGACTTCCCTTGTCCCTTGCTACATTCTCTGGCTAGATTAAAAAAAAAGAACTTGTAGAAATAAAGCAAATTAAAAAAGCATGAATAAATTTTACAAAAGGAGAAAGGCAGAATTAACATGGATTATAACGAGCTTATATGTACAAAACTAGGTAATACTTCATTTTTCTTACTTAATGTGTATATTTACAATTTGTAAAACTAAATGCAGCTCCATTAAATTTTTCACCGTCTCCTAAATGTTGTAATTTATTTAATTACCTCTAGAAATAAATATAGTGTTCATGAAAGAGCTGGGGACTAAAGCCACAGAACAAATATAGGATTGGACAAATGCATGGCTTTCCCTGTGTCTCTGGTTCTTTTGTCCTATATGCCCATTAAATCTTTTATCTCATTATTGTGACCTGCCAACAAAGGTACCAATTGTGATGGTGATTTTGGTGATGTGGACATCGGCTCGCTTGCAGTAGTACTAAACTGGGAACACAGACTCAGTTCAGAAACATCAGGAAAGAGCTATCAATGGGAATGATTCTGAATTATAACTAGGTTTAATTTAGAGGAGAAAAGAGCTGTAAAAATAATGCTTTGAAAGAAGTTTGTAAAATGCCAGATGCTCTGTTGGGGACTGTGGTGTTTTAGACTCAGGATTTCTGGGATACTAGTCCTGTTTTTGAACTACTTGACAATGGTTCTGCACTCCTTTACCAATTCCTTGAGCCACCCTGGTCTGTACAGTAAATGGATGTCAAACTCATCAAGAGGAGAGGACTAAATACTAATCTAATTATGAATCTGGGCATATATTCTGGACTGTATACTCCTCACTATGCTCTGTGGAATATCCATTGATATCAGTTTGAAGGCTGCACAGAGATTAAATGAAAGCATGGCCTTTATATAGGAACTAAGGGTGGGATTCATTGCAGCAGGGGGACAGGGGCATGGGTGTCCCATGCCCAGATATGTGCTCTAAGCACTAATCTGCAGAATCATGAGCACACTCTCTCTTTTGCCCAATAACTCTTTAAGTGTTTACCCACAGTGGAACAGCTTCAATGGGAGAAATTCCCATAGCTCAGTGGTTAGAACACCCTACCTTCAGAGAGGTGAGAGACCTCTGTTCAAATAATTTCTCCCCCTCAGCAGAGGGGGACATTGAACATAGTTCTCCCACATGCCTGGTGAGTGCTCTCACCACTCAGAAGTGAAGCGAGGTCACCATCTTCTTTGGCTCTGTTGTGTGGAGTGAAGCAGGCTCTAATTCATTCGCTCAGAAACTGACCTAGGCACTTAAGGCCATGTCTCCACTGGTCAGAGGATTGACACTCTGGCGATCAATCCTCCAGGGTTCAGTTTAGTGGGTCTTTTAAAGACGCACTAAATCGAATGCTGAAGACGCCTCCATTGGCACCGGTACTCCTCACTATTGCTGTCGCAAGGAGTAAGGGCATTTGATGGGAGCAACCTCCCACTGTGGGGCCACCCCAGAAAATTGGTGCAAGGTATGTCAACTCCAGCTATACAATTCATGTAGGTGGAAATGTGTATTTTGAATCGATTTTTTTTCTGCCAGTGTAGATCTGTCCTGTGTCCAGACTACAGGGAAGTACTTATCTCACTACTGAGCCACAAACTGGGAACCTCTTTGCTAGAGTCAGGTGACTTAGGTGCCTGACTCTTAGAGGGGGTGGAGTTCAGGATACTCTTCTCCAGGCTTGCCAATGGGAGGGGCAAAAGGGGCAATTCTCAGGGGCATGGGTCATTTAAAAGGGCCCAGAGGTCCCTGGCTGCCTTTGGCAGCCTAGTGGAGCTAAGGCAGGCTTCTGACACATCCTTACTCTGCTCTGCTCCCGGAGAGTGCACTGTCCCTGCAGCCTCTGTGTGCGCGTGTGTCTCATGTGCGTCTCTTGCCCTGAGTGCTGACTCTGGGAACTGCAGGGGCAGTGCTCGTGGGCAGCAAAGTGCAGAGACCTCTTGGCTCCCCTTGCCTAGGAGCCACTGCCAGAGGAGTGTGCTGGTCGCTTTTGAGAGCTGCCCGAGATAAGTGCCGCAGCCCTCACTGCCTTCAGCACCCCAATCCCCTGCCCCAGCCCAGAGCTTACTCCCTCCCAGAGTCCAGAACCACACCCCCACCTACACCCCAACTTCCTCCCAGAATCGGCACCTCGCACCCTATCCTGTACCCCAATCCCCCTCCCAGCCAAGAGCCCCCACACTTTCCCATACCCAAGCTCCCTCCCAAAGCCCAACCCTGCACCCTCGCCACAGTCTCCCCTAGAGTTTGCATCCCCTGCTGCACCTCAGCTTACTCCCAGAGCCTGCATCCCACATTCCCTCCCAAACTCCCTCTGCCCCAGCCTGGTGAAAGTGAGTGAGGGTGGTGAAGAATGAGTGATGGAGGCTGGAGCGAGTGGGGGGCGTCACCTTGGAGAAGGGTGGAGACAGGTGTGTGGCCTGAGGAAAGGGGAAGGACAGAGGGTGGAGCAAGGGTCTTTGGGTTTGTGTGATTAGACACTTGGCAATCCTACCAGGTGTGCGTATGGAAGCCCTGGCTACGCTGCAAGTCAGAACAGGCTCAGCACCACCCAAATGTCAGGAGAACGCATCTGGAACCTGTGCATGGATGGGGGCAATTGACTGTTTTGCTCTGGTGTTTGGAATTGCTGTCAGTGGGCCTGCTCCCCTCTCACCAACCTCTCTCATGAGCTACCGTAGTAGTCTCAGAAGGGGAGCTATGTTAATCTGTGACTTTAAAAACAAGTAATCCTGTGGCATCTTAGGGTATGTCTACACTACCACCCTAGTTCGAACTACGGTGGTTAATGTAGGCAACCGGAGTTACAAATGAAGCCTGGGATTTGAATTTCCCAGGCTTCATTTGCATATTACCAGGTGCCGCCATTTTTAAATGTCCGCTAGTTCGGACTCTGTGCCTGCGGCTACATGCGGCTCGGACTAGGTAGTTCGGATTAGGCTCCCTAACGAGGAGTAACGGTAGTTCGGAATAGGAAGCCTAATCCAAACTACCTAGTTCGAGCCGCGTGTAGCCGCGGGCACAGAGTCCGAACTAGCGGACATTTAAAAATGGCGGCGCCCAGCAATATGCAAATGAAGCCCAGGAAATTCAAATCTCGGGCTTCATTTGCAACTCTGGTTGCCTACATTAACCACCCTAGTTTGAACTACGGTGGTAGTGTAGACATACCCTTAGGGTATGTCTACACTACAAAGTTAATTCAAACTAACGGACGTTAGTTCGAATTAACTTTGATAGGCGCTACACTAGCGCTCCGCTAGTTCGAACTTAATTTGAACTAGCAGAGCGCTTAGTTCGAACTAGGTAAACCTCATTCTACGAGGACTAAGCCTAGTTCGAACTTACTAGTTCAAATTAAGGGGTGTGTAGCCCCTTAATTTGAACTAGTGGGAGGCTAACCCGCCCCAGCTTTCCCTGGTGGCCACTCTGGCCAACACCAGGGAAACTCGTATGCCCCCCTCCCGGCCCCGGACCCCTTAAAGGGCCATGGGCTGGCTACGATGCCCGTGCCAGGTGCAAGCCAGCCAGCACCCAGCTAGCAGACCCTGCACCTGGCATGGCTCGAGCCAGCCACCCGATGCCCCCCAGCCCTCTGCCTCTTCCCGGGACCAGGCTGGCAGCTCCCGGGAGCTTGCCTGGGACCGCAAGAGGCGGGCACCCGCCTGGTCTAGTGCGGACATCGTGGACCTCGTCCACGACCTCCGCACTAGGCACAGGAAAGTGGCCGTCTAGGACAGGAGAGCTGCCAGCCTGGCCACCCAGGAGCAGGTGTGCATGAAAATCAAGGTGGTCCACTGAGACCCCCGACCCTGAGCCCTGAGCTTACAATGGCCGTCCTGGGTCAGACCAAAGGTCCATCTAGCCCAGTAGCCTGTCTGCCGACAGCGGCCAACCCTAGGGACCCTGAAGGGGATGGACCGAAGACAGTGACCAAGCCATTTGTCTCGTGCCATCCCTCTCCAGCCTTCCACAAACTTTGGACAGGGACACCACTCCTACCCCCTGGTTAATACCACTCCATGGACCCAACCTCCATGACTTGATCTCACTTCTCTTTAAACTCTGTTCTAGTTCTAGCCTTCACAGCCTCCTGCAGCAAGGAGTTCCACAGGTTGACTCTTTGCTTTGTGAAGAACAACTTTCTGTTACTAGTTTGAAGCCTGCTACCATTCCTTTCCTTTGGTGTCCTCTAGTCCTTCTATTATGGGAACTAATGAAGAACTTTTCTTTATGCACCCTCTCCACACCACTCATGCTTTTATAGACCTCTATCCTATCCCCCCTCAGTCTCCTCTTTTCTAAACTGAAAAATCCCAGTCTCTTTAGCCTCTCTTCATATGGGACCTCTTCCAAACCTCTGATCATTTTAGTTGCCCTCCCCTCTCCCACCCTCTCTCTTCCCCTCTCCCACCTCCTTTTCCCAGTCTCCCCGAGTTTTGTTCAATAAAGAGAGATTCTATTTTTGACCACACGTTTTCTTTATTTTGTACATCAGGAAGGGGGGCTAGGGAAGGGTAAGTGGAAGGAGGTGAGGGAGGAATGGGGTATGAGCCCCCGATGGGGAGGACTGGGCTGGCTCTGCGGGCTTCTGGGGGTGGAAGCTCTCCTGCAGCCCCCCAATTACCGCCTCTCCCCAGATGGCAGCCTGTGGCAAGTGCAGCCAGTCTGATGGCCGAGTGCTGTGATGTGCCCAGTGTGGGCACTCAGGGCACTCCAAGCCAGGACTGCTTTGCAAGCGGGGAACCCCTGAGAACTGTCTGTCCCAGATGGGGGTCGGGTCCCTTTAAGCACAGCCCTCGGCTAGCCTGAAGCAGCAGCTCCACGCTCTAAGTCCTCATCTGATGCCCTGCCGGCACTTCTTCCGGCCATCCTTAACCCCGGTTCAGGGTCCACTTAATGTGGACATGCTAGTTCGAATTAGCAAAATGCTAATTCGAACTAGTTTTTTAGTCTGGATGCGTTAGTTCGAATTAGCTTAGTTCGCACTAAGTTAGTTCGAATTAGCGCTGTAGTGTAGACATACCCTTAGGCTGTGTCCAGACTCAGGGTTTTTTTTCGGGAAAAGTAGCCTTTTTCCGAAAAAACTTCACCTGCGTCTAGACTGCAGCCGCGTTCTTTCGAAATTAAATCGAAAGAACGCGGCTTTTCTTTCGAAGGCGGTAAACCTCATTTCACGAGGAAGAACGCCTTCTTTCGAAAGTGCTTCTTTCGAAAGAAGGCGTTCTTGAATGTAAATAGGGCTTCTTCGAAAGAGAACATCCAGACTCACTGGGTGCTTTCTTTCGAAAAAGCGGCTTGCTCTTTCGAAAGAGGCTTGCAGTCTAGACATAGCCTTAGAGACTCACACACACACACACACACACACACACACACACACACACACACACACACACACACACACACACACAGTATCATAAGCTTTCATGGGCAAAATCTACTCCCTTTGTGAAGCTCAGTCTAAAAATTTAGTTATTTATGTTTTCTTCTTCTTGTTGCATTTATTATACAGTGATAAGTCTTCTCCTCTTTGGGTCAACCACTGCATCTCCCTTTTGTTTTTCTTCTTTTCTCTTCCTGTTGTCTCTGTGTTTCTCCCCTGCCCTGCCTTTGTGAATCTACTCTGTTTTCCTTTCTGCATTTTCTTCCCTTCAGCAATGCCCAATTTCCAAACCAGTAGGCTTTGTTGTCATCTTTATCCTCATTCCTTCCAACAAAATGTTCAGCAATTAAAACATTTAATGAGGGCATCAAAGTATAAATTGGACTGTAATAATTGATCCAGGGTCAGAGGCATTCACATCTCTGATGACTGTTTCATACTTTCCGCAAATTCAGGCAGACATCATGGCATCTTTAATATTTGGTTCACATTTGGAAGATTATCTCTGTCAATAGTGTTGGCCATTTTCTTAAAAAATAAATACTTCAATTCTTGAGCATCTGTGTCATGACGGCCACATAAATGCAAAACACTGGCTAGATATGGCTTGTGGGCTGAATGTTTGACATCCCTGCCTAAGCCGTTCCATTAGTCAGAACCTTTACATAATTGGAATCGCATTTCCAATGAGTCATTTATCTTAATTTGACCAAATATTGTTTTATAGCTGCGCATGGAGGGCAGGTCAAGACTGTCAATTTTATAGTTAATACAGAGTCCCCTATTAAGACTAATTTGGTATGACAAAACTCCCTACACATGGAAAAAGTACAATTAGTGACAGACTATGTCTACACTACAGATTTTACAGTAGCACAGTTGCACCACTGTAAGGTCTTCTGCGTAGCCACTCGATGGCGACAGAAGAATGATTTCCTGTCTGCATAATTAAACCATCCCCAATATGTGGTGTGTTTTTCTCCCCCTACACTCAACCGACAGAAGTGCTAGTGTAGACATCAGATTGACGCCCTGTTGTTAATTATGTTGTAAATCAAAGGGTTCTTGGGACAACTTTTTTGGTGGCCTCAGCTTGCAGCCACCAACTCTTCCTGTGGCCGCTCTCAAACTCTTCTCTAAAATACTCAATTAACCCCTGGATGCAGGACCAGGGGGAAGCAGCAGAGAGCTGGTGTCTTAAGTCCTGTGGTCAGTGCCCAAAGCCCTGTGGCAGGGGCATGGAGCCTGCAAACAGACCTCAAAGCCTGAGCTCAACCACCCCAGGAAACCAAGGAGCTCACTGGCTGCCTGCTCCTCCAGCACTGTGCCCCAGGTGTCTTGAGAGGCGGGCGGGCCCAGTCCTTGCTGCCAGTCCCAACAACCAACACTGAGGCAGTGCCTCCAAGAACAACGGGGAGGGGAAGGGGCTGGACTGCTACTTTGCCCCTCCCCCATCACAGCCCAAGAGGCTGTGGCCACAAGAAAAGCCCCTGGAGGCCATATTTGAGAAATGCTGCTTTAAATAGTTATACTCTAGGTTCAGTAGGATAAACTGCTAAGCTTGGAGACATTGACCTTTATTTAAAAGTAACAGAACAGTTGCCAAAGTGAGGAATGAGAGGTTCAATGTCTTTATGGTTCCCATATGTCCTGCAGGCAAACATGTCTGACTCCTGCACACAACATCGTGTGCATTACCGTCAAGTGAACAAAATACTATAAAAGGGTGTAATCAATATTTGGGACACCAGGGATACCTCCTTGTTATGTGTGCTGTTACTTGAGATCTATTGCAGCAATTCTGATTAAAGCGGCCCAAAGACTAGGCCCAGAGCCAAAGAGGGTCATAAGCATCTAAACCCCTTATCTAGGTGCTACTGTAATCCACAAAACACCTTCTCAGTTGCAGCCTAAACCTGTAGGCACCTAAACTCACTTGGTGCCTAAATGTCTGCTGTAAAGGATTTTTAGGTGCCTACATTTCTGCCTCAGCCAGGAACAAGAATACATATACATGCCCAAGCTCCCATGTGATCCTCACCTATCTCAGTGGGACCCCATCTGGTAGGTGTGGTCTGAGTACACATAGCTCTGCTGAGGGAGAAAGAACTTATGCATATCAGTGTCGTATCAGTGTCACAGGACGTAAGCCCTTCTGTGTATTCACGCTGGAGTAATTTTGACTGTACTTCCTGCAGTAGCCCGCAGACCAAGTTTCACCCATCTTTGTCTTTAGAAAATAAGATAAATAATACCCTGCACTTAAATGGCATTTTTCATTAGTAGGTCTCAATGTACTTTGTCAAAAAGGTCAGTATTATTATCCTCATTTTACAAACACAGAGTCTGAGATACAGTGAAGTGAAATGAGTTGCACAGGGTTACCTAGGAGGCCCGTGGCAGATCTCCTAAGCCCCAGTCCAATGCTCTATCCACTAGGCAACACCTCTAGCCTAAAATGACCGTTACTCTAAGATATTCTTCATTTAAAGAATGGAATGTACTATCTTTAATTACATACAAAATTTTATGTACTTAACGGAAAAAAGGAATAGAATTTTTCAGTAATGGAAAACGGAAAAAAACAGCAAGCAAATGGTCTGGTAGCACTTTATAGACTAACAAAACATTAGATGGTATCATGAGCTTTCGTGGGCACAACCCACTTCTTCAGATGACTGGAGAGAGACTGGGAATCAAATTTTAGTTGCATTTTCACAGGGCTATGTCTACACTATGGACCTTACAGTGACACAGCATCATCACTGCTGCTGTGCATCTGTAATGTCTCCCGTGTAGCCACTCTATGCCAGCAGGAGAGAGCTCTTCTGCTAGCATAATTAACCCCCAACAAAAGTGCTAGTGTAGAAATAGCCGTAGTTTTATGTGCAGATAGATACAGTATAGCAGCATGTTGTGGTGTGAAACAGCACTGTGTTTTACCTTTCATTTTCAAGTGTGTTTGTTTACTTTTCTTGGAAAGTGGGACAACAGCCCTTAAAGATGGAATTAGACATTCTGCTCTTCCATGGCTGTCTGTTATACATAGTAGCACTTTATGCATAGATGTAGACTGACTTCTATATTTGGAGGAATGGCTCCAATCAAGCCAATGGGGTTGCATATTGGGGAAGGGGAGAAATTCCGTGCTAACCCACGGGGGCACCATTTTAGATTTACAGGCTACTCCTATATCAAGAAAGTTAAAAAATATTACACCCATCCAATTCTGACACAGAATCATAGAATACTAGAACTAGAAGGGCCCTCGAGAGATCATTAAGTCCAGTCCCCTGCCCTCATGGCAGGACCAAGCACCTTCTAGAACATCCCTGACAGATGTCTATCTAACCTGCTCTTAAATATCTCCAGTGATGGAGATTCCATGATCTCCCTATGCAATTTATTTCAGTGTTTAACCACTCTGACAGTTAGGAAGTTTTTCCTAATGTCCACCTTAAACCTCCCTTGCTGCAATTTAAGCCCATTGCTTCTTGTCCTATCCTCAGAGAATAATTTATCTCCCTCTTTCTTGTAACACTCTTTTAGATACTTGAAAACTGCTATCATGTTTCCTTTCAGTCTTCTCTTTTCTAAACTAAACAAGCCCAATTCTCTTAGTATTCCCTCATAGCTCTTGTTTTCGAAGCTTTTAATAATTGTTGTTGCTCTTTCTGGACCTTCTCCAATTTTTCCACATCTTTCTTGAAATGTGGTGCCCAGAACTGGACACAATACTCCAGCTGAAGCCTAATCAGTGCAGAGTAGAGCGGAAGAATGACTTCTCGTGTTTGCTCACAACACACCTCTTAATGCATCCCAGAATCATGTTTGCTTTTTTTGCAACAGTGTCACATAGTTGGCCCATATTTAGCTTGTGGTCCACTATCACCCTTAGATCCC
This sequence comes from Pelodiscus sinensis, assembly GCF_049634645.1. Taxonomy (NCBI): domain Eukaryota; kingdom Metazoa; phylum Chordata; order Testudines; family Trionychidae; genus Pelodiscus; species Pelodiscus sinensis. Next base: position 205,838,997 of record NC_134711.1, read on the forward strand.
TTTCTGTAATACTCCTTCATAGACAATCAGTTCCATTCTGTATGTGTGAAACTGATTGTCACTTCCTAAGTGGAGTGCTTTGTGTCATCAGAAAACTTTAGTAACACCCTCCACTTCTTGTACCAAGGTCATTAATAAAAATGTAAAATAAGATTGGTCCAAAAACTGATGAGGAACTCCACTAGTAACCCTCCTCTAGCCTGACCTAATGTAGTCTCCCCTTCAGTGAGTTATCCACGTTTTAGTGCTCATCCCCATCGTCTCCAATTTAATTAATAATTTATCACTTGGAACTGTATCCAATGCCTTACTGACATCCCGGTAGATTATATCTACTAGATTTCCTTTGGTCTACAAAAATCAGTTATCTTCTTAAAAAATATTCACAACTTTGTTACTATGTCTTGATTCCAACAATTGAAATAACTGTAGGAAAATCTGTTTCCTATCATTTGGACTACTTACTTTTTGCAGTTTGCCAAAACAGATCATTTCACTTTAGGAAACATCCCAGCAGCCCTTTCTTATCTTAATTACCTGTTAATCCTTCTGCTTAGAAACAAAATTCTGACTCCCTGCCCCAGGGGCCCAAGCTGAGAGAAGTATCCTGTCTCCTCTCCTCTGCAGAACTCATTACATTGCACACTCAGGCTCCTTGCCTGCCTGAGGCTTGCAATTATGGAGGTGCAGTGCCCCTTTTAGCCCCCAAACTCCACTCAATTTTATGGGTAATAGTTTTATTTGCCCTGTTTTAGCACACTTGTTCACAAAAGGTATGTCTACACAGCAAAGTTATTTCAAAATAACAGCCGTTATTTTGAAATAACTTGACTAGTGTCTACACAGCCAAACCTTGAGTGCTTATTTTGAATTTGGTAAACCTCATTCCACAAGGAATAACACCAAATTCAAAATAGCTATTTCGAAATAAGTGCTGTATAGACACTTATATTGAAATAGGGGGCCTCCAGCCTCCCCAGGGTGTCCTGGTGGCCACTTCAGCCTCAACCAAGAACACTCCACTCCCTCCCCACATCCATTGGAGCCCTTAAAGGAGTTGACTCTGGCCACAGTGCCTGTGCCAGCTCCAAGCCTGCCAGCCCAGAGCCAGCAGTCACTGCCGCTGACCCTGTGGCCCCAAAACATGAGTCGGCAAGCCACTGGCATCCAGCCCTCCACCGTTCCCCAGGAGCAGTCTGCCAGCTCCCAAGAGCCTGCCAGGGGCTAAAGAAGGCAGGCACCTTCCTGGTTCAGGGTGGAGATTATGGACCTTATTCATGTTTGGAGGAGATGCCCCCAACATTCATGATCTCCACACTAGATGGAGGAATGCAGCCGTCAATGGCAGGATAGCTGCCAGCCTGGCCACCAAAGGCCAAATGCGAACCCAGGAGCAGGTTTGCATGAAAATCAAGTTGGTCCAGTGAGACCCCCAACCCTGGGCCCCGAGCTTCCCCTCCCCTTTCTTCCTCTTGTTCCCCCTTCCAGCTTCCGCCTCCCAGGTTTCCCCGTCCCCTCTCCCATCCTCTTTTCTCCCCTCTCCCGCCTCCTTTCCCCAGTCTCACCTGAGTTTCATCCCCTCCTCCCCCAGTTTTGTTAAATAAAGAGAGTTTGTGTTCATGAAAATACATGTATTTTATTTGACATCAGGAAGGGGGGTTAGGGAGGGGTAAGTGGAAGGATGTGAGGGAGGAATGAGGCACAAGCCCCCAGTGGGGCAGACCAGGGAGGCTCTTAGTGCTCCTCAGGGTGGAAGCTCTTCCACAGGGCCTCCTGGATACTGATAGCCCTCCGATGGACCTTCCAGATGGCAGCCTGCAGAAAGTGCAGCTAGGCTCGCAGCAACATGTCCACGAGAAGCACCAGAGTGCCCAGGGGCAGCTCTGGCTTCATATTGCAGAGTCCTGTGGTGTCCAGCACGCAGGGACAAAATGCTTTGCTGTCCCTCAAGAGGTAGGCAAGCAAGCAGGGAAAGCTGAGAAACAGCTGTCCAGGGGGAGTCCCTTTAAGCACAAGCCTCAGATAGCCTCAGGCAACAGTCACACAAAGTAACTCCTGACCTGATGCCCTGCTGGACCTGGTTCCGGCCAGCCTTAAATGCGATTCAATGTCCACTCAGTGTTGATGCGCTATTTCGAAATAGCAAAACGCTATTTCAAAATTTATTTTGTGTGTAGACATGTTATTTCAAAATAACTTTTTTAGAATTAACTATATTGAAATAAGATATTTTGAAATAACACTGTAGTGTAGACATAGCCAAAGCACTAATAATGCTTTACCTCTGCATTAATGAGGTTACATGTCACAACAATACACACAATTATCAGCAACTGATGAGATTAAGAATAATAATGAGCTAATCTATGCTACTGGCCTCCTGAGATAGTCACAGGAGGTAAGTGCAGACTTTGATGCATGGTGTATGCACGTGCGGGGAAACTGCTACATATAGACTCATTTGGTCTGATTCTGCTCTCACTTACATCTGTGTAAATCCAAAGTAATTCCATTTAAATATAAAAAGCTAACCTATGTAAAACCAGCACAAGGGACATCAGAATCAGGCCCAAAGAATTTTCTTTTACAAAACTGTAACAGTAGTAGTTTATGATATAATGAAGACATGCTTGATTCAACTAGCTAATGGAATTAAGAATAACACAATGCACTGCTCTTTCATGTGCGTGCCTTCCAGAGTTAGACACTGAGCCTGGGATAATTCCCTCCACAATTTTTCCAGCTGGATCAGATAGTTCACCTAAAACCTAGCTCCCCCCTCTCTGAAGATAAACGAAATGGCCACTGCTGACCTTCCTGAGCACCAAGGTTAGGAACAATCAATCAGTGACAAAGTTAAAAATGTTCCGTGACTTGCTGGATGTGACAAATATAATTTGAAACCAGTGACTAGCAATCTCAAAACTTCCATGAATATGCGTATAGAGCAAAAGAGTTAGCATACACATTAGATAAAATTTTTCTGACCCCAAAAATAAAATTCAAAGAAGCTGACTGAACTAGAACAACAGTTAATTTACACTCATTTTTTACTGACTTTGTAACCATGTTGTGGCCTGGGAAGCACTCTACAATATTTGTGTCCACACTGAAGATGGCAGCAAACCATACCTAGGCTGCTGTCCAAGTCTGAAACATGGCAGCCTTCCTGACAGAAACTCATAACTCTTCTGTTTTGCCATGCCAGTGGGACTTCCCACAATTGTGCCTGTGTGAGTAGGATGGCAGGCCCACCTTTCTCCTTTCTGTAGAGGAAGAACTCCCAGTATTCCATGTTCTGCTAGTACCACTCTAGGTGCGGTCTGTCTCCGCTGGGTGTTCTCCTCTGCTGAGGCACTAAAAGACAGCTCCCCAGCTTGTCCCTGAGTACATTTATACAAACATAGGTAACACGGTGGGTACAGGCACACAAATATGGGCGGAACATGATTGTGTATTGATGAAAAATGCTGCATGGACTCAACCTTTGTTTATTGTAACAAGATCAGATGAGCATAGCATGACTGTTTACTACAAAACTACAGCACACTTAGGTTATAGCCATAACTTTCAGGTAGGCTCAGGGTTAGAGAAAGTTGTCTTCTATGCCAAAAAAGAGACATTATATCTGTGGTGCTCTTAACATTCCATTTATGATCTTCCTATATCACATATTTAAAAAAAATTGTTTGAAATTAGTCATTCCACTTTGTTGTGGATTAGTGTATTTAAACATCATAGTTGTCAACTGGTCTCAAGGATGTCTTGCATTTAGTCCAAATGCTGCTGTTGGTATTCATCATTTACCTTGTATAATCAGGGCAGATCATCCATGGCATGCTTTTTGTAGGATGAGCTTTTGAATTTTTATAAAAGACCCATTATCATAATCACAAACCAGGCATGCTCACATGCACCAGGTTTTAGGGTTCACTCAATGATTTATTCCATGGATCAAAAGTCAGAGTGCATTGGCCAAATTTTCATTTACCGTCAGCTAAGAATCTGTCCCCTTGTTTCGGGACACATTACCTGTCTGAGACCTACATTGTATCCGCTTGGGAGTGAAGGAATAGAATTTGAAATATTAAACAATGTACACCTGAATAATGGCTAGTGGCTGCCATATTTGACAATGTTGTTGTATTCACACATGGTTAATTAGCTGAATAGAGGAACACTGATGAGGGGTAAAAATGGTCATACACAAACATAATCAGTGCATGTTGATAAGGATAACTACAGCCAATGTGTAACCATTTACTGTTCTTAAAGGACAGCATTATTTTAGATCTGTGGACCTCAAAGTAGAATATTAGAGAAATGCGTAGGGCTGAAAAGGACCACAAAAGGTCATCATGTCCAGCTCCCTGCACTCAGGTAGGATAAAGTAAACCTAGACCATACGTGCAAGGTGTTTGTCTAATCTGCTCTTAAAACCCTTCAGTTATGGGACTCCACAACCTCCTTTGGAAGCCTATTCCAGAGCTTAATTACCCTTCTAGTTAGAAAGTTTTTCTAATATCTTCTAATCTAAATCTCCTTGCTTCAGATTAAGCCCTTTACTTTGTGACCTGCTCTTATTAGACAAGGAGAACAACTGACCATGGCCTTTTTATAACAGCCCTTAGCATACTGGAAGACTGTTATCAGGTCCCCCTCACTCTGCTAGTCTCAAAACTAAACTATCCAGTTCTTTTAATCTTTTCCTAGGTCAGGTTTTCTAAAACTTTTATCATTTTTGTTGCTCTCCTCTAGACTCTCTCCAGTTTGTCCACATCTCTGCTAAAGTGTGGCAGCCAGAACTGGACACAAGTACTCCATCTGAGGCCTCACCAGTGTTGAATAGGACAGTTACCTACATTGTCTTAATATACAACACTGCTGAGATTACACCCCAGAATTATATTAGGCTTTTTTGCAACTGCATCACATAGTTGACTTGTATTCAGTTTCGATCCATTATAGCCCCTCCCCCCCCCTTTTAGCAGTGCTATCACCTAGCCCAGGGATGGGCAAACTACAGACTATGGGCTGCATCCAGCTGACTGGACCTTTTAATCTGACGAGATTCCACTGGGGAGCTGGATTGGGAGCTTGCCCCACTCTGGTGCTCCAGCTGGGGAGCAGGGTTGGCAGCTTGTCTTGCCCTGCTCTGCATGTGCAGCAGCTTTTGAAAGTAGGGGCAGCTAGGAGGCTCTGCACGCTGTTCCCGCCCCACGCACCAGCTCTGCAGCTCCCATTGGCTGGGAAATCCTAAATCCCTCTCCCTGCACCACCAGCTGGAGCCCTCACCCACGTGCGCCCAATCCCTTGCCCTACCCAAGAGCCTCTCCCGCTCTCTCAAATCCTCAGTCCCAGCCCAGAACACCCTCTTACAGCCTGAACTAGGGATGCTAAAAAGCAGTTTAATAGGCAGCCATGGAACCATTAAAAATCTTAGCAGTTACTGGTTACACGTCGGGTTGCCAGGTGTCCCGTATGGTACCAGACAATCTGGTATTTGCACACTCTGTCCGGTAAAAAAAATCAGAAAATACTGGACATGGGCAATGTCTGGTATTTTCTGATTTTTCTGGCTGCACACTGGACGGAAGCCTGGCGTGGGGAGCAGCTGGGAGTCCCAGCTGGGAGGCGAGGCCAAGATTGCCGTGGAGCCGTCAGTCGGTTGAGTGTGAGGAGGAGGGGAAGCCTCCTCCTCGCTCGTGCATCGCCGGAAGCCTGCGCGGGACAGGCAGCAAGTGCCCAGGTCAGTCCTGTACTCCGCCGGCCAATTTGCTCACCCCCCTCCTTTCCAGCCGGCCGGTTCTCTCCCACTTCCTCTCCTGATCTTCCCTGGGCAGCCCCCCTGCACTCCTCCCAGCTCTGCTTCCCGCTGGCCCATTCCTCTTCCTGATCTCCCTGGCCAGCGCCGCTGCACCTCTCCCCACCCCTGCCAACTCTGCTTCCCGCTTCCCCTTCCTCCCGGCCAGTGCCGCTGCACGCCCCCCGCCAGCTCTGCTTCCTGCCCCCTCTTCCTCCCGGCCACCCTCGTGGCCCCTGATCCCCCCAGCTGTGCTTCCCGCTCCTCCTTACTCCTGGCCATCCCCGCCCCCTCCCATCTGGTCTCCCCTCCCCCGATATCCCGTGGCCAGCCCCGTTCCGCCCAACCCCACCTCCCCCCACGACAGCCCTGTTTCCCATTGGCCCCCCATCTCCTCCGGCCAGCCCCGGCTAGCTGTTTCCAGGCCCCCCACCTCCTGGCCAGTCCCCCCCCCCATGAAGCGTGTCCTTTTTTTTTTCAAATGACTACCTGGTAACCCCTATCAGTGATCCAGGTTCTTGGAGTCTTTTTTTTTTGTTGTTCAACAACTTTGGCCTCCCCCTCCTTTTTTTTCCCTTCAACAAAATTTGTTCCCGTTTTTTTTTGTGGGGGAGAGGGAGGTGTTCGGTATTTTTGTTTCAGCCATCTGGCAACCCTAGTTACATGCTGCAGGCTCTGCAGAGTAAAACTTATATCACAAAGCCCACAGCACAGCCAGCTCCCTGGGAACAGAGGCAGAAGCATAGGGTGGCAGCCAGCTCCCTGGGAGCAGGGTCGGGAGCCGGAGTGTAACCATTACGGTAAGCAAGAAGCTCATGCTTAAATGATTATACTATTACATCCCTATCCTGAACCCCTCATTTCTGGCCCCACCCCAGAGCCTGCACTCTCAACCAGAGCCCTCATCCCTACCCCCAATTTTGTGAGCATTCATGGCCCTTCATACAGTTTCCATGCTGAAATGTGGCCAAAAAGATTGCCCACGCTTGGCTTAGCCAGTTCTTCCTCATTTTGTAATTGGACATAAGTGCAATACTTTGCACGTGTTATTGTAGTTCATGTTGATTTCAGACCAATTTTTTAGTTTAAGCTCATTTTGAATTCTAATCCTGTCCTACAAAGTGCTTGCAACCCCTACCAACTTGGTACCACCCACTATTTTTATAACCAGGCTTTCTACTCCATTACCCAAATCATAAACGAAAATACCGAACACAGGTTGGACCTCCCTCGTCTGTCACCCTCCAGACCTGACTGGTCCCAAACAAGGGGATTTGCCAGACCAGGAGAGGTCTCTCCCAACATGGCCCATGCTGTCCTGCTGCCCCGGCTAGGGCTCCAGCTTAGCCACGCTTCTGTCAGCCCGGATGTGGCTGACGATGGGGTCAGAGCTCCATAGCTGGGGATAGAGCTCCCTGGCTGCCGCTGCCATCCCTAAACTCTTGCGGTTGCCACTGCCGTCCTAAGCTCCCTGGCTGGAGCCAGAGTTCCATGGCTGCCACTGCCGGGCTTCACTACCGCCTGGCCACAGAGGCCAGAATTTCCTGCTGTGCCGCCTGCCCCTCTGTGCCTTGGCTCCTACCTGAGTCTCTGCGCCCCCCTGCCACTCCTGCCCTGCGGCCCCAACCTCCCTATGCCTGGGCTGTGTGGTCCAGGAACACCCATGGTCCCACTGGACCACAGATTTTGACCACAGAGAGTCCCAGTAAAGGGAGGTACAACCTGTAGCACTGGATCCAGGACTGACTGGTGCGTGGCTAGATATGCCCTTCTAGTATGACAGTGAAAGATACCTACTCTTTGAGTAAGGTCTTTCAGTCAATTTAGCACCCACCTTATAGTTATGGATCTTTGGAAAAGACATGCATGTGCCATTAGTCAAACTCATTTACATACTACTTTCTACTGCACATTCATGATGAAATTCACTGGCACATGCCTTATTTATCACTCAGGACCCACACAAGGCCTCAAAATATCTGATATGGCATTCAGGTGGTGAATAGGACTTGCGTGGGCCCTGTGCCATGGGTAAATATCATCCTTGGATGTTCCTCATCAGACAAAGAATATTTCACCTATCCCACATTTCTGACAAATGCACCTCTTTTGGAAAAACTGCACAGGCCTTCTTTCCTTCTTAATATCGCCCTTTTTGATTTGTATTCTCCCAAAGTTACACAAAGAGAGCTCTAGCATATGTAACTCTTCTCTAGTACCCCCTTTCGCAGACTAATAAACCAGGGTGGACGGTGTTATCTTTCTAACGAGAAAAACCAAAATATTTCTATAAAATTACTGAAATATAAACAAGTGTTTGATCATGACAAGCAAACAACAATGGACATACACTTTAGAAAACTCTATAAAAAGAACAAACTATGTTACCTGTATTACCATTCAAACCAAAATTACTGGCCTTAGTAAGTATGTACAAAGTCACGCATGCAAATGATGGATACTTCCTCTCTATTGTCTCTCTATCCTGATCTATATAAAAGAGAGGAATGTGGAAAAGGAGAAATATGTGTAAAATACTGGAAGTAAATATGAACAGTCATCCCGGCTCAGATCATTGGTCCATCTAGCCCAGTGTCTTGTCTCCAGTGGCCAGTAACAGAGTGTCAGGAGAGTGTAGAGAACAGAGCAACATGACTGACTGCTAAATCCACCCTATCTTCCCCTCCTGGCTTCTGGCAGTTAGATGTGTAGGGTTACCTGAGCATGGGATTACATCCCTGACCAACCTAACAGCCATTGATGGAACAATCCTCCGTGAATTTATCTAGTTCGTTTTTTTCCAACGATTTAGTCACAATCTCTTTTCCTAGTTTTACTATGATCATGAGCAATAACAGCAGAAAAACATAAACTAGAATCCATAAGATCATGATTTATCATTCAACTTTGAAATAATATGCATATTTTAATCTTGTCCACTTCAAAAAAAAATCCCTCTGCCCATATATTATGTTTTCCAATCAGTGTATGATGCATCATACCAAATCCAATTAAAATCAATAGACAAAAGATTTACATGTGGTGATTGTACAAGTATTACAGCTCTGTTCCAGCAAAAACATTTGCACATGGCTAACTTTATGCCCTCTTCAATGGAGTTGAGACCTGATTAGGTAGTCTGGGAGACTGGATGTTCAGAGGATGTTATTTTCAATGCGGGTGGAAATAATTTCTTTTGGAGCTTTCATTTTTTGGATACTGATCCAATGCAATGTTTGTTATTATAATGATAGCAGAATGTCAGCACATTTTATAAATAGAAAAACATCTGAGAGACAAATTTATTTTGAGAAGCAGAGATAAGCAAAGCAAAGATATGGTTCAAAATCTGTTTTTATTTATTTATTTATTTATTTATTTAAAATGAATATTTAATCTGGTAGCATAAAACCATTTGAGAATGACTTCTCATAGTTCAAATATTTGTTTTAAAAAAATAATCCAAAACACTTCCATATCAAAGGCTTGTTTTGGAGTTTAAACATCAGGATGTCAATTCTGTTTCAACTTGCGGATTACTTCAATCACAGAGAACTGGCTGAGGCTGAAATGTAAGAATGTATGTTTCTTTTAGAACACTGAAAAAGATTTGAATAGAAGTACTGTGCTGCTGGCTGATTATGTGTATGTATGTTGTTGAGAATCCAAACTTTTTACACTCTTCTCTGAATTCAATCTGGGCTTAAAGTTTTTGGAGATTTGCTGATCACTAATAAATATCAGTCTATGCTTCAAAACAAACTTTTGGCTCTTTAGAGGAGAGATCTTCAAGAGCACAAAAGGCAGCCAAGTGTTTAACTCCTGCTGATTTTCAATAGGAGTTGAGCCATTTGTACCATTGAAAACCTGCCAGGTGGTCTTTCACACTGAAATGTGTGAAAAATGAGCAAACCCCCTCCATTATACCGTTCTGTGGCTGAGTTGTTAGCTGGGGAGGGAGCAATGAAGGAACAGAAAGGGAAACATTCTGTTTGGATAATCACACACCTGCATGGATACAGAGAGGAAGAGAGGAGTATGCTGTGGCTGAAGAGGATGGTGCAGGTGTTTGGACCATAGAATACCTAAGGGGTGGGGATACTTTACCTTGCATGACGTACCAGGTTAGTTGCATAGAATATGAGAGACTTCAACTATGGTGTTAGGAAACCTAAGAGGACTCTGGCAATGCAGACACACAGAAAAAGTTTCCTTGGTGTTCAGGGGCTCCAAACAATGCTTAATCAAGAGAGAGGAGCTTTCAGCATGAATGCCAGCAGCTTGTGATGGGCAGCAGGTACAAACTGAGACAAACCTCCCAATGATTCCCATTGCTGTCATGTTAACCATATGTAAAGCATTACCAATTTTTCCTTCTGTTCTATGTGCTGAGAGTCAAAGTACTGGAGATTAGCAAATGAAAGTTAAATAAAATAACAATATTAGGCAAAGGGCAGCAAAAGATATTGTGAGCTAACTTTCTTTACAGAGAATGAGTTTTCCTACAGACCTTACAAAAAATGTGTAAAACTGAAGCAACGGCAATACAAAAAAAATGAGGCTATGTCAATCTACGTAGTAAAAATAATTTTTGAGTAATAGAACAGAAATACCACTGTTTGGTACCGCACATGGGAATACCTAGGCTGGAATGAGGCAAGGGCTATTTTAGTTTGGGCAAAATGTTAGGCATTGGGATAATGAATAAAACATATTAACATAGAAAACCATACAGTAAACTGCTCTTAATGTTGAATAACTTCATAAAAACAGGAGACAGAGTAAATTTAGTGATGAGGAAACCTCAGGTTCAGAGAACAACTTGGGTAATTACCTAGAATGTCCAAATGAAGGGCAACTCCCCAAACCTGTCATGGACTTCTGATCCTACACAATCACCCTTGCTCCCACAGGCCTAGTCTCAGACTCTCTTCCTTTGACCCTTCCAGCACCTAGTGTGTCCTCTTCATAGAAAAAGTCCAATTGCCTGAAGATGGCAGGTCAACACATATATCACAGTTTTCTCCCCTTTTGAGAATTGCCTCTCACTTTAGGTCCAAAATGAGCTACAGTTCATACAAATTTAGTGTCTCATTTTACTTTTGCAAATTATTTACAACAGGGTCACGACACTGATGTTATGACTGGTGTTATTTACATTAAAGGAAGGAACCCCACAGCATTTACATTTCTTACATAAATAATTTTCTATGCCTCTCTTTTTGAGGCTTAGTCACACACTTCATCCTTGGGCTAGGTCAGGTTGGGAGAGATGGGTCTGCTCCCCTCTCTGGTATTTCAGACATATCCCTGTCCTCCAGAAGTGTATTATAACACATGGGACCCTCTCTTGATCACACATAGATCTGAGAAGACAAGCCTAATTGGTTTCAGCTGACCCTCTTAAGCACATGAGACAGGCTCAGTCAATGAGCAAATATGAATACATACCATCTAAACTCACATTCTGCCGAGGAACCAACCCATTTCAAAATGCACCATAATTCTGTCTCCAAATGTTCAGATTCTAGAAAATTATTTTTAAAACAAAAGATTCATGCCCAACTTTGATTAATTTATTCATGGACATTGAACATTTTTGTATAAAATGGGAAAATTGACAGGAGATCAAAACCAGGTATGTTCAGACAATGTTTAGTTTTGCCTCAGAGGTTGTATTCCTAGGTTGATGCCTATCTCTGTGCTAACTCAGAACAATGAGCCATCTCTCTGGTAAGTTTTATTCAGGATAAGGAGAAATGTATTGGAGTAGACGGTATTCTTGATTCCTGACCTTTTATAGGGGAAAACACAGTTCTTGCTACAGTACTACTGGCTTTGGATCTCACCACAGTTTGTTGGGAATCAAATCAATTAATTAGGGAGCAGGGAGATGAGAGAAGCAGAAAAATCAATTGGGGACAGAATTCAGTTGGATCACTTTGGATTGAGAGGGCAGAGCAGGGACTGAGGGGTTCAGAGGATGGATTGATGAAGAACAGAATGGACATTTGTGGGCAAAAGAAGCATTGGGTCTAAACAGGGTGGGTTGGGTGGAGGACCATCTGGGAACTGATGGGGGGGAGGGTATGAGAAGGCAAAGCATGTATTCAGGGATGTATTGGGGGCAGAAGTTGGATCATGGGAAAAAAACTGTTCAGGGCCAGACCATTCACTACAGAAATGAATGGAAAGGGTATGTATTGTGGGCAGAGTAGCAATTGTAGAGGCTGAGGGGGCAGAGGATGGATTATTTAAATTGGTGTTGAAGTTAGCTTGGGGGCAGAGGACTGGGCTGGTAAAGAATGAGAAAGAAATGGAAGATGAAGTCAAGAAAAAGGTGGGCGCATAAGCAAAGGCAGGGGGAAAAAGCAAAAATTATGAGGGAAGCATAGGAGAGAAATCAGAATACAAGGTTGAAATGGGATCAGGAAGACACAACATGAGGGAACAGTAAACAGACGGAGTGGAAGCAAGGGAAAACAAACCTTGGAAGGGTAAAAGTATGCAGACATGAAGATTGGGGGAAAGTAGGAATGAATGAGATGGAAGGAGAAGGAGAAGATGCATAAGTACAGAAACTCGAGGAGAAACATATTTCGAGGGAAGATAAAATTCTCCTTAGGAAAAAGAGAGATGGAAAAGAGACAGGCTGATAGAAAAGGAAAGAAAGCTGAGTGAAAAGAATAAAAACGAGGAAGACACAGTAAGAGTCTAATTTTTATTGATTTATGACAAAGATTGGTGGAAAAATATTCAACAAAGTCAAACATTTGTGTATACTGTACCTTTGAGTGTGGAATTAATAGTACTTGGGAGAGCTGTTCAGGAACTTGATTTGGGACGCTAATGTTCCTGTATGTAAAACTAACGTTGACACAGGGTTTTAAAAGAATATAATTTTTTTGTGTCCGATGGAAAATATGATGAGTGATTTTAGAGCCTGGGATATTTTTCAGCATGATTACATTTTAACACAATGCAGTTAACACTCACAGTTTACTTCAGAGATCCAGAGAAATGGCAGGTAGACTACTTGTTTATTCAAATCTTGGTCTAAAATCTTCTGAAGTGCAGGAAATTGCACTTAGTATTTCAGACTGTGCTGGGAAGGGCCACATGAACTTCCACTGCTCTTCTAATTTTTTTTTACCCAGTCCATAGCCTCTCTGATTTTGTTTAGTTACACACAGGCTTGAGCATCTGTAGACCTTTATGCTTTCATAGTCTGTCCTTGTCCCTCTCACCTTCAAAAACAGCCAATTCCTACCCCATTTTCCTACCCCACATTTGCCTTCTCCTGCTCACAATGCTCAAGTTAATCTGGACACCAACATAATTCACCATTTTTTTTGTCTTGGTTTCCCTCTCCTATCTCTAGCTGCTTCTTCCAGATGTTAACAAGGCCACAAGTTTTCCTGCTCCCTCTCTCCCAGTCCAAACTCTAACTGGCTGCTACTTAAGAGAAAGTTCTCTGATCTGACAGTTTGTTTTATTAGTTCTGTCTGGCCACTCTGCTAAAATGTCATGTTCTAGGCTTTGAACTGCCACGTGAACTAGCTTCTCCTCTGAGCCTAAGGAAGTCTGAGAAGTTGCATAATTATGAACATAGTTGCTAGATTAGTAGAGAGTCCTTGACCTGCTGAGACTGCAAAGAATGTTTTGACAAAGGAGAGGCTGATAGAGGACTGTGAATGTTGGCACTGCACTCATCTGTATTTTATCAAACCTAGCAAAATGGTTCATCAGTTTACAGATGGCTAAAAGTTCAGGCCATTCTTGTATCTGTTTTTTCCATGCCTATTTGAAAGTCTTAGTGCACAGTTAGATCAGAAGCTAAATATAAGTCAGTGGAACATTTATTGCCTCTTTCCCCATATTTGGCAATGTCTGACATCCCACAATTATTTTACATGGATGCTTTTTTCAGTGAACTTGGCTGTTTAAAAGAGCTGAATCTTCTTGAACAAATTGCAAAGTTTTTCTAAAGGAATAACAGACTGCCTTTTTGAATTAGAAAGACCAACATTTAAAATTTCATTTCAGTTGTCAATGAATGATATAACATGTCAACTGTCTCATGAGCACTGCTTATTTGTAATGGTTTGAGATGTAACACACAGTGCTTTTGATGAAGTTGATATACTTTTAAAGATCAGGAATAACTAAATTACACTTATTAGTTATGGTGATTCTAGGTATTTTAATATAGCATTTTGGCCTGGGACCAGATCACAAACACCCCAAAACTTTGGTTGGGAAGGCTATGATGAATCAAAATCTGGATCTCTGCTTTGTAGCTCATGCCCACTTATATAATTTGTTTAATATAATTATGAAGAATTTGATTTGTCATTGCATACTTCTGGAGGCTAAAAGTGGACAGGCCCTGATTCAGCAAATTATTATGCCAGTATCAAACTTTAAACATTTAAGTAATCTTATTTCTATTTACCAAAGCATTTATGTATATGCTTAAGTGTGTTGATGAATTGGGACCATAACGTTTAAATTATTCAGATATACTCTGTTCCCACTTATATTCAGGTAACTCATGGAAGCTGCTGGGGTTGTCCAGATGTAACAGAGCAGAATTTAGTTAATTGATTTTTTCAAAAAAGATGTTTTTGTTTTGCAATGAACACCTTTAACTAAGAGCTGTGTAAAATTTCCCAAGTTTGCTTCACAAAATATTCACAGTGAAAATAAAAGACTGTTGCAAAAATTCCCATATTTAGATCAATGGCTCAGACAGCATCTCATCTGTGCTATATAAGGGCTTGTTTACACTACTGTGGTAAATCCGTCTAACTTGCGCAACTTCAGTTACATGAATAATGTAACTGAAATCCATTTTGTTGTATCCACTTACTGTGGAGGCTACACTTCACTCTGTCAATGGGAGAATGTCTCCTGTTGACTTCCCTTATGCTTCTTCAGGAGGTGGAGTACACAGATTGATGGGAGAATGCTTTCCCATCTATTTAGCATGTCTTCAGCAAAGCAGGTAAATTGACACTTGCTGCATCAAATGCTGCAGTGCCGATCTATCATGATGTGTAGGCATACTGTAAGATTCCAATCTATGCAGCTCTTCCTGCCCCTAAAATCTCATTCTGATACGGTGAAAGTTGAACCTACCCTTTTAGGACCAGGTGGAGAGGCTCCTGCTGTATTTCTCACTAGTACTGAAGCTCACCAAGTAGCATATCTCAGAAGCCTGTTTCTTTCAATGACTTTATGTGATTTTTGCTTTGTTTTAATAAGCAATTAATGAATCCTATTGGTGGTAAATATGCCTGCCCACAACAAAAAAGCCATTATCACAATCAAGACTTAGTGAGGCAAAGGATTCAATAAATACAGAAACTGAGCTATCCTTTCTGCACTGTAGGTTGTTCATTGTTGGAAGGGATGCAGGCTGACATGAGGTAAATAATGAAGAGAAGGATGTGCCAATATTACATTAAAAATAGTGCAGAATTCATTGAATACTTTGTTTTGCAAATATATTGCCTGAATTATCCAACTGGCTGTATAACTGAGCAAATCATCTAAAACATTCAGTGAATAACTGAACACATATTGTAAGATTTTATGACTACAGTAGTTGAGAAATATTTTTTGACCAGCTGCAAGTTGATCATAATGGTGGCATCTGTATAACATCAAGGTTTGTATCATATGTAAGTTTTTTTCCCCTGTCAACTCTTTGCTTGTAGTCATGAGATCATGGATTCATAGATTCCAAAGCCATAAGGGAGCACTGTGACAATCTATTCTGATCACTTTCTTGTATATTACAACCAACAGAAGTTGTCCAAAATAATTTTGGGAATATATTTTAACATTCAATCTTGATTTAAAAACTGTCAGGGATGGAGAATTCACCATAACCTTTAGTAAATTGTTCCAGTGTTTAATTCCCCCACTGTTAAAAAATTATACCTTATTTCCCATCTGAATTTCTCTAGCCTCAATTCCTTGTCATTGGATTGTGTTATATTTATACCCTTTTCTGCTAGATTGAGGAGGCCATTTTTAAATATTTGTTCTCTGTGTAGATACTCACAGACTGTAATCCAGTCACCTCTTAACTTTCTTTCTCTTTGTTAAACTAACTGATTGAGCTCTTTGAGCATGCTTTCTAACCCTTTACTCATTCTTATGGATATCTGAAACTCTAATTTATCAAAATTCTTCTTGAATTGTGGGCACCAGAACTAGACACAGTATTCCACCAAAGTCAAAATACAAAGGTAAAATAACTTCTCTGCTCCTATTTGAGATTGTTCTATTTATACATCCCAGGATCATGTTAACTCATTTGGCAACAATGTTATTCTGGGAGCCCATGTTCAGCCAAGAAAAGCTACAACAGTAAACCTCAGACCAGAAGTCCTATATTTTCTGAAGGTCAAGTTAATCTACAGTCTGATCCAGTCTGATCAGAAATATCTCCATTGACTACAATCAAACATTGGAGTGTACCTCTAGCTCTCACAAAATACAGGACTATGTAGCACTTTAAAGACTAACAAGATGGTTTATTAGATGATGAGCTTTTGTGGGCCAGACCCACTTCCTCAGATCAAATAGTGGAAGAAAATAGTCACCACCGTATATACCAAAGGATACAATTAAAAATTTAATTGTATCCTTTGGTATATACGGTGGTGACTGTTTTCTTCCACTATTTGATCTGAGGAAGTGGGTCTGGCCCACAAAAGCTCATCATCTAATAAACCATCTTGTTAGTCTTTAAAGTGCTACATAGTCCTGTATTTTGTTTCAGCTACACCAGACTAACATGGCTACATTTCTATCACTTTTCTAGATCTCAGTTACTTTAAGGGAGACTTTGTCTTTAACTGTGCACACGTGAAATATTCAATAAAATCTGTGCAGAATCTTTCAATGTTTTGCTTCATTTTGCTGTCAGAAGAAAAAAAATTGTGTTTCCAACTGTCCATTTGATTAAACTAGTTCTCATGAAAAATTATTTAGCCCCTGCTCTAAATGTGTCTTGTATGTCCATGTCTCATTTTTAGGAGTTTATATTAATCCATGCAAAGCATATGTAGGATTCAAGTGAAATGGGCCATTAGATGCTGACAGTTTTTAGAGTTTAATTCCTTGCTAGAAAAATCACTCCTAAAACAGTAGTAATACACTTGAATTAAAAAATAATGTTTGTCTACAGTGTTTGGCAATAAAGAGGAGTTCTGAAGTAAAACTGTATTATCTCACCCACCTTAGCTCTCAAATATCCTGGGACCAACTTGCTACAAAAACACTGAATGCAAACTCACCATAGTTAACTTTGACCCCCACCCCCGTAAGAAGTGCAGATCACAGCATTTCATTGCCAATGAATTAAAGATTTGGAAGGCTGTCCTCAGGCAATGGGAGTTTTGATCCCTTAATGTAGCTAACATTTCATATTTCAAAGTCACTCCATGCAAAATACTTTCATTTCTATGGATGGACTTTCAGATTTAATTTCTGCAGTGAATATTCTCTGTATAACATACACAGAAAAACAGGATATTTTGCATAATCTCCTTAGTTTGATCAAGGTATTTTTCCATTATATAAAGTTAAACATAAGAAAACAAGGCAGATGGCTAGCCTCCCTGTGATTCAAAATATTTCATTTTAATCATGTTACATTTTATTTTAATTTAATGATTTGAAAATCAGATTTACATGTGCCTCTGATGTGACACTTGAGGGTCTGCTTTCTGTTTACTTACTTTTTACTAGTATGTTCTGCATCTAAATGGCTGCTTTATAGAACACACCATCTTTTAAATTAAACATGTCAGGAGCATACATATATTATATGCACCTCATAGTGGTCCTACTTTGAATGTAAAAGAACCCTACTGAAACATGTAACATCACTACATGATGTGTCTTAGTAACTGGAGATCTACTTATGCTGAAAAATTTGTAGTACTGCACACTGATTTTCAGCTGAGAAAGTTGTTATCAAGTCAATGCATGAGGTATTCTTCATAAATGAAAAATGTTGTGAACAAGAACATGTCAGACACCTGCAGCGTACAAAGTTTTTCCTACCATTTATGAACTA
The DNA here is from genome assembly GCF_049634645.1 of Pelodiscus sinensis. NCBI lineage: Eukaryota > Metazoa > Chordata > Testudines > Trionychidae > Pelodiscus > Pelodiscus sinensis. Next base: position 205,856,897 of record NC_134711.1, read on the forward strand.
AACACAAATCAAACAGAATACACTTTCCAGCTATCTTTTTATGTCCACTAGTGAAGTCCTCTGCCTGTTCTGATTTAATGCCCCGTTTTCCCCAAAATGTGCCTCATTCAAAGACCCTTGAAGCCAATATGAGTCTTTCCACTGGCTTCGGATCAGACACAATCTGACTCTCCTGGTTTTGATACCCCAAAAATTGTGATGGGTGAGCAGAGTATAAAAATAGAGACAGAAATCACTACCAACCACCAGGTCTCATGGGATGGACTTTGTGATCTGTCAATACTTTAATCTTTTGCAGAGCTTGATGCTGAATGGTGTGAGCTGGCCTGGTCAGCAAAAGACAGAGCTCTGCAACTTAGCAGTGCCTATTACTACTTAAACTGCCCTGGCAAATTCACTTTTCAAGTGAAATGACACAAAGAAACTGTCTACTACTGCATTTATTCTCTAGACAGATTAATTAAAACATAAGGCCATGGTAAAACAACAGTACGTACTCAAAAGGAGTACAGTTATTGTTCTGTAAAGGAAAAATGCTCCTTTTATTTACCAAGGCAGCTGATATTTTAATTCACAAAAAGGAACAGTGCAAAGGTTTTCTTATAAAGCTGAGTATGAAAAACCATAAACAAATTTCCACAGTGAAGCTGCTGTTGGTTTTTCTTTTGTGCATAACATGCTTCACTAGCACGCCTCTACCACATGAGCACACTGTCATACCAAATGGTGCTACAGAACAAGGGAGTCTCTGTGGAGTTATTTTTTAAAATGTCCATAAGCACTGTTATTACAAACAGCCGATGAATTCATGATGAGGATGAGTACCCTGCAGTTCACAGTGAATGGGGTACTGGGATTCATGCAGTAATATTTGGCTTCTTTTCTGCTGGCCATGAAATATTGTACATCAAAGAACCAGAAACCCCCACAAAAAATAGAATGAGATAATTACCTAACATGATGAAGGGAATTCCCAGGAAGGTGGAATTGTATTTCCCACCAGTCAGATTGATGATTCCAGCTGCAGTCAGAGTGGCTAAGCTCACGGTTAACAATCCTAAAAGGCCAAGCCAGGGTTTGCTGCGGACACAATCCTGCATGGAACAGAAGAGTATGGCCAAAGTGATCACAAGGACCAGGCTTGTGGTCAGGTAACGTTCTGACACCCTGCTAGTCTTCTGGAAATCCTCCTTTAGCGAAGACGAAGTGAAGGGATACATTTTGACTTTCCTGTTGGATTTCTGGAAAAGTTCAACAGTGTCACAAAAGATAGATTCCCACTTTTCTGCTACCATGTCATTCAAAGAGTTGATTGCCTGCAAATAGTAGGTGAGCTGAATGGCTTCTGCAGACTTCACTCGATCTTTACTGTGTACGGTAACCCCGCCAAGCTGGTGCCCATTATATACTTCCCTGCCATCCTTTAAGTGAGTTATTGGATATGTGATAGCAAAATTAGTTCGATTAGAAGATCGAGCTGACTTTAGCTCCTCCAGTACATGCACTATGTCGTCCACTATGCAAGTCTTGTCATTATTCAGGATACATATATGGGCAAATGTATAATTGAAACCAGGTCTTTGTACTTGGATCCTGGTCACAGCTGAGTGTAACTGTAAGGGGGAGAAAAATCACACACATTATTCATCAGTTAATCGTGCACCACACCAGGCAGAATGACAGCAGCTTTGCTAGCTCAGTCCATTTCCTATTTTATATAGGCAATTTTTTTTTCTAATGGTAAGCAAGTAATAAAAATGCAAAGCATGCTTTAAAGTATTGATATTCCCCCACCCCATGTCCTTTACTCATAATTATTTTATGTTTTGACTTCTGCAAATAGTAGGTGCATCTGCTGTTCACCCTTTCCAAAAACAAAACAAAGTATCATTCCAATAAGCGAGAATGCTTCATTCCAAGTCAAGCAAAAGGGACAGTTAAAGACCAACCACATTATGGCAATTTAGTAATAATCAGGATTGCAAAATTACCACTGCATCAGATAACTATCAGGAATGCATTACAGAAAAACAACATGACAGATCATTTCAAAGTGCCATTAAGGTGTGATGTTATAGACCCTGTTTATTAGTGATGGGGAGGATTAACCTCTCAGGATAAAGGAAAGACCACAGCTGCATGTCCTATGTGCCAGGATAGCAAGACCAAACTATCTGGGATTAATTAAATTGTAGTCCTATCCACCCAAACTACAGCATAGAATTGAAATGATGAGGGAGGCTGAAGTTAGAGCCTCTTGGAAGGAAGTATTAGCTGGCAAAACCTTTTATTTTGGGGGTTGCAGTTGGGACCTACTATCATTCCAGATGTATCCCAGCTCCCTTTCTAAAATGCTTGCATCCTTCTGAAGCATGCCATTTAGGCTGAAGAGTTCCATGATTAATCTCTGACCAAAAGTGAATAGTTCTGGAGAATTTAAGCAGAAAAGGCTGTTATTTTTGAAAGAGAGAAAAGAGTGGGAAAATTGCAGTCTTCATGGGAAAAATAAAATAAAATCCTGTGCTTTTCAACTAACTTTCTGTTTCAGCTAAAACAGGTGGAGTTAAAAGATTGAAATTTGGCAGGGGAATAGCCTTACGTATAGTGAAGGCCCATTCAATATTCCGGTGAAAAAATATTTTAACTTGGTAGTGTTAGGAGTCTTTGCAAACTATATTGTTTGTTTTGCATATGGTTCCCAGATAAGCTGACAGAGCCAGGTCTTCAGCACGTTAAGTTCTCTTCGTGTTGCTGTCATGGTGCAAAAGGTACTTAAACCTGTCTAGGGTGGACAATTCGAACTGAAGCTATTCTGGGGGAGATTATTTTTTCCCAACATGATGTAATGTCATTTTCTTAAAATATCCAGGATTGATTTCAACAATCACCAGGGGATTAATGCTGATTTCGGGAGACACTAGGCCAATACTGTAGGGTTGGCAATCCAAACCTGCCTTAAGAAGGCAGGATTCCATGAATAGTCATCCTGGCTCTAGCCACTCTTAACACGGGAATGGGCGTGGTCTGAGTGAGAATGTCTGACAATCCTGGCTGATGGAGCAACCCCTTGAGGACTGTCAAGGGTGGTAGAAGTTAGAAAAGTGCTGATGCTGTTCTAACTTGTTCTCATTAAAGACAAGTAAACTGACATATGGCAAAGCTCAATGACTTGCTTGTAAAGTGCAAGGGTTTGGTGGTAAATTAAAAGCTCTTGGTACTCATAGTTCTTTGGCATTAGGAAAGTCTCTTGTGTTAATATCCCTGCTTTACTGATGAGGAAACATCTACTGATGACTTGAGAGATTGAATTAGGAATGTCTCTATTTTTTTTAAATGATGAGTAATTATAATCTGACTTGCTGCTTGGCAGGACAGAGAGCACTGTCCTGGGGAGCTAAAAAGCCCTTCCTCTTTATATTGCAGGTCTTAAAAGTCTCAGAGAAGTAGCCATGTTAGTCTTTAAAAACAACTTTGAAAAAAACGAGTAGTGCTGTGGCACCTTACAGACTAACAAAAATATATGTATAGTATCATGAGCTTTCGTGGGCATAACCCACTTCTTCAGATTAGATTAATTTGAGATGTCTATATTGCATGTCTGGCTATCCATAGAATTCCAAGGTAGTGGGAGATTCCTAGTTTATACAGACAGTGAAGGGACTGAACTGAAACAATATTTAGCACACATTTTTTTCTGTAGAAGAAAAACAGTGACTGAAAAAGAGAATGAATGAAAGTACCCATAAGAGCAATGGAGCTTGCAGGCTCTGTTGGTGGAGATGGAATAGCTGTCTAAACACCATGGGTGAAAACCTGGCTTTCTGGAAGTCACTGGTAGCCCTTGACTTCAATGCAGCCAGAATTTCATTATCTTTATAGTAAATGTGCATACCATGTATTATTAATTTTACCAGAGTGCTGATTAACATGTAGTTATCTTACATAGTCCACTACTGGAATATATTGTCTCTAATTCTTACAATGATATAAATAATATATTATGTGTAAGAAGATACAAAATTCCTGCCAATTTAACTTGTCTGTCTTGCAATTATGTGTCTTATTTCACTTGCATCTAAGTAGCTTTTATTTTCTGTAAAATTATAGACCAACATTGACAAAGTGAAGCTAGGTTGGGAAAAGAAATGAACCAACAGATCTCTCCAGAGAACTGGAAGGATATAATGTTAACTAGGGTGAGTATGCCAAGTTTTCCCTCATGGAGAGATTACAAACAGGAATTTGTGATTAAAGATTTTCTGCACAACACAGTTGCAAAACAAAATAGACAGAAAACTTCACAGGAAAATGCTGGAGGGAATGGATCATCTCTCTGTGCCAAGTTTAAAGGCTTCTGCTCTGTTAGAAAACTAATGTCAGATTATTGCAGGGATATTTTCCTCAAGTCCATGTTGTTAGAGTGCTAGGGAAGAGTCCCGATTTACTTAAATCACATGACAATATCTGCTTAGAGTTTTTGTCGTAGCAGCCAATGAATATATTTCAATCAACTATGTTTTTAAAAACAAAATGCCATTTATAAAAATGACAAGAATAAAAATGGTTAAAAATTGAATTAGATGAGTGTATTAGATTAACAACTGATCTCTTTGAGGAAGGATGCACTCAGTGGGATGCTGCATTTTAATCCCCCAAACAATGATATAACTTTAAAAATAATACACATTATTTACTCTCTCTACCTCCTTATCTATACTGCTTCAACTCTGCTGTATTTCTTTTTCTTATGTGTCTGAAATCTTAGGCTAGAAAATATTTTGTACTTCCGACATTTTTTAAAAATCTTTACTAAAAAGCTAATAGCTAAACATGTTATTTGAAATACTCATTCTCCCTGGAGGCCATCATTTCTGACTCAAAGTCCAGATCATATCATGCACTATGGTCTTTCTCTGCTGTACAGGCAGAAAATATGGAATATACTGGCTTAGCCAGACAGATGGGATGTCTCCTGACCTAGGAGAAGGCATTGTCCTTCGGCAATTCCTGGACAGTATAATGTCCCTTGAAGGTTGTTACAAGATGGTGCAATGTAGAGCAATGCTGAGGCTGCGCTAAATTGTTCTGAGACACAAACTGGCCCATACCTGGCCTAGAATCAGTGATGGGTGAAGAAGTGGTATAAAACCACCTTTCCCTTCATACCCCCTTGGTGTACTGAGCACTGCTCCAGCCATAAAGAAGGTTGACTCACACTTTCATTCTGAAAGCAGATACATTCAGTAACCTGAAGTTTACTGTGTACTGTTTTCAGACCACATCTTAACACTAAATCACTCTTTACTGTGAGTGATATTGAAGAGCCCACAATACACTTGGTAAGAGTTTGGTTTGGTGCAGCAGGATCATAGAATATCTCCCTCTCCGTACTGATCCAGGGCTGCTTCCCTCTTCCCCAGAGACAGTTGTCGTTCCAAGGCTCTCCTTATATGGGAGGCATTTTAGGGACTTGATTTTTAGCTTGCACGGAATTTTTCATTTAGAGGAAACCTCTTTGTTTCATAAGATATAGAATATGTAAAGTGTTTTGTGCTGAAAGGTGATATTAAGTGATTACATTACTTACGGCTTTATTTGAACATGGTATATTATGACATCCCTTCGGGAAAGTGTTTAGTTTAGTGAATAGTAGTGACCACTGTTTAATTGGGACAGCATTAGCATACATTTAGTCACTGCAAAATAGTTTAAAGGTGAGTAACTAGGATTTAAACAGATGTGACATTTGAAGCTTGAACTAAGGATGGGTCAGGCAGTCTTATTTATTCTTAATCAGTTTTCCCATCCCCAACTATCTTATATCTGAAAAGGGAGAACTGAAGTAATATGAATGTAATCTACACAAATATGTATCATCCAAGATCCTCAAAGGGCAAGGGGTGCTGGTTTGTCATGGATTACAGGTTTCTCAGTTTTAACTTACAGTATAACTTTAGAAACCAGTATGAGAATTGTATAGTATCACTTCAGCCATGAGAGCATGCTGCTTTTGTTTTTATCTCTGAAAGTACACCTGGCATGAATTAAATAAAAATTGACACTTTTCAAGTCTTCTTGATTAGAGGAATCCTGTTAACTGAAATTCACATTCTCAGTGCCCCACATTTCTGCTCCCCAGGACCTATAGGAGGCCAAAGGCAAGCAGAAAGTAAGGCTTTTATAACTTACATTAGGGCAGGGGCTGGGCAGGGCATGGATTCATGGATTCCAAGGCCAGAAGGGACCACTGTGATCATCTAGGTCCCATCATGGCTCTAAATATGGGGAATGCAAAGGCAGTTTAAAATTACATTTGGCTCCCAGTCCCCCCATATCTGCCCCAAGTGCAGGAATGGAGAAACTGAGAATCAGGACCTTTCTCTACAGTCATTTTTACTTTTCTGATGATGGTGAAGTCCTTCTCCAGGAACTGCAAGAGGGCATTAACCAGAAGCATCAGTGACAGCAACGCTGGAACTGAAAGCAAAGAGGCAGCAGTCAGGGGTGTACTCAGGAGAAAGGGGAGCGTGTTTTTGCTCTCATGCCCATTTAGAAGACCCTTTTAAATGCAGAGAGGGGAAAAAACCTCCCTCTTTCACAAAAGGAACTGATATAAAACTCTGCATATACTATGTAAATGGTGCTCTTATCAAGTTATATATATTTTTAAAAAACAAGAAAGCAATGTTTCTTTAAAGTAAACAAATTATATTTCAGATGGAAAGGTTGAAACTGCTGATTCATTTGCAAAATGATGCATTCCAGGAACGCCTGTAAACCATACTATACAACATGATACTGTGATCAAAGCCATAGCTGAACAGCAGAGAGAAAAGGAGATGAGAACCACAGAAAGTCTTGTATCTGCCTCAGGTTTTAAGGCTCTGTAGTTAATGGTATAAATTTACTTCCAGGCAAATGAGCTACCAAAAATCAACTGGAATCTTAAGGTCTAATTCAACTCCCATTAAAGAGACTCTGACTTCAATGGAGTCAGATTATTAAAACTAAGCATGTGTAAAACTACCCAGACATAATTTAGATAGTGTAATGAGTGAACTGTATTTTATCTGATTCACACAATATTTCAGCTTGCTCTCTGCAATGCATATGGGTTTCAAAAATGTAATCGTTTTTGGTTTTGTTTTCAAATTATAATTTGCAATGTTTTATAGGTGACAATACGTGGCATCACTCTGGATTATTCTGTGTCACTTGACATATGGTAGATATATAGCTAGATAAAATTAGCTAGATGAATATGCTTTCCTCCTGTAACATGAGTAATTTGACAAAAACAGGGACATATGTTGTTATGAGAGTCTGATCTTTGCAGTGCCATATCACAAAAACAATTTTTGCTGTGATTTGTTTAGTCTTTAAAAGCCAGGATCAACAAATTTTTTAATGGTCATTATTGGAGATGACCTTACATGTAGGGCATGTCTATACTAGGAAATTATTTAGAAATTCCTTATTTCCAAATAATAATTCCTGAAATAACTATTTCAAAATAGCGTTTCCCCAATATAGGGAAGCCTCAAAATTAGTCTGAGGCAGGCTTCCATAATGTGGACACGCTACCTTGATCTAGAGCCCCAGGAATCACTGTGGAGTAATTACTTAGAATAACTCTGTGGAGTAGTTATTTTGAAATAGCAGCAGTGGAGCCTCTACCACTATTTCAAAATAACTATTTCGAAATAAGCAGTATTCCTCATGGAAAGCAGGAGTTATTATTTCAAAATAATAAGACCATTTTGAAATAATGGACTTGGTAGTATGGACACTCCACTTGTTATTTCAAAATAACACCCTAGTGCAGACCTAGGCGTAGACAGTTTTGCCAACTCTTAATGCTCCAGCTCCTGAAGTCATATGGTTATTTGAGCATCTTAACTTTCATAAAAACAAACAAACAAACAAACAAACAAACTTGTACCTTCCTGGGAGTGAAGCAAAGTTTAAAACCCAAAAGGTATACAGGCAGTCCCCGAGTTACGCGGATACGACTTATGTCGGATCCGCACTTCCGAACGGGGCTTTCTCGCCCCGGAGCTCGCAGGCAGCGGGACCGCCCAGAACGCAGCGGTCCCGCCACCTCGACCTCCGGGGCGAGAAAAGCTGCTCCGGGTGCCCCTGGTCTGCTGGGGACCATCTCCAGCAGACCAGGGACACCTGGAGCAAAGCCGGGGAGGCGGAGGGGTTTTGTTCCCCGTGTGGCTTTGCTCCCCGTGTCCCTGGTCTGCGGGGGGGGGGGGGGGGCGCAGCTAGTGCGCCCCCCTCCCAGCAGACCAGGCTTTTGTTGTGGACCCTGGGGCAGAGCAGCTGGGGCGCTGCTGGGTTGGTCCAGTAGCGCCGAGGAGTGGCGCTACTGGAGCAACCCAGCAGCACCCCAGCTGCTCTGCCCCAGGCGTCCCCAAGTCAGCCGCTGCTGAAACTGACCAGCGCTGACTACAGGAAGCCCGAGGCAGAGTTGCTCTGCCCCGGGCTTCCTGGAATCAGCTGCTGATCAGTTTCAGCAGCAGCTGACTTGGGGACGCTTGGGGTTCTTAAGTTGAATCTGTATGTAAGTCAGAACTGGCGGTCAGTTTCAGCAGAGGCTGAATCTGGACGCCAGTTCTGACTTACATACAGATTCAGCTTAAGAACAAACCTACAGTCCCTATCTTGTACGTAACCCGGGGACTGCCTGTATTAGGAATGACAATATATTATTGATTACCATCTCATGATTTTTGAATGTTTGCAGCTGGCAAAAAACTACTTAAACTATGATTGCATTTCAAGTTAAAATGGCCTTTTCCTGGGTTTTTTTTTTTTTTTTGGTAATTTTTATGATTAACTTGTGCCAATGCAAAGGGAAAAAAGAAGAAAAAAACCTCTACTAAACTATTATAATGTTGTTCTGCTTTCCCTATGAGCTTCGGCGATTTTTGCATAGTGCTTTTTGATTGCATATTTTCAGAAGATTGTCCCAGTCAAGAGGAATGCATCCATCTGAATTAGGTGAGAGAACAGATTTACAGAGCTCTCTTAATTTGTAGGAGGAAATATTTTGCATATTGCACAAATATGGACAGAAATGATCATTGAATATTTAGCAAAGTTTTAAATATGGGTTCTTAATTATTAAAAAAAAACCATGACCACATGGAGGGTGAAGAGGAAAGATGTGTAATTATGCCATAAACATCTCATAATGGGCCAGATTCTTCTCTCAGCCTCACTTTTACATTTCTAGAGTAACACGCATAGGCCAATATGATGGAAAGCAATGTCTTACACAAGAAGGTTCATCATGTGTTTGTATCCTGCATACAAACAGATGGATGAAACCAACTGACCATAACATCTCACAAGGAAACATTAAAGTCTAAGAGATCACTCGCCTGTAACTCCGAGAATATGCAATAAAGAAAAAGTATGGGATATTGGACTTTATATATATATATTCACACAGACAGTGAAGTCTCTAAAAGAGACATTACAATTAATTGAATAAACCATATTTTCACCAGGAGAATTTGTAACCTGCAAAAGACATGGGGGGAGGGGAGGGAGGAAATAGAATTATATTTGTCTGAAACTAATAAATAATTTTCAATGTAATCAAAATCCTTCAATGATTTTCAAAGTCATTGAGCTATTATTTGTATTAGGAATTGATTATTAGCATTATTATTATTATTAGTGCCATGACTAGGGCCCTACCAAATTCATAGTCCATTTTGATCAATTTCATGGTCATAGGTTTTAAAAAAATGCTACATTTCATGATTTCAGCTACTTAAATCTGAAATGTCATTCTGTTGTAACTGGAGGGGTCCTGACCACAAAAGGAGCTGGTGAGAAGGGATCACAAATTTATTGTAGAGGGGGCGGTACTGCTACTGGTGTGTCTACGCAGCAAAGTTATTTTGGAATAACGGCTGTGAGCATCTACACAGCAATTCTATTATTTTGAAATAACTTCATAATAATGTCTGGCTTATTCCAACTTCTGTAAACCTCATTCTACAAAGAATAACGCCTATTCCAAAATAGCTATTTCCAGGGCTCGACAAATAATACAATCTATTCGCTCATGGCGAGTAGATTATAACCCGGAAGAGCTGGGTTCAGGCAATCTGTGCATGCGCAGATCACCAGACAGCGCGGTTGGCGAGCAGGGCTCGCCGCAGTTCAGCGAGCCCAGGCTATTTCAAAATAAGGAGCGTGTAGACGCTCCACTTCTGCTATTTCAAAATAGCCCCTCACCAAGGCCATTCTAAGTTATTCCTGCCCACTGCCTCCTTGGGCTCTAAATCAAGATAGCACATCTACATTAGGGAAGTCTGCCTCATACTAATTTTGAGGCTTCCCTGCGGTGTAAATGTGCTATTTTGAAATAAGCTGTTTCGGAATAACTATTCCAGAATAGCTTATTCTGAAATAACCGCCCAGTGTAGATGTAGCCTTATTTGTGTGCTGTTGCTGACAGCAACTCTGTCTTCAGAGCCGGGCAGCTGGACAATGGTGGCTGCTAGCGGAGCAGGGCTGGTGACAGACTTTACCAGGCCCTGGACCAGATGTTTGTTGGAGGGGGGTTGATGCTGGGCCCCCAGAAGGCGTGAGGCCTCAGACAGCAGCGGCAGGACTGGGGGCTAGCCTACTCTATCCAGTCCTCAGTGTCACTTGGACTGTGCTGTGTGAGGCTACAGCAGTGATTTAAAGGGTCCAGGGCGCTGGCCATTATGTTGGCAGTGATGGCCCAGAGACCTAGAACCTTTTAAATTGCCAGGCCTGGGGGCAGAGATGCTACCTGCAGCGGTGCATTAGTAAGGATCGTAGGGCATACTATTACCACCTTTACTTCTGTGCTGCTGCCTGCAGAGCTGGGCCCTGAGCCATAAACCGTCACTCTCCAGCTGCCCAGTTCTGAAGATAGCAGTGCAGCAGTAAAGGAGGTACAGTACAGGTTTGCAATCCTTCTGCACTCCTGCTAATTCAGAGTAGGGCGCCTGGCTAACAGCCACCACTCTCTGGCCATCCAGCTCCAAAGGCAATGAAGAAGTAATGGTGGCAATACTTCAGGCCCTCTAAAATAAACTTGAGACCCTCTTTGCCACTTTCTTTTGGATCAGGAACCCTAATATGTGAAACACTGCTCTTCCCCATTAAAACTGTATAATATAGGATAAAAGCACACAAAAAACACGATTTCAAGGGGGAGACCAGATTTCATGGTCCATGATGTGGCTTTCATGACTGTGAATTTGGTAGCCATGATGTTTGCCATCCCACACAGGGGACAGTGGCTGCTGCTAAAAATCATCAAAAGGGTCAAAGTGCACAGGAGACTTCTTTAAGGTAAAGGGTAGCTGGTGGAGCAATTGTTAAGTGGCAGGAAAAAGAGATTCTGAGGCACCCATGTGTGGGAGTAAATGAGAGGTGTATGTGAATCAAAGGCAGCAGAGAACTTTATGGTTTCTGGTGCAGCCAGATGTTCCTGATAGCCTATCATCTCACACACCCAAAGTCACTGTATGTCAATCCTACACTGATTTGTCTGCACTTGTAATCTATGCTGTTCTTGTACCATATTTCTATGTATTTTTCTTTCTTACCTGGATGTGCCCAAATCTCACCCACATATCTTAATTCTACTCTGTTTTTGCAGAAGGCACATTTTAACCCCATTGTATTGTGCTGCTATGACAACTGTCTTACATTTCCACTGTTTTCATATACTTTCCTCTTACATTAGGATTCTTTCCCTCTTCTTGCAGCCTTTTCCTAAAGGCATGATTTGGCCCTTTATTTTCAATTCACTACAAATTGTCCCTGGTTAGAACCATTTTTCAATTTTTGAGAAAAATAGTTAAAATTTGCTATATTCATATTCATGCACAGTATTACATAGTTATAGTTCTCGTACATTTGCATGTGTTTTTGGGTTAGTAAAAGTAACCAACAACAGCTGAGAGGTGGTCAAAATCTCAAAAATGGTTACTTAAAATTATGGCCCAAAATCTTATGCAGCCAAATTTTCAAAAGTGCTGAGCAACCAGGAGCTTTCACTGATTTTATAAAATGCTATCTTATATATGCAGTATATCTGTAAGATAATGAGAGTAGATAACAGAAACATTGGAGCATAATGGAATTATTTTCCCCATGAGTTTCACCATCTGTAGAAACTATCCATCCAGAATATGAATGAAGAAATCTTAAAAAAATAGTATCTATCATATGTAAATATAGATATTTAGACATATGAAATAATAAAACTATTGAAGAAATGACAATGACATAAGAATAGGACATATAATGGCACAAAAATCCTGTAACTAGCCTGTTTATTAGTAATTAGAGCTATGAATTACAAAATATAAATATTTTATCCCAATTTTTATCTCCACATATGTCTAGCTATTTACTTAAGCATCTATATCTAACTATGGCAAACTAAATGAAAAAACTGGTAAATAAACATTGCTGCTGAAAATGGGAAGTTAGTGTAGTTCACCTTAAAAACTCACCACATCTATATCCTCATATATACAACTTTTTGCTATAAGGCATATTAGGGTTTATTACTCTTTTACTTCAGGTGTAAGTCACTTTAAATTTATTAAAAATATTCTCATAATGTTTCTTCTAAATGTAATAATAAGAGGTAAAGCAAAAAAAAAAGGCTAATTTAAAATCAATGTGCAAGTAGTATAGTACAGTGGATTCTCTGTGACTAAGGTTGAACAGAGGCTTAAGTAAAAGACTCAGATACTGACATCAAACTCCAGCTAAATCTATATCAAACTTTTTTTAAAAGTGCCTGACTCGTGCTTTTTGCAGATTTTCTATGCCTTTAATTTTTTTTGTTTTTTCTACAAGTGAAAATAGCATACTAAAATAGAAGAAACCCAGGCAGTATTTTCAGCTTCATTTCTAGACTAAAGAGAATAAGATAAACTTTGTATAAAATCTTAACTTTTGGATGATTTCCTGAACTAAACGTCAAAATCATTTTTTCTTCTTCCAGGTCTGTGTTGATGTGCAGATATGAAACAATTTTTGGTTATATTATGTTTCTCTCTCCTTCCCACAAAATAATAAATTTTTGAGAGAAAAAGGATCTGGACTGACAATGAAGGATGCCAGTGCCCTCTATTTAATTACTGAACAGGTACAGCATACGCAATGGAAGTATAAAATTCCTGTGCTGCCTTACTACCGTTATCTATCTCAGTGTAATGTGAGAGGGACAAGATATAACATGAATGTAGCAGGCCCGTAGAGCTATTTTGTAGCTACTTTGTAATTTCTGTGCTAGTTTGGGAAGGCAATAAGCAGTGTGTTTAGAACTGGTTTGTGTGTTTGTGGAGGGAATTAGGGGAACAGTGGCTGGTGGCTTCATCTTAAATAGGAAAAGGATGATCAGCATTGTGTCCAAGCCAGGCTGTAATAAAGGACAAGATGGTCTGATTTTCTGCAAGGCACCTAGTCACCATCACAGAACTGAGAGTCAACATGTAGAAGTTTCTATATTCAGCAGTACTTGGCTCTGAGATGTGAGCACCAACACCACACTAACACCCATCATGCATCATGCCCACTGGAGAGGGAGGGTGAGTTGGATCTCTGGGTTCGGCAGCATTGGCTGAACTGGCCCAATGACAGGGTGGTACAGATTGAGGATGCTGACAGCTAACGGGGTAACCAATTATCCGGTAAGGATCACCTTTAATGGTTGCTGCTTATGGGTAACGCCGCAGGACAAGAACTGCTCCGGCCCTGCACAGGGCTGTCTCTTCCAGCCCCACGCAGGCTGGCAGTCAGCAACCCCAAACGGGATCTGGGGCAGCCCCTGTTCATAGCAGAGGGGGCCACTCCAGCTCACCCCCCGTTTAGTCAGTTAACTGGTTAAACTTAAAATTTAACTGGTTAACTAATTAAATGGAATTTTACATCTAGTTCAGACTCCACTGTATTCTCTTTTATACCTCTCTGCCCAGACTGCCAACAAGGTGTCCATCAGTGCCTATTGTGAAGATAGCTTCTCCTTCCCCTCTTCCCTGATGTGGACATTTGTCCATTGGGAACTGGACACAGCTCTCCAAACCACAGCTAGCCACCAAAAAGCCATTAGATGGTAACTATTAGTACTTTCAACTTTATCCTGATTCCAATCAGACCTAAATGCTTTTTATCATTACCAGGTTGAGGGGGCAGCACACTTATCCTTCTGGTAAAAGTAGAGGGAGAGCTTCCTTCTCCTTCTGTGAGTAGGGAGCCACTAACTCCTCAAGGCTCGTCACTTTCTCCTTGGCTGGTGAGGTGAAGACTAACCAGGTAGGAGAATCTAGACAAGATTCAGCAGAAGAAGCTGGTGCCTGGCTAGGAAATTTTTGTGACTTCCAGTGCTCCAGACAGTAGCTGGAGTGGCAGCAACTGATGTAAGAAGACAAGGTGTCCTATCCTGAATTCTCCTATCTGCCTCTTCTAAAGGAGTGGTTCTCAACCTTTCCAGACTATTGAACCCCTTTTTGGAGTCTGATTTGTCTTGTGTATCCCCAAGTCTTGTGCCTCACTCAACCCGCTGTAAAACTAGGCAAATATCTAGATGAGTTGATGTACCTTCTGAAAGACTTGTGTGTAACTCCAGAGGTACACATACCCCTGATTGAGAATCACTGCTCTAAAGCAAGCTCTATCCCTAAGCTCACTTCCCCTTCTCTACAGAAGGCAGATAAACAATGCAAAGTGATTCATTCAGCTTCTCTCTTTGAAATGTCTTAATCTTTTAAAATGCAGAATACTACTAGACACAGTTTTTATCTTGATCATATTTATGTGGCAATGGTTGTAAAACAGTGGGGTGAGCACCTCACCATCACACACATTGTATGAATGGAGGAGGACATACTACCAATTAAAATAATCAATTCGGCATGTAATTTGGTTCCAAGAACAGTACTTTGTTTGGCTGTCTTTGGACTGGCATAGAAATGTGAATGCCCCTCAGATTACACTTATGTTCCTTTAGGTGCTTGTATATAGTGGTGATAGGTACAGCATAAAAACCCATATCTATTTCACATTCTCTTCCACTTGCTGCGCCCTTTCATCACAAGATCACGCAATGCCGCATGACCACACAAGAGTGAAAGCCGTGAGCTCTGTCTCCTAATTTGATTTGTTTATATCCACTACTCATAACCAAAATCCTGAGCCATCCACAGGGTTCTTTAGGTTGCTGTGTCTGGGTCTGCCCACAAACAGACCAATAGTTAGAACAAACATGTTTTGTATTTTCTGTAAAACTATATTTTATATGCTTGATTATGTCACATTAACAATAAGTAAATGGAATCAAATGACAATAGTGTGGTGGTTAATCATGATCTCAGTAAGTGAAAAATAATAATTTTGTGGGCACATTCCAGCTATAAGAAAGAGGCAGCATTTAAAACTGACAGAACTTTCTAAATTACAGCTTTCTCCTTGATATGATAGATCCAATGCAGAAGTTTGCTTGCAGAAAGATTCAGAGTAACATTTATTTGTGTGTCACAATTCTATTGATTAAACTACAGATCTCTAGAGATAGCACTACAGGGGAAAAATCCATTATAATTTTTAATCGGTGACTGAATGAATATGCACATACTGGATGCAAATACAGTTCAGAAAGACTGGAAATGAAGGAATACAATTGTTTTCTCCGGAGTTCTTTTATTTACTATTGAAATGTTACTAGACTTACTGAGATGACATTCATTAAGTCTATTTGCTGATTGCTGTTTGTCAACAACAAAAAGGAAAAATATGAATACTTGAGTGGATCGGTGCAGAAGTACTATAGATGAAATAATACAAATATATAAATCCCTGAAACTCATTTTGTTTAGTGAAAAGAGTAAAATCTCCCAGAACTCTGTAAGAATATATATTTTTAACTACTGTTCATAACACTATCTTTTGTGTGTATTTGATGGTTTGATATTCAGCAAATAGAAAAGTGTTGACAGTCTGTATGCCTTCCACAAGGGAACAATGTGAACATGCAGTTCTATCGTGTAATGCCATAGGTGTGTAGATTCTGAGAGCCACACCTTGGGACTAATTCTAAATGTTCCAGAGATTCTTCTTTCCTTCTTTCCTTCTGGAACTTGATCTATTTGAGGCCCAGTTTTTGCATCTATCCTCCTTTCCCTTCCCTGTCCCTAAATCTACTCAAACTATCCCAGTCTAAACTATATAATGACATTAAAAAACAACAAATAGTCTGGTAGCACTTTAAAGACTAACAAAACATGCAGATGGTATTCTGAGCTTTTGTGGGCACAGCCCACTTCTTCAGATGACCTGTCACAGACTAACTTGGCTTTCCCTCTGAAGCTAATGAAATTAAAGAAATTCATATGTCTAACATATTAGGTAGGGTATACTGTATTGTGAAATGTCAGATTATATATTCCATGCAATGTAAAAGACATGACAAGATGTAATCTGATGTAACTTGATCTCACACATCACAAACTGCACAATGCCTCAGATTTACAACCAGGCTGGTTTTTTTTCTTAAAAAAAAGCCGGGGGGTTGGGAGGGGAGGGATCTTGTAAGGGTGAATGGAGGACATACCACCAGTTAAAAATAATCAATTTGGCATGTAATTTGGATCCAAGACTCAAGAAATGGAGCTTTCAAGCAATTCTGTACCCAAAGGTCACAGGCAGTCCTTACTTCAGTCCTTACGAAGCCCTTTCCCAGAACCCTTCTAAACAGTTTGCAGATTTGTACTCAAACTTCAAAAACAGTTACTGAATCGAGAGTGAACTTAATTTATAGAAAGAATATAAAAGAGTGCTGGAAGAATTGTTTAACGAAGTGCCTTGACTTCCTTATTCCCACGTTTGTCTAGGTTATTTCATACCAAAAAAAAAAAAAAAAAAAAAAAAAAAGGAAGATTCCTAATCTCCTTTAAAATGAGTATTCATCCCAACTGTTGCAGGGATGTGACTTAGTAGCTGTGCTCACAAGACACACAGGATCTATAGAAGGCAGGGTATACCTCCACAGGCATAAATGTGTATCTGGACAGTGTCTCAATAGTTTCTGGGTTATCATAAGAAATTGGGGGTGGTGGTGGGGAAGATTGGATCGAAGAAGAGGGGTGGGACAGAGAGAGAGAGAAAGAGATGAGGTGTGGACGAGGTTATAATTCTTAGCAACTGGGAATGCATCAGAGGTTTTACCTTTAAGATCAGATCAGTATGATGTTGGTCCAGCATGTTCGCCTTCCTGAAGGATGTGATGATGACCCTGCCGTACCTCCCAGGGGTCTGCAGGTCAGAGTAGAGCCGGTGTTTGGAGCGGTTCACCGGGAAAAGGCTATTCACCAGGTTCCTCTCGATCTTGGCCAGGCTGTGTTTGGGGGCCAGGAGATACTCCACGCTTTCCTCGATCTGGTACCTGCTGAAGCTGGCCCCCAGCAAAATCGAGATGAGCACGGGTGCGGAGGCGAAGAACACCGGGTGACTGGCAATGAAGTGGCCGAGTCTGGAAAAAGACGTTCTCAGCCCCCTGTGCAGAACCTGCCGCAACATCCTAGTGCAGAGGGAGCTCAGGCGGGCGAGGTGCGCGCGGTGGGCTCTGAAGCTCTCCCAGAGCCGAGGCAAAACCATCGGGGGCAGCCCAGGCAGACGGGAGCTGCCCCTCCGGCCTGAAAGACACCCGGGCAGAAATCCGGCCGAGCCGAGGCGCTGGTGGGTGTGTGCGGCGGGGGGACAGGGCGGGGGTGCTACGGCTCTTTCCCTCCTGTGCCGCGGCGGTGCCCGAGAGGAGTTTCCCAGCGCCTCATTGTCTGGCGGACACCCACCCAGCCGGGCAGCCGGCCGTGCGGAGAGCGCGCCCCGGGGCGGCGGGGCTGCAGGCTGGGGCGAGCGCGAGGAGCCCCGACCCCGCCGCTGCTCTCGCCACGCCACAGCCGAGTTGGTCGGGGAGGCGGGGGCTGGCCGCTGGCGGCCGCCTGGTCTCCAAGCCCGCGGCGGCAGCGAGGAGAGCGGAGCGCCCGCTCCCCGTCATGGAGCAGCGAGGGGAGGCGTGCTGCTGGCCGCCACCACCACAGCAGCAGCAGCAGCAGCAGCCCCCTCGCTCCCGCGCACACACGCCGGATGCCTAGCGGGGGGAGGGAGGGGTGGCAGAGGGCTGCGGCGGGCGGCTCTGTGGTAGGAGCCCGCTGGGAGTGGCCCGGGCGGTGCTGAAGGGATGTGTCAGGCGGCCAGGCCCCCACCCTGCCGCTGCCCCAGCAATGGCAGCAAAGCCCCCCCGCGGCGCGCAGGGACCCGGGCAGCAGCGCGCAGGGCCGGGCGCCCTCCTCGCCACAAGTTGTTCAGCTGGCGGCCCCGCCCACACGACGATTAGTCAGTGGCTCAACCCCGAGCCGCCGCCCCGGGGGCTCGCCGCGGTGCCTCCTCGCCCCATCGCGGCTCCTAACGTCCTGGCTGCGGGAGGCGGCGCGGATGCATTTCGGACAGTCTCCCCCTCACCCCCACCCCGCCGCGGCTGGAGGGCGGGCGGGGAGCAAGTCGGCGGGAAGAAGGCGCGGCAGCTCGGTTGCAAAGCCACACGGCTAAGCGCTGTGTAGCCAACAGGGGCAGAGGGATTCCCCCCTTCCCGCCCCGGGCTCGCTTTAGGTCAGCCCCATGGCAGCGCCGCCGTGAGCCTCCAAGGGACGAGCTGCCAATCAGACAATCACGAGGCGCTCAGGGCAGGAGGGCGCCGGGCATGCCAGTGGCACAGGAACGCTCCTCCGGAAAGTTTCCAGCCTCACCTCTGCAAACAGCCTCTTAGCAGCAGGTTTGGGGGGCTGGGCCCCACGCCGGCGGCCGCGGGTCCCATTGTTCCGGCCCAGGCTCAGCGCAGAGATACAGTTTGGTGTATTTCATTGGTATCACGCGATCCTTTAGCCCGGCCAACACATGCGGCGGGGAGCCGCTCGCTGGAGAAAAAGAGCAAGAGCCAGAAACGTCTAGGCGGCTCCTCCCGCCGCCCTGTCTGGCCGCGCGTCTGTGTGCGAGCGAGCCTGGGTCTCCCCTGTCTGGCTCTGCCGCTCTCCCGGGATGCGGCGTGGGGCGAGGGGTTCGCCGGTGGAACAGCAGAATCCGCCCGGCCTCATGCGGCCCTAATGGGCATGTGCACAGTGTCTGCACATGCCCATTGCCAAAGTGAAGCCCCGCCGAAGCTGGTGCCCTTCCCCTGCCCTCTGCCCTGGAGCTGCAGCAAAACTCCCCTTCCCCAACCGCGCCGTGGCGACCCGGCGACGGAGAAGGGTCGGGGGATCGCGGTGTGCGAGGGCGAGCTAAGCAGCTGATCTGAGGAGGAGGGTGGGGAGTAGGCGATGCCGAACCGAAAGGAATGTGCAATTCGGAGCAGGGCATCGAATTCCCCGTCTGGATTCAATAGTGGCAGGGTGGGGCATGCAGAGAGCCATCAAAAGTTGAAGCCGCACTGACACAGACAGTGTCAAGTGCCTGGATATTTTCCCCACCGCTGGGATTAGTTGGGAGGTGTGTAGTGATGTCACAGTGGTGTTCTCCCTTGGAGATGACATAGCCAGCAGATGAGTCAGTTAAGATTTCTAATGGTGTCTCCCAGGAGTGACTTTCAGATTTTGATTCAGCTTTCCTTCTGTCAATATTTTTATATAGGTTGGATCTTTATTTCACAGGGGTGTTTACAGCTTATTTTTTACTACCTTTCACTAGCAGATTTTCTAATGCTTTTGTCAAAAGTCTGCTACCTGTTATAAATGTTAATAATTTTGTTGAAGGATCACCTTACCAATGCCTTTATTTAGTTTTGCAAAAAGTAAAAAAACCTCCCCTTTCCTTGTGATGTGCAATATTATAACCTAGTTTATTTGTATACCTAGCTCCATCTACAGTCTAATCTGAATAAATGGTGTAACTATATCCATAAAAACAATTTGAAGAAATCAGAAATACATTTGCAACTGCTTTAAAACATTCATATTTGGAACCCATATATCCACATATTTCTTTTACAATTAAACAGTTGTTCTTTGCTTCATGCCAGCCATCACTGCACAAATCACAAAGGCTTCATTGTTAATAGACCAATTACTACCCATTCCTGAAACATTAAGAATGAGTGAAAAGGGAGTTTTTTATGTGATTAGTTTTGCACGTATTGGTGAATCAAAATAGTGGCAGCTTTATGTCTCCATCATTGTACTATAAGTTGGTGCAAAGAGAAATATCAGATTCGATACCACAGAAATATCAGGTTTCACTAATGTGTGATCTAAAATGATGATTGATGGTCTGTTGATAGACATCTGGCTTATGGAAGGTTTCATATTGTCCCCATACAAACTTGAGTGCAGAGTTGGCTTCTGTGTCCCTGATGATTTTGAATGTGAAAACCACATTCAAATGAGAACTTGATTGAACAGTATGGCATTACTAAGTTATTGCATGTCAGGCTTCCATTAATTGGAATACTTCACCAGAATTCATACACTAAGATATTCTTAGTTGCAGCAAATGTGATGTCCAGTACTTTTCCATAATACAATTTCATATATGTTTATTTAGTGATATATGTGTATGATGGTAATGTTCAAAGACCCCAATTGTGCCTTCCCCTGCCCTCTGCCTTGGAGCTGCAGGAAAACTACATAAACACTGTATAAACACATAGCAAGAGACAGTCCATGTACCAAAGAACTTAATCTAACTAGACAAGACAAATAAAAAGGGGTAAAGGGAAACAGAGGGGAAGTGATTTGCTCAGGATAGCAGGTCAGTGGCAAAGCTAGGGATAAAACCTAGACCTCCTGATTCCTAGTCCAGTGCCTTATCAGCTAGAGAGGTCATCTTTCTATAGCTATACATTGCTTACAGTGTAGGATTTATTTGCATTACACGCCATATGCTTTGCATGGTATTTTGTCATCAACGTGGAACAGTGATCTTTGTTATTTCAATTTTCAGTGTCACACACACATGTATAACAATGTGCTTCTGTATGCTGTAGCTATGTCATCATATCATGTTTTTCCAAACACCTCAGTAATGTGACTTTTAAGGCCTAAATCCAATTAGTTTGAGGATCACTAATCTAGTCCCAAATGGCAGCAGCCACCCCAATCCTAATATAATCACTTTACTAGGGCAGAGAGATAGGTTAGAAGGATTCAGATCTGGAGACATCCTCATTCCTCCCACTCTTGTCTCAATACTGCCACCCTCCCCCCCCATACAGTAATTCCTCATTTAACATGGTAGATACGTTTCAGAAAATGATTGTGCTAAGTGAAAACATGTTATGCAGGGTCAATTTTCCCATTGAAAATAATGGAAAAGGTGGGGGTTGCGTTGCAAGTGCACATGTACTTGCAGCTCCAGCCTGCATTTGTTAGCAGCTGGGACCGGGACATAAGGTTGGGGGAGAAAGGAGACTGGGTTATAGCAGGGAGGGAAGGTGTTTGGCTCTGGGGAAGGGAAGGGAAGTACAGGGGAGGAGGCTTGCAGCCGGCGGCTGGGTTGCCCCAGCTTGCCAGTCACCAGCAGCTGCACGGAGCTTACCCTGCCTCCGAAAGTTCACTGCTCGCTGCGCCATTCCCTGCCTCCTTACACAAAGTGGCGGAGGTTCTCTGCTCACTGCGCAGTTCCCCGGTGACCCCCCCCTCTAGCTGGATGCCTTGCGTCCAGCCAGAGGGAGTCACTGGGGAACTGCATGGCAAGTGGAGAACCTCCGCCGCTTTGTAAGGAGGCAGACGAAACCCTGCGCAGCTGGCAGTGACCGGCGAGCTGGGGAAACCCAGCCGCCAGTTGCAAGCGGGGGGCGGAGGAGAGGGAGCAAAGCATCTGACCAGAGGGGGTCTCTGGGGAACAGCACAGCGAGCGGAGAACCTCTGCTGCTTTGCAGGGAAAGCCTTGTGCAGCTGCCGGCCACCAGCCAGCCCTAGGGGAAATCGTGTTATTGCGGGGACGGGTCATGTTGTTTGAAAAATGTTCCCTCCCAAAAAAATTGTGCAATCGCGAAAATGTGTTAAGCGGGCACATGTTAAGCGAGGAATTACGGCACAATGTTGTACAGTGAGCCATCCTGGAGAAGATATTTGTGCTCAACCCTTTCCCATCAAATTCCACCTCCCTCTGATGCAGGGAAATTACACCATATTCTGCCACTGGAGGGACACATGGTGGACAAAAAACATGCACATACATAGGTGTCAGACATAGGGTAGCTTGAAAAATGTTGCTGAACAGACATAATTCAATCATTTTTGTTGTTGGGTCAGAGAAGAGTGTTACAAAACCACAGTTTTACTGTAGATAGTCTTAATGTTTGCAACTGAATCCTGCTAGCCAGGGGCGGATATAGGGCAGGGCGAACGGGGCGGCTGCCCCGGGCCCCGCGCTTCAAAAAGCCCCGCGCATGCGCCGTGGCAAAGGGGGGGCCCGCGGAATTATGCTGCCCGGGGCCCTGCAAAACTGTCATCTGCCCCTGCTGCTAGCATGCTTTAGACCACACAAGAAATGAGACCTGATCAACATTTGCTCTGCCATTCCTACAGCCATTCATAACATCTGCTATCCAGCCGAGGTATGCTATGGTCTAAAGCTTTTGGAGGACCTGTAACATATATTTGCATATTCATTAAGCAAATGATGAATATTCAAATAAATTGTTTCTGGTCCTCCCAAAGCCCCCAGTGCCAGGGTTAGCAAAGCTTTTGATACGGTCACCCACAATATTCCTGCCAGCAAGTTAAGGGAATATGGATTGAATAAATGAACTGCAAGGTGGATAGAAAGCTGGCTAGATCAGGGTTTCCCAAACGTTTTACTTTAGTTGGAACCTGTTTTTTTTTCAGTACTGTTTTTTGCAGCTCAAAAATATAAACGCATATAAAAAAAGAATGAAAAATAAATAAATGTTCAGTGTTTCACCCGGTTGCATCCTCTGCCCAGCCTGGGCCAGGACTTGGGGGACCCGGCACAGCATGGGCACTCCAGGAGACAGCAACAGGAGCAGATTGGGGGTAGGGCATCTGTCTAGGAGGGAGGGTTCAAGGAGGGGTATGGTTGCCAGGTGTCCAGGAAACAAATTGAGAAAATACTGGACACATAAAATGTCCGATATTTTCTAATTAGGTAAGTTTTATTAGTATTAGGTGTATCAGTTCTTAGCTGTGAACTGCCTGGCTGGTAGATGTGCTCACGCTGCATGAGTGTGTCTATCAGCCAGACAGTTTGCAACTACTCGAGGGAGGATATGGGGGAGGGGGGAATGGAATCCCCGGGGCCGGACTCACTCGTGTGCCCGGGTCTGCATGTGCCTGGGTCAGTCCCGCTTCCTGCCAGCCGATTTGCTCCCTGCCCCCGCTTCTCCTCCCAATCTCCCCTATCCAGCCCTGATTCCTGTGGCTGATTCCTCCCTGCCCCCCACCAATCTCCCCCAGCCAGCCCTGCTCCCCCCGACGACCGCCCCAACCAGCCCCGCTCCCCCCGACTCCCTCCCAGCTGGCCAATTCTCCCCCTCTTCTCCTCCCAATCTCCCCTGGCCAGCCCTGCTGCCCCCATCCAGCCCTGTTTCCGGTGGCTGGTTCTCCCATCGTCCTCCTTTCAATCTCCCCCCGGCCAGCCCCACCCCGCCCCCCCATCCAGTCCTGCTTCCACCGGCCGCCCCTCCGATCTCCGCCGGACAGCCCTGCTGCCCCCAGCCCTGCTTCCCGGCAGCCATTCCTCCCCCCCCCCCCCACACACACCTTCACCCAGCATGCCCCGCTCTCCTCCCTGCAGCCACACTGATGCCTGGTATTTTTTTCCGGGCTGTGGCCCATAGTTTGGGAAACACTGGTCTAAAGGAAAAGGGTAGTTCACTAGCATCTGCAGGTCCCCCATTGCCCTTTGATAGATAGTGAAGCTTAATAGAGGCTCTGCACTTATGTCTGCTAGAAGATCTGGGCTGATTGTCTGGATCTCTTTATTGCTGCCTATAGCACGTATGCTTCCCATGAATCAGACAGTACCAATGTTAACATCACACATCTTTTAGGCTACGTCAAGACTGCACCCCTTTTCTGGGATACCAGAGGTATCCCGGAAAAGCAATGCTGCATCCAAGGAAGGTGTCTGCTTTTCTGAAAAACTTTTTGAAAACGCGGACATGCTCTTTCACCATTTCTGTAAACCTTGTTCTATAAGGCATAAGGGATGTGTTGAAAGAGCAGGTTTTTCCGAAATTTGACACCATGTAGATGTGCCAAATTTCAGAAAAGCCTCTTTCAAAAGAGCCTCGGAAAAAGATATGCAATTTTCCGATTTAACTCTGCAATGTAGATGAAGCCTTAGAAAGATTTAAGAATATGATTTCCATTATTTATTAATTATATCCCTCCAAAGATATGAAAAGGACTTTACAACATAGAAAATTATGTTTCATAGTTCCAGACAGCTAATTAAGAAAAGAACAACAGGGAGAGATGACAGCATTGTGGGCTGGAAGGGTGGGAAAGAGGAATAATGAGGATGAAAATACTATGAGTGTGCATTTCCTTTTGAGGTTAGAGTATATGTCTTTAGGACAGATAAGAAATAGTTTTGAGAAAGAACATAAAAAAGGAGAGGTGGCCTTTATTAGATAAAGGTTCAGTTCTCTTGGTAATAAGAGGGCAGGTAAATAGCTTCAATTTTATTAATCAAAGATGATCAGTCAAAGATTAATTAGGATAATACTGAAAGGCAGCAAATCAATTAATACATCATCAATTCAGGAAGCAGATCTGCATCTTTTGCTGTTCCACCTATCTTTTAGAAATTCATCCTTTTATATATTCTGCATGGGTACGTCTACACAGCAGTGTTATTTTGGAATAACAGACGTTCTGTCTCTGACTTCCAGCTGCATAGACAGTGCCAAAAGCTGAAATAAGCTATTTCAACTTAAGGTATATAATTGACATAGCTCAAGTTGCGTAGCTTATTTCAGCTTTAGCCCTGCTGTGTAGACGTGTCCAACATGTTTATAGAATTTCTTTGTCTCTTTTCACTCTCATAGTATACCTGTTGATGTTTCTTTCTGACATCTCCATTTACATAATTGATGAGCTAAAGACATCAGTTGATCAAGTCATCCTATTAATCACAGAACACATGAAACAATTATTCAGTTGCTCAGTTTCCTGCACACCTGAACATGTTTTCTAAAGGTTCACAGATCAAAGCAAAAGGACACACGTAATCCATTAAATTTAGCCTGGGACTTTGGTTCATCTACAGAGAACCATGGGAGTTTGGTTTATTTGCTAACGTGTTATAAATAAAGAGGGAATTCCATTTAAAAACAGGGTATAGATAGCTGTAAGGACTTTCACAGTTTCTAAGGCCAGAAGGGACCAATGTGTTAAGAGGATAGACTAGATAACATAGGTCATAAAACTTCTCTTAACTAATTTCTGTTTGAACTTGAGGGCATATTTCAGAAAAAAATCCATTATTTTTAATAAGTGCCGCTAATGGAGCATCCTCCACAGCTCTTGGTAAATTGTCGCAATAGATAATTACCCTCAGTGTTAAAAATTTTTGCCTTATTTCCTGTCTGAATGTGTTATTTTCAACTCCAACCATTGGCTCTTGCTGTGATTTTGTCTGCTAGATTGAAGAGCCCATTACGGGTTGTACCTCTCTAGTCTGGCACTCTTGGGAGCTGACTGGTTCCAAACCAGAGAATTTTCCAGACAACGTGAGGTCAATATTGTCTAGCAACATTACCCACACTTCCCCTACTTACTGGGCTGTTATAGGACATTTAAGGGCAAATTAGAGCTAACTAACAACACAGAACACTGAGAGCCAGGACTGGTAGCTGTAAACAATCTTTATGGGGCCATGGGAAACTTGGAGATCTAGCTAACTAGAATCATTCCAGAGAGCGGATGATTCCAAATCAGATAGTTCTGGACCGCAGAGGTTCAACCTCTATTCAATTTTAGTTCTCCATATAGATACTTATAAACTAAGATCAGGTTGTTCTTTATAACCTTCTTCTTGTTGAGCTAAAAGAGATAAACATCAAGAAAAGCACCCTGATAGCAGCTGGCCAGTGCAGAGACTTTAGGAGTGTCTCTGTGCTCTTAGCATGAAGAGAGGTAGGTGATTTTTGTAATCATATAGGCTTGACCAAAGTATTGACCAAATTGTGTGATGCAGGCTTCAGTTGGAGCCTGAAGGAAGTGGGCTTACAGCAATCTAGGGTGAAGATGAAGCTCAAGATTTTTGTGATGAAGAGGAAAAGGAAAATGTAAGTGATGTTGGCGAGATTAAGCCTATATGATTTAGGACCAGAGCCTTAAGATGGTATAAATCAGTTCTATCGAAGATCACTGGAGTTACATCAGTTTACATAAGCTGAAAATCTGTCCCAACATCCATATGGTGATAAGAACTGATGAAGAAGGTGTTCAGATATGTTCTGGGGGACAAAACTGGTATGTGTCTAGCCCATGTATGGTGGAAGCACAGTGTCCACCTTTACATTCCCTTGGGATACATTTACACAGCGGCACTATTTAGGGATAACGTCCATTATTCTGAAATAGCATTCTGCTCTATCTACACAAGAAGTCCATTATTTCAAAATACAATTGAATAACAGGCTTCATATTCTGGCTTCCTGTAAACCTCGTTGTACAAGGATTAAGGAAGACGCCGGAATAGCGATTTATTTCAAAATTTAGCGCTGTGCAGGCGGCGCCAAATTTTGAAATAAGCTATTTCAAAATAAGCTATACAATTTGTATAGCTCAAATTGTGTAGCTTATTTCGAGGTACCAGTTTGTTTGCAGCTTCTGGTTTGGTTTGGGTTTATGTAGGGTTCAACACACGGCCCCCGGTTGGGATCCTTTGAACATGGCCTCCACTGGGAACATGCTCCACAATGGTGAGGCGTTTCCTAGGCGGGGTGAGCATTGAAAGATGCAAACGTATGGGCCAGGTGGAACAGACGGGTACAGGGTGTCGGCATTTCTAGCCTCCAGGGAGGAGGTGCCAGGAGCACCGGGGCATTGTGGGAAGTGCTGGCTGTGTAGCCTTGTGGGCAGATCCTGAGAGGTGCCGACTGGCTCACACTGGCCACATTTGGGTCGGTGCCATGGCTTAAGGCTTAATCTTTGTATTCATGCCCCTCAGTGTGAAAGAAGCTATTTGTATATATTTGCATATATTTGCATGCCATGCAACCACACTGAAGTTGTGGCCCTAGGCATGTGCTTTGAGTATCATTGTGGCCACTGGGTTTTCCAAAGTTGAGTAGCCCTGGTGTAGACATACCCTCAGAGAACTCTGCTGAGTGCTCCTTAGATGAAGATCTGGGATGATGTTTTTAAAAGTCAACTGAGAAATTGACTGTGCAGAGAAGGCTATAAAAGTAACACCCTACTGTTGGTGAATGAGGAAAGTTCACACTTGTAGTCTTAGTCAGTTTGCAATTAACATATAAAACAGAGTTGAGGATCTCAAACTTCTTCACAGTGTGGGTCACATTTTAATAGGCAGGTTAGCTGCTGGGTACCTTCCCACATCTTTTTTCCGTGTTCATGTAGTATCCCTGTGGCAACTACAGTGATTGCTTATATTGGAAATTGTTATTGCTGTATTTTAAGCTTTGTTATGATGCAATACATGTTTTCTCCTTTTGAATAAAATTAATCACACTGTTTACTTTTGCTTTTCATTTGCTTTCTCCTTCCCATCTGTTCTGTCTCTCTCAGCTGGCAGCAAGGAGCAGAGCCAACTTCATGGATCTAGCTAACTCTCTTAAAACCACCACCAAGTGCTGTGTAGACCACAGTTTGGGGAACCCTGAAGAAGAGTGATTGTTTTCCTCCTGATGACAGTGCCAAAAAAAAAGCAGAAATGCAGTGAAAGATTAGATTAAGGGAGAATATTGTTAAGGATGTGCAGTATCCCTGAGAACATGCCCTCCAGGGAGTTAGAATGACATTAGGGTTGAGATTTTAGGGTTGTGCACTTTTATGGACATGGGATACAAAAAAGAAACTGCACACTTGATAAGATATGTCTATACCCCTCATCATTTGCAGTCATAGGTTTCATTGCTGACCTTCTTAATTTCTAGCAGACATGATTAAAGCAGGTAATATTTTTGCTGTAGACTAGAGTATTGCAAATTGTACAAATTGTGTGATGCAGACAAGAAAAATGTAATCTGATTTTTTTTCACGTATGGTATGTGAACACCTCATGTTAATCACAGATAATGGAAGAAAAGGGGTAAAGAATGAACTAATTCTTTAGTTTTGGATATACTTCAAAGCTTCATTCTCTAGTCCCCTCAGACGCTGATGGTTTGCCGTCTATAACAATACACAGGCTGAGAATACATCTGAATTTTCAAATTTATATCTTAGGGAGAAATCACATAAACTGGCTCCCCCTTTTGAATAAGCAAAAATTAAAGCAATCCCCAAATATAAATATTGTTTGAAAGTATCTTTTTTGTAGTTTGTTCTGTAAAATGCAAATCCGCATGCTTTCCCTGGACTGTCCTGCCTTCTAGCTAAGTAGATATATAAAAAGAACATAAATCACCAAGAAATACTTCGATAGCTGACACACGATTCTTTATTGGGTGCCCCTGATAGTCACTCTTCAGCAGCTCTTTGCTGATTCATGAAGATTGCTAAGAGAAAGCCTGGGTGACTTGTTTTTTATGGAGTGTAATAAAAAAGGGGAAGTGTCCTAGGTTGTTAGGAATGTAGTTTCATGGGCATCTCTGAGATGCTCCATTAGCCTGCTTCTGGCAGTGATGATACTAAAATTGGACTGGAGATCCCCTGATTGCACTATTACTATGAACAGATAGAAAAAAGAAACAAAAGTGTTTGTGTGTCAGGGGTGCTTTGTGTTTGTATGTAGCCTCAGTGTAGTAGGGAAATGAATTCACTTACTCACACATTGGCACAGACTGCATGAAAAGAGAGTTAGGCTCTAGTCAGAGCTCTTCAAATATTATATTTCATCTGGATTTACCTCTTACACTGAAATCTTTGGAGCTCAGAATTCCGTTCTGATGGTATATCTTGATTTCACCACATATGGCTTGCATTTATGGCAGTCCAGATTGTTCAATAGGCCCACCCATCTGTTTATTTTAAAACATAGCCGATTGACAGACGTCCATGTCAGTACTGATTCAGATCTGTTAGGCAGATCTTTCCTTCACCAAAACAATATTAGGCTGACAAAGGGTCCTTTTTTGCAGAAAGATGAATTCAATTTGTATTCTAAAAAGCAGCCTAATAATTTCAATGTACAGAAACGTAACAGCTAATATAAAAAAACAAGTCAATACAACTAACATAGCACATTTTAACAAGCAGTCATACAATAACTCTGCCTTTAGGGTGGACCACTCCCAGTTGACATTAAACATTGTTAGATCAGATAGGTGGGTGACAGAGCTCACTAGAAAATAGAAAATGCAAATATTTTATTTGGGACATGAATTTCTATAAAGATGCTGTGAAAGCATTTAAACATATTAATGTAAATGAAAGACAGAGGTCTTGCATTACTGTCATTTGTTCATAAATACAAAATTTACATCCTAACGGTAACCCTGATTCCTGTGTGAATATTAGTAAAACAGTTTTTCTATTAAATATGTAAAAGTGACCCACAGAGATAGAAGTGGCTATGGCACCATTCACACACATGTTATTTGTGGGAAAAAGGATTTCATTATCTAGCTATCACAGTTAGTTGTTTAAAAGGCTCAGATACTATGGTTTATGAGTAAAATGGCAAACAAGTTGTAAAGTATGGTAGACTATAACTAGGAAGTTTGGTAGCTGTTTAGAGTATGCAGGCATCAGATTTTTGGTGGGAAAAGAATAACTCTGTCCATACATCGTGACTGTTTCATTTCTGTTTATTTATCTTCACATAAAATAGACACAAATTGAATTGTACACTTCACCATATGCAGACGCATAAATTGGCATCTGGTTTAATATTTAGGGACGCAAAACAAATATAAAAACAAAGACTAATATTGGACTTACTTTTCAGCACTGTGGACAGTTCCTCAGCTCCAGTTGTACAATACAGGCAGTCTCTGGGTTACGTACAAGATAGGGACCGTAGGTTTGTTCTTAAGTTGAATTTGTATGTAAGTCGGAGCTGGCGTCCAGATTCAGCCGCTGTTGAAACTGATCAGCAGCGGCTGAATCGGACATGCCTGGGGCAGAGCAGCTGGAGTGCTGCTGGGTTGGTCTGGTAGCGCCGACCCTTGGCGCGGCGGGACCAACCCGGCAGCACCCCAGCTGCTCTTGGGGGATGCCTGGGGCAGAGCAGCTGGGGTGCTGCTGGGTTGGTCCTGCAGCGCCGCTCCTTGGCGCTACTGGACCAACCTGGCAGCACCCCAGCTGCTCTTCCCCAGGTGTTCCCAAGTCAGCTGCTGCTGAAACTGACCAGCGGCTGACTACAGGAAGCCCGAGGCAGAGCTGCTCTGCCCCTGGCTTCCTGGAATCAGCTGCTGATCAGTTTCAACAGTGGCTGAATCTGGACGCCTGGGACAGAACAGCTGGGGCGCTGCCGGGTAGGTCCCCACAGCGCCGCACCTCGGTGCTGCGGGGACCAACCCAGCAGCACCCCAGCTGCTCTACCCCAGGTGTCCCCAAGTCAGCCGCTGCTGAAACTGATCAGCAGCTGATTCCAGGAAGCCCAGGGCAGAGCAGCTCTGCCTCGGGTTTCCTGTAGTCAGCCGCTGGTCAGTTTCAGCAGCTGACTTGGGGACTCCTGGGGCAGAACAGCTGGGGTGCTGCTGGGTTGGTCCAGTAGCGCTGCACTTTGGCGCTGTGGGACCAACCTGGCAGCCCCCCAGCTGCTCTACCCAAGGCCTCGACGAGAAAAGCCTGGTCTGCTGGGGAGGGCGCACTAGCTGCGCCGCCCCCAGAAGACCAGGGAGATATGGAGCTGCTTTTCTCGCCGCGGAGGATGCGGGCGGCGGGACCACCGAGACGTGCCGCGGTCCCGCCACCCGTGTCCTCTGCAGCGAGAAAAGCCTGGTCTTCTGGGGGGGGGTGTGTGTGTGCACTAGCTGCGCCCCCCCACAGTAGACCAGGGAGACACGGAGTGGCTTTTCTCGCCGCGGAAGATGCGGGCGGCGAGACCGCAGCGCGTCTTGGCAGTCCCGCCGCCCGCGTCCTCCGCGGCGAGAAAAGTCACTCCGTGTCTCCCTGGTCTTCTGGGGGGGGGAGGGCGGCGCTAGCTCCGCGTCTCCCTGATCTGCTGGGGGGAAGTGCCCCCCATGCCGCTGGAGGCGGTGACAGTGGGGGAGGCAGCCCGCACTAGCTGTGCCCCCCCCCAGTTCATAACTAGGAGTCCGACTTAAGTCGGACTGACGTAACCAGGGACTGCCTGTATTCTTCAATCAGAAGACAGTGTTAGACAATGCTTGATTGGATACCACTGGTAGGTCAGTTAATGTCATATGCCCTGATTCTGCAAAGATGGTACACTCTTGAACAGTCCTAATTATGTCTGTGGGCATGTCTTTGCAGGGTTAGGTTCCCTGATCCCCAGAAAGTAGCCCTTTGTAGGCAAAGGCTAGCAAACACATTTCAGTTTCATGTGTTTTATCATCTTCAGTATTTCTAAAATACCCATTAGCTGAGTATCAAGATGTTGGATTATGAATGAATAACTTTTTATACTAATCTATTTATATACTGCCTATATAGCTTGTTGCTTTCTCTTATGGTATGCTTCACCACCTTGATTTTTTCACACCTGACTTGTTTCCCCTTTAGTTTGTTGCTTCGGTTTTGTATTTAGTAAAACCAGTTATGTAAATATAAACAACAGATGCACAGCTTCAGCACATTGCATTTCTGACTAAGAATCATCACCTCTCAGTCACATTCTTTCACCTGTGCATATTGAGTTATACTGACAATGTACTTTGCAATCATATGAGAGATTTTCAGATTCATAATAAATAAATTACATATTTTAGCTTCTTAGAAGGTTTTTCTTTTCATCTTCATATGATCTGTATTTATATCATCACACAGTTTATAGTTCATTTAGTGATGCAGCATAGTCTAATGGAGTGAGGATGGAACCAGTAACTAGAATCTTCTAAAAGCTAGTTCTGCTATTTTGTGATCTTGATCATCTTGTGTCTATGTTTTTCCATCTCAAAGACTGGAATAATGTTTACTCAGTTTCTTCATAGGAGTGTTGTGAGGATAATTACTTGATGCTTTTACAATGATTAGAAAATGTAATGCTATATTACTAGTAAGCTTTATACAGCTTGCTTTGGGAACTCTTTACACGTATAAACAGCCCTTTCTTCTATTAGTAATCCCATTGGAATCAATGGGATTTATGTAAATAAGGGTTTACAGAATCAGAATAATTAGCTGATTGCTGTTATGTGCTAAAGAAAGCAATAGAGAATAGAAAGAAAAAAGAAAAAAGTGAGAAAAGATTTAACTGGCCTTGAGCCAGTCACTGTTTTCCATATTACAGTACAAAATACTAATCCTAAATAAACCTTGCCACAGCTCTGAGCAGTATTTGCCTTCTCAGTATTTGCCCTGCTGTTGTGTCTGGGCCCAGTAATGGCACTGCCTCATGTCAAATAGTACCCCCTCATTTCAGGGTGTGAGATTACCAAAGCTCTCATCTCTGGTACCCCTGCAGTGGTCACTTCTTCACTCCTGCAGTGGCCTGTCTCGCTGAGTCTTCTATCAACTGCCCCATGAGCCAAGCCATACATGAGTTCACTGTCTTTCTGGGACGAATAAAGGACCAGCTGAAAGTCTAAAACAAATGCCCAAACCGAAGTTCTCTGCTTTCTTGGCTTCATTTCCTGTAGGTCAGTGATTCCCAAACTTTTTGACATCATGCCCTCATTTTGAGAAACCCTCATGCCCCCCCTCCAAAAAATAGCAGCAAAATTTGAACCAAAAAAAAAAAAAAAAAAAGGCCCTTTTAAGAGCAGCACAGGCCTTTTAAGGCGGCCATTTTGAAGTCTGTCTGGGACACTCCATCCTCCCTCCTGCCCCAGCCAGCCCAAGCTGCGCGTGTTCCAGTGGATGGCCAAGCCAGGAAAAACAGAAAATGCTGGACATTTCACATGGTATTTTCTGAATTTTTTTTACCAGACGGACCAGGCTCTTTCTTGGGAGGGCACTTAGGCTGTGTCTAGACTACATGCCTCTGTCATCAGAGGCATGTAGATTAGACATATAGGCAAAGTCAAATGAAGCTGTGATTTAAATGATCGCGGCTTCATTTAAATTTACGTGGCTGCCACGCTGAGCCGACAAACAGCTGATCAGCTGTTTGTCCGCTCAGCGTGCTAATCTGGACGCTCCCCTGTCGACATCAAAGCCCTTTGTCGGCAGCCCCGTTATTCCTCGTGGGATGAGGTTTACTGAGGCTGCCGACAAAGGGCTTTGATGTCGACAGGGGAGCGTCCAGATTAGCACGCTGAGCGGACAAACAGCTGATCAGCTGTTTGTCGGCTCAGCGCAGCAGCCACGTAAATGTAAATGAAGCCGCGATCATTTAAATCGCGGCTTCATTTGCCTTTGCCAAAACAACAAATCTACATGGCTCCGTCGACGGAGCCATGTAGTTTAGACGTACCCTTAAAGGGGGGCACGCCCTTGCGTCCCTCCCCTGGAATTTCTTCATGCCCCCCAGTTTGGGAACTTATGCTATAGAGCTTTCTCCACAGCCTCCTTTCCCCATCGGACGCAGGCTGGTTCACAGCAATGATATCCCTATCTCAGTGCTCCCTGCTTCCAGCAGGCAAATGTGCTTTCTGCTATCCACCTTTTGACTTGCAGAATACTAATGCCAGAACTGTTTACCTGGACACCTGGCCTCTTCTTGCAGCAGTTGCCCACAGGGCTCAGCTCCCTAGCTACAGCCAGCACCCAACTCCTAAGCTTCCTTTGCAACAAGATCCTACCTCCTTTACAGTCTCTCTCCCTACACTGAATTTCCAGATCTATTTAAGTAGTCCTGCCTTAGGTCCGGAAGCTGGGCTCACTAATTATCATTAACAAAATACAGGACTATGTAGCACTTTAAAGACTAACAAGATGGTTTATTAGCTGATGAGCTTTCGTGGTCCAGACCCACGAAAGCTCATAATCTAATAAACCATCTTGTTAGTCTTTAAAGTGCTACATAGTCCTGTATTTTGTTTCAGCTACACCAGACTAACACAGCTACTTTTCTATCAGTAATTATCATTAGGTTTCTACATCACAACCAGCAGTGTGCATGTGCTAGATCACAGGCAAGGTTAAACCTGGCTTGTCTTAAAGGGCCAGCTAGCCTATCACAGGCACCCACACTGGAACCGAGGGATTTTAAGTTTTCCTGAGTCTGAGCAGAGGCCAGGCATGCTCTCAGGATACACAAGGTTTCTAGGCACTTTCTCTGGGTCCAGTCACTCTTTCTAGCATCCACTCCCATTTGAATCCTAGTGCTTAGACCCTGAAATTAGTGTTGCCTCCCCAAACTCTTCAGGTGCTTAAGCACACCATTTCCTAGACTCCAGTCTTGTGGGCACCTGCTTTGCCGTTTACCTCTCCACACATAAGGGTGAATCAAATAGTTGTAAGTTTTTCATAGAGGTTTTCTATACCTTTAGATACTGCAAGAGATACACAGATGTAAGAAACAACAGTAAAATACCTTACAGGCCATCCCCTATTTCGGGGTCCTTGTGACTTCTAAGCATTCTTTGGGATTTTGTCAGCACCATCTGGGGTATCCAGGATCCCCTTTCTACAGCAGATGGTTTCTCCTCTGATTTATGGAACCTCTGTCTCAACTCCAGCTAGCTTACTTCAGCCAGGGCTGGTTTCATAGCCAAAAAGTCCAGTCTCCCTCCAAAAGACTGTTCCTCTGTTTCTCTCCTTTACCCCAAGCTACATTTGTCTCTCTCACTCTCCTAGTGTCTGTGTTTTTAAAGAGCTTCATTTCATCCCTTTGTTCCCTCTCCTGGGGAATTCCATTTTCTCAAAGTCTAGCCCTCTGCAGAAAAGTTGGAGAAAACTAGTTTTATCTAGGATGCAGTTCTGCCTAAGCAAGTTCTATTCAATTGCTGATAGTTTTTAATGGCCAAAGACAGACCTCCTGGTGTCACCCAGGTGCCCCAGCACAAAAGGGAAAAGTAAGCACACAGTAAAGGTAGCCATAAGCCAGAAGGATACTAACTACTCAAACTTAAATTCATAAGTAGTACATAGATTTCCCAGATTATCACAACCACCTATGCAGAAGTGTGAGCTGGAGGGCCATTTAAGCTGTGAATATTCCTGTGGTGTCACAGTTACAGACATAATTGTGCTGACTCACTGTGCAATTTTTCAAATAGTTTAAAAGGGTGGTTCTCATCACAGCAACTGCTGTTCAGAAAAGTGTCAGTTGGAGTAGCTTACTTGTCAAACTCTCTTTATTATTTTTATTTTTTGAGGGGACCAAGTCTCTTTTCTTGTTCCCATTGCTGCCCAACCTGGGTCCAAAGTGCCCCTTCCCAAGCTTTCCTGCTCCAAGATCCTATCTCTTACATTCTTGGCAGGACACATTCCCTCCCTGGTATTCAAACTGCTCCAGGATCCTGTGATTAGAGGGTACAGGTGATCCTTCCCATCTGCCTTGCTGCTCTCTTGGGTGTGAAAGCTTTCTTTCCATGAGCTGCATTAGATATTTTTCAGGCTAAGTTCCATCATTCATGCTCCTCACTTGTCCGAACTGAGAGGATAATTAAAAAAAAATAGACTCCAGCCACATTTTAATAACCCAGACAATTTCCTACTTACTTTGTTGTCTTGCAATGTAGAGCATGTACAGGAGACTAGTTCAAAGTCTCTTTAAAGACTTTTATTTTATGTTTGCGTACAAAACATGAGTGTTTTATTTTTAGATATAAGAAATATAGATGGGAGAAAAATGTTTTGTTTTGTACCCAGGAGACAACCCACACTGCAAGTAAAACCACACTGAAGCAAGCTACCAGTGTTAATTACATGAGCTTTGGAACAAATATAATTTCTGACAATGTGTACTTGTTCATATGTTGCATATATTCAGTTATTTGGTTTACCAGGAGTTTGAAATATTTAAGCAAGTGTGTGCTAAAAGAAAAAAACCCACATCTGATGCTTGTGTTCCCCTCTTTGTTTTTCATAGGGATGGGGTGATCTTTCAGTTGCTCTTAAATGCTCCTTAGATATAAACAGCAGCAAGGAATTTTACTAATTTAAAAAGAACATTTGATGATGTTTTTATTTTCAGATATGAAAGGCTACTTTCCAGACAGATCACAGCTTTCCTTGATGAAAATAGAGATCCATTATTATTGTAACTGTAGAACGTTACTTAATATTTTAGTTGGGAAGCTGGTGTTCGAGTGTGATGTTTGGCCTTTAATGCTGGACAGCACAAAATAAAAGCCATAGTGACAAAAACCTCAATTAGTAAAGAAAATGTTTTTATATATATATATATATGCCTATTTTGAGCCTGAAAACCCTTATCAATTCATACATTGGCTTTCCAAGCAAACAAGAAGATGCAGACCATTGCAGTATGAATCATCTGTTTGCCTCTAATCAGAATTCAGGCTATGTTCTGTTTTGTGTATAATACTAATTGAGATTGGCTTTGCACCTGAAAACACACTTTTTTTTGACTGTACAGGAATATCATAACAGAAAAGCCTCTCTTATATTGCAGTGATCTTTGCTTTAGGGTCTGAACAACTTATAAGCTTTTTTCCTCAGGGCTGCAACACGTATATATTTCAGATTATGGTAAATGTTTGTGCTTACTAAGATTAAGAGAAGTGTTATTATCACTATTATTTAATATTTATGGTACAGTAGTACCAGGGGAGTGCAGGTGCCTACTGTATTAGAACATTTTGCTGTCCCTGTAAAAATCTATCCAAATTTGGCCAAATTATAAGAACCTCAAAAATCACAAATTGCACATGACCTATAGCAAGTTCTTCGGGGCAGACCACTAAAAATTGCACAGCATTCCATGGGCATTGAAAATGCTCCATCCCATGGCTGCAAGAGTTGAATAAGACTGTCCTTGCAGTTGCTTCTCCTGGTAGCCAAGGGCTGCTGTAATGCCTGGCACCTGAACGGAGAGCAGGGAGAATCCTCTCCCTGGGTTCTCAAAGCTCCTCCTATTGGCACCTTAAAAGTGTGAAGGATGAATCAGCCTCACTGTTCAGTAGGAGGAGAGAAAGGAAAGCAAGGCTGCAAAGAAGAGGTTTAGAGAAAACAGGGGCATGTTGGGAGAACAAGACCAGGAGATAGGGATGGAGGCAGCCTGGGAGAGACATATTAGGGGGCAAAAGAACGAGACAGGCTGGTGGAACAGACAAAAGAAAAGCCTCTACAGAACCCAGTATTCTTGAATCTCAGCAGTCCTCTGCTGTCAGCAAACATCTGACAGCACAGTGTTTGTCTCATCCTGATATTATCTACATGTTTTGTTAGTCTTTAAAGTGCTACCAGACTATTTTTTTAAGTTTATCCCCCACTAGTGGTCCACCTAGAGATGACAGCCTACGACTACTATCATTTGTTGTCCCAAGTGGTGATGGTTTGAGACATGGAGGTTCCAAATCTACTTATTGCTCACATAAAGGTCACTGTGAGGCCACATGATGAATTTTCGGGGGGGGGGGGGGGTTAGTTTGAATTTTTAAAAACTGGGAAATTATCTTCCAAAAAAACTATTAAAAGCACATTAAGGTTTCAAAGTTGAACATTCAGAAGTTAGAGAATGTAAGAATGAAGTATGCCTGTGCAACCTTATTTTGTCTGCCTTATGATTATGCATTTAAATACATGACCACAGACTATTGTTTCATAGGACCCCCTTCCTCACCGTCTGCACAAGATGAATGATACTCAGGGAGTAAATCAGGGTTGCATAAGAATGAAAATGTAGTACCCTCTCTCATGTGCTGCAGAAGTTTGAAGGTGTGTAATGAACAAGGCAGGAAAATGTAGGAAGGGAACAGATGGTCTTATGGCTTAGATAGTGATGCTGGAACTAGAGATTCTGGGGGTGTTACCATCCCTTAACTTGTAGTAATGATAAACACGAAATACATGAATTCTATGGTTTCCATAATCAGCACCCCATTATAAAAATTGTTCCAGCACCTCTGGGTTTAGAGAGTTGCATTTAATCTGGAGAACTGGATTCCATCCCGGCTTCTGCCATAGTATGTGCTGGCATATGTGCAAATCAAACCCCGCGATGTAAACCTGGTGCTCAGAAAATGAGGAACACAC
The DNA here is from genome assembly GCF_049634645.1 of Pelodiscus sinensis. Taxonomy (NCBI): domain Eukaryota; kingdom Metazoa; phylum Chordata; order Testudines; family Trionychidae; genus Pelodiscus; species Pelodiscus sinensis. The sequence goes on from NC_134711.1 coordinate 205,895,293, forward strand.
AGTTAGTGGCCAATATAGTTGAAGTGATTAGCCCAGCATCACAAGTACAACTGAGGTCAACTGGAGCTGAACAGTGGTATAAAAAGTTTGAAAAATTAGGTCCTTGTCTTAAATTGGGCAATCAAAATTAGTGGACACTTTTGACAATTTTAGATTTAACCTCTCTGTCTTAGATCCCCATTTGTAAAATGGGGGATATTAGCAAGACACAGTGGGTGAGGTAATATCTTTTCTTGGATCAACTTCTGTTGGTAAAAGAGACAAGCATTCAAGCTTGCACAGAGCTCTTTTTCAAGTCTGGGAAATCTGGCCTTCATTTCTGGGTTTGGAGAGCCCCAACAATGGAACTGTTGTACAAAAATATGAACAGGGCCTAGTGAGATGGAAAAAGCAGTACGTGTATGTTCCACTTCTTCCTCTCCAAAGAGGTGAGCCTTAGAGTCTGACCTAGCCTTTCCTCCCCACCGCTAAGACAAGTTACTTTGACAAGGTGCTGTTAAGAGGATTTGTCTTACTATGTACTTTACCATTTTCTGGGTATATTAGGTATAATTTCATCAGTGTTAAAATGTATGGGGAAGATGCATCAGTAGTGAAAGAACTGCACTAGGTAACTGAATTCAGCCTTGAGTCCTGACATTTGCTATATATTTTCTTGTCAAGGCAGGGGTACAGTCTGGAAGTGGAAAGAGAAAAGCAAGCTAAGAAAAGCACCCATTCCTAGGCATTAATCTGGAGCCAGAAACCTGGGTGGCTGAAATTAATTGAATCTATACTCTGGAACTAAATGAAACCAACTGTACCCTGAAAGACAGAGAGAAGGAAGACATTTAGCAGGAGATAATAGTAGCTGAAACTTTGTGTCATAAGTACAGTACGTGTTGAAAAAATATTTTGAATGGAAGACCAATCAATATAAGGTGGAATTTTAGGCATAAAAGTGATTGCCAAACATCATCTCTCTGGGAGGATTTCTTTCTCATTTCTATCCACAGTATTTAGCCTTAGGCAGCAATATAACTGAGACTGTGGCAGTCGTCACTGTCACTTTGGATAACATCAGCTGGTTGCTACGTCTGCAGCCAGTGATCTTAGGTGGACACAGATGATTGGAAGGAAGAAGGTTGCTTTGTATAAAGAGGAGACAACACCTTCCGTATACAGTTGCTCTGGTGGCAGCATCTTTACCTCACCCACACTTACAAAAACACACTGGAAAAGTGATCTGTGTAGTATGACAAGAATGAACATAGTGGGCCAAATCCTTTCTTTCTCCTATGCAATCCCATTGCCTAGTCAGTCTAAAGCCAGATGGCACCTGTATTTAGCTTTCCTTTCATAAACATCCTATGAAGCACAATAAAAAAAGCAAGAGTAAAAAAGTGCACGTGTGAAAGGAGAAAAGGAGATGAATATAAAGGATATACCATATAATCATTTGCCTGTACACAGGAAGAGAGGAGCATTTGGGAAATCAAGAGTAATTTTTTCCCATGTTTGGGACATTTAATATGACAAACGAATACAGGATAAAAGAATAAAATATGGCCAGGGGTTGTTAGATTTATTAAGCCTGTAATGAACCAAACTCATTCATATTTTACACTGACTTTTGGCAACAAATAAAGATAGAAGGGCACATGTGGCACAAAACTGACCGGAGGTGGGGGGTGGGTGTGTGTTTCAATAGCAAAAGACAGCCACAGCCTTAAGCCCGCCCTGTACTTGAGGCTCTGGAGAGCCAACACAGCCTAAAGAGTTAATGGATTCTGCTTGGTGAGTGCATGGCCATGACACTTATTTAGTGCATTCTTACAGCTCTCTTCACAAGCTGAGCTCCTCTGAAGTGCCTGGTTGAAATGAACCCCGGTGTGACAGGTTTTAGATATAAAAATGCTGAGCTCATCTCTAAAGCTGGTCAAATCATTTCTCATTTAGAATTTTTTTTTTCAGTGAAAACAGGGACAGGTATTTTTAGCATATTTTTTCACAAATTGTGTTCTGACTAGCTTTATTCATCTCCCATCTACAGTACGATCTTTCCGTCTCCACTCTTCCTATACTGTCATGGTCTTTGGCATTTAAATCTAACATTAAGGAATATTTAAGCCTGGGAGAACTCAATTTATATTTTTGTATAATTTTGACAGATAATCTTGATATTTATTTTTAAGCATTTTTGTTAATATTTAACAATTTAAATTTTCACAAGTGGGAAATTATGGGATGGTGCTGCAACAATAGCAGGGGCCAGACAATAAAGATTTAATGCCAAAAAACTTTCAGATTCAGAAAGTTAGCACATAAATTGTTAACACTGAATTGCAAAATATACCAAGTAAATATCCATAAATCAAGTGCTAATATTTTCTCAAGCAGCATTTTTCTTACTTTTGCTATGTCTACATTTTGATTATTATTGTTGGATTTTTTTTGTTGGTTTGTGAATATGTATGGTGAAATCAACTTTTACCAACATTTATTAATAAAAATACAAACCGGCAGCAGTGAGCAACCCAGCCTCAGCCTTCCTCACTCTGCTCCACCTTGCTGGCTCCTGGCATCATTTGGAGGAGATGGCGGAAGCTGGAAAGAAGATGGTGGGGCGGGAGGGTGGCGGGGAAGGGGAGAGGAGGAATGCTTGAAGAAAGTGGTGAGATGGGGGCAGGGTGCGGGTAGAGGTCAGCTGGGACAGGAACATGGCAGGAAGAGACGGGGTGGAGTTTTGGAGGATGGGGTGGAGTGGGGGTGGGGTTGAGCAGGGCCAGGTCATTTGCTGCTGCTGGCACCAGGCCCACTGTGAACCCTCCAAGACACCCTGGACCCCATAATCCTCCAAAATGTGGCTCCCCCCAAAGCATGGAGTCTGGGGCAGTTGCCCCAGACTATCCGATGGACGACTCTGAAAACAAAAGCCCAAACATTGGTGGAGCCAGGCCCATATTCCTCAATATTTGTGGAGCACAGGTACTACAGGCCCATATAACTTGCTGCCTATGGAAGGGGGTGTAAATGTCACCTGGTTTCTGTCTTTGGAGGTCTGGGTGTAGAAGATGAAGAGGAGGAGGGAACAGATTGTTCTGTAGAAGAGGCCAAGAGAGTAATCCTAGCTGGGAAACCTTTTTCTGCCAGGGGGCTGCTACTTGTCTGCCAACTGGCTGGAGGTGTGGAAACCCAAAATGCTTCCTAGTTAGGCACTGGTTCTTTTTGATGCTTCTACTCCAGGTTCCTTAGCCTTCTGGGTCCTTTCTTACCCACCCAGTTAGGAGGTGAGAATAGGGAAGAGGCCGAGGGGAGCAGTAGGAAGGTGAGTGCTCCTCTTTGAATATTCCCTCTCCCAACACACCCCTTTACTTTAATCTTTGCCAATTGATAGGATGGCAGTGTGTTCATCACATCTCCCATTGCTCACTGCCGCTTGCAGCTGGCGTGTATGAGAAGGCCATCTGGGAACTGTCCCTGTCTGCATCTCCAGTGACTCGATGGGGCTACAATTCTCCTGAGCCAGGGGGCTAAGGTGAAGTGAGGTTGGGGAGGAGAGAGAAAGGAAGGCCCAGCAGGTTGGCTGCAGCAGTGCAGCAGCTAAATAGCTTTGTGCAGCATTCTGTAAGGCACAGCTTGAGGAGCACCTGCAGCAGCCACTCCAAGCATTAGAAATGGCAGTGGAGCACATTCCAGCCCTCTGGAGGTGGGAGAGGCACTGATGTGTGGTCTGGGAAGGGAGAAGATAGTGGACCTTACCACTGACTATTACAGAGGAGGGGCAGCTTTGCTCCCCAGCTCTCCCCCAGACTGAACTGATTTCCAGTACTAGAAAAATCACAACAAATTGGCACTCTCCTTAACCACAAAGCTGGAAGGGCACAATTTTTAAAAATGGTCAGAGTTGGGGGTGGCGGGGCGTGAATTTCTATGGGACTAAGCTGAGTCCCATTAGTGTATACTCTTATTCTGGGAACAATTTTCAGCCTGAATCACTGGGAATTACATTGACTGTTGCCAATAAGAAACACATTAAAGAAAGGCAGGTTTCACTATCTATTAGGTCACAAGTAAAACTGAGTTTGGTGATTTCAACCTAGTCCCTCGTGGCTATTTGCCCTCAACATACTGGCAGTCAGTGATCCAGAGAAAGAGCCATGCTAGGATGAAAATTTTGCTGAGAGTTAGATTGAAGAGGGTTGGCAAAGCTTAGTAACCAAGCTAGCAGAGATCTTGCATGGTTTTGTTCTTGTCTCACTTCACTTTAATGAGCATTAAAGTAACCCACAATGCAAACAAAACATAGATAATGATTGTGGTCCAAATAACTTATTTCTGCAAGCTAGTGTTTTTTCCCCACATCTCTAAAGTATATGCGCCTAATAGATTATAAAGACACAATAACTGTGCTAGCTTAGTACCATATAGGTCCATAGCATCGCTGGATCACACACTGCCTTATGTGCTCCAAACAATATCTAAACAGTTCAGATGAAAGAGGATGTATCATTTACTTGCACTAAGTTGCTTTGAATTTGGGAAGTGGGTAGGTTATTGAACTAGCATAACATAGTTTGTATGATACACAAAAATGTTTGCCAAAGGGAGACTGTCAGGGCTCTTTCTTGGGGGAATTTTTCTGAGATGGGTGGACTGTGTTACAAAGAAGGAAGGTACATCCGAAACCACTGAAAAAACAATAGATAAAGCTTAAGCAGCCAGGGGCACACTGATGCAACACTGAAGTGTTGGAGTCAAAGAATCTTTGAGTAGCAGCAGCAGGGGAGTGTCTCAGAGCAAGTGTCAGAGTGTCTTGGCAACAGTACAAGATGTCTGCAACTTTCTTTCACTTATGCAGAAAACACGTCATGTAGGCAGTGCAGTGGTGCGTGAAGACAGCAGTCTAGGTTTGGTTTCGAAATATTTGCATCAAGAGTAAAGCCTTGTTTGCTTGGTGTAGGGAGACAGACTGAAAATTTTGTGATAGAGGCTATGGCATTTCCAGAAACATTTCTCTCTCTGGCCATTAATTGGTTGTTGCAAATCTGCAGTGCAGACATGAGTGTTTTTTCCTCTTCAAAGTATTCATTGTATTAGTAATATTACTTTTGAATGGTATAGGCCATTGAATGGTAAAGAATGGGTTCAATTTCTTTGGAAACTGAGCCAGTGAAATACTCCACAAATGTACTGGTCTCAGATATTATTCCCTTAAAATAAGATTAAGGTTTAAAATGTGCAGCAGCAGAAAGCAATGTGTGCTCTAAGGAAGGTGTTCCAGATGTCCTGCACACCACATTCATAATTATGTCTTTGTTCTGATCTTTTGTAGTTGCACAGATGTGTAATTTCGATATAACCACCAGTTTCTTCCATAGTTCCATGATTATATATTTGTAGTCTGCCCACTGTTTTACCCTTCATATGGTAGAGATTTTGTGACTGTGAAACAGCATGCAGTAAGAATGTAGTGAATGTGAATAAGCATTTAAACACATGCAGTTCTGCTTTTTTGTTTTATTTGGTACCAATAACCAGGCAGAATTTACATGGACCCCTTATCTGCTCCCTAAAATTATACATGCAAACTGTATTAGGTCCTGTGGATAATATCCTTCTAATGGGGACAGAGATAATGTTCCATATACATATGTCTTTCCTGATGCTGGTAGTTTGTAGAGAGCAATTGTGTGCGTGCAGGATTAAAATAAAACAATTCCCTTTTCTGTTAAGGAATATTAATTGTAACAATGAAAATGAGCAATAACTCCAGCTGTATTGCCTTACAGTCCAGAAAACAACTGCTTAGTGTTTGAGAGTTTTGGCTCCTCCAAAGGTTATAGACTCTCACGCTAATGTTTTCATTGACATTTAAAAAAAAAAGACAATTTTTTCACTTTAAACATAACAATGCTATTTTTTTAATATAAACATGGTAAGATTGTGCTAGTATATAAGAACCACAAGGTGACGATAAGCAAAAAATAAATCTGATTAAACCATTTCATTGTTCAGTCTGAGCATAATATTAAAAAGGAGGCAAACAGAGTGGAGTGAATTAGAACTTTTATAATATTTATTTCAATATTTTAACATATTGCTAGTAACATGAGTAAGGGAATTAGTTTTTTAAATATGATTTTCAACCTGACACTTCCTTTTATTTACCGTTCTTCCAGACCGAAGAAAAGCATGGCACAACTACAGATAGAAATACAGAGACTACTTTAAAGGTACAATTATACCCAGAACTGATATTTCACAGTAGTCCTTCCCACAGTAAAAACAAGCAAATAATGTGTTACTGAACTCTGCAAATGAAAACTCTGAATTCTGTGGCCCATTTTTCAATTTACAGTAGGCTGATGACTCTTGATCTACATGTTCCAGAGAATAGCTGTAAACACTTTTGTAGCAGTTAGTAATTATCAATTAACAAATTATAAAGAGAATAGTGAAAAATGAACAACACTCAGTAGTAGAAATAAAAGATTAACTAAAGGATAACAGCAAATTTTTTATTGTGATCTTCTTGGTCATTCCATATCATCCTGTTGTCACTTCGGATCATTTTTTTTGAGCCTGCAGAGAATGTTTTCTTTTATACTTCTATATACTCTTCCATTCTCCTGCTGACACCCATACACTGTATTTCTTTGCAGCATCTTTCATAGATGCTTCCAGGTTCCCATTACCATAGAGACAGTGTATGCCTGCTGGAGGCACTGAAGAGATGTACTTGTTCAGTATAAAGGATGACATAGTAGGAGTTGGACTGCAGGTGCTGGGGGACAGGATTTTGGGACAGGGCACTGATTTGCACAGCTATTTCTCTGGTCATAGGATCAAAGAGATTAATCAGCATTCATCCCCACCAATCCGAGCTGATTTTTACTGGTTACCTACAAGTGAAAGTGTAACCCATTACAAATGCCAAGTAATCCAGACCTTGTCAAAAATTATTTATATTGAAAATGACATAAAACATGATCACCTATTCTTCAATATCAGCAGGGTAGCTGTGTTAGTCTGAATCTGCAAAAGCGGCGAGGAGTCCTGTGGCACCTTATAGACTAACCGAAGTGTTGGAGCATAAACTTTCATGGGCAAAGACCCACTTTGTCAGATGCATGTCAATAGAAATTGAAATGCTTTATTTAACAGGTAGGATAGTCTTGTGGTTGAGGCACTCGATTGTGGCTCTGGAGATCTGGCCTCAGTTCCTGGCTTTGCCACACTCTCTGGTGCGTCTACACTGCATGCTTAACTTGGAATAAGATGTGCAATTTGAGCTATGCAAATTGCGTATCTTATTTTAATCTCATTTTGAAATAAACCACTATTTTGAAACATCCCTTAACCCTCATGGAACGAGGGTTTCAGGATCATTGTAATTGCGATTCCGTTATTTCAAAATCTATTTTGAAATAACAGGCACACTCAAAAGACATGGAATAGCTATTTTGGGATATCAGAAGTATCCCAAAATAGTGCCGCAGTCGAGACATATCCTTTCTGTGTAATCTGGGAAAAATGACTTGTATTTCCCAGTTTTCTCTTCAAAAGCAGGCCATTAAGGCTATGTCTGGATGGCAATACTATTTCAGGATACTCTAGTGTCCTGAAATAGCTATCCCATGTCTTCACAGCAAGCCCTTTATTTCAAAATAGAACAGGCTCGCTATCCTGACATCCCTGTAAACCTCATTCTATTAGGCGTAAGGGATATTTCAGTATAGCAGGTTATTTCAAAATGACAAAATATGCTATATGCAAATTATGTATCTTATTTCCAGTGTAGACACACACTAAGAACCTCTTTCTCTTGTGCCAGGTCTATTGTGCCTATTTAGATGGTAAATGATCCTTGTCTCTCACTGTGGGCAAATTTGTGGGCCTGCTCATGTGGCACCTGGTAGACTGAGGATGCATAAAATGCTTTCTTACTCAGCTGTGCAGTTACTCTACAACATATGGGGAGATGTAGCCAGTAGGCGATGCTGCCTCCCCCACTCTATATATGGGCAGAGAGGGGATAAGAAATAGGCTAAGTCTTGGCTCTGCTCACCCTACAGCTATCCAGTACATGGGGGAAAGTACATTGTCCCAGGGATAAATCTGGAAGAGGGTGTATCTTTCACAGAGCTGGGGGAAACTGGAAGGCAGATTGTGACCCACTGAGTCACAATCTGTTTTATAGTCTGTTTTCTAGAGTGGTGAAATGTGTTTATTCAGTACCCAGCACAGTGATGTGAAGATCCCACCTGGGGGCTCTAGATACTATTGAAACAGTATTAATTATTAATAGCAGTGTTTATAGCTGTATTTAGAAAAGAGCATACTTTAAAAAATATCATAATCTGGGCAATTCCCACACTGCTTCTAAATTTTAGTCCTACCCTCCCTTTTTATCCTATGTTCCTTTCTTGGAGGGACATAGCTGCTTCCCCAGGCACACATTTCTTACAGCACAACAACCCTTAAAAAAGTGTAAGCATATATTACAGGATTTGTTCCGCTATTAGCATTATTAATGGCGATATATCAGAACTTGCTTGTAACTTGGTGATAGTTAAATTTTGCTTAGGCACAAGCTGTATATGAATGCACTCTGCAGGAAGAGTTTGCGATGGAATTCTAGGCACTAGGGCAATACAAATAATAATACAATAAGCCACTCAGTTCTCCAGCTCCTCTGCCATCCCCCTGGGATTGTGTAGCAGCTGTAACCTAGGTGCACAACCTCCCTCCCTGTGTGGGCATTTGTAGCCACTGGATCCATTTAATTGTGGATCCAGCAACCATGCCCCCATTTATCTAACTCACTGCCACTCTGCCATATGGAGCTAACACAGAATCCAGCTCTGCTACTTGCAGTGTGTGTGGAAATCCTTCTGCACAGCTGTTCATTGTGTGTGCTCCTCTGTAGAACACATCTGGAATAGTTCCATCATTATGTGAGGCCTTCCACACTCCCTATGCTAATAGGCATATTTCACCAGCAGTGAAGAAAAAGTTCCTGTAGGATCTTTCTATTGCCTTCAGTGAGACTTGAATCAGGTCTGCATTTGGTATAGCATATAGTGAAGTTTCTCTGGGTATGTCTACACTACAGAGTTAGTTCGAACTAATGGACGTTAGTTCGAACTAACTTTCATAGGTGCTACACTAGCGCTCCGTTAGTTCGAACTTAATTCGAACTAGCGGAGCGCTTAATTCGAACTAGGAAAACCTCATTTTCCGAGGATTAAGCCTAGTTCGAACTAGCTAGTTCGAATTAAGGGGTGTGTAGCCCCTTAATTCGAACTAGTGGGAGACTAACCCTCCCCAGGTTTCCCTGGTGGCCACTCTGGCCAACACCAGGGAAACTCTATTGCCCCCCTCCCGGCCCCGGACCCCTTAAAGGGGCACGGGCTGGCTACAGTGCCCGTGCCAGGTGCAAGCCTGCCAGCACCCAGCCAGCAGACCCTGCACCTGGCACGGCTCGAGCCAGCCACCCGATGCCCCCCAGCCCTCCCCCTCTTCCTGGGACCAGGCTGGCGGCTCCCGGGAGCTTGCCCGGGACCTCAAGAGGCGGGCACCCGCCTGGGCTAGTGCGGACATCGTGGACCTTGTCCACGATCTCCGCACTAGGCACAGGAAAGTGGCCGTCTAGGGCAGGAGAGCTGCCAGCCTGGCCACCCAGGAGCAGGTGTGCATGAAAATCAAGAGGGTCCACTAAGACCCCCGACCCTGAGCCCTGAGCTTACAATGGCCGTCCTGGGTCAGACCAAAGGTCCATCTAGCCCAGTAGCCTGTCTGCCGACAGCGGCCAACCCTAGGTACCCTGGAGGGGATGGACCGAAGACAGTGACCAAGCCATTTGTCTCGTGCCATCCCTCTCCAGCCTTCCACAAACCTTGGGCAGGGACACCACTCCTACCCCCTGGCTAATAGCACTCCATGGACCCAACTTCCATCACTTGATCTCACGTCCCTTTAAACTCTGTTCTAGTTCTAGCCTTCAGAGCCTCCTGCAGCAAGGAGTTCCACAGGTTGACTCTTTGTTTTGTGAAGAACAACTTTCTGTTACTAGTTTGAAGCCTGCTACCCATTCCTTTCCTTTGGTGTCCTCTAGTCCTTCTTTATGGGAACTAATGAAGAACTTTTCTGTATGCACCCTCTCTACCCAACTCCTGCTTTTAGAGACCTCTATCCTGTGCCCCCTCCGTCTCCTCTTTTCTAAGCTGAAAAGTCCCAGTCTCTTTAGCCTCTCTTCATATGGGACCTGTTCCCAACCCCTGATCATTGTAGTTGCCCTCCCCTCTCCCAGCCTCTCTCTTCCCCTCTCCCACCTCCTTTTCCCAGTCTCCCCCAGTTTTGTTCAATAAAGACAGATTCCATTTTTGAACACAATTGTCCTTTATTTTGTACATCAAGAAAAGGGGCTAGGGAAGGGTAAGTGGAAGGAGGTGAGGGAGGAATGGGGTACGAGCCCCCGATGGGGAGGACTGGGCTGGCTTTGCGGGCTTCTGGGGGTGGAAGCTCTCCTGCAGCCCCCCAATTGCCCCCTCTCCCCAGATGGCAGCCTGCGGCAAGTGCAGCCGGTCTGATGGCCGAGTGCTGTGATGTGCCCAGTGTGGGCACTCCGGGCACTCCAAGCCAGGACTGCTTTGCAAGCGGGGCACCCCTGAGAACTGTCTGTCCGGGGTGGGGGTCGGGTCCCTTTAAGCGCAGCCCTCGGCTAGCCTGAGACAGCATCTCCACGCTCTAAGTCCTCCTCTGATGCTCTGCCGGCACTGCTTCCGGCCATCCTTAAGCCCGGTTCAGGGTCCACTTAATGTGGACATGCTAGTTCGAATTAGCAAAACGCTAATTCAAACTAGTTTTTAGTTCTAGACGCGTTAGTTCGAATTAGCTTAGTTTGAATTAGTGCTGTAGTGTAGACGTACCCTCTGAGATATAATCTGGTTCCATTGTACTACTGCTTTTACCTCCCTGGTCCAGCACCCTCAGGACCTGACCAGCCCTGAACCAGGGAATTTGCAGGACCAGGGGAAGTCAGTGCCAGCTCTCTGATGCCACTGGCTGCAGAGCTCTGCTCTGGCAGCAGCTTAGGGTCTGGTATTAATTGAGTGGGGACAGAGGTGGTGAAGCTCTCCTGACAAGCAGAGAAGAACTGATAGATTTGGCTTTTCACAGCCACCTTCCCCAAGCAGTGCTAGAGTTCCCTTCTGCCACTGCATGAAATGAAAAGTGGCCATACCACCATTCAGGAGTGAAGAGAAGGGTTCTTTTGCTAGCTAGGTCTGTTTCTGCTACAAGAAAACTCCACCTCATGTGAGACTTTTTTTTTCCATATCCAATCCCCTAATTTGTTTCTAAGGCTACATCTAGTTACCCATGTAATGCTAGTGCACGTACCCCAGAGCCACACCGAATATCCGCATATGCTGCTCTGGACATGGGTGCATACTATGTACATGCATGAACCTGCATCCTCACTGTCCCTTGTTAGTACCTGACGTTAGTGCTACCATGTTAGGGGTGGTATCCCAGATAACTGTGCATTCCAGGACACTCTCAGGGTATGTTCATACTATGCACTTATTTCAAAATAAGCTATTTTGGCATAAAAACTCTGAAATAGCACAGCCATGCTACAAATACCCATCAAAATAGCACTGAGCTATTTCGAAATAGAGTGTCCACACTTATTGGAGCCTGAATCACATTTAAGGCCCCCTGGAAGCACTTCGGGCAGGGCATCAGGACAGAAGTCACTTACTGGAGATGATGCCTGAGGCTATCTGAGGCTTGTGCTTAAAAGGACCCCCCTGTACAGTCATGTCTTAGGCTCTTCATCTTTTCCTACCTCCTCAAGGGAAAGCAAACTTTTCTCACTGACAGCTCTGGTTGCCCTTGCGGATACCACAGCACTCCAACTGTGGAGCCGGACCTGCTAGAAAGAAGTTGCCAGCTCTTAGACCTGCTGCCACACTTCCTGGTGAAGTTACTGCAGGCTGCCTTCATGGCGCTGCAGGAACAGGACCTCCAGCTTCCTTTGGGACACCTCCACTCCTCTCTCCACATGCTGCTCATGCAGTATAGCCCCTCCTGTCTGCCCTGCACACTGGCACTGCTGCTTCTGGTGCTGAGACACCAGTTCCGACTGGTGGGACTGGATTGTTATCAGCGATGGGACGACCTGCAATGGCTCCAGAATTTCAGCATGTGGAATGACACCTTCCAGGAGCTGTGTGAATGGCCTGCCCCTGCCCTCAGGTGATGGGACACCCACATGCAACCTGAAATCCCCCTCCAGAAGTGGGTCATTGCCCTCTGGAAGCTTGCCAGACAGCTACTGCTCCATAGGGAACCAGTTCGGTGCAGGGAGATTGACCATCGGGGCGGTCTCATGCAGGATTGGCACTCTTGTGCTGTTGTCCCAGGAGGGTGGTGAACTGCTGGAATAAGGTTCCCTAGGGAAGGGGGTAGGGGAGTGGTGGAAGCTCCCTCCCTGGAAGATTTTTCAGTCCCGTGCTCACAAAGCCCTTCCCAGGGATGGGGTAAGCTGGAGGTTGGCCCTGGTGTGTGGGAAGTGGGATTGGGCTTGAGGAACTCCTGAGAGCTCTGGCAACTCTGTGATTCCCTGTTTGTCTCCTTCTACAGGTGGTGGGGGCCATCAACACCATCCTGCAGCTCTGGGTCATCATCCTGGGTGACATGGATCACATCGTCACCAGCTTTGCTGAAAAGGGCTTCCTCAGCTGTGGGGAGGGGGGCTATTGACAGCACCCACATCCCCATCCAGACCCCCGACCACGGGGCAGCCGAATACATTAATCAGAAGGGGACTTTTCAATGGGTCTGCTGACCATCACGGACCACCATGGGCAGTTCACCAACATCAACGTTGGGTGATTGGGGAAGGTACATGATGACCACATCTTCTGTAACTCCAGCCTCTACCAGAAGATGCCTGCCAGCAATTTTTCCCCGACTGCACCATCGGGGACGTGGATGTGGACATGCCATCATGGGGAATGCAGCCTACCCTCTGCTCCCCTGACTTACGAAGCCCTACATGGGACACCTTGTCCAAAGCAAGGAAAGTTTCAATGGCAGGCTCAGCGGGGCCTGCATTGTTGTGGAGGGCACCTTCAGCCATTTCAAAGGGAGTTTCCACTTTCTCCTCACCCAGCTGGGCCTTGGTGAGCAGAACGTCCCCCAAGTGGTGGTGGCCTGCTGTGCCCTCCACAATATTTGTGAAAATAAGGGGGAGACATTCCAACTAGGGTGGGGGCCAGAGGGTGATCAGCTTGCAAGGGACTTAGAGCAAGCCGATCAGGGAACTGTGCACATCTCAGAGCCCCTAAGGGAGAATTTCAGACACCTGTGAGACTCGCTCCTGGGCCTCCCTACAAGGGGCCTGTGCAGTGCCCCAGTGTGTCTTTCCTTCCCCAACCCTCCCTTTCCATGCTCCCTCTTCCCCTTTCTCCTAAATCCTCTCCCCCTCCCTTGCTGATAAAATAAACAAGATTTTTTGTTTTGGAACAATAAACTCTCTGTAATTTTAAATTGAGGTAAATATAATTGGGCAAGGACTGGGGAAAGAACCTAGGAGAGGGGAGGAAGGAGGTAGAAGGGGGAGGAGGGAAAGAAGAAGCTCAGGGATGGGGATGGGAGTGGCGCCTGCCTCGGGTGGTCTCACTGTGTCATGTGTGGGGCCTTCCATGGCTACAAGGGCAGCTAGGGGGAGAAGCTGGAGGGCAGGGACAGGAGCAGGAGTGGGGAGGCTGTGGGACCATTCAATCTCAGCAACCAGGTGGTGGGTGGCTGCACATGCTCCAGGCCTTCTGGGACAGCTTCTGCCTGGTGGTGCAGTTCAGCTCATAGTCAGCATGTCACTCCTCCAGGTTTGCGTCCAACCTCTGGTCCTGCTGCTCCAGAGACTGCTGTAGGGAACGGAGGAAGGCTGTGTGTTCCTTCTTGAGGTCCCTGTGGGGTTAGCAGTGCCAGTGGGTCTCGCAGGGTCAGGAGGCTGGCGTGGGAGATGTGGCTTATGGCTGCTTTGCATGACCAGGTATTGAAGTTGGTCCAAACTGTTTAGAAATGGATACATTGGGAGAGGGTGACAGACAGTGGAGCAATAAAAGGGTTTTAAAAGTAGTTGTTGGGTCTCTTTTCATATGAATTCCTGAGACTCAGATCACCTACCATTCATATTCATGTATATTACTCAATGTAAAGTATTCTCAGTACAGGTTAGACTTCCTGGTCCTGCACCCTCAGGACATGACCGGGCCCAAAGGAGGGAGTTCGCTGGACCAAGGGAGGTTGGCCCCTCTGCTGACAGACTCCGGGCTCTCCTGGGATCAGTCAGCCAATCACCACGCTCCTCTGCCCCTGGGCCACTGTGCTCCCAGCTCCTCAGCCAGCCCCAGGTATGCTGGGGCTCCACTGCCCAAAGGCTGCCAGGGTTCAGCTGCTCTGCACCACCAGGGCTCTGCTGATCCAGGGCCACCAGAGCTCCATTGCCAGCCATGGGGTCACTGGCACTTTGCAGCCCCAAGGCTGACCTGAGGCTCCAGGATTCCACTGCCCTGTGGTCCTGTTGCTGGACAAAGAGTCCTGGACCAGAGAGGTTCAACCTGCATTTAAATTATAAATTAACAGGAAAGTAGGAAGAGTATAAAATTTGTAAACTCGCTTGTCCATAGAGGATGAACTGTAAAGTATAAAATCAGCTGGTTGTTGCTCTCGGCTATATTAGGCAAATCAGGAGTAACTCCTATGGCTTCCTGCTGATTTCTCTCCATTACCCTGGCGCCAGAATCTGGCCCCATATTTTAATAGGTATTAAAAGAAGCGGAAAGCTAAAAACAAAGATTTGGGTGCTGACATTATAATGAAACCATAACAGCAACTAGAGTCAAATTGATGCATAAACAGAGGATGCAGGTGTGAATTGTAATTACTTTGGTTGTTTGGAATGAGAGTAGTTCAGAGTTGATAGAGAAGGAAACAGTAATCTGGAGACAGATCATTGAATGCATCATCCTGTAAACTGATAATGAGAAAGGAGAGATCTGCAACAATCATGGACGGTAGTAGGGGGAGTTGCAGGAACAATTATATAGTAACTAATAGTTTTATAATGAAGCAATTACAAAGGTTTGGAGACCTATGCATTGTACATAAAATGATCTAAAATGTGATTTTAAGCATTGTTATTAGAAGATAGTATATTACATTTAGAAAGTCCACATGCTAAATAGCTGAGAGCATCATTTGTTAAATAATTAAAAGGGCATTCTTCCTCTTCTGAGGCAACAGATAATGTTGCCAAGAAATCTCCCATATTTTAGCTATTACAGCCAGAGTGCTAGAACAGGAACTCACTCTGGCATGGAATAAGAGTAAGTACTAATTTTAATGTACTTAGAACTGAAGTCAAGAGTCATCCCTATGATGTAGCTTTCCCTCAAGCTTTGCACCTATAGATGCTCCACCCCTTTTCTCCTTCTGTGTCCCAAATTGTAAACCATTTCTCCTCAAGGCTGGGAAGAAAGACTTGTGTTTCTATTTTTAGATACTAAGCAAGTGTTAAAATGTCAAGGCATCAGAAATAAGGAAGTACTTAGAACAGAGGTGGGCAATAAAATGGCAACAGCTCACCAGGATTAGCCCCTGGTGGGCTGCTGCTATATTTACCTGTACTTCTGCAGGTACGGGTGATCAGCGCTCCTAGGATATGTCTACACTACAGCACTAATTCGAACTAACTTAGTTCGAATTAGTTAATTCGAACTAAGGTAATTCGAATTACCGCATCTAGACTTAAAAACTAGTTCGAATTAGCGTTTTGCTAATTTGAACTAGCATGTCCACACAGAGTGGACCCTGAACCGAGGTTAAGGATGGCCGGAAGCAGTGCCGGCAGGGCATCAGGTTAGGACTTAGAGCGTGGAGCTGCTGTCTCAGGCTAGCCGAGGGCTGTGCTTAAAGGGTCCCGACCCCCACCCCGGACAGACAGTTCTCAGGGGTGCCCCGCTTGCAAAGCAGTCCTGGCTTGGAGTGCCCTGAGTGCCCACACTCGGCACATCACAGCACTCGGCCATCAGCCCGGCTGCACTTGCCGCAGGCTGCCATCCGGGGGGGGGGGGGAAGGGGTCAATCAAGGGGCTTCAGGAGAGCTTCCACCCCGAGGAGCCCGCAGAGCCTGCCCAGTTCTCCCCATTGGGGGCTCGTACCCCATTCCTCCCTCACCTCCTTCCACTTACCCATCCCTAGCCCCCCTTCCTGATGTACAAAATAAAGGACACGTGTGTTCAAAAATAGAAACTCTCTTTATTGAACAAAACTGGGGGAGATTGGGAAAAGGAGGTGGGAGAGGGGAAGAGAGAGGGTGGGAGAGGGGAGGGCAACTAAAATGATCAGGGGTTGGGAACAGGTCCCATATGAAGAGAGGCTAAAGAGACTGGGACTTTTCAGCTTAGAAAAGAGGAGATGGAGGGGGGATATGATAGAGGTCTATAAAAACATGAGTGGTGTGGAGAGGGTGCATAAAGAAAAGTTCTTCATTAGTTCCCATAATAGAAGGACTAGAGGACACCAAATGAAATGAATGGGTAGCAGGCTTCAAACTAACAACAGAAAGTTCTTCTTCACAAACCAAACAGTCAACCTGTGGAACTCCTTGCTGCAGGATGCTGTGAAGGCTAGAACTTTAACAGAGTTTAAAGAGAAGTGAGATAAATTAATGGAGGTTGGATCCATGGAGTGCTATTAGCCAGGGGGTAGGAACAGTGTCCCTGACCTCTGTTTGTGGAAGGCTGGAGATGGATGGCACGAGACAAATGGCTTGGTCATTGTCTTTGGTCCATCCCCTCCGGGGTACCTAGTGTTGGCCGCTGTCGGCAGACAGGCTACTGGAGTAGATGGACCTTTGGTCTGACCCAGTACGGCCATTCTAAGCTCCGGGCTCAGGGTCAGGGGTCTCAGTGGACCACCTTGATTTTCATGCACACCTGCTCCTGAGTGGCCAGGCTGGCAGCTATTCTACCCTAGACGGCCACTTTCCTGTGCCTAGGGTGGAGTTTGTGGATGAGGTCCACGATGTCCGCACTAGACCAGGCGGGCAAGCTCCCGGGAGCCGCCAGCCTGGTCCCGGGAAGAGGCGGAGGGCTGGGTGGCAGCGGGTGGCTGGCTCGAGCCGTGCCAGGTGCAGGGTCCGTTGGCTGGGTGCTGGCAGGCTTGCACCTGGCACGGGCACCGTAGCCAGCCGTGCCCCTTTAAGGGCTCCGGGGCCGGGAGGGGGGCAGAAGAGTTTCCCTGGTGGTGCCCAGAGTGGCCACCAGGGAAAGCTGGGGAGGGCTAGCCTCCCACTAGTTCAAATTATGTGGCTACACAGCCCTTAATTCGAACCAGTTAATTCGAACTAGGCGTTAGTCCTCGTAGAATGAGATTTACCTAGTTTGAATTAAGCGCACCGCTAGTTTGAATTAAGTTTGAACTAGCGGTTTGCATGTGTAGCACCTATCAAAGTTAATTCGAACTAACGTCTGTTAGTTCGAATTAACTTTGTAGTGTAGACATACCCCCATTGGCTAGGAACAATGATCTGTGGTCAACAAAAACTGTGATCCCCCAAACCTACAGAGGCACAGGTAAATATGTCGGCTAACCCTGGCAGACTGGATCTGGTTCCCAGGCTGAAATTTGTCCATCCCTGGTTTAGAGGTAAGATGAAACACCTGTTTTATTTACTTTTGCTCTTTGCAAAACTAAAGCATCTGTTTTATTTACTTTTGCTCTTTGCTAGGTCTTTATTTGAAAATATATCTTTATATGTTTCCATTCAGATACCCTGGTATGTTCTTTCTTTGCATAAGCTTATTTCTGTCTGGACTTCAGTTCAATGTTGTCAAGTTCAGGCAGATGAAATAACATATGGGTCTGATTCTCTTGCACTTGGAGGGTATGTCTACACTACCCTCCTAGTTCGAACTAGGAGGGTAATGTAGGCATACCGCACTTGCAAATGGAGCCCGGGATTTGAATTTCCCGGGCTTCATTTGCATAAGCGGGGCGCCGCCATTTTTAAAACCCCGCTCGTTTGAACCCCGTGCAGCGCGGCTACACGGGGCACGAACTAGGTAGTTCGAACTAGGAAGCCTAGTTCGAACTACCTAGTTCGTGCCCCGTGTAGCCGCGCTGCACGGGGTTCAAACGAGCGGGGTTTTAAAAATGGCGGCGCCCCGCTTATGCAAATGAAGCCCGGGAAATTCAAATCCCGGGCTCCATTTGCAAGTGCGGTATGCCTACATTACCCCGCTAGTTCGAATTAGCGGGGTAGTGTAGACATACCCTGAGTTGTCATGGACAATTGTGCAAAGTGAATGTTAGCTGCCAAATCAAAATTATCCACTCACACTCATCAGCAACATTCTGCCCCACATTGTATTCATACATATAAACAGCTGACAAGGTGCAAGGCAGTGGAGAATCAGTCCCAGGGGGACAGATGCTCGTCTGCATCACAGTTATGCAGTAGATGGGGCTTGAATACACATCTCTCTCTCTCTCTTTCTGTCTCTCTCTCTCTCTTCACCCAAACTGTACTAGGTATGGTTGGAATGCAGCCAGGATCTGGCCCACAGACTTGGGAGAAATCCAGATTTTGTGATTGGGATGAAGGCGTACCCTATCACAACCAGGAAAAGGCTAATGAGCTCCCCAGGGCTCAGTTGGTACTGAATAGGCAAACCTGCAGAGTCTGCTGTGCTTGGAGGAAATTAGCTTAAAAGGGAGAGTTTATCACAGGAACAGTTAGCTGAATTTAGCAACTGCGGTCTGCAAAGAAAATGATGTGTGACTCTTTGCTGCCTACCAGGTCATGTACAAGCTGATTTTGGAAGAGGGAGTTGAAGATCAGCTAGACCTGAGGTCAGGCTTTACTTCTAGACATTTTTGAAACACTCAGACCAACAGTTCTGATAACTGAAATGATCTTTATAAGGGCAAGAGTTTCCAAAAATATTCAATGGGACCTAAAAAGTCTAGCTCATGCTAATGATGAACAGCATCATGAAAAGATGGATCTATCAGTTTTTCTTTATTCAAGAACCCGGTATCTGTGTCTTTTTTCAAAGGATACCACTATTACTGTGACAGTGTGAGAGATCTAGAAAGTTAGGAGGAGATAAATGAGAGATATCAAGCATTCAGGAGTTCTTCATTGTTTATTACATATCTCTAAGGGCTACAGTATCTGGATGCATGGAGTAACAGTTATGCAATAAAAAGCTGTATCTCTGTATTTAATTTTAGTATAGGAAGAGCTGGAAATGCCACCTATTAAGAGTGCTTGGCACTTCCAATTATAAGAGTCTATTTTCAGTTGTTTATAACATTGCCAAACTATAACCATTTGGGCTGAAGATTTCTGTGTTAGAGATCTGCCTTGAACTGAATTGTTATAAGAAAACTTCAGCCAAAACAGTTTAGCCATTTCAGAGAATGATCCTGGGAGAAGTTTTTGCTCTCATTAAAAATTTCTGGCATCCTTTTCTTTGAAAAGATAGTGCCTCCATGTTTGGAACAGGACTTTAAATATAGCAGCAGGTGGCCTTTGTATTCAGGATGTGCCTCTGACCATCCCATGCAAACCTGTACAAATTTGGTCATGCAATTAACAGTGAGGAAAAAAGCAGTTTGCATATGCTCAATAGAGGTTTTAATTTAATGCAATTTAATTTAATTTAGTAGCTAAATTCCTCAAAGATTTCATTTGCACTGGGCATGCTCAAGTCTGGGGCTGAGCAGGATGTTATATGCAATTGCTAATGCAGGAGAGACACTGTCTCTCTTGTGCTCTCAATGCTTTTGCATTGTGATAACAGTCCTTCATTACAGGATCACATGCAGTATCCTCTACTGGACCTCTGGAGTTACACAAGTGAATAACTTGTGCAACTAAGGTTTTTCCCCTTTCTTTCTTTCTTTCTTTCTTTCTTTCTTTCTTTCTTTCTTTCTTTCTTTCTTTCTTTCTTTCTTTCTTTCTTTCTTTCTTTCTTTCTTTCTTTCTTTCTTTCTTTCTTTCTTTCTTTCAAGAATTGCGTCTGATTAGACTGGATCTCAGCTACATTCCATTTCAGAGACCACGAACCATGGTTGGCAGTACTTGCATAGTGAAAGATCTTTGCCTCTGGCTAATGCTCCACTGTCTTTATTCGTCTTCTCATTATTCCATTTTGGCAGCCAGAAATCCATTGTGAAGAAAACTGATGAATGTCAGAAATATTAATTGAGCAATTATTGAGTAAATTTGTGAATATTATGAGACTGCCCTAATTTAGATTTTCACAAGCATCTGAATATTTAGGATATCTTATAAATTCTTGGTCAAATCTTACTCTTCCAGTCTCACTATCGTCATTTTCTCTTTCCACTACTTTATTCATAGGTGATGAGTTTCTCTGCTCAGTGCTAATGTGGTTCCTATCCTTTCAATAAACTTCTTGTTCACTTTTATTATGTATGATCATTCCTTCCTTAATTTATAGGATGCCATGTATTATTCAGAGATAGCTCTTTGCTCTGACAGGTTCTGTATAATCTTACACACTTCAAAAATTGTTTAAAATTGCAGTAAAATAATATTCAATTCTCATCAAAGAAATTCACCAGATTGTTTTTTCATTAATTGGAACCAGTGTTTTGTACCAAGGAACCTTCTTCAGGACCCTTTCAGAAAAAGGTACAATTAATGTGGCAATACTTCTTAAAATAAAAAGCATTGTATTTACAGATGCTACGTCTAGACTGCATGCCTTTTTCGACAGAGGCTTTGTCCACAGATACTTGACGACAAAGCCTCTGTCGAAAAAGAGCGTTTAGATTACATTATGCGGATCGAAAAATCGATTCGTTTTTTCGAAAAAGAGCGTCCAGACTGCCAGACGCTCTGTTGAAAAAAGAAGGCACTCGGAAGTGCTTCTGGCAGGGCATGGAGGCAGCCTTTATTTCCAGGTGCTGCTGCCTGCCCTTTGCAGAGACGCACGCTTAAAGGGATCCCCTTGGACAGCCGTTGCTCTGCTCCTGATTCTGGCTTGCCTACCTCCTAGAAGGAAATCAAAGCTGCTGCAGTTCTTGTTCTGGTTGCCCTGCTTCCTCGGACATCACAGCACTTTATTTTCTGGGTTTTTTTCCTCTTTTTTTTTCTGATTTTCACTGTTTTTGGCCATGCAGCCTGAGCTGCCCCTGGCCATACTGCCATACTGCAGCTTCTGCTGCATCTGCATGATTCTGTCATGAATCTCCTGCCCCATATGGACCCGGACCGCACCGAGGAGACCCTCCTCTGGGATGCAGGAGCTCTGTCCTTGCCCCCAAACTTTTTTGTGGAGAGGCAGATTTGGAGGCATGAGACGAGTTCAGACTGGTGGGACTGGCTCATCATGCAGCTCTGGGACGACGACCACTGGCGCTGCAACTTCTAGATGCAGAAGGCCACATTCCTGGAGCTGTTTGCCTGGCTCACCTCTTCTTTGGAACACCAAGACACCCAGAAGCGCAGGACACCAGGACACCGCAGAAGCAGGTCACAATCACCCTGTGGAAGCTGGCCAGCCCTGAAAGCTACCACTCCGTGGGACACCAGTTTGGTGTGGGGAGGTCTACTATCAGGGCCGTCTTGATGGAGGTAAGTCACTGTCAGGGGACAGACCCTGCTGAGTGGGGAGGTTGAGAAAGGGGGACTGCCAGGCAAGGGCAAGAGGGAGTGGGGGATGGAGTGGCACTTGGAAGCTACTCCTTGGCTACCCCTGCACTAATTCAGGGGAAGGGGGCATCCTAATAAGGGGAGGGGTGAGTTGGGGGGCGGGGAGGGTTCTCCTCCCAAGTGCTTAGGTAACCTGTTTAACTCACTGGTTTCTGTCTATTTGTCTCGTGCTGCAGGTGGGGAGGGCCATCAATGTGGAGCTGCTGAAGAGGCTCATCCGTCTCGGGGACCTGGACAACACCATTGCCGGGTTTGTCGCCCTTGTCTTCCCAAACTGCAGAGGAGCCCTTGATGGGACACACATCGCAATCCGTGCACTGCCCCATCGAGCAGCCCAGTTTATAAACAGGAAGGGCTACTATTCCATGGTGCTGCAGGTCCTGGTCAACCACCAGGGACACTTTATGGACATTTGTGTTGGGTGGTTGGGGCAGGCACATGATGCCCGCATATTCCGGAACTCCTACCTGTACCGCAGATTGCAGGCAGGAACATTTTTCCCCCAGCAGCACCTCACTGGGAACATGTAGATGCCGGTGTGCATAGTGGCTGACGTGGCCTAACCCCTGATGCTGTGGCTCATGAAGTCCTACACCGGCCACCTGGATGTGAACAAGGAGCTTTTCCACATGCATCTTAGCCAGGCTTACATCCAGGTGGAATGCGCCATCGGCAGGCTGAAAGGGAGGTTCTGTTGCCTCCTCACATGCCTGTAGATGGGCAAACGCAACATCACGGAGGTGGTGGCTGCATGTTGCGCCCTCTGTAACATGGTGGAGAGGAAATGGGAGGCCTTCCTGCCGGGGTGGAGGACAGGTGCTGATGGCGAGGAGAGGCCATTTCAGCAGCCCCGGACATCTGCCATCCGCCAGGCTCACCAGACTGGTGTCCAAATCTGAGAGGCCCTGAGGGAGAGATTCTCAAAAGGAGACCACTGACTCTCCCCAGGGCCTCCTCTATGGGGGGTTTGGCCTGGCCCACCCCTACCTGTCCCTCCACTACCCTCACCCGCTTCCCATTAAGAACATATATAAACCCACTTTTCTTTGTAAACAGAAATTTGCTTTATTAGAAACACTAGCAGGAAAGAAAATGTGTGAATTGTTTAACAAAACTTTCTCTTTTAACTGTTTACCTGTTTATCCACAAAGTAAATGTCAGTCAAAAATAAAGATTTTGTAACATAACTGAAATGTCCTTTAACTGGGGTAGTAGGGGACTGAATACCTGGAGGGGGGAGGGGAACTGAAAACCTGGAGAGGGGAGGGAGCTCAAGTAAGCTGCTACTTCCTTGATCACAGGGTCCTGCCACCTTCCTGCATCCTGGCATCGCCTTGGCCTTGGGATTGGGTGGAACAAGAGCCAGTTCCACCGGGGGCAGCAGCTGTTGGGCCTATGAGGGCTCGGGAGCAGGAGGGGCTGGGGGGATGTCGACAAAGACGTTCTTCCTCGTAAAACGAGGTTTACCACCATCTACAAAACTGCCGCATTCTGTTGACTTATTGTCGACAGAACACGGCGGTAGTTTAGACACAGGTATAGTTTTGTCAACAAAAGGCCACTTTTGTCGACAAAACCCTGTAGACACACGCATAGTGTCTATTGTCTGGCAAAATGCTCAGATGTACAAAGAAATAACATGGAATCTGTTTGCCCCTAGAGGCCTGCACAAAACCCCATTGACTTCAATGTATGTTGGACTGGGGCCTCTATATCCTATTAAATGTGGATAACCAATCAAAGCTTTTTGATTTGAACTGTTATATGGGATGCAGTGAAATACCAGATCTTGTATGAGAGATGTGAGAAAACCAAGCCTCAAGAACTGAGGGCTTTCCAATATAATCTTCTCTGTTAAAATAGAGACTATGGGAGCATAGAGAGCCTCCAGAATGCACAGTAACTTCAGCACCAATATTTTAAGAAGGCAATATCTCTGCTCTACAGGTCTTCCAACCAGACAACAAGTTGTTCCTTAATCTCAGAATCAAAACAATGGTAGAGGCTTTAGGAAGTGGTGAAAAGGAAGAAACGATTCATTCTATGATGCAACAACTGGAAAGAAAGAACAGATTTATAACACAAATTTGAAGCTGGGGAAGGCCGAGGAAGGCCTTTTCATCTATGGCTTTACCCTGAGAAACTGGAGCTTGGACTACAACTCAGTAACTCTACTGAAGTACACTCCAATTGTGGCTGCATATTCAAATGTGTATTCTACTTATCCCAGGAGGCCATATGACCCAGTCTCATATCAGCATTGATTTTAATAATAGTTGAAGCATTGTGACATACCAAGGAAACTGAAAAAACAACAAATGGTCTGGTAGGACTTTATAGACTAATGAAACATGTAGATGGTATCATGAGCTTTCGTGGGCACAGCCCACTTCTTTAGATGACCGGAGTTATGAGTTGGGGATATGAAAACTCAAAATAAATAGGAGAGGGGAGAGAAGGAAAAAAGGGAGGGGGTGGGAGACAGATTATCAGTAAGTATCTGGAGAATGGGTACTTAAAGCTAAGCAGATAAAAATCAAAGTCAATAGATAGATTCCTAAAATGGGAAGGATACCACTCAGGGAGCTGTTAGCACCTTCAGTGGTTATTAAGTAGATAGAGTCCCCACCAGCTGATATCACGATTGAGTCCATTAGCATGTGAATTGAATTTGTGGATGAACTGGGATTCCAGGGCTTCTCTGTGTATTTGGATTGTAGAGCTGGTTTGTGATAAGACGGCTACTTGCAAGTCTGTCAGACTGTGTTTATTTTCCACTATCCCTCAAAGCATGGCTAGAACTCTAGTAATTGAAATATTGCAAAGCACATGGAAAGGTCCTATTGTATTTGTTCCAAAGCCAGCTTGGGGTCTTTTTGTGCATAGACATTAGGAAAGTGAAA
Organism: Pelodiscus sinensis; assembly: GCF_049634645.1. Lineage (NCBI taxonomy): Eukaryota > Metazoa > Chordata > Testudines > Trionychidae > Pelodiscus > Pelodiscus sinensis. The sequence goes on from NC_134711.1 coordinate 205,919,944, forward strand.
TGTGGTGTCAAAATTTGATACCTATCCAACAAATGAGCTCTGATTGGGAGAAACACAGTTCATCCCAGATAGATTTAATGAAGGGATTTTGGCAGATCCCTTTTGACACCTGACTCTCAGGACAAAAAGAGCTTTGCAACACCATTTTTCTTCCAGCTGGAGATTATGCCATTCAGGCTTCATGGATCAGCAACTACCTTTCAGTACTCAATGGATGGACTGCTTTAAGCACATATTCAATGCACATCTTCTTATTCAGATGTAGTCACTTATATGAAAGACTGGAGCTCAACTACAGCCTTTGCTGAGGGGTAACAGCCAACTTCAGTAAATCTACCACTGGTATCTGAGATAGCAGGCCTCTTGATTATCTTATTGGTGGTGGATTAGTCTGGCCCCTGGTAAGTTACTGTGATGGGGTGTACCAACCCCACATTGGCCAGGAGAGGTTGATCGGTCTGCTTGGCTGAGAGAGCCCCTCCCCCACAGACCTGCTGGGCATGCTCCAACTGCAGGCCTCATATAAAAGCCAAGAGAGCAGCTCAGTCAGGGCTGACCATGGAAGCGGAAGGAGCTTCTGCCCGAGCATGGAAGCAGCCATCGCCACCACCGCATCAGAAGTAGCTGCAGCAGCAGCAGCAGGCACCGCTGCCACTGCTGCAGTTACCAGTAGCCACGACCACCACGACCACAAGGACAGCAGTCACAGCAGCAGCGACTACAGCAAGTGGACGGCAGGGAGAGCGACTAGCACAGAGACCACAGGTGTGGAAGAGGCAGGTTATCAGACAGAGTAGGAAGTGGCCCAGGGTGGGGAGCGAGAAGGCTCCTGGCGAGCTCAGCATGTTTTGGACGGATTCCCCGCTGAGCTAGTGGTGGGACATGCCCACCACTGGCAGGGCCGTGGGCTGGGGCCTCGTGGAGAGGGAGGGCCTGGGTGCCCCTACTCCACCCCCTATTGGACCCCAAAAGGGGGTGTGCCTCAATTGCCATATAGACTAGTCCATTGGGCCTCACTGCCCTGTGGACTGGGGCCACTATAGACTAGGCCACCAAGCTGTACCGTCCCGCTGATAGAGGCTATAGGCAGGAGCCAGATTATGGAGTGAGGCAACGAAGACGGGGTCTAAGAAGCACCCCACCTGGCCTCCCAGGGAGCTGGGCTTCCTGCCCTGTGACATTTACCCTGAAAATTGAATTTTGAGACCCCGCCTTTTATTATGTGCTTACTGCCTGCTTTTATTGTCCTCCCCGAGGTCTAAGTTTCCAGCATTGTTAGGGAAACATTAAAGGACACAGATATAACCTTCCAATAAAGTGGTTGACACAAGCAGCCTTTTTTCAAAACAAAATATCTTTCTGTTAAAGTAGCAATCTCTACTACTATTGAAAATAAACATTAGACACAAATCCCATTTGTGTGAGTTAAAGCATCTAAGCAACTCTAGCATTCCCGCTTAAATGATTCTAAGCAATGAGCTCTATTGCAGATGGCTAGTTTTCAATAGGTCACTGACAGTAGCTCTTAAAGTGTAAATTAAATTTACACAGGGCAATTAAAATACACACACGTTGAGGATATACATAATAATATTTAGCTAGCATAAACTGTACTATGTTATATACTACAAAATGACCAGCTTACTTCCTGTAGTGATTACTTTTGAATTGCTGATCTGTATGTGATGACTGCTGCTGTTGGTAGCACCTTCATTTAGCTCTTCAACATTCTAGACTGTCACTTCCTTCAGTCGTCTTTCTCCTCTTTCTTCTCCAATCTCTCTCACCTGCTTATATACTAGTCTGTTGGTCATCATCATCGTCCTTCACACCCACTGGCATATAGGGCAGCAAGTCTGTTGGTAGCTAGACCTTTATTGAGCATAGAATGATAGGCCTGGAGGAGACCTCAAGAGGTTGTCTTGCCTAATCCAGTCCCCTCCACTCATGGCAGGACTAAGTATTATTTAGACCCGGGGTGGGCAATAATTTTTGATTGGGAGCTGCTCCAAGATTTTGGTAAGTGGTCAAGGGCTGCACTTTTCTGTGGAGGGCATGCAGGTCTGGGATGGAGGTTGGCTGTAGTAGGGAACTGGAGGCAGGGAGAGTGGATGGGGTCTGAGAGGGAGTTTGGGTGCTGTGACCGAGGCAGGGAGTTGGGTTACGGGAAGGGGTAGGGTGCCAGATGCAGGCCTGGTTACGGTCTGGCCAAGAGGTACTTACCTAGGTGGGCTCCCAGCCATCAGCTGAGCGGGATCCTCAATGTGGCTGGTTGCACCATGGGCTTTCTGCACCATGCACTGGGAGAGGCTTTGTGCACTGCCCCTTCCCCCAGCACAATCTCTCAGCGTTCATTGTCTGGTTTCTGGCATGCTGAGGTTATGCTGGGGTGGGGGTAGTGCATGAAGCATGCCCCCCACGTGTGCACAGTGCAGAAAGGCTCATGAAGCAGTTAGCCACTTTGAGCTGTGTGGGGCTGCTCTGAGGGTCTAAGTGGGGTAGGCCAAGGGCCAGATTGAAAGGCTTGGCAGACCAGATTTGGCCAGTAGGCCATATCTTGTTCACTCCTGATCTAGACCACCCTTGTCTGGTGTTTGTCTAACCTGATCTTAAAAATCTCCAATGATGGAGATTCCACAACCTCTCTAGGCAATTCATTCCAGTGCTTAATCACCCTGACACAGAGTTTTGCTAACCTAAACCTCCCTTGCTACAATTTAAGCCCATTGTTCTTATTCTATCATCAGAGGTTAAGGAGAATAATTTTTCTCCCTCTTCCTTATAACATCCTTTTAGGGACTTGAAAGCTGTTATCGTGTCCCCTCTCAATCTTCTTTTTTCGAAATTAAACAAACCCACTTCTTTCAGTCTCCCCTAATAGGTCATGTTTTCTACACCTTCAATCATTTTTGTTGCTCTTCGCTGGAGTTTTTCTAGTTTGTCTATGTCTTTCCTGAAATGTGACACCCAGAAATGAACACAATACTCCAGCTGAGGCCTAATCAGTGGAGAGGAAAGCAAAAGAATTACATCTCTTGTCTTACAACATGCCTGCTAAAGCATCCCTGGGTACGTCTACACTACAGCGCTAGTTCGAACTAACTTAGTTCGAATTAGTTAATTCGAACTAAGCTAGTTCGAACTAACGCATCTAGAACTAAAAACTAGTTCGAACTAGCGTTTTGCTAGTTCGAACTAGTAAGTCCACATTGAGTGGACTCTGAACAGGGCTTAATGATGGCCGGAAGCAGTGCCGGCAGGGCATAAAAGGAGGACTTAGAGCATGGAGATACTGTCTCAGGCTAGCCGAGGGCTGCGCTTAAAGGGTCCCGACCCCCACCCCAGACACACAGTTCTAAGGGGTGCCCCGCTTGCAAAGAAGTTCTGGCTTGGAGTGCCCTGAGTGCCCACACTGGGCACATCACACCACTCGGCCATCAGCCCGGCTGCACTTGCCGCAGGCTGCCATCTGGGGAGAGGGAGTAATTGGGGGGCTGCAGGAGAGCTTCCACCCCAGAAGCCCGCAGAGCCAGCCCAGTCCTCCCCATCGGGGGCTCGTACCCCATTCCTCCCTCACCTCCTTCCACTTGCCCTTCCCTAGCCCCCCTTCTTATTGATGTACAAAATAAAGATAACGTTTCTTCCAACATTGACTCTGTCTTTATTGAAAAAAACTGGGGGAGACTGGGAAAAGGAGGTGGGAGAGGGGAAGAGAAAGGCTGGGAGAGGGGAGGGCAACTAACATGATCAGGGGTTGGGAACAGGTCCCAGATGAAGAGAGGCTACAGAGACTGGGACTGTTCAGCTTAGAAAAGAGGAGACGGAGGGGGGACAGGCGAGAGGTCTCTAAAAGCAGGGGTTGGGTGGAGAGGGTGCATTCAGAAAAGTTCTTCCTGAGTTCCCATAAAGAAGGACTAGAGGACACCAAAGGAAAGGACTGGGTAGCAGGCTTGAAACTAGTAAGAGAAAGTTGTTGTTGTTGACAAAGCAAATAGTTAACCTGTGGAACTCCTTGCTGCAGGAGGCTGTGAAGGCTACAACTAGAACAGAGTTGAAAGGGAAGTGAGATCAAGTGATGGAGGTTGGGTCCATGGAGTCCTATTAGCCAGAGGGTAGGAGTGGTGTCCCTGCCCAAAGTTTGTGGAAGGCTGGAGAGGGATGGCACGAGACAAATGGCTTGGTCATTGTCTTCGGTCCATCCCCTCCAGGGTCCCTAGGGTTGGCCGCTGTCGGCAGACAGGCTACTGGGCTAGATGGACCTTTGGTCTGACCCAGGACGGCCATTGTAAGCTCAGGGCTCAGTGTCGGGGGTCTCAGTGGACCCCCTTGATTTTCATGCACACCTGGTCCTGGGTGGCCAGGCTGGCAGCTCTCCTGCCCTAGACGGCCACTTTCCTGTGCCTAGTGCGGAGATCGTGGACGAGGTCCACGATGTCCGCACTAGCCCAGGAAGGTGCCCGCCTCTTGCGGTCCAGGGCAAGCTCCCGGGAGCCGCCAGCCTGGTCCCGGCAAGAGGGGGTGGGCTGGGGGGCATCGGGTGGGTGGCTCTGTGCCGTGCCAGGTGCAGGGTCTGCTGGCTGGGTGCTGGCAGGCTTGCACCTGGCACGGGCACCGTAGCCAGCCCGTGCCCCTTTAAGGGGTCCGGGGCCGGGAGGGGGGCATAGAGTTTCCCTGGTGTTGGCCAGAGTGGCCACCAGGGAAACCTGGGGAGGGCTAGCCTCCCACTAGTTCGAACTAAAGGGCTACACAGCCCTTAGTTCGAACTAGCTAGTTCGAACTAGGCGTTAGTCCTCGTAAAATGAGGTTTACCTAGTTCGAACTAAGCGCTCCGCTAGTTCGATTCAAATTCGAACTAGCGAAGCGCTAGTGTAGCGCATAGGAAAGTTAGTTCGAACTAACGTCCGTTAGTTCGAACTAACTTTCTAGTGTAGACATACCCCCAGAATTGTGTTAACATTATTTTTTGCAAGAGTGTTATGCTGTTGACTTATCTTGTGGTCTGTTATGACCCCCAGATCCGTTTCCATAGTAATCCTCCTTTTGCATGTGTGCAGCTGATTGTTCCTTCCTAAGTAAAGTACTTTCCTTTTGTCGTTATTGAATTCCATCCTATTAGCTTGAGACCATTTCTCTGGTTTGGCCAGATCATTTTTAAATTTAACCCTAACCTCCAAAGCTCTTGTAAGTCTTTCCAACTTGGTATTGCCCACAAATGGCGTAAGTCTATTCTCTATGCCATATTTAAATCATTGATGAAGATACTGAACAGAACCAGACCCAGAACAGATTCCTGATGGACTCCACTCGTGTCCTTCAAGCATGACTTGTGAACCACTGATAACTACTCTCAGTAAGAATAGTTTTTAACCACTTTATAATAGGTTAATCTGTTGTATTTTCCTGGTTTGTTTACGAGAAGGTTATGAGAGACTATATCAAAAGCCTAACCAAAATCAAGATATACCATATCTACAGCTTTTCCCTATCTACAAGGCTTATTACCCTGTCAAAGAAAGCTATCAAGTTGGTTTGAATTCTAACCATGTCCTCCAAAGTGCTCGAGACACTTCCCAGTTTATGAACATACTCTCCATTCCTTTAAGCAATCACTAATGAAAACATTGAATGGTATTGGACCCAGGCCAGACCCCTGCAAACCTCCACTTGATACATTCACCATGTGTGACAAACTATTGATAACTACTTGTGGAATATGATCTTTCAACCAGTGGTGCACCCGCCTTTTAGTACATTTCTCGAGACCACATTTCCCTACGTTGCTTATGTGATAGGCATTTGATGTTGTCACACGAGACTTACTAAAATCAAGGTATATAATGTCTACTAAGTCAATAACCCTGTCAAAGAAGAAAATAGGTTAATTTGGCATGATTTTTTTCTTGACAGAACCATTTTGGTTATTCTTTAGAACCCTTATATAATTCTTACACTCTCTCTAAAAATTCATTAAGCGACTGTAACATGTTTCCATCAGTCAACATATTTTTGTTTGTTAATAATTTGTGTTGGGGTAGCACCTAGAAGGCTTAGAGGGATCACAATCCCTCACTTTGCTAAGCATTGAATACAATAAAAATAACGTTCCCTATTCCTTTACTGGAAAAACTTGCAGTTTGTCAAAACTTGCCATTCCTAGTCACTTTCTTCTTTCCAACTGTGCTCTAACCTTTTGTTGCTTCTCCTGTTGACTTTTACCTATCAGTTTTCTATCTGACAAAACAAGAAAGAATGTCAATGACAGTGTCCTGCTGATAGATATATGTGGATTCATAAGTGCAATAATGTTGAGTGATAGTATTTGTGCATGGAGTGAAAAAATGGGTATTGTCCCTTTATAAAAAGAGTACTGGAATAAAGGGAATTCATTTGAGCTTAAAGACTTAGTGAGCAGAGACAGCAGGCCTCAGTTTTCATAAAAGGTTAGGGGCTGTTTCAGCAATCGAAGATTGTACAGGAGACTATCTGGCTACATCCTTCATACCCATGCCCTAGCCAGTTCTTGGGCCACCACTTTGGCAAGGGATGTGCCATGAGGAAAGAGCTCCTTTCTCACTGTCCCCTTACAGCCAGCTCTGAGTCACAATGCCTTGAAGTATTGCTGTTAAAAACTGGAAAATGTGCCTTATAGTAGCTCAATCCTTTCAGGTTATCCAAGAGACTGTTAAAGGATGAGTTGATCAGTTTTTAAACACCTATACAGAAAGAGAAACTTGATAACAGAGGGCTCTGTAGTATAGAGAAAAAGGTTAACAAGATCCAATGACTGAAAGTTGAAGTAAAATAAGTGCAGACTATATATAAAGTGCAATTTTTTAAAAATCAGCCATTGGGATAATCTCCATGGCTGGCAACTTTTAAATCAAGATTGGATCTTTTCCTAAAAGATATGCTCTAGTTCAGATGGGAACTAATTGGGAATGTCCTATGTTCTGTGGCCTCTGTCATTCAGTCTCAATTAGATTTTCATAATTGGTTTGTTCTGTCTGGTATTATAATGTCTGAATACAAGTCCAATCGAGATTTATTTGGTTATTCTCCACTTTCTTGAGCATTTTAATCATACATCTAAACTCAGATTCAAAGTCCTCTGAGGGAAGGTGTGTGCAAATCCAAGATTTGTAACTTAGGGCTTGTCTTCACTACATGGAATTTCACCACTGCTGCAATCGATCTTCCAGAGTTTGATTCAGCAAGTCTAGTTAAGACTCGCTAAATCAAACTCAGAGGGTGTCCCCGCTGGCATCTGGTACTACTCCTTTTATGAGGTATAAGGGAACCCAACAGGAGTGTTTTCTCCCATTGGCCTCCCACTGTGGGGACACTACCAAGCTTGGCTTAAGTTAACCTGACTCCAGCTATGTTTTCTATGTAGCTGGAGTTGAGTACCTTAAGCCAAGCTGTTGGGTCTAGTGTAGATCTGGCCTTGGACCTATTTCTAACTCATACCCTAAAAGCTGAAGCTCTGGCTTACTCCAGGGACTGGACACATATCTGCCACCCCTAGGGTGAAGGAACATGATGAACTCTTGGCTGGCGGGCACAGCTGATCCAGTCTTTGCCTTTAAATTCACATCTCAATCTGAATGTTCCTAACATTTGAGGGGATTTGGAACCTAGATTCCATTTTGTGCCCTCTGTAGTATTGGTAAAACCCGATCATCCTCTCATTTCTGCATTTCTACGATTTGCAAAGTTGTCATTCAGCAATTGTGGAGGATTCCTTAACTGGTATCTTACCCAGGAGATGACCTTTGGGCCTATGTATGACTTTAATATGAACTCCTATTCTACTAGCAAAGCTTTCCGTGGGAAGCTTTATTTTACAATCCGATACCAACAAAAGCAGGGATTCCAAGACTTCCCCCCTACTTTTCTACTCATTCTTCTAGCAAGTGACTGTGTAGTGGCTTGTGAAGAATTTTGATTGAAACCTGCAGTACCTGTTTTCTGGTTTGGTTAGGATCGAGCACTTCAGAAAGTCATTTTCACTCTAGTTTGGCTGAAATCTTTGAAGACTGCAGACAGGAGTCAGAGAGGTCTCTCAGTGCTGATTCTTGTCAAGTTTATAGATGTATTCCTAAGCAAATTATTTCTGCTCTCTGCAGGATGCCATCTCTGTTTCTAAACCGCGCAGTATGTTAAAATAATATGAGAAGCCTGTCTCAATCTGGCCAAATTCTGATTTTTAACAATGAAAATGAAACCTCTTCCAGCACCAGGCCCAATCTTTACTTAGTGGGTCATAGCAGAGCTGACTTTCATAATGAGAAAAATGTCAAATAATTTTATTTGATTTTTTTCAAATATATCTCTTTCTATCAGTCAGCCAGCTGTAAAGTAGGCCAGATAACAGAAAATGTATTTTCCAAAATCATCAGGTAAATTATTCAAGTCGGATAATTCAATTGGCTTGAGCGCATTTATTAGCACTGTGGCAAATATAACATCGCTGATAGTCCTGTTTTGAGAGGTTGCTGTTGAGGGCCATGTGCCAGACAACTGCCTCTTATGGATAAACTGCACTGGGGCAAAGGGAGGTGAGTAAAAGCTACAAGGTTTCTGTCACTGAGACAAAACCCAGGTCATTCTGTCAGAGGTACATACTTATGAGTGACTGGGCCCCTATCTGTGGAACAGGCT